>NC_082596.1:37583803-38193387 GCF_030936135.1 Gavia stellata | reverse complement strand
AACAGTAGTGAGTCTTTGCACTTTGAGGGACAAAAGTTCCTTACTTAGATGTGATAAAATTACCTCTTATATCAAAGATACTTCAAGCTGAGTGAAAGAGTGCCTTCAAGTGGGTCTAACATGTCATGTACTTGCCAAGGTATAAAGGATGCCTGTGAAAGGCAGATATAGATGTGTCTGTCTTATAGCTTGTACCAGCTGATGAATCTAATGTTCTTTCCACTTTCTAAATACTACAGAATAGTTGGGCATGTTTCTACACTAGTTCATCCATAATTGCTGGGAACTTATTGATTAGTTACTGTCCACTGGCTAACTATAAACAAACGAATGTGCTATTGTCTTTGGAGAGCTCCCTGTAGATCAGCTAACATTTCTCCTGAAAGCTCATAATTAGCTTTTTATTATTAGCAGGTTGTTTTTCTTTTTACCCTAAAGTAAACCAAATGGAAATTCATTATGCTTTCCTTCGTAACAAGTTTTGGTTTATTGTCCGTTCTAAAAGTCAAAGAAATGGTTGAGTTATTCTTCTGTCACTGTTTCCACATAAAGCCCTGTTCCTCAATCTCTGTTTGGTTGTTCTGCAGAGCTCCCACGACACAGAGCAGATCAAAAAAGGTGCTTTAATCAATCAGTTATGGTTTCTTTCCCATGGAGAATCCAGAGTGATATAAATCTGGCTAGCAACATGAAAGACCTTGTATACTCTGAAGTTAATTTGTTTTCTTCCTCACTAAGATGTGGAATTTTTTTTTTTGAGATTACTTGGGTAAATTGTATTCAGTTTATTTCAGCTTGCATGGCTTATAATTAATTTTTGTCAGTTTCCTCTCTGCTTTAAAAAAGGTTGTTAAATATCTAGTGTGAAGAAGCTGTAATCAGCTGTCCTCTTGAAATTGAGGTGGAGTAATTGTCCACAGCTGTCCATTCTGTCCTTCTGCTTAGATACTACATAAGGTGAGGTTTTAATTTAAATAGCTTTCATCAAGGTACGCTAACCTGGTGTTGAACCTAGTGGAGACCATGCTGTCTCCATGTAAGGTCTGTTTCTTCCTGAATTAGAGTTTCCTGAGGAGGTCTTGCCATGCTTTTATGTTAGTTCATGTTCTTTTAATACTAATTTAAATTCAAAAGGTATGTGAACTAACTGCGCTCCTGTCTTGACGTTCTGGAGATGTGCTGGCTCATGCTAGATATCCTTCTGAAGAAAAAACACCCCTAGTGATCACTTGCCATTATAAGACTTATGTGGCTTCTTGCTGCAGGATTTCTTAAAGGTACAAACAATTCTTATAAGGAAAGTCAAAATACACTCCTTCAAGTGAATTGCTAATCACCCCTTTTCTTAAGAGTTACAATCTAAATAAATCCTTTTAGCTTTATTTTTTGATAAATCAGATTTGGATTACACAGTAATTCTTTACATGCTAAGGCAAGCTGAATGTTAAGTTTGTGTTTGCTACAGACATTTGCTGTGTCCCTTTGTCAGGTGGGAATAAAATGGTTGAGAGCCTTGCAGATAGATATGCACCATTATTAGAGGCTTGTGGAAAAACTATCTGGTGAAGTCCAGTATATTAATCCTTGGAAAGTAATATTGTAGCAGTTTGGGGTAAAAAAGCCTCTTTTTTGAGGGGGACCAGCTGGTATTCAGAATACTTGAAGAAGTCTTTTAATTATATGAATTCACTCTAAGCATTATGTTGATGACGGTATTACATTGCCTCCACAAACATACAGTTGGGGCCCTTTAAATGTCTTTGTGGTTAAAGTACCTCTATCTTCCTTTGAAAATGCCATAAAGAAATATTACAAAACTGATCATTTTGGTCCATTCTGTACAAATAATGACTTCTCTTTAAAACCTGTGGCTGAAAACATGGTTTATTGTAAACTCTGTGGTGAATGAAAAGACAGCAGTGTGTCAGAAGTGAACTTCTCCATTTACTCACCCCCCAACAATTTATACCAGTTAACAGCTACTGCCTTAGATATTAACCTTTTTAATGCTCAATACAGAGCCACCTCTAAAGAAACTGTTTTTATTCAAGTGAACTTTTTTAGCGTTGCTTGTTAATCACATTTCTTGAATGGGTCTCTTAAGAATTCTTGTGGGTTTTTTAAATTCTGCTAGTGAAGATTGTTTGGGGGAAATGGCTAGTTTCAGCTTTGATAGCAATTTCTGCATTGCATGGACCCTTTGGGCAGGTTAGAGTGGGAGAAACTACTGCATTATCAAGATTACCTGGAGAATGGGGACCCCCAGTAATGTTTTCTACAAAGTCAGTAAAAATGGCTGGCTTGTCTCTCTTGGAGAGAGAAAAGTCTTCAGTGTTGGTGAGAAGCCTGCAAAGTAAACTATCCCATCTATTGATACGGCTTCAGAAACTTTTTTCAGAATTCTCTGAAAAGAAGACAATTTGAAATTCCCATCTGGACTGAAGAGTCCTTCACAATGCTGTGATAGAACATAATAAGCCCTGCAGAATGTTTGATTTCATTCACATGGGATACTGGAACTGTCTTGCATTGATAGCCATTGTTCAGTAGCAACGCAGAAACAAATCCATGTGGTTTTCCCATAGAGGACACAAGTGTCATGGCAGATCGTTGAAGTTTAATTACTACCATGCATAAAGGTTTTAATAGCTGGAAACTTGTTCCAGGTCATCAGATAGGACCACTAAGATGATTAAGGGAATGGAGGAGAAGCTGAGAGAGCTGGGACTGTTCGGCCTGGACAGGAGAAGGTTCATGGGCAATCTTATCCATGTTTCTAAATGCTTAATAAGAGGGAATGAAGAAGAGAGAGCCAGACTCTTCTCAGGAAGAGAAGACAGGACAAGAGGCAATGGGGACACATTAAAAAACATGAAATTCTTTTTAAACACAAGAGAAGACTTTTTTTTTTACTGTAGAACACTGGCCAAACACTGGCACAATTTTCCCACAGAGGCTGTGGAGAGTCTCCATCTGCGGAGATACTCAGAACCTGCTAGACGACTTGTCCTGTTGTCCTGGGCAGCCTGCTGTAGGTGACTGTGCTTCAGCAGGGGGGTTGGACTAGATGGTCTTGAGAGGTCTCATCCACCCTCAATGCTTATGTGGTTTTGTGAATAGGCCCAAAGTTGTTCAGTGCCATATTTTTTCAACAAAACTCTTTAAACAGAATTCAAACTTGGGCCTCAAGTACCCTTGGACCGAAATAGTTCTTGTGGCATTCCAAAGGTGTAGCATTAGCCCATGGGAACAATCTGATTTTTGCAGTTTCTCCAAACCTATGGCTTTCCCCATGGAGAGCAAGAATTGCCATCTCTCACATGCTAGCATAATCAATATACTGTTCTACGTAACTTGTTTCTGTATTTAAGACAGGTAGTGCTATCTATTAGTCAGGTTCCCTGATACCTCCTAAATCTGTCCTTTAGTTGCTTACAACATTTTGTTTGGGCTGAAATTTTTCATCTTGTGTGTATGCTCTACCTTTCTTTAATTTTATTTTTTTTTCCAATTTTGCTGTACTGAAAACTACAATTGGAGCAATTCAGCTTTTTCCTGAAACTGGGGGGAAAAGAGTAATTTGCCCTTGTCTTTAGTACTTCAAGCAGGTTGTCAGGAAAATTGGCTAAGCTTGTATGCACGTGTTTCCCATAGATTATGTCTGGTACTTGGAACTACTTTCCCTATCACTGCACAGCTGCTGCGGGCTTTGCTGGGTTCAGTGGCCTTAAGTGAGTCATAAAAACCTCTTCAGTGTTGTCAGTTATGCTTTTGCTCGCCCAAATAGCTGGAGCTGCCAGCTTGAATGAAGGAGCAAGAATCAGTTGTGTGAGGACAGCAGGAGTGTAAACTGGACAAGGATCGCTTAGGCTTTAAGGTCTCCTGGCAATGAGATGACAAACCTTTGAAGGGAAGGGACTCTTAGAGCTGTAGATGATGGGAAAGAAAAAGACAGTAAACTGCTGCTCCTGCCTCTTTTAGCCTTCACCTTGGTCTGTGAGTGTGCATGTGGGTTGTGAAAACTAATAGCACATGGCTGAAGCCAAGAGCAAAGGGGAATGTCTGAAATCAGAAACTGTAACCATGTCTTATTTCTGTTCTTCTAAAAGAAAGAGAGGGTACTTGCTGACAGGAAATTTAACTAGTTTGAGGCATCTGGCTATGACTGCCTGAGAAAGGGCACCCACATGCGTTTAGGAGTGGGAAAGCAGTAGCTTGGTGTTCTATGCCAGTGGTTTCGGATCCATTTGCTAGTTATCACTTGGGAAAACTTACCATGGGGTTCAGTGGATCCCTCTTTTTTTGCCTTTCCACCATAGCATCAGCTTTCTTGGTGCTAGTGCAAGCAAGTGTGAAGCACTTAATCTCCATAGGATCAGGGTAGATGCCACAGAGCTTTGGGACTCCAGTTCTGTGCCTCACTGGTGAAGTCCACCCGAGAGGGTGAAAAAGTGTCTAGCTAATCATCAGACACGTCGTCTATTTTAGACAGGTTTCCTAAGGAAACAAACTTCAATGATTGAACTGTGTTGGCTTTTCTGCCCCAGTCTGTTTTCAACTCATCAGTCCATTTGAACCAGATTTGGCAGGGGAGTGAGGTCCTTAAAAACATGAAGTTCTGATTCTCATGAAAATCAAGTGTCTGTTTTTGGAATGAACTAGTGTCCCATTGAGGACTAGGGTCCCATTGAGGAAAGAGCTACACCGAGGTCAGCAGGCAAGTTTGCAGGCTAGTCTGCACATGCAGAAATGGCGGAGCAGGACACATGTAGCAGAACCAGTCCCAGCAACTGCTGCTTCCTGCCTAGGTTTTATGTGAGGGAGCTGTGTTTGGGAAGGGAGGGATGCAGGGAAGTAGGACATATCCAAAGAAACAGGCTTTTTTATTTCCGTTCTTTGAGAAACATCTTGTGGGAACTGTATTCTGTATTTCCCAGTAGATGTCTGCGGCAGACAGCTAGATGATGTCTAGTTATCAGAACACAAATGTCTTTGCTTAGTCTCTCCCAGTAAGGACAGTTCTTGCTGCCTCAGCTTGTACTGTGGCTGTAGAAAAGTTTTACACCCTGGTTTCCATTTTATTCTTTCCTTTTAGGATGTTGCAGGTTGGGAAAGATACTTTGATATGGAATCTCGAAACTGAATACCTGGATTTTCTTTCCAGTCACAGATGGAAGAGCTAGCCAGAGAAACCTTCAGCTTTCAACAGTGTTCCCAAAATTCACACGGTAGTGTCCTGACACATTTCAGTTTTCAAGAAGTCCGTCCCTCTTGTATAAAGTAGCTATATACTTTTTGCTAACTGTTTGAAAAGCTTACTGAATTCTTTTTTACTCTTTTAATGTCTCATGCAAATCTGAACTTCCAATGCAGACAGGAAAACTATAACCTGGGGATTTTATAGCACGTCGTTTTCATTAAACAAAAAAACCTAAAACCCCTCTATCTTGGAGGAACTTTTCTGTAACTATTGTAGAATATACTGTTTGTACCTACTTAGCACATCCACATGCTTAGCTGTGGATGTTTGTTCAGAAGAATATCAAAGCAGGTATTTGTAATACACATCAGTTGCAATATACGTTGTAATATACGCCTCGTGGGAAGGTGTGGAAGGGGAAGTTGAAACGGCTCTTTTGCTGATGATTAAACCCAAACAAAAACAACTGCTGATTCCCTGGCCAGCAAGCTTGCTGGGACATTTTTATAATTCTTCTGCTCTGTTGTTGGAGATCTCCAATTAGCCTCAAACTGGAGCTCGCAGCTTGTGTGTGAAACAGGCAGCTGCTGGCACGCAATCTTCCCCGAAGTTGTTTCCTTTCCTTTTTCCTGAGATTTAGCGAAGGGGGGGAAGGGGTTGGAGTCACATGGATACAAAGCTTTTGATTAATGTCCAAGTCTGTGCTGCTGCGGCGGCTTTCCAACCTCGCAGCTAAGAGGGCGAGCTGGGAACCAGTGACCGCTCGTTTCCTCCAGGCTGTGTCCCCTTCCTGACGGGAAAGGACCACGCACTGGGGTGGCTCCTCGCCTCCGGACCTCGGGCCGCTGCTGGAGCTGGGTGAGAAGGGGCCGAGGCTGCTCCGCGACTGGGGACCGGCCGGAGCCCGGCCCCGCTATGTAACTTAGCGGGGTCTTTTGTTGTCCTTGTCCGCAGCGCAGTGCCGGGGCGCTCAGGCAGCGCTGCCTGCAGCCGGGAAGGGCGCCGGGCTGGGAGCAGCGCTCCTCCTCGCCGCACCATGACAGAGGAAAGCAAAGGAGAAGGCAAGGGGGAAAGCGGGAAGGACCTGGAGAAGCAGCTTCGCCTGCGCGTCTGCGTCCTCAACGAGCTGCTCAAGACCGAGCGGGACTACGTGGGCACGCTGGAGTTCCTGGTGTCGGTGAGCGGAGGGGCGCGGAGCGAAGCGGGGGGGCCTCGCCTCGCCTCGCCTCGCCTCGCCTCGCCCGCCGGCCCCGCGGGGCCGCGCTCGCCTCGCTGCCGGTCCCGCGCAGGGAAGGCGGCGCCCACCGTGGGGAGGGCGGCGGGCTGCTGCCGGCCGCGGGGCACGGGGGCTCGCAGCCGGGAGGGGTTTTCCGCCCCGAGCTCTGCGGGGCGGCCGCTTTTGCTTAAAAGGGAGGGAGAGTAACAGGTTTTGAAGTGGCTGGGGAGGGCTCGTGTGTTCCCCCCAGCCGCTCTCCTCGGAGAGCCTGTACTGGTGATGAGCTGTCTCACTTCTCCGGGCACGGAGGCTGAGGGGGGGGATGCGTTTGGGTTCGGGTCTGCCTTGGGTGTGGGGGCTTGTGTTCTTTACAGGGCGCCGCAGTTCCATTACTTGCGATAGCCCGTGAAACACAGCGGCGCAGGGGGGTAAGGAGGAGGACGGGGGGGTGCTGGTGTGCAGCAGCTGCTTGGCATTAAAGCCACATGCGGCATTCACTCCTGCCTTGTGATACAGGGGTCAGCTGGGAAAGTAGCGTGTTCTGGTGAGAGCTGTGTTACAGCAGTTTTAGCTTCCTTCTACGTCTGACTGTCACTGTTGATAGGATTATTTGTGCCAGGTAGTACGCTAATTAGAAAGGCAGGAGTTTTCACTCTCTCAAAAAGCCAAAGTGACACATTATTACAGAACAGATGTGGGCAGTGTTTCATTTGCGCATGGGCTCGGTAGCATCACTTTAGGACCCTGTTGAGATAGGTATGTCCACATCAGCTGCTTAAGTTTGCAACAGATTTCACAGTAGCCCCCTCATACTTTTCTCTCCTCCCCTGTCCCACTGAAGAGGGGAAATCCTTCAAACTGCAAACTTCCTGCTTTGCTGCCCTGAGATCTGTGAACTTTCTGCTTATTATCATGAAGGAGGAAATTCTCAACTTGGCTGTGACAGGGAGAATAAAAGCACAGACACTGGAGCAAAATAAGATCTACAGAGTAGCTTATTTTCTCCATATGTTTATCCTCAGCAGAACCATGAAAAATGGTAAATGGTGCAATGTGTTTTCTGTTTTTTCTAAAAAAAATTTTAACATGTATATTTGAGAAAGTGGCTGTGCGATTGTGTTTTACGTGTTTCCATTTAACAATCAGATTTTACTTATTGTAAAAAATATCTATCCTAAGGGAATGTTCTTCAGTGTTTTATCTTAAGCCCTGAATTTGGTGTATGTCAAAGTCGTAGGTCATTTCAGCAAATTTAGAGAATTTGTAATATCTTTAATGTTGGACTCTATCATTTAAGATGTAACAGATATTGGTGTTCAAGCAGTAAGTGCTCAGCTCCTTCTAAAGAGCAGACTCTGTACATGTTTCAAGTTGCATCCAAATATTGAATTTAGTAATAAGTCTTTCTGCAGTGTGCATCAAGATGATACAAATAAATCATATAGAGAAAGGGAGGAGGGCTGGAGTTAAATACCTGGTTCTACATTGAATTTTTCATATTCATTAATGGTTGTGAACAGGGTTCAAGTGATGGTTCAGAGATATAAATCCTTCACAGGGAAATGTCATGCATTTTAACTGTACCTCAGCCTTGGTTTGAGGAAAAAAATTCTGAGCTTTCCTTGGCCTGCCTGCTAGGACTGCTGTTGAGAGCAGCTGTGGTGGTGGATTTTACAAGGGGGACAGCCCTGGACTAGGGCCAGTATGGGGACCATCACATTTATTTTACATAAGCCATCAAAACCATCATTGTACTTCTTCCTATGGTTACTTGTTGATGTGGAGGCTAGCTCCTCTCATTTAGGTGTCCTAGGCTTACGGTTGCCTTTCTTAAAACCATTTTCCTACGATCAGCTCTTCTGAGACAGGAACGCTATCCCAGCTTACTTTGTCTCACACCATGAGGTGGTCTTGGGGCACACATCCTGGGTTCCTTTTGGATGGAAGTGAACTGTAAGGCTTTCCGTAGGAGCACATCCAGCTGCTAATGAATGTGCAGTTCCTGGGACTAGACTAGAGCTAGTCTGAAGTGACCCCCCACCCCGCCAGCAGTGTGGGGTCCCAGCACCGACTGTTTCTCTGTCCAAACCCTATCCTCTTTTGCAGGACTAAAAGTTAAAGTAGAGGCAGCCCGAGGGGTTGAAGTTCCAATAAATGTTAAGAGTTAGGCTTCCAGGTCTCCTCAACACCGTCAGTAGAGGTCATTGTGGTAGAAACCGTGTTTCCTTTATGATTGAAAAGCTGAAGCCATTTATAGTCTTTCTGACAGTTTGCACGGAGTACCTGCAGTTTTCACTGAAGTTAATAGGAACAGAGTATTCACTTAGATAAATGAAAAAACCCTGTGGTTTCAGGGTTGGAGCCTATTTCTTCTGCGGGGTCACAGAATGTAATCTTTTATGATGTGTATGGTTCATGTGGAAAAGTACATTAGCATTTGTGTAGTAGTGGTGGGTAAGAGACCTAACTTTTCACTTACTTGGACTGAAATTTTTGTGTACATGCCCTGTAGAGGAGGCAGTTAAATTAAAGAACAGAAAAATTCAATCAATTTTCTTCAATTTATTGTTATTGTGTAGGAAAGTATATAAGTGGGATTTGTGTGGAAGCATAATGTACATCATACCTCACCTAACTAATTTTCCTGAGTACTTCATGAGATCTTGTGAAGTGAATTGATAATGTCTATGACCCCTTCATCTGAGGCAAAATTACACTGTTGCAATGGGCAATATATAATATAAACAGGAGTGGAAGTGAAGTGTAAGCCTGATTTATCTGAGTGGTGGGAGGAGAAGACCCCTGTTGCTGATGCAGTCATGTTGGGGAAATGGCCCTTTGCCTGGTAGAGCTTGTGGTTGGCTGGAGAATGAAGACATTATAGGGAGGAAATGGCTTTGCTGGTGCGTGTCAACATGGGAAATGCTTTGCTGGTTTCCCTACACTGGAAACATGTCTATTATATGTTAGATTTATTTAGGTTCTTCAGTTTATATTGGAATTAAAGAGCGTCTCACTGAGGACAAATTTCTTGTTCGTTATTTAAAGTATTTTTGTTCCCCTGCTCCTCTGTGATTCTTCATCCTCCAGGTATCATCAGTGTAGTGAGAAGCAGCTTAGTTGGTGTATTCTGTCAAAAGTCTACAAAGCTATTAAGTGCAAAACAGAAGATTTAATATATTTAATATATTCATTATTTTATTAGATAGACGTAGCCAAGTAGTCATTCCCATGTGAGTTCATTCACCTCTTCTTTTTGGCTTTACGCTGTGTAAATACAGTATATTGTTTTTAATCTGCACTCATCACAGATAAAATCTGAGTGGAAAGGTCTGGTTGTATTAATATTATTCTTTCGCATCTCCTGAATCTTCCAGTAATAAACTATAGTAGCTCAGTATGTTGAGACGTGAGTAATACTGAGCAATAACAATTTTGGGCCCATCCGCGTGTGGTATGTAAACATACATGAGGTGGATAAACTTAAGTCCCCCAGTAGTTGCAGCAATGTTGGAGGGAGCAGGCATGCACAGGAAATTATGAAGAAAGGCTTACACTTTTCCTTCAAACATTTCATTATAACATTCAGAGTGTCATGGCAATACCAGAGTTTTTGTTCTTGTTAGCATTTAGCATTTCTTAAACGAAATTAATCTAGTGATGGAAGAATTTACCTAAGGCACTAAAACGTTTTTGAAAACTATATCTACAGATGGAGTTTATTAAGAGCTACAATATGAGGTTTCGGTTACAAACTATTGATACTTTACTGGCTAAATTAGCAACTGGGATTTTTCTGCTGCTGGGTGATCTCTCTGGTGATCATACCATCTTCCTATGGCAAAATCTTTGTTTTCCAATGAAAAAGAAGCTGTACTTGCAAGGATAGAGGAGAATCTTTTTTCACCAAAATGCCCTTTCTGGAAGGGAGAGAAAGCAGCAATTGGTGAATGTTTACTCTGTCGAAAATAATTACATGTCACCCAGCTGTGTAACTGAGTACTTAATACTACCTTTAGTGTTCATGGTAAAGATGCTTTTTTTAAAAAATTTTGTGACTTTATCAATATGTACCTTATCTATTTCATTCTTTACAGCAAACAACAAAGCGTCTATACCTAATGTGCTCTGTGTAAATAAAATGAAAATTTCCTATTTTGCTCTATAAGCACAATTAGCTAACTAGAGTAAAACTGAATAAACTTTTCCAAGACTGTCCTTGGTCCATGATTTTATGCTGGGTAATAGACTTGACTTTTTAATTAATGTTTTAAAAAATAAGTTTTTTTTTTAATTTGCTTAAAGTTTTCATGTAAGGTTTCATTTACTGTATAAATTGGGGTGCTCACCTGAACCCTCAACACACCAGTAGTAAAGAGACCAGTAAAACTGTGGGCAGAAGTTGCTGAGAAATTAAAAAGTATTTAGTAGTAAAGAGTTGCCAAAAAGTGGCTGGCTTAATTTGTCACCTTGTAACTTGGTATAAGGCTTAGTTTTTATGATTGTACTTTACACTGATTGTTGGCCAGTAAGGGCAAACCAAGCTGTGAACAACTTTAGGATGTAGATACACTGCAGGGAAATAGGCTAGATACAACAGTAGGTCTATATATATATATATATAAAAAATATATATATGCGTGTGTATATATATATTTTGGAAAGAAATTTTATTTTGGAATAGAAATTGGAAATGTAATAGATCTGCTACACTTGGTACTTCAGGGGATAGCCATGGAAGTAGGGTTTATTTTTCCTATGACAGGGATTGTTTTTCTGGTGCAGTTTTGTGTTCTGACAAATTTGACGTTGATGGGAATAGAAGCAGATGTTGGCACTTATGCAAGCCTTGCAAAACCCCACGGCCTCAGCTGGGGTGACTAGTTAGATCCTGAAGCAGCTGGGGAAAAAAAAAAAAGCTAGTTTATTATGTAGACTATAGCATGGTTTACAGAATCTCTTCTGTGAATATATATACATTTCTGTCAGTTAACTCTCAACTCTCAGTTTACTGCCTTTAAATCCTACTGTACTATCTTCTCTCCTCTCTTCTGCTTGCACTAAAGTGGCAAAAGGGTTTGTTTTCTTTAAATGTGTGCCCTGTTAAGGGAAGCCGAGTCCTTGCTTTTCAACGCGCATAAAGAGATTTTGTTCATAAAGTTTATTGCCCAGCGTCCTCGGTGGCTGCGTGACTCCGCAGGATCTGTATTTCCCTGTGACACTGAGCCTTTCCTTTCTCTTGGCTCAATAGGTATTTTTCTAGTTGTTGAGCAGACTAATTAGTTGGATAAGTGATTAATAGTAATTGAGACTCCAGGTAAACTTTAGTCAAATTCAGTCTTATTACTGACCCTGACCAGCAGTAGAGGATTTGTGTCCTGAATTGAAACTCCTCAAATGGTTATGCTAGATGATGAAATTAGATGGTGGGCCTTTCACAAAAGAACCACTTTTAAATGATATTTTATGGCTGCAGTTTGATACAATAACAACCTGCGTGTGTTGTTTTTGTATGTATGTGCATGTATCATAGAATATCTCAAGTTGGAAGGGACCCATAAGGATCATCGAGTCCAACTCCCTAAATATGCTATATGTATATCTCAATTACCGTAATGATGAGTAACTTCATAATGGTTTGCATAATTGCATTTATATTTTATAAAAGGGATTTAAATGAATGGAAGGGAAGGGTTTTAGCTGGCTGCATTTTTTGATAAGGGTATGTGATTTCCTTTCTCTTCAGGAAAAGAAAAACAACATTCTATGGCTACTTCATCATAAAAAGTCAAAAGGAAGTGCAAACACAATTACTATAGAAAGTCAATATCTTTTCCATTCACTTCCAATTTCTGCTGTTTTTAACTTGCTTAAGCATTACAAAAAATCTGAATGCGGTATTCTATTCTTATTTGACTTTGCTTGGCTATATCGATAGCACCACCTGTGGTCTTTATCAGAGTGAGGGTAACTGCTTAAAAGCTGTTTATTTCTTTCTAAACCCTGCACCCAAGGTTGAATGCTTGCTTAATGGAGTGGATTAGCAAGAAAGATTATTCGCGCCTCTACTAGTTGAGCACAGAGTTCGTGCCAGGTATGATAGTGGCAAAAAGCAGAGGTTTTTCAGAAGAATCTTTAAGCACGTATCTTATCTTGTTTGGAAGTGTAAAGAATTATACTGCGCTATACTCTAGAGAGATGTTTCATACTTATCAATGGATTTCCTCTTATTGCTCTCAGATGTACTTAGACTATATTTTGAAAAGCTGCTTTTTAAGAAAAAAAGGTGTTTTGTTTAGCTGTTCAGTGAAAAGCCTAAAATACTGAAAGGAGAAATCTTTGTTTCATAACATTTAAGAAACTTTTCTGTTCCTAAGACTTACTGGGGACTAAGATGTATCATGCTGAAGACCAAGATATGCTTAGGGGTGTTGTACAACTTCTTGATGTATCTGTATTTATAAATATCATTATATTTGCAGTGTTCTAGTTATTCCTTTGCTCTGCTTCATAGCTCAGTCCTAACTCTACTGCTGCATATATTTCACAAGTTTGTAATGTGAGCTGCTAATTTAGAAGAGACTATTTGGAGGGGACCGTCAATCAACATGTCCAGACTTAAGTTACTCTATGCAGCCTAATGCGATTGAATAGTATGCTGTTTGCAGTGATTTCAAATATTTATGGAGACATATTTTTCAACCCTCTTCAGTAGTAATTTTTGTCACCATTTTAAAACACCAAGTGCTTTGAAACTATGCATTCCAGGGTTGGTTTGTATTTTTTTTGGTAGGGTTAGCATGAAGAACAATTTTGTCAAAGCAGAGGAATTCAGAGTTAGTAACAGTATTACACTATAGGAGGAACTGAGAAGTTCTTCACGTTGGAAACCAAAAGGAACTGTATTTTGGCCAAAATAAACAAATCCAAACTGGCTATAGTTGACCTAAGATACTGGTGGGGGCAACTTGCCAGCCTGTAGAAGGCTATAACCATGTGTCTGTATGTTAAGTATATGTCCCTGTTTGGAAAGGAATTGGGCTACCCATGAATCAAGTATAGACTTGAATAAGATAATAATTTTTATTAATAATTTGAATTATTTAGGTTCTATCTTTTTATATAAGTATCTTGAATAATTTTGTATACTTATGTACTAATGTGTATTCTTTTTCAGGAATTTTCGTTAAACTATTTTTGCTTTAATTCTAAACTGCATGCATATTCGATTTTCTGGTTTGGACTGAGCAGGATTGTCCCTGTCTTTGGTGAGTAGATTGTGTACATTGGTGTGGGACTTGAGAGAGCTTAGGGACAGGCTACTCAGGATGAATATAACGACATGCAAGACTGGAGATAGCAAAGCCAAAGCTCAACTGGCATTGAAATTAGGGATGTGAAGGGCAACAGAAAGGACTTCTTTAAGTACATTGGTAGCAAAATGAAGGCTAGGGAAAATGTGTGCCTACAGCTCAGTGGGGCAGGGAGCCTTGTGAAAAGGGGACATAGACAAGGCTGAGGTACTCCATGCTTTTTCTCCTGGAGTTTTCACTGATAATGGTTTCTCTTAGGCCTCTGGAAGCTTACTTGCAGATTTTGTGAGAATGTGGCGTGTTCTACAGTAGAAGGCGGCACAGTTACAAAGTACTTAAGGCAATTGGATATACACAAGTCTGAGATCAGATGGGATGCATCTGAGGAAGCTGGCTGATGTCAGTGTGAAGCCTATCTGTCATCTTTGAATTGTCATGGTGATTGTGGGAAATTCCTAATGACTGGGAAAACACGAATGTCAAACCTAGCTTCAGGAACTACAAGGAAGAGGATCTGGGGAAGTTCGAGCTCATCAGCCTCACTTCAGTCCTTGGGGAGGTGATGCAGTGAATCATCTTCAAAACCATTTCCATGCAGCAGATGGAAAAGAAAGTGATTGGAAGCAGCCTCTGGGGATTTACCAAGGGTGAATCATGTGTGATCAACCTGATTGCCTTCTATGAGGAGATGACTGGCTCAGGGAACTTGGTGAGAGCTATGGATATTGTTTACCTTGATTTAACCAAAGTCTTTGGCATGGTCTGAAATAGTATCCTTACATCCAGATCTCATCAATTTGGACTGGATAAATAGACAGTAAGGTGAGTGGGAAACTGGTGGATCTGTTAGACTCAAGGGACAGTTGTTAATAGCACAAACTACAAGTGGTGGCCAGTTATGAATGGTGTCCCTGAAGAACCAAGACTGTATCATGTCTTCAGTAATGTCCTGAATGGTGGGATAGGAAGGTGCACTTTCAGCAAAGGGGTCTCAAGAGGCTGGGGTACTTACAGTACTGACAGGAGCCTCATGAAGTTCAGTGAAGGCAAACGCAGAGTCCTGCACCTGGGATGGAATAACACTATGCACCAATACAGGCTGGAGGCCAGAAGCAGCTTTACAGAAAGGGCTGTGGCAGTGCTTGTGGACAAGAACTGGAACATGAGTCAGTTGCAGTGCAGAAAACAATCAGCATCCTAGGCTATTTTAGCAACGGTGTCACCAGTAGGTCGAGGGAAGTGATTCTTTACCTTCTACTCTAGAGTTGTGAGACCTTTGTGGTCTTAGCTTTGGGCTCCCTAGTTCAAGAAATAAATTTATGTACTGGAGCAAGTCCAGTGGAGGGCCAGCAAGGTGATGAGGGGCCTGGAGCATATTACTTGCAAAAAGAGGCTGAGAGAACAAGGTTTCTTCGACCTTAAGAAGAGAAGTCTCAGTGAAATTTTTATTGTTGTCTGCATCTCCCTGATGGGTGGATATGGAGAAGATGGAGCCACACTCCTCTCAGAGATGCACAGTGGAAGAAGGAGAGGCAATGGGAAATTCCAACTCAGTGTGAGAGGAAAAAATATTGTTTACCATGAGAATGGTTGAAAACAGCAACAGCTTGCCCAGAGCCTGTGGAATATCTGTATTTTGTTCAAAGCTCAGCTGGGCAAGACTGGGCAACCTGTTGTAGTTGACACTGCTTTGCTCAAGTGGTTGGGCTAGATGACCTCTGGAGGTCCCTTCCAACCTACATGACTCATCAATTTTGCAGTCTGTTGATATGATGGGGAAAAAGAAGGGAGAGTGTCTTGAAGTTTCAACTCTTCAGGAAAGCAAATTTTTCAGGGTTGTACTTCTACTTTGTTGTTTCCTCTGTCTTCTGAAATTGCAATGCCAATGGCCAGGCTATATTATTCAGCAAACAAATATTCAAAACCCAAGAGGAAACTTGGATAAACAGATATTTTTTCCACTGTATTATATTTGCTCAGGAAACAGATAACTTGGTGCTTCTGTAATATTTTCTATTCAGAGATCTCTCAGTGCATTGCTGTCGTTAATAAATCAAATATGAGTAGTTCTACAAATGGGAAACTTAAGAGACAGATCTTGATTTTTGGGTCCCAGTGGAAGTTTATGGCAGAGCCAGAAATATAATCTGATGTCTTGATTTCCAGTTCAGTACTCTGACAGCAAAGCAGTCCTTTCCCTTTATTTATAATTGATGCTAGAAGAATGGTTGTCTACTTAAAATGTCTGAGAAACTGCAAGGATGATTCTTCAAAGCCAGCTTCATTTTGTGCAAGCTTTGTTGCTCCTGTGATTCTCTCATAGACTGTTCACAACTGAAGTTACCCTGTTGTAGGGACAGAACTGAGGTCTTGGGGGTTGACACTTGCTTTAGGTCTCATGAGACCTCCTGATTCTCCTTTTTGCTTTTGGCAGCCTGGCTGCCAAGTCATCTGGCTTACCTCATGAACTTTCAAGTTCAAGGCTGAAGAACATGAGTTCAGTGTAGGGGAATGGGTAGGAGAAACAACTAGAACTGAAAAGGAGTGGACTGAACAGTAATAAGATGTAGGAGGGTGGCTTGCTTTCTTTCAATATCATTTGTGTGGTGCAGGCCCCCTGACAAATTGGTAATATCTTGCTGAATGGAGCATAGTTAAATAATCCACTCCTTGACCTTCCTAGGGAAGTTTTATATGCGTTCTCACTTCAAAATGAAATTTGGATGTAGCTGCTGATATTTACACCTGAAGTTTAAATACATTATATGTGTTCATATGTTTGCTTTCTAAATACAGTTTTGCCTGTCGTAACAGCTAGAGCAAGTGACCAGGATCTATCGATAAGTGAATTTATATTAAATAAGTTTTTTTATATTTTGCCCTGTGAAATATACTGTTAATTTCTCAGGCTGTTTAAATGGAGTCATTCCTAGAGAGATAGATGGATGTGTTCCTACATGTTGACTCAACAATCCCAGCCTCCTTATGCCAAAATCAAACATGATGTGACAGAGGACCATCAGTGGATACAGAGTGCTCTTAGACAAGTCTCGGAAAACAACTTGTTAGTAATGTGTTATAAGCGATCTCAACAGGAATGTGGTAATATATTGGAGAGCTGACTTGCTTGAGGTGTGTGCATGGTGTCTTCTGTAATATTTAAAGATGAGGTGTTAAGAGCTCCGTCAGGGATATAAATCAATTTGAATAGTGTGGATTAGGCAAGAGCAATCAGTTGGCAGACTGAATAGAAAAGGAGAAATAGGCTGCAAACATGGAGAATATCTAGGCCAGGAAGAGTTACCCATGAGATTTATGCAGTTAATCCTCATTGTAGCTGGTTAGGTATGAGCTGGACTATGAGAAATTCTCTGTACTTGGGACTTCAGCCTCTTGGTAGGTAACAAGTATGTTTTTATTTGCATCACAAAAAGCAATTGAGAAAATATAATTGGGTAGTGGCTGGTCAGAGCTTAAAGGCTGGCCAGGTCTGGCTGGCTGAGGGACAATGATTAGTGTCATGTACTCGGTAATCTGAGAAACAAATCTGAAGGTAACACTTGGAATATATGTGTGGCTTTGACCTCTGAGTCCCCAGCTGAAATGGCTGGGACATATTTCAGGAACTGTAAGTCAGAAAGGCTAAACTACAAGAGAGTTTTCTGACTTGGGCTAGAATTGTGTTCATATTTGTTGTATATGTCCAGTTTTTTGAAAAGCCTGATTTCTTTGCCTTACTAACTTCATGAAGTTGTGCTTACAGGCTTCAGAGACCTGTATCTTGGGGCTTGTTTAGGAATAGTTTGCTGGAAGCAATGAAGGGCGAGCTTGGTAGCCAAGGATCTGTATTGGAAAGACTGCCTTGTAATAGGCACGGACTGGTGAAGTAGATGCGACACTTCAAGACACGTCCAGTGGCAAACCCTGAATCATCCATATTTGTGTTCTCACTGCCCCCCACCCCCAAAAGCATGACAGTTCAAAACATGATGAATGTGTATCTAAACCAAAGCTGGTTTTATGTTATTACTCAGCTAAAAATTCCAGATTGGGAATTAAGTTAAATAGTGATTACTAGGTAACAGCACCGAAATGGAGCAACCCCTGAAATAATTCATTAGCTTGTATTTTCATTAACAAAAGATACCATAAAAATCATCAACTTCCCATTTTACGTATTGAAATAAGCTAGAAAGTACTAGATGTAGAATGGAAGAATGGTAAGCAAGATTTCTCTTCCCCAGCCTTTAATAGACTTTCAGGATGTTCACAGGTTCTTCTGTAAACTTAACTGGCCATGTTTTTACTTCTTAATGCCTACTGTGACATTTTGAAAAAAATTGGACACTAAAAACACAAAGCCATAAAGTTGAAATGATGTTCTGTATGACAAAGTGGTTGATCTCTGGGATGCTATGAATTTGTGTAACAAGACTGGAAAATCACTTCATTTTATTGCTTAGTATGTGCTAAGTTACCTTACCCAAGGAATTTAAGCATATGGGGTATCCAGATGCCTAGAAGAAATAGCATGTGACAGGACGCTTTGAGACAACATCCTTGGATTCTGTAGTGTGAGCGTGGTAAAGGGACGTCGTTTTAAGAGTCATGGAAGCATTTGAAACTTAAACAGACGTGGAAGCAACTGAAGCTTTGCAGTGTATAAGCAGTACTTTCATTAAAAAGATACCAAAGCCTTACAAGATAGAGGGAAGGGAAAGAGTGGCACATACCTGTAGTGTTTGTGTTCTGTCACTTGTGAAATGTTCATTGCTGATTACTTCCTATTTATCCTTTTATTGTATGTGGGGGAGAGTTATTTTGCAGAAGCCATATAAAGCAGGAAGACAGTAAATACGTCCTGATTCATAGAATGCCTTTGTAAAAATGGCCACCCAAAATTTATAATGATAGTTGCTTCCTTCCTTCCTGTGCCTGCTGATTTTTGTTCCTGAAAGCTTATAAAATACCACTTAAAAATGAACTTGCAGTGTAAGATAAAGACCTAAAATGAGAGGTGTTAGAAGGAACCTGTGAATTGCTGTGGTAGATTTAATCTATCACAGTAATTTTTTTTTGTAATGGTGGTTAGTAGCATTATTTAAAGAGGGTGTATCCTTCCCAGCTTCAGGCACCAGTAGTTTGGGGGCTGTCTGTACTGGAGATTGTGGATGTAGGGCCTGGATGCAAACTATGTAATCTCTGAGTTTGACTACTTTATTTTTGTACAGTTTGTATTTTTTTGGCACCAGTAACTTCTGAATGTGTTTCCCACAAAATAATTCTTTTTGCTCATTTTAAATGTCCTGCCTGAAAAATTCACTAAGTACTTGCGTCACTATTTTTCTTGTTAGAAGTCCAAGTCTAATTATTCCTGTTATGAAAGCCCTTTCATACTTCTGATCATCTTTCAAACTCCTGTGGGATGAATTCTTCTGGTGTCAGTATCATTGATCTTCACCCTGGTTTTATTCCTAATCTTCTGCGCAACGGTTTTCAGAGCGTAAAAATTAAAACCCCCAAATGTGTGTAATAGATGTTTGAGGTACCGAATTATGATTTTTCTTGTACCAAAAGATGTTAAAGAATTCTGCTTATCCTTCTTTTGTAAAGTGTAGTTTGCACCTTACTTAGTTCCTGCTTTCCTCTCTTCATTTATCTTTAAATACTGAAAGTGATGTTTTTAGATGTTGGGGAAGATGCCTGAAGTATGAGTTGTAGCTGCTGTTTGCTGTCGTCCTCACCATTCTGTTTTGCAGTGTGAAACTGTATGGGGAAAAGGTTTGAAAAAAGTGCTCACTGAAGGACAAAAGTAGTCACCAACAGTAATAAATATGAAGAATGAGCAGTGTGAGATTACAGGAGAAACTGTGCTCTGGAAATAGGAGGGGGAGAATACTGGAAATGAAGAAAAAAATGCATCAACAGGGTAGAAAAGGAAGAGGGAAAGGTTACTGGTTCTTCTGAAAATGAAAAAGCACGCAAAAAACCTCTTTGAAACATGTCAAGTATGTGATGAGATTTCCTCATATTGTAGTATTTGTGTTAACAGGACAGGCATCACTGGCTTTTGCGGTGTTAAATTAGGTGCCACTCGTGGTCCCAGAAGTTAACTGTGTTGTTGGGTGGTTGAAGTGACTGTAGCTAGCAATAAGGTAGAAGTGCAGTTTCTTAGATCTCTTCAAATACAGTCAGCTTGAGGTGTGAAAGTACCATTACCTTTGCCTTTGCTTATTGTCTGCTTATTTTCATTTATTTTATGATAAAATACGAAGTTTCAATAATTATCAAGAGATAACTGAGAATTTTGTAATTCAAGAGAGCTGTCTTTAGCTGATCTCAAGCTTACCAGCAAAAGAGACCTCCAGGTTTTCAAGATGGTGTGACTGATTTAACATTTTGAAAGTGACAAGTTGTAGATTGCTTCATAATGTTGGAAATATTCTTGGCAGAGTTGAGATCTTTCTGTGGGTTAGAATTACAGAGGAGACTTCTTAAATAGAAGGATCGTATCTGCTGTTTTCTCGAAGTAGAAAGGTTTGTTTTCTAATAAGAGTTTATTCTGTAGTTTGGTTACACAAAACAACATGTAACTACCATTAATAATAATATTGGAAATAATGAATGGAAATTACAAAATTAATTGGATGTAGTTACCACATTTAAATATGTTGTAATATACTTGGAAGCATTATTTATGTGGACAGGGGCAGGAGAGTGAAGACCTAATAGCAATAACTTTTATTTTTGTTTACTTTAAGGTTACTCCTCATTCATTTATCTCTTTGACACTGTGTGAGATCCTGTTTATTAAGAATAATGCCTGGAAGTTGGCAGTTATATTCTGTATGAGTGTGTTAATTTCTTCCCATATGCTACGAGGTTGTCCTCACAGGAAATAAAGGAACTTTTTCCCATGTTTAGTTACACTGAACTGTTACCATAGTCAGACCAGACAGAAACAATGGGAAGGAAAGTTTCCTGTTTTCTGCAGATATCGAAGAGGTCTTTGGCCCCAAGGAAGGTAAAGCTTTCTTCAGTCCATGTGTGAGTGCACAAAGAACTGTTTTTCATTAGTGTATGAAGTTGCTGTGATCTCTATTGAAAAGCAGTGGTTCACTCTCTTAAATGTTCTACCTGTCTTGATTACATTTCAGTATTTGCATTTAGAAATAGTAAATTACAGCAGGGAAAGCTTAAAGTTCCTTCTTTATAAATGCTCAAATATATTGTGCCATGTTGGTCTCTTCTCCCAAGTGACTAGCGACAGGACAAGAGGAAACAGCCTCAGGTTGTGCCAGGGGAAGTTCAGGCTGGGTATTAGGAAAAATTTCTTTACTGAGAGGGTGGTGAAACACTGGAATAAGCTGCCCAAGGAAGTGGTAGAGTCACCATCACTGGAGGTGTTTAAGGAACGTGTGGACGTGGCATTCCAGGACATGGTTTAGTGGGAATGGTGGTGTGTTTGATGGTTGGACTTGATGATCTTACAGGTCTTTTCCAACTGTAATGATTCTGTGATTCTGTGGTTAGAATGCTTTTGGCTAGGTGGTGAAATAAAATTATATTAAATAATCCTCACGTTTGTGTGCCTACTATGGGCCTGACTCTGACATCCTCAAAAGGGTAGCAGAGGAGAATATGAATATAGTAGACTCAGAAGCTTTTCAAAATAATAAGCATTTGAACTGCAAAAAAGAAGAGTGCTTTGGTTTTGTGTTTTTAAGTCTACTGTGCCAGGACAAAATTGGGGAAAGCTGGTAAATCAGTGTCTCAGCAAATACAATGTTGAAATTTTCATGTGAAGCTGAGGATAAATTACACTGATACTGCTACAGTATAAGCTGTGCTTTTCCATAGATAGGGAAAGACAAAGGATCTGACCCTCCCAGAAAAAACATTGCAAAACCCCTTTAAGTCAAGATTCACCCTGATGAATTCACAAGAGATTGCTTGTCTTTAAATTTCATATACATATATTACAGAACACTCCTGTGGGTTTGTGGAGATGACCTTCAGCCATGATTAAAGGTTATTCTAGTTGGAATACATGAAGATAAAAGTTTAACAGGAGCTGTAGTATTGGTGCAATTAATTCATCATTTCATTCAATAGTCCAAGTGAAGAAACTTTTGCTAGGTTAAATACTGTTTTTTAAAAAAGTAAATTCTATTTTATAGTTAAGTAGTTTATCATCTGCTATACTATCAGTTTTTAAGTCATTAAGTTAATTAGTTAATACTCAGTCTCAGTAGGTTCTTAACTTAGATTTTTCTAATGTAGTTTTCAATGTATACAGTCCAGTAAAACATAGGTTTTCCAAATTTCTTTGCAGGACACTTTTTCCCTGAGAAATGTTTTTGATAATGGGGTCCTTTCAGACACTTTTTCGGGTCTGAGTCAAAATTTTCAGGTGAATTGGTATAACGGAATTGCCTTTTATCTTGTGAAGCTTCTCCTATTTCTCCGTCAAACGTATTTTGTATACAAATGCCACTTTACAACAGTCATCAATGGCAGTGTTACATAAAATACTCAATTCTCCTGACATTTAAACTCATTTTATGTAGGTTACTGTATGGGATGTGTGAGCAAGTGTTGCTTTCTGCTGGCAATTGCTGTATCATGAAAAATGAAGTTAATTTGGGATCTTGTGAGAAATGTGTGTTGGAAATATACTGGATTAATTAATTTTCATCTGTATTACAGCAGCTTTCAGCACTGAAAGTAACAATTTTTGCACTTGTAGCTTTTGCTAATAAAAAATTTAATAGCTATATTTGGACCAAATGGTATTACAATATTAAAAAAAAAATTACCACCATGGCTACTATTATGCATTTGCATATTACGCATCTTTGTACTGAAAAATTCCCTGTACTTACTTGCCAAGTGTAGTTTGGCTTTTGACTGCAAGAACTGTTAAATATAAAACAGGATTTTGGCAAAATGTTATTTTGTGTCTAAACTGTGTGTTGTTGTCTGTCTTAACATACCATGGCAATAAAGGCTGTGATGGCTATTCCATTCTGTTTCCTGTTGCTTTGCAGCCACCAAACAGCTCTGGGCTAATAAGTGCATCAGACTCTGACTTTCCCATTGGTTTCTAAACCTTTTCATTTCACAGAGGAAATATTTCTCATATGCTGGCTAGTGAACTAATACTTATTAGTATTAGGTAACTAATTAGTATTAGGTAACTAATACTTATCGCACAGAATTCCAAAGGACTTTACTGGTATATCACAGCAATTCTGGATATTGACCTTTTATTTCTCCCATTTATTCACATTTTAGTTACTTATTTTTATCTTGCGGGAGATGGTGTTGTTCTTGATAGATAACTGGACTTAAGTCATAGGTGCAACATTTAATGGCAGTAAGGCAGCTATAGCTTTACTGTGCACTGTAGATGGGAAGCAAGTATTTGCATATTGAATGTTCCTATTGCAATATGAAGTCTTATACAGTGAAAGATTTGAGGTTTTTTTCTAGTTAGTGAAAAATGTAAATGAACTGCAGACTTGCCACATGCAACCAAATTTTAAACTCAGTTCACTTTTAAGGTTTTGAAAGAAAATGAAGCATAACTGGTGCAGAGAGGATCTTAGAATAAGATTTTTGGCCTCAAAGCCTCTACTAATACAATAAAAACTGAGATTTTAGGGGACTACTGTCTTCCTGAATTTTCACAGTTAGGAAAAGTGGCTACCACAGGTGCTATCAAATCTTGACCTTCTATGTAAAGGCTTTTCATATCACTTTATAAATTGGTTTCTACTTCAGTAGACTGTCATATACAGATATATCTAGCCCACTGTTCCTCGTATGTCTCTAATTCTAATTTACACGCATCCCAAAATATTATGTGGATTGTAAAGCCATGATGAGCCATGACCAGACTTCACATATGAGTATAGTTGTTTGTCACATTTTAATTGTTACAGAAACATGTCACTAAACCAAATTTGAAACCTTTCATTTTCTCCCTTTATTTTATGTCTGTTGTATATTACATGCATATTTTCTTCTCTGGAAGCTTATCTTTTTTTTTTTTTCCTGTTTTTGTGGGTTTTGTGATTCTGTGGTTTTTTTTTTTAAAAAAAAAGCTTGGTCTGTGGAGTTTAATAACATCTCTCGATATTTGAATTCAGGTCCCATATTTTGTATCCATGGGAAAAGTGTGTTGTATTATAATTTTTCTCTTTTTGATTAAATGTATGTGTACAAATTTAATACAAATTGCATACAATAAAATTGTTCAAAAAGCGCTATAGACCAATGGTAACTAATCTATTTGAGCTTGAGAGCTAAAGATAATACTTCAGAATGTTTAAGGGCTATAGCCAGTCCTGGAAGAATATTCCCTGATAAATGGTGTAAAGAGATCTCAAAATCCTTGTGAAATCCTGAAGTGGTAGCTCCCTGTAAATGGGCGCGTCCACAGCAAGCATTAGCCTGTCACTGCTGGTCCTTACACCTCTGACTTTCTGTAGCTGCATGTGCACAGGCTGTGTCTGCGGTACAGAGGAGGAAAAGTCAGCTGTCCATGTGAATCCACTGTTTTTAGAGGATGATTAATATCCTGGTAAAAATGGATAATTAACATAAATCATGACATAGCCTGATGCTTTGCCCAGGCTAAGACAAAGACCTGAGGAACCAGACTGCTGGTTAAATTTCAGATTGTCTTCAGATCTCCAGTGCTTCTGGTGCAGAGTGAAAGCAATTTGTCTGCCAGTGCTCATGCTACTCCCAGCTATTCACACAGGGACAGGACTTAGGCAAGGCACTGCGTCTCAACCTCTGTGTGTACTTGCACTTGATAATTTTATCTTTTTTTAAAAGCTCTTTTAATGACTACTATTCAGGACTTTGCCACCTGGCCTTGGGGAATTAGATACTGCTGCTCTTGCCCCACAGAGGCTCTGATTTTTTTAATTAAAAAGTCTATGTCCAGTTTTCCCTTAATGAGAAAGAATGGTTTCAGTGCTAAGTACTTTGATAATGCAAGAATGAAAATACAATTAGATTGCCCCTAATTTTCTGTAAACAAACTTTTGCACAATAAACTTCTAAATTTGTACGCTCATACTTATGAATATTCTGTTAATTGGAAATGACAGGAAAACAAACTTACCTTAGATTCTGAGGTGGGGTAGGGAACCCCTGGGCTGCTGATCCCAATCTGTCTAATATCAGTTTTATTTCCAGGTTCTTTTTAGATAGAGGCAGACAAAGCAATGCTGTGTCAGAGTAATAAAAGAACTATGGCTGTATAATATAGGTATATTCAGATATGAATGGGGGTCTGTCCTAACCTGAGGCATCTACTAGAGATGCCTACTTTAGGAGCTGTTTATCTAGGTAGTTAATGGGGGAAGAGAAATTGCCTCAAGGACTAATTCAGAACACCTTGGTTAGGAGGCTGTCTCTTTTTTTCACTCAGTTACCATATGAAGTTAAATACCCTTCCTAAATGCTGACCAATAGGTTTTTCCTTTGCATGATCAGTTTTTCTTTATTGGTGTTACTTCAGCAGCCAAGATTGCCATCAGATTTGTCTATAATTTTTCAGCTTTAGATTTCCCTTGAAAACTCTTCTTATGCTGTAAAGAACTCCTTTATTCATATTCCATTTTTCACTTTCAGTCTTCTCTGTCTGTCCCTAGTATGGATAAAAGATGACAGATTTTATCACCTCTCTTTGGTAACCGCAAGAATGAATTAATTAAGTGACTGTGAATAAAATATTTAAGTTTCCAGAAGTGTACTTAGTGTCTGTGTTTCTAAAGGCTTTTACAGGAGCTACTGTATGTACTTCTAGCTCAAAAAAGCACTAAGTAGTTAACATTATCCTGGAACTCTAGTGTTGTAGTAGAAGTGCTTTGTCTTAGTTTAAATAAATATTTACTTTGAAAGTTCAAATTTACATTAGCCAAAAAGATTCTTAATGTGTATTGTAGATTTTGTATTCTGATAATAGTGCTGGGTAACACATAATGGATAAGCGTTCTCAAAATGCCACAGTTATTCTGAGATTTGCTTGTTATTTATGGTACATTCAGGCTTTCATTATTTGGAACAACTGGAACTCAAACCATGCTGTTCCTGTCAGCGGTGCCACTTCTTGATGCGGGTGGGGATTCTGATGACCGCATCTGGAGTCGTTGCTGAATGAAATACGGGGAGGACCAGAGACAGAGGCTGATGAATGCTGTGGCAACTGCTAGCCCTGCTAATAACAGATTGCAAAAGAAGAGACTTGAGTTTCTGGAATTTTATTTTCTTAGCTCAAGCATTTTAATAATTACGGGTAACTTTAAGTTTGAATGTGTACCTATGCATGCTGGAAGCTTGGGTCTCCTGGGTTTGGTTAGGGAAATAGCATGAAGGGTAAATTTAGCTGTCTCCTAGTGATGTGTCTGCAATACTGAACCTCTAGCTACTTCTGTCTAAGGTAGATTGGCCTGCCATAGTACAAGAAAACATGATGTGAAAAGCTGATCCGCTGTCGTGTTGAACAGCATCACTGGTATGAAAGTGTAGCCATCGATACTGCTGGGGAAAAGAGCAGCAGGCTTTGGCAACCTGGATGAGATAACTGTTTTGCAAACAGATAAAGGAGAGGGCTGGTTAAGTTGAAGGTACTGCAGGAAAAACATAGCAATGGGATAAAAGAAATCAGTGCTTCAGGTGTTAACAATAGTTTAAATATAAACTGGTGCCTTTCAGTGATATGTATGTGCTCTATGTTAGCAAAAGGTAGCTATATAGTGCTTTATGAATTTTAATTTTAAAAAAACCCCACTCATTTGATCTCCTGATGTAGTATTTAAAGTTTTTAAGGTAAAAAGAGGTATTTAAAGCGTCTATATTTTAATAATTTTATAGTGTAGAGAAAATATGATGATGCTGATTTCGTACAGTGCACTGAGTGGTAACACTCAGCACAAATGAAAAGCTTATCTTTATTGTTTTATGGCCAAGTCAGTAAAGCAGGCTACATTTGCTCTTAATAAACAGATAAGATGCAAGAATAGGGTTTTCTATGTGTTTGGTCAGGACACTGGCACCTTTGTATTTCATAGATATTTATTAAACTTGAGGGAGAGGGAGGCAAAGTGGAGGATGTGGTGGGGTTATTTTCCTAATGTCGGAGAATTGGCTTTTAGTCTTGTGTGTGAATCCAGTCAGTTCAACCAAGTGAAAAGCTCGGAAGCGCTCAGCGGAGGCTAATTAGAAGCCTCCACCGTCGCTGCCCACAGAATCTGTTTGCACTCAGTGTTCTTGGCACCCTGCATACTGCTGCACTGATTTCACTCTTCATCTGCCATCTCTCTACAGCCGCTGAGGCTGTTCCAGTCCAGAGCCACTGGCCTGAGCGGGATTTTCCAAGCAGTTACATCTCTGATAGGCTGGACCCTTTCGGTACCAAACCTTAAAGCTGGGTTGGGAAAGACTTTGTGCCTCTTCTCCCACTTGATAAATGCAGGATAAATGTGTCAGTAAATATAGGATCAGGGAGAAGGAGCGTAAAAGCAAAAATCAACAGAATTGTGAGCTGGGAATGGATGATAGGAGTGGAAATGGTGAGCAAGGGCAGGAGGACAGGCAGGAAAAGCCAATAAATTGTAAGCAGAAGTCAATACATAAGAACACTTGAGTGCACTCTGCATAAAAAACATGGAGTGAAATTCTGGGTTCCCAGGTCTTCCTGTTTGTTCCTTGACTATTTGTGAAACACAAGGGAAGTGCTTCTTGCTCTGGTAAACTCTGAGGATTACTTAACCTATTATTATTACCAGTTAGTCTACCGAAGCAGTAGAGATTTCTGCTCTGAATGTAAAGACTAATGACTTATGCAGAAGTGAGTATCAGTTTACATGGCAGAATGTATGTTTTTCAGGTTAAAAAAAATTAAAATGATTACTAGAGGTTAGCATACTTCACTGCTCATGTTAAGTGAGTTGGACAGAGAAGGGCAGGACAAGATCAGTCTTTGTTGCAGTGCCAGTGGCTGGTGTCTGTTGAAGTTCTGCTAACCCTGTTACTCCTCCTCTTGGTTGTTTTCACTATCATCATACGAACAACTTTTTTTCCATATAGGATCCTCTTGGTGTTGTAGATAAAGACGTAATTTGTGCAAGTGTTATGACGTTGGGGACAACTAGGCCAGTCCCTGCTCTTTCAGTTAGCCAAAATATTAATCCTGACTCGGCTTCCTGCCATGATCATCTCTTTGCTTGACCAACCCCATTTTTTTGCAACAGCCAGGGAATATCTGTTTTATTGAGGATCTGTCATGTGACACGGAATGGGAGTGATCACGGTAGAAGTCCATTGCTTTTACAGTGTATCCTCTCATATGAAATGTTCCTCTGAAGACACCTTTGAGTTCTGTCTCTCAAGTTTTGCAAAGCACCTCACACTTGATCTGCAGTTTTGCCATCTGATGTATCTTTGACTATGGGACAAAGAGATGCCAGGTGTGTTGGATGAAGAGAGGTGATGAGGGAAGCTGCCTCTGGAGTCGTACTGGTCCTGTGCTTGGGAAAGGTTCTTCGCGTGTGCTGGACATCAGTAATCTTCCTCTCACTGGAAGCCAGAAGCTTCCTTGACAGTTTGGAATTGATCTGTTGTGGTCTTCTTATATTACAGAATCACAGAATGATAGGGGTTGGAAGGGACCTCTGGAGATCATCTAGTCCAACCCCCCCTGCCAGAGCAGGTTCACCTAGAGCAGATTGCACAGGAATGCGTCCAGGCGAGTTTTGAGTATCTCCAGAGAAGGAGACTCCACAAGCTCTCTGGGCAGCTTGTTCCAGTGCTCTGCCACCCTCAAAGTAAAGAAGTTCCTCCTCATGTTTAGATGGAACTTCCTATGACCAAGTTTGTGCCCGTTACCTCTTGTCCTGTCACTGGGCACCACTGAAAAAAGACTGTAGGTTACTTGAGATGCACTAGAGTATACTTTTTTTAGTAAAATGGGGTGCTTTTTTAACCAGTTTAGCAAAGTAGAAGTGTGCAAAAGCCCAAGGGTTTAGTAATATTTACTATTTGAATGGAAACAAATCTGCATAAATTCTTTGAGTAGATGTCTGAAAAAACCTCCTGGAATGGGAAAACTTGAATATTATATCAAGAAGTTTTGAATACTTAAATGACAAACTTGAATTACATGCTAGGAAGTTTAATGAATTAGTGTTTTAAATGAGAGAAAACCATTAATATAGTATTCAATGGAAAATGGTGGTATTTTATAGTTTTACTGTTTTAAGTATATATATTTAAAATTGTTTTGAGAAGTGCATTATTGAAGTTGATCTAAGTAGTATTTGAACATAGTTAAGGACTGCTGAAGAGAGCTAAACAAATACACGTCTGAAACAGACATTGTGTTTGTTCTTTGAAATTGTTAATAGTCTGTTCTCTAAGTCTGATTCAACTCTTAAGTTAAAGAATTACTTGACAGCAGCTGGTTCTTCATCCAGATTCAGCAGAATTTTATATTTAAAATTTAGCTTGTTATGAACTTCTTTGGTTAAGTAGGACATCTATCACTAATTTTGAAACAAATGTGAAATTCCATTAGCCTAAATAGATTTTGTATTATTTTGTATCTCCTGAAAATTCACTGGCTGTAGTACTTTAATCAAAAACATATGGTAGTTCTTACGAGTGAATAGAGGAATAGGGACTTTGCTGTTAGAGTAATTGTATGGTAATGAAGTTTTTTTTGTTTGTTTGGGTTTTTTTCTTGATCAGTATGTCCCTATACAAAAACAGTCAAACCTGTACAGGCAGTGGGGTCCAGAGTCTCTGGGGTCAGTAGTAACTTAGGAAAAGTATGCAGAGAGGTCAGAGATCAGTTTAGGGGCCTATTTGTCAAGGGAATGAGTTGGAGGGCTGCCTCGCCATAGGTTCACAAGTTGATTTAGAAACCAGAAGTGAAAGCCACAGGATGGAAGGCGCAGCTGAGATCTCTCAAGCGAGCGCATTGATGGCATTGATGGCACTGAATGCCTTTCTGGGTCATGGTCGTCTCACCAGCAAAGGGCTGGTCCCCGGGCCCCCCTGCAAAGGGAAGGGCGAAGACCCCAGCTGGGGAGGGGGAGGAGGAGGGCATGAGGCTCACGCCGTTTCATTCACAAGCACAAGGATGGCAGAGGGCCCAGATTCTCCATAGACGTCCTGCACAGCAGCTTTCAGTCTAAATTCATGCCACTGATTAGATGCAAAGTTTCTTTTCATTCATAGCAGCCAATTCGTTCCAGTGAGCGGAGAAACATAACATAAAGTATAGAAAACACAGTGAGCGGTTGCCAATTTCTAGGCAGATTAAAACCTTTTTTCTGCAGCTGAAGTATGCTTACCATGTAGATTTTCCTCATCATGACTTGTTTTCAAAGTTAAACACAATAGCAGAGTGAGCTCTAGTAAGCATTTGGTATGCTTTGAAACTTTGCTGCCTAGCTAATTAATGTGATTTCAGTTTGGAGGATGGGCGGTGATGCTGCTGTTGTTTTTGTAAAGAAAAGAACTCTATGGAGAATTTAGAATAAAGCTGTAACGATGGGTGTGGCTGTAATCAGCTTTTTGTCAAGGTTTTTTTTAACCTTGAAAACTACCCATACCTGTTTTCACATGTATGTCTCTGATTAGAACTGTATAATTTTTAATTTGTGGGTTGATTGTCCCCCCGCCCCCCCCGTTATGTTAATGAATGAAAACTGTTTATTGGAAGACAAAACTGTTTCCAGTAAGGACAAAGAATTCTGTGGGTAGCTGAAAGAAATTGCAAAAAGCATTCACACTTATTAGGTATTAATACTCTAAAGATGAAAGTAGTCTGTATGACTTAAAAAATGAATTGGCTTATCAGCTCATGAAATATGTGGAGCAAATCATCTTCTCCTGTACTGTCCTAGCTTTGCTGAGTTTGAATAAGTCTGCAGAGCTAGAAATGTAAGCAGATTTTTTCCCTATTGTTATTTAGATGCCTGAGTAACAGTAACTTTCAAAATGCTGTCTTTTTCTAGTTTTGTGGCTTGTTTTGCATGATCAATGTGATGTATACAGTCAGGTTTTAGGTTAGTTTAGGTCTCAGTTGTTTTGTAAAATGAAATTAAAACCGCAATAGATTCATTTTTGTGTATTGAATGAGCCTGGACCATCCTACTGGCTGGGAGGTAAAGGGTCCTAAAACTTCTTCCAAACCACACAGTCAGAAACATTCAAGTAGTGATACAGTTATGGGTTCAGTGCATGAGAAAAAATTAAACATTTCAAGGAATTAAAGATGATTAAAGATGAGTAAGAATAAAAGATCTTAGTGATCTAAATTCATAGGATGAGCTAAGTACTGTCGTGCCCAATCAGTACTAGGTCTGACCAGAATAAAAGGGTGTTTGTTTGTTTTGCTGTCTGAGGACATTCTTCTTCTCCTTTATTGCACTAAGCTGTCTGCAGTTTCTTATGATGCTTAAAAATGGAAGTAAGTCTTCATAATTAAAATATGTGTGTAGCAGTTTTGTTTAGTCCTTAAACATACTCAACTGTACTACAACACAACTGAGAGGTGGTATTTAAATTATTTGCACCCAATAAGAAAGATATTCAGGAAAAAGGACCCCAAAAAGTCTATGAAAACAAAACAGTTATGACAGTGCCCTGGATGATGATGATTAGACTAATATTTCTGCCTTATTTTTTGAGTGGTAAGAAGTGTTCTCATTGTTAGTGGGACCCAATTAAAAATAATTATGCTCTGGCATCTTCCTTTCTGATACAATTTGGGCTGCAATGATTCTCCATTCTCTCCCTTGAAGTTTAGGATATGAATCGAATAGGAGTTTTTGGTTTTTTTCAGATGTGATGTGTTAAAGATGTCTCCAACATGTTAATATAGTTGAAGTGCAATGTGTTATACCTCACATTCCATGAGTCTTGAATTGAAGGTCAGAGATTTCAGCAATCATATACATTGACTTATGAAGCTCAGTGTGTTAGTAAAATGACTTGAATTCTTTATTCCTATGAAATCCAACAGGCGGTTGCAGAATTTCACCATTTTTTGCATTTAAAAAAAATTAGGGTCCATAAACCCAGAATTGTTTGAGGATTTTTTCCATTGCTTCATTACACTTGGAGAATTATTTTCTTTGTTTCATTTCTGTATAGTTTGACAGGTATCAATGTAAAGTAAAATAAAACATATTCTGATGCAACATTCTTTTCCTAGTGATGCTTCAAAAAGTTATAACTCATTCTTCCAGTGCTGTACAGATCACCTGGCTTATTACCTATAGTTTGGGGAACAAAATTGTCTATTTTCAATAGTTGTAAAAATTTTCAACCCCTGAAATATTTATTCAGTAGAGCGCCCAAGAATTTGAGAAAGAGAATATATTGATTATTCTTGATGATGACATTGTATTTCTTATTTTATAAAAGGAGTACTTTAATTCCCTAAACTTAGTTTCATTGCTTCTGAATGAAGCCTAAGGTTTTTCGAAGATGGTCAAGAGAGTCTGAAGACTGTATCCCATTGAAATTCAATGTGAATTCGAGATAAGATCCATAAGTTGTCTGACATTTCTAATGGGAAGACTTTCAAGCATATGTCTTATGTAAACAAAGTTGTTAACAAATGACTCTAGCACAGAGGTCCCGTGCTCTACAGTTGATGTAATTAGGAGTGCAGTCTGTTCCTGATCTTTGTGCTCTTTGCAAGCACCAAACCTCAGGGGTCTGAGATACAGGCTTCATTTTAACAGTATTTCCAGACAAACCAAAACACCAAAACTCTCAACTGTTTCTCTTTTGTCTTACTCCACTGCACTGTAAATACCTATGAAAATGGAGGAAGGGCTAAGAATACTATAATGCTTCAACATGCTGAAATTTTATTTGCTCCTACAAGGATTTATTAAAAAAAAATCAAATGGGAAGTTATACTTCAAATATTATACTTAGGTTATACTAAAAAGTAATGAAATGGTAGAAATCTGTGGTAAGATGTGGTGATGATACGCAGATGCCCTTAAGTTTATCCTGTACTGTACAGTACAAGGATAGGATGATCACAACTAAATATTGCATTCTCTCTGCTTTAAGCTGATTTTAAACAACAAAGACCTCTGATGCTTGTCATAATATTGTTACCAAGCAAAGTTTGGCAATAGTAGGGGTGTGTTCATTGGGTTTATGTTGTTGTTCTACGTCACTGTTCTTTGCATCAGATGACAGTCCAGTCAGAGAGGTAAAAACTGGGAAAAGTTTTGAATCTTCAGATTCTGAGGATTTAAAGCAATGCACACAGGCAAAAGTATTTCCATAATGAAATACTCTAATCAATTCAGTTAATTGAAAAAGAACTCAAAGAAAGGAATTTGTATTTTTATTTCAAGGGTAAGTTCATGCTATGGTAAGTGAAGGAAGTCCAAATTTATGGTTAAATTTAATAATAGTTCGAATTTGGTCCGTAGGCAGAATATTAACATTTTAAAGTATTTATTTCCTGTCCTAATCTTTCTGTAACTTCTCTTACAGTTTTTTTGACTACAAGTGCTCCTAATTATATTACTCAGTGGGTAAATTCTTTCACATAGTTCCTTAAATTGAGTGATTCGCTTACTGTTGCAGCCTGTTCCAGGCATGTGCGGGGCATTTCTAACTCTGAAATTTCTGGCTTATATGTGCTTACTAATTAACAATTAACTGTAGATGTTGCAGATAATGGTGATTTTAGGAAACAAGAGGTTTACATAGTAGATGTTGATAAAAATGCTTCTTAAACAAACCTGCTGTTATAAATTCCCTCAGTTCTGAGGTGGTAATAATTTATAATTTTTTTTCTTTAGCTTGCAAGGCAGTATGAAAATGATAGTTTAATAAGAAAAAAATGAATTAAAACTTCTCTTACTGTAATTATAAGCAAGCAACAGTAATATGCCTTCAGCTCCTTCTTTTATTACACCAACTTCCCCCCTTGCTACCAAAAGATGTGGCAGGCAGTGGTTGTAGCCCCTTCACAAAGATGTCTTGGCAGCACTGTCTTCCTGTGTCAGCCAGTGGGCTCTCCTGGAGAGGAGTATATGTGACATAATACTATATGGCAAAAGATCATGTTACTATCAGAAGGAAGCGGGAACTATTAGTACTTGAGAATATGTTAATAAATGGTATAAAAAGTCAGAGATGGGTGCTGGCTGTGCTGCTCTTGAGAAAACCCAAAGCAGCTGCTGTTAGCTTCAGACCTTAAAGGTCATCTGTGGTAAACTAACCACGATTTTGGCCAGTTCTGTAACCCCTGTTGAAGGGATCGGTTTATGCGGGTCAGAAATCTGACTTTTGTGAAGCAGATTGAATTCTCAAATACTGATCCTTTACGTGGCAGATGGTGATACTAGTCACCATTTCACATTGCTATTAGAAGTACAGCTTTGCCCAGGTTAAGAAGGCCATTGCAAGCAAGTCCTTACTTTTGAAGAAATCCCGTTTCATTCATACTGATGTTTTGGGAGTGAAAGAAAAGGATAAACTATAATAATCCACTGTAGAGTTCCCCTGATTTTTCTAGAAAGAGTGGGACTGACGTGATGCCTGGCTCCCTGGCTCTGATCGCAGGGTTGCTGTCAGTGGTTGGTGTTGAGAGTTCAAGCCTAAACTACCTGTGCTTTTCTTGCAGGGCATTGAATTTCTGTATTGCGTGGAGAAGGAGAATGGCGAATCTTCCTGCTGTGAAGGCAGCTATTTCCCCCGCGTTCTTACCTGGGGTGTTGTCTGTAGGGTGAATAAATGTACTTCATTTTTCTTTAGATTTATAACTCACTTAAAGGAAGGAAACCTCTTCACATCTCAGCTTCATTTGCTATTGCAATAGATTATATTTTTCTGGAGACTTTGAGTGAATTGTTCGTAGGAAGAGGATAGGCTTCAGCACTAGTCTCAGAAATGCCTCTCACAGGTACTCTCTCCAAAAAGGTGGATTTCACAGCCTTATGGTCTTGAGATTAGGAATGGATGGAGAAAAATGAAAGGAAGGAAGGAAGGAAGTTAATGTATCTTGTTACATCAAATATGTTATACATGGGAGAAAATTATTACTGTGGTTATTTTCTTTTTAAATCTACAGAGCATCTCTCTCTGCTATATCCTTGTGTTAAATGTAATCCACAGTGGTCTGGTGTCTATAGGACTGTGATCTGTATATTCAGGAAGGGCCCACCATTCTGCCCAGCGCTCCCACAGTTTCATGGAAGCAGTTAACTGGTAATGTGGTTAACATTCATGACTCTGTGACCTTTTTTTTTTTTAACTGTAGCTTTTTATTGTAACTTGTCAGTAATTATTTAAAAAAAAAAAAAAGGGGAGGGAACAATATCTCCAAACTAATGACATAAGAATTGCTGTAGCTCAAAACCTGGCTTAGAAATCTCTTCATTTCTAAAGCAAAAAAGGTCATATAAAAATTCACTTTAATAACTCACAGAAGTATCTATTTGAAATCTGGGATATTTCATTTTTGAGTCTTTTATGCAGTTTAAAGGAAAAAGTTAGCTATTGGTAAGAAGTGGACTGGCAAGTTTTGCATTTCAGACTTGCTGCAAAGAAAACAGATACAAACAACTTAATTGTGATTCAAGAATTAAGGGATTTCCAAAATGGGCTTCTTTCAGCACTTAACGCATGCACACTTAAACACAAGTTTTAAAAGAAGGTTTCAAAGCTGTATGCTTCTGAAAAACTTGGACACCAATGGAAATTCAATGTGTGTCTCAGTTGTAAAATTACTTGCTAAAAAATATCCATCTAGGATAGTAAGAGTGCTCTCAAGCTTTTAGCGCTATGTCAGTTTTTTGCATTGTGGACCTTACGATGAGTGTCTTCCATTTATATACTAAGTGATGCGACTAACATTTGTCATAGGGTCTTTGCTTTTTCATCTTTTCTGCAGGGAGGGAAAAGCATGTGCAGTTGAGTGTTTTGTTTCAGGAGGGTTATGAGGTTTTTTGTTTAAATACTCTTGTTGCTATGTTTTTGTTAAGGGAAGACAAAATCAAAGGAATGTGTTCCGCACTCGAAGCGGAAGGTGACTGAGACAGCGATGTGCCTTATTTCCTGTAAGAACATCAGGAAATGTTTCTTGTACAACCACTGACTATGCTTGAAGTTTCTTCTTTTTATATGAATTAATTAGACCGTTACTTGCAGAGATCTGCATGGATCCTAGGGAGCAGAAATGTCCATCATAACCATTATGCGGAAGTTTGACAATCTGTTATATCATTGAGGCTCTGTCTGTGTGTTTCCTTGAAGCCATATTAAAATTCTGTAAAGAAGGTGAATAGGCGTGATGTTTCTAGTTTATTTTGCTGCAGCGTTTTGTCTGTGTTCTGCACTAGTTGGAGTTATTAGGCACTGAAGGCTTCCTGATGGGGTACATTTACAGTTACGTAGATCTCTTATGGGAATATGGGCCTTAATAAGTATTCCAGCTGAACATAAGTGGATTTAATGAATTATGTGGCTTTACTCCCCTCAGTTTTGGTTTTCCTTCATGGAAATTAAGCCTTTTAATCGCATCTTTTCAGAACTCACTTTTCTTTGCAAAGAATGCCACTTGATTTTATATATATAGAAGTTGTGCTTTATTGCAAATGTGTGGTAGCATCCCCTTTTCACTTTTAGCTTGTACAGCTACAATGTGCAGAAGTTGTTATTTACTGTTGCAAGCATGTTGTGGAAGCTCAGTGTGTTGTTTGTGAAGTGCTTCCATACCCCTGGATGACTGTGCCTCAGTACAGAGGCATAACCATTGTTCTCCAGATATTGAGAAGCTGATGTTTTTTGCATTTGTGGTGCCAATAATCTTAAAAAAATAAAATAAATGGGGGAGGGAGAACCAACCTGTAGTAAACACCAGGCAAGTACAATGTGTGGAAATATATGTAGTACTGACTGAACACTTCCTGGGCTCTATTCAGAATAGAAACCACAGACGTCTTTTCTGTCTTTGATGGACACCTTGGAAGAGCTCCCCAAGACAGCTGTGCCCTGTTTGTGGTGCCTGGACAGCAGTGCTGGGCATAGCAGCATAGCAGTGCAGGCTGGCATAGCAGAAGCCAGGAAAAGCATCTTGCAGCAAGCACAGCCTCAGGTTCAGTCCTCTGTGGGCATGCTTCTGAAAGCGCTGCTTGTAAGTCTTACACAATTTAAGGATTCTTTTTTTCACAGGAGTTGGCATTTTCCTTTTAAGATGTAACCTGGATATTTTATAAGACTTAATCCAGAACTCCATATTTCTGCAAACTGCAAGCATAATTGACTAATTCATGAAGGGCGATAGGAGCACTAGTTCTCTGATGTTGCATCTCACTAGCATTGGGTGTGCTCTAGTGTGGCACAGTAAGGAGAGACTGTCCTTGACTTTGTCTCAGCCAGGAGTTAGCTACCAGCCCCTTACCTCTGAGGTCTCTGACTTAGTGCCTCTTGGAGAGGGGTGTTCCTCTAACATGAAAAAAGGGTTGAGTTCCTGCTTGCATCAGCATGTTCTTATTGTTCTGGCTGCTTTCTCCAGCTTTTTCATGTGAAGGAGGTGGAGTGAAATGATGTCCGGGGCTTTGTTGTCACAGAGCTTAGAAGAAAGTGTTGGACCTTGAAAGTTCCCACAATCTGACTGTGTTGTGATGGGAAAAAAAGAGGCAGGAACATGGCAGTGGTTGCAAGTTAAATTAGTACACTCTATCAAGGATTACTCTTTTTCCAAAATACCACATTAAATTCTGTGGAAAAGCAGTTCCTTTTGTATCCTGAATATCTAATTAACCAGCACTTCTATGAGCTTTTGAGACTTGAATCTGGTATGTTCAGCATACAGTCCTACGGATAAGCAAAAAAAATAGAGTAAAAGCTTGATGCTGCATTTTGCCTTTCATAGGTTTTGAGTGAAAGTTTATGTTTGAAGAATAAGTTTCAGTAAGAGTGTCTGTCCTTTTGGAAAATGAATGACAGCATATCCAGTTAGCAAAATAGCTTGATCCTGAAGTTCTAACCCAGTATAAACCCAGCCAGATACTTAGAATCATGGAAGAAGACCTTAAAACATGTTATAGAATTACTGTAGCCATTTAAATAAAGTTCTAAAAAAAGTTATCGTTCTGTCCATGCATGAGGGAGTACTACAAGTGAAAATATCCTGAAAAAGCCCAGCACTGGTATTTGACTTTATTTTTTGCTTAGAATAGCCAAGTTTAACATCATACAGATAGCATACTTTAAATGGGTAACGTGACATATTTGTGGAAAATAAGTGGCTAAATTTGATTATTTTCCCCTGAGGTTCATCTCAAGCATGAGAACTACAGGAGTAGGACTGGACCGTACAGGTAGAATGTCATTAGAATATTCATTGGGAAGGCCAAACAAGGGAAGAAACCTGCTATCTACGTCAGCAGTACCACAAAATCAAGACCCAATAACCCAGAACAGAATATCATCTCGATTATGCATCATGTTAATCATATCCTGACTGGTCTCACCTGTAGGGCTTCCTCATGTGAGACAGTGTATTTGTAAATCTGTATAATGCGGCAATCTAGCCTACATGTATGGTGGGTTAGCCAGCGAGAAGTTACCTCCCTTTGTAACAAATATGGTATTTCAGACTAGGGAGTGGAGGCTTTTATATTAAGATCCTAATGTCCTGTGTATCAGCCTTTGCTTTGCCCCCTCTGTACTATTTACTTCTTTGGAAAGCTCATTCAAACTGATTGATGAGGGAATATTTATACTTTATCTAGAGATAAAGGAATTCTAAAGAAAGTGCTTATTATTTCTTGGATTTAAATAACTGCCGAGGCAGGAATCTGCTGTGGGCTTCTGAAGTGTTAGTAATTGTTACCCAGAAACTTGTCGTTCTGACATGTCCCAGGTCACTTTTAAATTGCTAGAAAAACCATTGTTATTTTGTACTTAGAATATGTTGATTTTATTTAACTGTGGTAGTGGATCTGATAATAGTCGATATATTTGACATTGTATCAGCTGTTGTGAGTGTGAAGACTGCTAGCAAAGCACTTTGGAGTGAGAGTCCTGTATGCGTACTCTGAGGCACAGTGAAAAGTCAGCTTTCAGCAAAATCTGATTCAAGTTATTCATAAAGTGGTCAATAAACGAAATTTCTCATCTCAGGGTAAACATTGCAAACTGATGACAAAATGTTCATCTTTTCAAAGTCATTTTTTCCCCAAAATCAGTGACTAGGCATGCAGTACTTTTCTGAGAGCAAGACTTGGTTCACGGAAGTAAGGCAAAAGCAGATGGGTGTAGGTCCTCCTTCCTATCAAAGTTGTTGCGGTTTTGCACTCGCTCCAGCCAGAGGCAAACAGTAAAGCTGGAGATGTTTTCCTGTGGTCGAAAATTAATCCATTGGCATTCATGGGGATTGCAAAGCACATACATAGTCTAAACATAGTAGCTGGGAGGATTGTGTCTACTTGGCTTGTCTCTAGTGCCCAGGAATCTCAGAAACAAGACACATCAGACCTTTGTGCAGATTTTCACAGCACTGGAAATTGAGAGACCAAATAGCTTGAAGGAACTGCTGATAGTTTTCTTCTTGGTGGTCACGGGAGCTTTCACATGAACATTGTACCCACTGTAGGCCAAGCTCATTCAGACTCCGTTACTTGATCTGAACTGTACAAATTCTACTACCCAATCTAAAAAAGTTTTCGGTAGCCCATAGCTCAGCAACCTGACTATCTATGAATTACCAGGAACACCTCTCAAAAACAGCATTATGCACTGACTTCCCACTGATACAGAGGAGGTTCTGGGCTTTAAGAAGACTCCATCTGCTTATCCTACATTATATTGTGTGATCCAGTGGAAAACTAGTAGTCTGGTTGGTTGCTAAGACGGAGTCTTTGGGATACAAGATGTGCACTTTAAGAATTTGATCTAGATCATGGAATTCATGGAGAAAACTGGAAAAAAGTGCTCTTGCCAGGAGTAAGAGCAGAACTTTGCCTCAGTTCCTCCATTATCTAGGACATGAACAAAACAGGGCAAATAAAATAAGCAAGCAGATCCTTTTTTTCTCCCTTGTGGTGAGGGGAGGGGAAACATGCATTCGGTTCCAATAAATGCTGAACACTTCGGGAAGAAGAGAGGTTTGTTTTGTTTTGTTGTGTTTTCTCAGAGCACTCCCTGATACAGTAGTCTGGGAAGACCATGTAAGAATCTGGTTATATAGGAGCAGGAGGCCTATGTCTATTGACAACTTTGCTTGTTCTTTAGTTTGGGAAATTTCCAGACCTTTGCATGCTGCTCAGATGAAGAATGTCGAGTAGCTGTTGGGATGGATGCCAGACTGACAGCATTGCACAGAGACTTGTGCAAGGTGCGTTCAGAAACCCTGTAAACCAGAACTTTGCTTCTGCAATTTTTCATGTGCAGAAGAAATTTGACAAAAATGGGTATTGTGGGAGAAGCTGGCTGCGCAATTATAATGTTCTTGTCTGTTTGCTGAATGACAGCATGTTATGAAACCTCTTCAAATCAATGTCCAGGTTTGGAGGAGAAAACAAACATACAGAATATTGTGGGGTATTTACAGAGTGACTTAGTCCTGCTTTCTTCAACATAATTAGTCGGGTAGGTAGATATTTGTGTAAAGCAATGCTAATCACTGTTACCTGTTTACATACCAGCTGTTTGACAGACAGGGTATGTACTTTTGGTTGACTTCTCAGTCCGAACTAGCTGCTAATCTGATCCTTTTCCCACCTCAGCCCCTGAAAAAAGGCCCATGGCCAAGGTCCCTTTCTGTCTGAAAATACACAGTCCAATGCTAGATAACATCACATGACCAGGAAAACGACATTGGCCATTAAATCCTCCATGTATTTGCCTTGCAAAGTGTGCTGAGGTATTGAGCTGCTTGGGGGTAGCTCAGCCAGGAGCAGCTCTGTCTTCACATGGAGACTTCTGCACATGGAGACTTCTTTTTTTTTTTTTTTTTTTAATTGTCTGCCGGGCTTATTTATTTGAGCGTAATTTGGTTGCTCTAAGTCGGCATGCTATGAGTGTTGCCTATTTCCGAGCACTTACTCTGGTCCAGAAGGACGCAGTAGTGTTGGGGCCTCCACCCTCCTTTGTTCCTTAGGTGAACTCTGGTTTTTCAAAATAGGCAGGAAATTGTGCTCTTTTCCTTTGGTCCCTTTCTTCGGATGACAATGAAAAAGAAGTGTCCTTGCTGTCTAAAAGGATAGTTGAAAAACAATATCTGGATGTCACCCATCCCTTCGGAAAACGAGACAAGCCTTCTGGTGCTTCCAGAAGGGATCCTGTGTCTATGAGCTCCCTGTAGCACTCCGGATCTGGAAATTTCCACCCTCATGTATGACAGCTCTGTGCACTAAAGCCTTGCCAGATTGTCCTTAACTCTAAATGGAGGCATCTCTAGAAGGGTTTTCTGTTACAATGGGTGTTATTTTTCTCTATTGTATGTGCTCAGGATGCCTGTCCACTCAGGGTTCAGAAGGAAAGCCTGGAGTATTTGCCATGTTATCAGACTTCCTTGAAATTTTATTTCTGTTCAGTGTTCTTAGTGCTGGATGCTGAGTTTCTTTATGCAGAGAGTAAAATGTGATGTGTGCTTATTGTGTTTCGTAGATAATGGCAGAGACTACAAAGGAGAGAAGGAAACGTTCCTTAATAACAAATTAGTTTTTCCCTCATGATAACATTTGAACTCATGGTGTTCAGCTGATTTATCTTATTAATAAGGGAGCTCAGTTTTCTGTGATGACTATTGTATTTCAAAAGCTGCTGCTTTTGAGTTGGTCATCATGAGAGGGCTTGCGGAATCACTGATAAGGATTTAAATTTTTCCATAGCTCTTGTGTGGTGGAGTTAATCCCATTATCCTGGACTTAGAACAGAATTTTCAGAAAATAATTTAAATGATAGGAAAATATCATTTATGTAGAGAGCAGTATCCCTTGTTCGTCATCAAAGAGTTATCGTTGCTCTTGTGGCAGAAATGATAGTGGCAATATTAGGGCTGAGTCTGTATTGTGGATTTGTTCTGCACATTTGTTGATGGTAATTCTAGCTAAGTACAGTATTAATGGAAAGGAAATTCTATAATGTTAAAAATGGGACTAAAATGTAACATAACATCCAAAAAACGGAGGCCTAATTGTAAACTTCAGGGTTTTTTATTTGTTGGACCTGCAGTGGTTTTCTCTTTCAGTGACAGTGGATCAGATTAACATCCTGTTACCTAAATATTTGCCCTGTGTTTGGTCGGTAAATGTCCAGTATATTTAAGATGCTTTTCATATAGGTGCATTTTTGTTACCCTTCCCTAGCCAGATGAGCCACAGGTCTGCTCTTTCGCTCAGATTTGAGGGAAGATGTGAAGCTGTTTCTGCCCTACAACACTCTTTACAGCATATTTGGGATGAGAATATGGGCTGGGTAAGTGTTTGGAGTACAGGCAGGGAGACTCCAATGCTTGCCCTGTTTGGAGGACGTGAGTTGAAGGAACAGGAACATGGTATCAAAACACAACAAGCCAAATTATAGTCAGCAAACAGGATGATAAACTTCCTGCAAGCTTGTAGTTTACTGCTCGAGTTGATGTAATGATGATAAGTTGGTTTGTGCATTTTTTTAGCTCCTTTTTTTAACTAGAACAAATTCAACAGTACTGCATCACCATTTAGTTGCTGAAATTTATTTTCTGACAAACGTAACTGTTTGTTGTAGTTGTATATTTTATTCTTCTAGTTAGTTTCAGTCCCTCGCAAACTTGAGAGGTCAAGACTAGCACTTAGTTCCATAATTCAGTCAAACATGTTTTACGGATGTGGGCTGCTGCTGCTATGTAATTGGCCATACTATTTTGGGATGGAAGGTGAAGGTCAAATCTCTTGGGAATTATGGTTTTGTTTGTCTATAGAGATAGCATCCATTCTGTAAATCATTGCACTGCACTCTTCACAGTAGAAGAGGCTAGAAAAATATTTTGAAATGAAACTCTCTATCTTCTAAAAAAATCCTTGTGGAAAGTTTCTAACTCTCTGGATTTGGCAGCTTTTGCTCTGTACTTATCCCAGTTTCTTTCACACGCCACTGGAAAAAATCAAAGTCTAGCAGTTAGTAACTTTTTAACAGGCAGTTTGGGGAAAGTAAGATTAAGCCCGAAAGACCAAGCAATCTACTTTTCTTTTTGCTTCCTTCTGACAGGATTTCAGCTTGTTAATGTAGCGCCCGCTGCATTTGTGTGTGTGAAGTATTAATTCTTCTCTGGGCTTGTGCTTCCTAATTTAAAGCAAACCTGTCTTCCTGCAAGTTTTGCTTCCTTTTCCCTTCGTTTTTGGTGTAATTGTGAATACTGCACATCTGGAATGACATTAGTAGAGAACATCTTGCCCTGGCCTCCCTGCCTTGCCTCATTTGCCTCCCTGCTGCTGGTCCTTCCTACGGGCAGGATCTAAGGGAAGAGGAAGATGAAGAGGTTTCTACCAGGATCATGTATAGACCCGAAGACTGTCAGACTTGATCTTGGCATCAGTTGTCCTCCTAAAGCTGCTTCCTAGCCATGATACTGCTCCTGAAGCTATTTTGCCTGTCTTTTCAAGCTATCTCTACCAGTACATTCATGCAGTACCATAGCTCAGATGGTTTGGTCATCTCCGAGGCAGCCGTAATCTGTTCCTTAAAAGGGAGAAATCAGGCTTTGTAGTGGAGGGGCAGCACTTTGTAGTCAAGAAATTAATCTGTGGTCACAGTGGCTCTGTGGCCCAGCAGATGGGCCTGTGCATGGCTCACCAGCTGCAAGTTCAATGCCTTCAGTTTGTCCAGGTATGGCAAACTATAGTGGTCTATTATGGACATGAGAAAAACTTGCGGAGGCGTCATTTCCTCACCCAGAGGAAGGATCCAAAACTATTGAAGATGCTGGAAAACAATACTTAATATTTACTTATGGTTTCTTGATTTCCTGGTCCCACTAACACCATTGTTCCCTTGTGTTGTTCTTAGAAGTCTGGTATCTGGGGTTTTGAATGGTTTAGACAATTATTTTTTTCTTTGGAGAGTAGGAACTGAAAGTATGTTCCTCACAGCAAATTCATGAATGAAATAAAAAAGAAAAAAAGAAAAGTTCCATATCCTTATGTAACCTTATCTGGAAGGACTCTGTGAGACTTCAGTTTGCTTGTGTAATCAATGTGGGTGTCTTGGTAAGCAGCAGTATGTCCTGGTACGAGCAGTATTTAGAGTTGTCAAACTCCAGTTGAGTATTAGCAGATGGCAGTTGCTACCAATGTGCTCTGCTGGTACTTGTCTGCAGTTACAGTGCAGGTAGTTTGGTGGGCAGGGTGATTCGCGTGTTGTTGTGACAGCTGAATATTTTACTTTTTTACCTTAAGTAACACTCTTACAAGCTCTCCCTGCGGACTGATTGGGAGTGGCAGTTTTTCTTGTACTATGTTTTACAGATTTAATAATAACTAAAAAAAATCCCAAATCCTCCCTGCTTTAAGTGGAGGATGGTTTAAAGCTTTTGATTATAACCTAAAAAAATGAGGCTCTTATTTCAAGAAAAGGTAATAATAAGCTCTCTCATCTTTAGGTCCCAGCATTCAAACAAAAGATTTCATTAAGGCGGCAACTAAAATTGTACTGTAATCGGGTTTTTCCCTTATAAAAATTAATGAAAGGAACAAGAACAGCCATGCAGTCTTTGTGTTCCTGAAGAACACATGCTTCACAGACGGTTCAGTGAAATGGTGCAATTATGCTGGGAACTCATCAAAGCCAATGACAGGCTATAGACCTACATAAGACCTACAAAAAAAGTCTGTGCTTGAATAGGGAAAGGAGAAAAGAAAGGACCAGTGAGAGAAGGAAAGCCTGTGAGTGTGTGTGTGGGGTTATTTCTCCCTAGCATGCATGTAGAATCCAGGTCACTATTTCTTGAAATTATGAGTGTATTTGACAGTAAGGCAATCCAGCTAATGTGGATAAATTCAAATGGCATGGCTTTATTCCTGCAGCTCTATTCTGTATGTGAATATGCTCCATTTCTTTTTCTAAAATCTTGTCCTTGGTGATCATTGTATACTTCAAGAGATGAAACCTCTTTGATCGATGTAAACTGAGATTGGCATAAATAACCTGTGATATAATTAATGTTCAGCAGATGTTTAGATGGTAGCATAAAGAAAAAAAGGCAGAGCGCTAACATTTTTTTATCATATATTCTTTCTGACAGTTATCAAGCCAATAATGACATAGAAGATGAATTCTTTTCATTTGCACAGTTGAAGCAGCTCATGAATCAAATATAAGCCAGAAAAAATTATTGATTGCATTTCCATGGAAATTGGCTCAAAACCGTATAGGCAGATGAAAGTTCATGAGACCAATTCATGGCAGGCAATAAGGGCATGTTACAGTCTTTTGTTTTCATGAAGCTGTGTGTAAAATAAAATAATTTAAATTTTGGTATGGTTGTATTCTTGTTGGAATGGAGTTAAGACAATTAACATTGGCATCTAATCTTTAGAAGCCACCAGTTTCCTCATTTGCTGGTTTTATTTCTGATATTTATGTTCTGGTTCGAAGTAAAAAATTAGTTTTTCCAGCCAGGTTGCAAGACTTGCATAGCTATAATCATACTTTTTTCCATGGATGATAGAAGAAAATTTTTTCAGACACTTCAAAATATTTGTTCAGAAATGGGAGTTTAAAGTCACAATCATATACATATACATATGACACTGCAGTGTTTACTAAATACTTACTAAAAAATAAATGTATTTTAATTAAAATACTTCTAGTTTTTCAGGGTGAATTTTAAGCCCATTTCTTGTCATCAGAATATCTTCGATGTAGAATCGATCCTAGTTGTAATTTAATCCTTTAACACTGCAGTAAGGTCCAGTTGAATGGGGTCCTGTTCTTGCACTGAATGTCACTAATTCCTGTGGGATCCTGCATCAGAAGTGCTGGGGATCTGGCCCTGCAAATCTGAGTGCTGGGTCTGTGCCAGTATGCAGAAATTGTAAACCTCAGTTTACTGCTGCAGCCAGTTTGCGTTTCTAGTTGTTTAGTTTGTTCAACCTATCTACTCTTGATCATTTCCAAAGAAAAATAAGTTAAAATTTAGGCAAAATATTCCAAGAAGAGACACAGAATTTGTCAGCATCCTGTAATAAAGTTGCGTGTTTCTCCTTTGAAATGATTTTTTTTTTTTTCAGACCTGCATGCCTTAAGTAATTAGCATGGCTTTGGTCAGCCTTGCTGGAAAGAATTGCTTTGGTTAATCTTGCTTACCAGATACGAGTGAATTCAGTGTTGTGTGCTGCCCTGGGAAGAGTTCATTGACTAGTTGACAGGAAGATCCCGTTATTGTTGAGAAATCCTTTAATTTGGTTTAATTTCCAACATCTGACAAATACGGTATAAGGTGCAGGTGTTATGTAAGTTGCTGTTGGTAGCAGTTAATGCAGCCTGGGTTTGTAGACTGGTTATTTCCTGGTTTGGGATGGCAGAGGGCATTCAGGTCACAGTGTTACTTCTCATTTAAAATTGTAAAGTGTGAAAACTAGGAGTGATAGTAGGAGCTTTGAGTTTAAATAAATATTAAAGATTTAAAGTTGTTTTATACAAGTGCAATAAGACTGTATTTCTCTGATGATGACATTTTGTACTATATGATGGTACAGCAAGAATAAGTATAATGCTCTCTGTAAATTGTTCTTTTACATATAAGTAAGCATGTGTGTGTCTATGTTTTCTTAAATACCCACCACTATCACTAATGCTATCTTCACAAGTAGTCTGTCAGTTTATTGCTGGATACAGAAATACATTACAGCTGAAACTGCTTTCTGACCTAGTTACAAAGAATCATAGCATCATTTAGGTTGGAAAAGACCTTTAAGATCAAGTCCACTGTTAACCTAACACTGCTAAGCCCACCACTAAACCATGTCCCTAAGCGTCTCATCCACACGTCTTTTAAATACCTCCAGGGATGGGGACTCAACCACATCCCTGGGCAGCCTGTTCCAGTGTCTGACAACCCTTTCAGTGAAGAAATTTTTCCTAATACCCAGTCTAAACCTCCCCTGGCGCAACTTGAGGCCATTTCCTCTTGTCCTGTTGCTAGTCACTTGGGAGAAGAGACCAACACCCACCTCTCTACAACCCCCTTTCAGGTAACTATAGAGAGCGATAAGGTCTCCCCTCAGCCTCCTCTTCTCCAGACTGAACAACCCCAGTTCCCTCAGCCGCTCCTCATAAGACTTGTGCTCCAGACCCCTCACCAGCTTCGTCGCCCTTCTCTGGACACGCTCCAGCACCTCAATGTCCTTCTTCACAGAATCACAGAATCACAGAATCAGTACGGTTGGAAAAGACCTGTAAGATCGTCGAGTCCAACCTGGGGGGGGGGAAAAAAAAAAAAAAAAAAAAAAAAAAAAAAAAAAAGCCCGCAACACACAACATCAAAAAACCCACCAAAAAAAAAAAAAAAAAAAAAAAAACCAAAAAACCACAACACAACCACAAAACCCACGCCACACAACAACAATAACAAGCCACAACCCACCCAACACCACACAGCACCATGTCCATCAAGCTACATCCCACAATGCCACATCCACATCTTGTAGTGAGGGGCCCAAAACTGAACACAGTATTTGAGGTGCGGCCTCACCAGTGCCGAGTACAGGGGCACGATCACCTCCCTGCTCCTGCTGGCCACACTATTTCTGATACAGGCCAGGATGCCGTTGGCCTTCTTGGCCACCTGGGCACACTGCTGGCTCATACTCAGCCGGCTGTCGACCAACACCCCCAGGTCCTTTTCTGCAGGGGAGCTTTCCAGCCACTCTTCCCCAAGCCTGTAGCCTTGCATGGGGTTGTTGTGGCCAAAGTGCAGGACCCGGCACTTGGCCTTGTTGAACCTCATACAGTTGGCCTGGGCCCATCGATCCAGCCTGTCCAGATCCCTCTGCAGAGCCTTCCTACCCTCAAGCAGATCAACACTCCCACCCAACTTGGTGTCGTCTGCAAACTTGCTGAGGGAGCGCACAATCCCCTCATCCAGATCGTCGATAAAGATACTAAACAAGACTGGTCCCAAAACTGAGCCCTGGGGGACTCCACTTGTGACCGGCTGCCAACTGGATTTCACTCCATTCACCACAATCCTGCTCTCTGTATTTGAATTCTCTTGTGAAGAAGATCCACTTTTCCAATGAAATTTTGCAAACTTCATAGTCTTACAAAAGGGGGGGGGGGGGGAAGGGGAGGGGAGAAGAAATGTAAAACTGCAAACCCATGTAATTTTTATCTGGGCGCTCTTATAGGACTTTTGCTTGGTTTATCCACCTGAATTCAAGTATGCACTTGAACATTTGCATCAGAAATTAACTGCTCTACATGTCTGCATAGAAGGATAATTGCTGTTCAGACAATCTGCTGTCAGATGGTTCTCCTAATCCAAAGTGTTGGGTGTATCATCTTGGATTTCAAATTAAGGATCAAATTCATGGAGATGCTTCAGTCACTTTCTTTATGGGGTCTATCATTAAAGCTCACTTTAATGACCATTCTGGCTGCTTTGGCTGTTCTGGTATATAATTTCTTTGAAGTTGTAATTTAATTGGTTTATATTTAATACTACACATCTAAGGCCAGTGGAAACGTTGCAGGTTAGTATTCTCTTGGAGTTCGAATAAACTCTGGTTTATTATACATGAAATTGTAAGGTTTTTTCCCCCATGATTTGCAGAACTTGAAAGCACATGAATGCAGCCAAGATACTTGAACATACGAAAACTTCTGTAGTGAAATTACTTGAAATAAACCTGGAAATGCAAATGTTAGTATTCTTAAATAGTGACATCATTATATGTATTTGTTGTCATTACTAGGCAGAGTTAAGCATACTTGGGATAACTGTAAAAGTGTGGATTGACTTGAATTTTTGTTGTATTTCTTGGGACCTGGCTCTCCATGGTGGTTTTTTTGTATACCTTAGATTTGCTGACAATAGTAAAGCCTTGCTTTTGGTCTGGGATTATTTGCTATGTTTTCAAGGCTTTTCTATGACTTACAGTTTGCATTTATTTAATAATTCTGCAGAACTGTCTGTGTTGCTAAACTAGTGGCTGAAATGAGTTCAGAAGCCAAGAGCATCTTAATTCTCTGTGAAATAAGTAATTTAAAGTAATACGGTTTTCTTAAAACCTTATTTTGCCTTGAAGGTAGAAATTGTTTCACTATGCATTTAAATAGCAACATCATCATAGTATAGACCTGCATGTCTTTTGATTATGCAGATTCTCAGTTTGGTGTATTTTTAGGGGAAGCCAGAGTATGTATCATTGTCTGTGACCTTTTCCAAAATAAAGCTATTGTCTTATTAAGACTCGGAAATGCAGCACATAATTGTTGCATGAAATGAGGCATCGTTTCATATGAGCCTGTTAACTTTGTACCATTTGATCATCCCAGGACCTACCTAAATGACAAGTGATAGGAAGTAGGGATATGTATCCCAGACATAAGAGAGGTTTCCTTTTGTAGGGAACTGCTCTGATTTCTAATGATAGGAAAAGAACTTAAACGGGATGTTTCTGCTTTTCTTCTGTGATCAGGAGGGCACTTTTTAGAAGTTCTGTACTCACTACAGCTTCCCTGTAGGCTTTGTGAAGAATTGAAATTGGGATAGAAAACTGCTGTTTCATACTCTTCCCTGCTTCGTGTTTTTCTTGGCATAAGTGTGCAAATACAAATGGCAGCCAGAATTGGCACTGAATAGTATTTGAGAAGTACACTTTATTTATACAACTCCAGCAATAATAATTGTAGAACTCTCAAACACTCTAATTCCTAATTAGAATCTAACCACATTAAACATTAAATAAACTCACAATTAAGGACTGTGCAATGCAATATTAGAAAAAAATGTGTTATGTGTTGAAAACCGAGCATGTAAAAGGGGTTCAGTGGGCTTCCACTATGATCGCCTGTTGTAGTTTGAAGTTTTCTCAGCTTATAGGTAAAACAGTTGGTTTTTTTAAGTAGCTGCCTTAATTGGTAAGGACTTAATATTGCATTTTCATTGGTGCTACATCAGCTTTCCTCTCTTATTCAGATACATTCAGAATTAAGCTTTAAATTTTAATTCTGAAAGTGAAGGTGCGATGTGTTATTTCAGGTTTCTCCTAATTGGTAATAAAGATTATGGCGCTCTCAATTCTGGTGGAAATTTTTGAGTCAGAAAAGACTCAAACTTGTTTTTAAACATGTTAATGAACTTTGGAAGGATAAAAAGAAGGGAGATTAGCAGAAAATTACTTTCTTGTAATATTTTCAAGATTTCTATTATATCTCAAAGTGAATCAGAAAATCAAAAAGATTCTTTCATTGGGCTAATTTGTGACAGACGTGTTTTGCATCTTGCTCATTTTACACTTTCTGAAGCTCGTGAGATGCTTTAAGCTAAAAAGAAATATAATTTGATGTGTAGAATTTTAAAGTTGTCTCCAAAATATTTTGGAAATGTTGAAATCTTTCAAACCAGTGTTCTCCTACTAAAAAAAAAGTTTAGAAAAATCATCATTTTTGGAGTAAAAATTAAATGCAAATTCAAGAAAAAATTGTTTTTATTGATTAGAATAAGCAGACATGTCTGCATAAAAGGAGCAGAAACTTTGCTATGAATTATAAAGCTTTCAAATGTATAAATTCTTTTCTAATTATGATTGCAGTTTAATAGGAACATACTGTTACTTCCAGGTCTACAACTGCTCTCAGTTTTCCTAGTTTTTTGTTTTGATTTGCTGGTAGTGAACACAGCTGAATTCACTGAGATTTCCCAGTCAGAACCTAGTGTTCTGTAAATTCAGGAAACTGCTGACTTTTATGAGGTAAACTTTGTAGATGTCATTTCTTTTCCATTCCCACTAGAGTGATACAAGATCAGTTGTATGATTAGCAGCATATTATTCACTTTGTAAAATGCAGCAACAGGACCATATGATGCATTACCAGAGGGAATTCCACATGCCTGTGGACATTTTTCAATCCAGAGTATCTTCTTCTTCATCAGGAATTCTTCAAAATACAATAAAGATTAATCTTGTACTCATCACAAACATGCTGGAAACATTTTATTCATTATTGATACGGATGCCCCTTGCTTGGTTGGTTTATCTGTTGCAATCCCAGCAGTCTTTTCAGAAATTCATGTGGGACAGGCAAATCCCTCTTTTCCCCTTACCCTTCCAAAAACTCTCCATTGGTGATGCTGAGACCAGAATCTAACCTGTTTGCATTTTTAATGGGACAAAGGCCTGGTTACCAGCAACCCATGTTGCATAAAATATTTGCCAAAAATATTAGACAGACTCTGCCTTCTGCTCAACTTGCAGACGGGTGTTCATCCCTTACGGCAATGTACGGCCTTTCTCTAAAGCTCTAGTTAAGCTATGTTTTAATCAAGAAAAAAATGGTATGATCTTCTAGCAGCTTTCTACATGTGACTTCAGATTGCAGCAGCGTGCATGAGCCAGCCTGACATCCAGCCTCTGATTTGGCAATTCACTCAGGCATGATCTTAACTGCAGTTGCGCGAGTAACTCCATCGTTACTCATCAGCCAAGCTTGTATTGACCAGCAAGAGCATAGCTAGTCCTCAGAAAGCCAGTTTCCCAAAATGAAGATATTAGATACGGGTGACAGGATTCTTGACATCTGGGAAGAAAAGGGAACAGATATCTTCTGATTTGGGCCAGGAAAAGATTGTACTAAATCTTTCTGAGAAAGGCTTCATTACAGGGAAGAGGGTGGAGACATCTGACTTCCCGCCTGGCTGAGGGGAACTGGACTTTGGCTATAAATCTCTTGCTTTCATCTGCTGTGGAGCTGAAAGGAAGGAGGAGATCAAAAGTGAAAGCACAGTCATAACTCAGGTGATTTTAGAGGCCGGGGAGATCAGTTTAGGGGGCACTTCCTCATCAAACGAGGAAACTGAGTTAGGAGTCTCAGTGGGCATGAAAGGATAAACAAGATGTGCAGAAAAAAGTTGAAAAATATTGTTGGTGACTAGGGAAATGCAGAAAAGGAGATTGAGATACAGGACAAGGTGAGAAAAGGCTTTCTTGCTCTTCCCTTGGAAAACATTTTCTGATATGATAGAGAACAACTTTAGCAGAAAATAAAAAATTATACATGACAGACAGAGGGTTACAGTTATCCCAAAATCTGGCAGTATAGTCATCATGTATGAGCAGGTTATGAAGATCCGTCTTTTGTCAATGCAATCACCTTTTTTGTGTGTGTATACTTCTAAGAGGCCATGTTTACTTTAAGGCAGTAAGTCTTTCAGGCAGACTGATGCCTCTTTGGGTCAGATGAATGAAGAAGGGAATAGTTTGGTCAGTTGTGGAAAGAAAATTAGCGCTAGAATAGAAGGTATTGCAGATGCGGTCCATCTATTCCCCTGTCCTTAGGGGCAGCAGGATCTGACGCCGGCTTTGAAAGTGGCTCTAGGTACAGTAGGGAGAAAGACTATATCTGACCTTGGCTAATGCTCTCGCTGCTGCTTGTGAGTCATCCAGTCCTGCAGGCAAGATGGGAGAAACAGGTGGTGCCTCAGCTGGTGAATTACTGGAGGGAGAAGAAGAGTCTTTTGTTCAGTAGCAGAAGCCAGCCTGAGCAGCTACTGCCACTGCTTCTGGCACAGGTTAATGGGAAGAGGAGGGTAAGCACACAGGGCTTGCCACAGCTGCTATTGCTGCTGGAGTCTTCTCTATGGAAAATGGTTTTTTTTGTGGCAAAATCAAGCAAAAGTGCTTCAGCAAAACTGGTGTGGTGGTCTTCTGGGACCTGGAATCTGATGTGCGTTAATTAAAGCGCACAAAACCTCAGGCTGATGTGCAAAATACTACCTTGATGTTTGTGAGCTGAATTAGCCATGATAAGAAAATACGTTTGGCTAGTCTGCTATAATCTTGGGCAGTTTCCTTTCCAAGCATAGGTCTCCGTGTTCTCTCTAGGATCATTTTGAATATTGTGAAAGAGCAAAATATTTTCCACCATCCAGATGCCTATAGATACACTAAGAACATAAAGAGAAAACATAAAAAACACAAGTATTTCAGCATTGTTTCTAAATTTGTGAAGATAAGCCTACTATCATAGACACTTATAAAAATTGTAATATATGAACGTTTTCCTTGTTGTGGGTTTCTTTTAGGATATCTTCTTTTGACAGTGTGCAAAATAAATTTTTATTCAGTTTTAATGTACAAAACATCGTGCTAGCTTTGTTCAGTAGGTGTCAATATGATAGATTGGGCGCTTCAGTTGAACTGGTTTTCCTAAAGTGAAAATATACAAGCAATGACCTTATTATAAATATATATGTTTTTGCAGCCCACCTTGGTTTTGTTTATGACAGTATAGACTTAAGGGTAGAAACAATGTTAAAAGAAGTCTGAGGGGAAAAAAATAAGTAATTTTTCTTTAATTCTTTTTTCAAACAAAAAAGAATATTTCTTGCTAGGCTCCCAAAAGCAGGATGGTTGCTCTTAGAAAAATAATTACATATATTTTGTGATCCAGGTGCTCTGACATAATTTCAGGACTTAATTTCTTATCTGTTGAGAAGGCGAAAACTCTTTGTGCCCTGGGAATCTTCTGCAGGCAGACTTCTTTGTCTTCCCTGATTTAATTCCAGATGTCAGAGAAGTCATTTGTGCTGTTGGCAGCTTCCTGTGCTATCTGTAGCGGTGGTGTTTTTCTTTTTTTTCAACAGCACACAGAGCAACTATGGAGAAAAAAAAACCACAACTCACCAAACAACCCAACAATGCTACTCTTATTTTGATAAGACCAGAAGTAAAATCCCCATAACAAGAACTCAGTGTGCGTTCTCCATGAAACACGCTGCCTTGCAAAATGGCAGCAGATCAACAGACAGGCGAACACATTCGTGTTTATTTGGCATAGTGAGCAGTATCTTTTATAATTCTTTGCATTTGGTTTTTCAGTCTTTATGTTTGAATTTTCAGTCCTGGTGTTTCCTATAGTGTGTTACAGCAGTATCAAGCAAAGGGTAAAAGTGTTAGAACACGGACTAGTACAGAAAGTATGTCAAAATATTTTGGAAGTAACAATACACAGTCATGAAAAAAGGATTTTGTTGTCTGCATTGATGTTATTAGTATGGAATCTTCTCCAAATATTCTGTGTAATTCTTTGCCACATTTCTCTAAGGTGGAGGTGAATTGCTCTCCTCCTTACCAGTGTTGCACAAAGACCCTGAGTCAGAGCCAGAAATAGAGTTTTTATGTCCCCAGTGGAGTTAGGGAACCTCAGCCCTAAACTGTTATCTTATATATTGCATGTGTAGCTGCTCCCCTGTTCCAAAAGGCTCAGTTGGTACACCACGTTTTGGTCGCAAGTTTGTCAAACTTCTAAAGATCATCAAATTTCTAAGGATGTGCCTCTTCATGTTTAGAATTTTCTCAGCATTTTTGGGCATGTCTTCTCATTCTTCAAAGAAGCTGTACACTGGTCATTTAGATGCCATTTTGTGCTAATGAAGTTTCCAGAAGAATGCTTGAGGAAGTTTAGGTTTGTAATTTGAATTTCAAGCTTTGCCCGGACAGGGTTGTAGCAATCTGAGTGACTCAAGGATATTCCTAGAATGACAGAGTTTTCCATAGATAATTCTAAAGGTTGGCAAACAAAACTGGATTAAGATTATTTATTTTTTTTAAATGTAAATGACAAACGTCCTATCTTTTATCTTTCCTATTCATCTGATCATTTAAATTTAGACTGCTTTTTATGGTACCCAACCAACTTACTCCTCTGGAATGTTTCATGGAGGTCTCTTAACTCTGAATTCAGGAAATCAGCTAGAGTCTGTGCCAGGGGCAGCAGATCTCCATTTGCAGTGCTGCAAGGATGAATCCCTGTACTATAGCAAAGTAACTAGAATGCTGGTAGCACAAGATGAAAATTTGGAAGATTATGTTATGTTTAAACCATATGGCTTTGCTGTTACTTGACAAAACTAAGAATTGAGGGTAAGTTAAGGGAAACTCTGGAATCCACTTGAAAAGCTTTGAGAAAGTTGAGGACCACTGTCTAGGTGACAAAGGTCTGGAATCCTGCTGTGCACAGGGATACGTGTTATTTTCTGTGCTTGATGTTGTGCTAAGAAACATCTACACTAATGGAGATGAATGTTGAAGTAACCTCAGCTAGACCTGCACTATACTCCAGGAAACAAAGATGATTTATTGACATGTGTGCGTGATAAATGAAATTGCATTAAGTTTGAGCTGATTTTTCCCTTTTTTTTTTTTTCTGACGAGCATGGGAATCATGTATGCCAATTGATTGCTCAGTCCAGGAACATGGCTTTTTTAGCTGTGTCCTTCCAATTTGTAATGCTTTACTCCTTCATGTAATGTGGTGCTCAGCAATGAGTCTGGACTTTGAGCAGCAAACTTGAAGTTATGGTATAGTTTTTAGAACCATTTAGTGCTATTTCAGAGGAGTTTCTAACTTTATTTGTGTGTCTGGTTCTTTAGTGAATCATAAATTGGCTGAGATGTCCATTTTACTTTTCTTTCATTTTTTTTACAGGTGTGTTTTTTCTATGTTTAGTAGTAGTTTATGCAGTTTATCTTCAAAAGCTTCTATAAACTTTTTTCTGTTAGCTGTCACAGCGCAGCAGCTGTCAACTCCTGAGTAGTTTCTGGGCATCCTTACGTATTTTCCTTTTAAGGTGCTCCTTAAAGCTGTGTCTACAAATGACCTGTTATTTTCTTTGTTTACTAATTTTTGAAGAACTGTTCTCAATTGATGTTCAAATAATTCTGGAGTCTTTTGAATAGTCATCTCTCCCTCAGACCTACTGTGTGTTCATACAAGTTCTGAGACATTTATCTTTCCATAGCCACGGTGCTGGATTAAGGTTATTTTACACTGTAACAAAAGCAGTTACTTCTCCATCCTCCTGCCTGGTGATGGCTGTCTGTTCTCCCTAGCAAAGTCCCAGAGCAGAGGTGATGTGCGTATGGAGTGAGCAGTGTCTCTGCGTTCCAGGAAGGCAGTTGGTAAGGGTATTTGGCAGCAGAGAAACATGGGGAGAAGCCAGAGGTTTCAACGTTGCTTTGCATTGCTCACTCCACAGCAGGTGAAGCCCACCAAGAATGGGTCTTGGTGGAGGTGGATGGAGGTAGACACCTCCATCCCTGCCTGCACGCCCCTGAATTCTTTTTCATTGCTTTTCTAGAAAATGTGAGATTATTCCAGTTATTTTGAGATGTGTGTGGTTTCATAGTGCTTTCATGTAAGTGCTCTGAAAGATTCAAATGGTCACATCCGTTGCTTTGTGGGACATAGTGTTATGATTTTTTCAGGAAGCAAATCTGCAATGATGGGGACAACAGGTGGCAAATCTTTAGGAAAAACTAGCATTGTCACTACACTACCCCTTCAGTATGAGTACAGGAAAATAACACATGGGCTTGCGCCAAGTTGCTGGAAGGGGCTGAAGTCATCCCAGGCCTCCCTACCTTTATTAGTGGCTTGTGTCTGGGTTCTGCGAGAGGCTGGATTTTCCTGGATTCGGTTTCTGATAACCTCTGCAGATGCGGGGTCTGGGACAGCGCTGCTTGGACAGGCGAGAGCTCTGTTTAATTGCAGCTGATGTATACTCTTCTTGACCTTATGACTCTCGGCTAGTGTCTTGAGTGACTTGAGAATAACTAATGCCCTGGCTCCCAGACCATTCTCAGTTCCGCCTTCAGCCAACTGAATGTTCACCTTACTTCACAGTTACAGGAAATGAAGATCTTCTGGGATAACATGAGTGTGGATGAGCAGTATGTTTGGTCTATGGGGAAATAATGTGAACAGAGAGAGATTACAGACAGTAAAAATAGACATGAGTCTCAGAAGTAGTTGTGATTTTTTTTTTCCCCCTCTCAATTCTGAAGTATATTTAATACTGTTGGCTGGTTTAGTGAAAACTTTCAAAAATGAATTTAGGGTCATATAGTTAAACAGGCTTTCACTCTATGTGGGATTAGTTGAGCACTGTACAGGCGATGCGCACAGCAAATTTCCCATAACCCTCTTGATATTTGTAGCAGGGAAGGATATAAAGGGCTGTTGTCCACCAATAGTTAACTGCTGCAAATGAATTAGTGATATTTTTTACCATCAATAAAACATTAGAAAGAAAGCATAAATAGTCAGGAAAAAGAGGGGTTTAAAGAAGTAGAAAATCTACCTCACTCCAGAAAGTGATATGAAACATATAATATGCTGGCAATATTCCACACTTAATTCTGTTTATGTCCTGGATAACTAGATTTGTCTCTTCAGTAAGAAAAATGTGTAATGCCAGTTACATGGTCCTCTTCAGCAGAGAAAGGATCACTGCTTGGGAATGAAAATGTTTAAATCCCAGTGGAGAGAAAAAAAAGGGATGCTGTGACTGCTCTCCTTCCACACAGGGGTTATTTATTGCCTCTTTTATGGAATTTGCACCACGCCAGAATTTAGATGAGTTTGTGTACAGTATACAATGCACAGTGACTTGGAGCTAAATGGTTACGAAAGACATGACAGTTGTGCACTTGTGGTGCTAGTTTTTAATGACTAAAGAATATGCATGTCCGGGTGAAGAATTATCAATGTAAAATTTTAGTCTACAATATGTAGATATTTTCAGAACGTACCCAAGTCTTTGTAATGGAATGAATTAATAAAAATTAATTATATCCTTTGTATCTGAAATGTGATTTATTTATTTTGGAATGACTTACTGTACATCTTGTCTTCTTGTTGTTTCCAGTTCTTGAATGTGAAATATAACAAAACTTACTCTTTTGGTATTTCATTACTGGTATTACTAACTTCTCATTTGATCCCCAAGGATGCGGTTCTTGGGGAGGGAAGAGTGAACATTTTCATTACGCAAAACCAGGTGCAGCTGACTGTTGTCTAAGCCAATTTACTTTACAATGGGCTTGATTATTAATACATCAGAAATCTTACTTGTGGTTACTATGGTAAAAGTTACATTTCATAATAGTATTTCCCGACTAGTTTTAATTTAGAAATTAGAGGCTTATTTTGGCTTGTCTTGTAGTCAATTTGTAAAGTGCTAGAGTGAGATTTTTGAAAATGACTCATTTTGCTTGTGCTTGATTGTAATATGAATGCAGGGTGAAAGCAGTACTTCAGAGAATGTTCAGTTTCTCAGCTCTATTAGTATTTCCCTGTTGAACTCTTTTTATACATTATGTAGATAGGGCTTATATCATGTTAGGATAAAAGAACTACTAAATGCTTACTAAATAAAACACTTATTTTAGATTCCAAATAGTATTCTGATGTGACTCTGTATCCAAAGCATAAGAAATTTGGGAAACAAATTATAAGTGTAAAATGCCAAAAGTTGTTCAAATCTTCCTGAAATAACTTTTTTCCTTATTTGTCTTGTTTCGTGCAGGCTTTCCTTCACCGAATGATCCAGTGTGCTACAGCCAAAGTGGATAAAAATGTCACAGAAGAGACAGTTAAGGTTAGTCTCCTTATTACATATTTCTTCTGTTTTGTATCTGATGTTTTATTGATGTATGTTTTATTCTTTTGCAGATGTTGTTTTCAAACATTGAAGATATTCTTGTAGTTCACAAAAACTTCCTGTCCCTGGTGGAGGAGTGCTTACAGCCAGAACCTAATGCGCAGCACGAAGTCGGAACCTGCTTTCTTCATTATGTATGCTCTCTTTTATTACAGCCTTATTTCACTTTTTTCCTTTTCTGATTGTCTTTATTAATTATTGTCATGATGATGAGTGTACATAGTCATGAGGACAAAATATGACTCGATTGCGTAATGTAGAGTACTTTGAGGTCATCTCTTGGTTATTGTCACCTCTAAAAAAAGAGACGGGGAGGCGAATGAAGAAAGAACATATCAAATGGGCAAACTTTTGTTGTTGCTTCATTTTTATATTCATCAAATTAGCTTTTCCTGTCTTTTGTAGCTATGAATTGGGATGGTTCTTCACAAAACTGAATTTTTTTCTCTTTTAAATGCAGAGGAAAAATCAGTTGAAGGGCTAAAAGTTAATCCTGTCAATGATAACTTTTTCTTTCAAACAAGTGTGCAAGCTTACACCTTCTGCCAGAGGTTTCACATAATCCTATCTTCAGGGCTTTTGAGTCCTGGACAAGGAGTCAAAACTATATGCCTAATGCTGTGCTTTGCCTAACAGAAACATGAATATTTCCTACAACTGTGTTTTAGTTACAAAAGTAACCGCAGAGGTCTTGCACTTGCCAGTGTCCTGCTGGATGAGAGACCCCCAGAGCCAAGTGGTGGCTGGGGTGCCGGCATGTGGGGCCATGGGTGAGGAAGGGTCCGTGTGCTGGGGTGCAGGTGTCTAGTGGTGGGCAGTGGGAGCACTGCTGAGTCCCACAGCATTGTAACTCAGACCACAGGACCTGCGGGGGCCAAGGGCTCTCTCTTTCACCAGAGCTCCATTTGGTGAGAATCCCTGTGGGGTGATGGGCTTTGGAAGTAGACCTCAGCCCAGGCTGACAAACTGAGCCCTGCAGCATGGGCGAGACTTACTCGTGCCCATACATGAGATGGAGGTACCAGGAACAGGGCAGTACAGAACAGGGAAAGTAATAGTAGGCTTTATTTTTGTTCCCTTTTGATTCTAGGCAAAAATGTTAAGTATTTAACAAAGAATTGCATACGCTAGGTAAAATATCTCCATGGTTCGTGACTGTGAAGATGTTTTACTTCTCACAACTGCAGTATCTCCACAAGTATGTTTGTATGTCCTGTAGTAATTGTTTTCTGGGAGTATTTTTCCTATAGGAGCAAAACAAGGATGTCAGTGTTACAAAGCTCTTCAAAATCAGGACAAGTTAGTTTGCTTTCAGTTGTAGCCCTAACAAAAAGTCTAGGTTTTGTTGTTATCTCTGGTTAGAGTCCCATTTGTTTGCTAAGTCTTTATTTATTCGTTGTGGGAGGAGAAAATTACTAATGGTTCATGGAAGTATTTTGCAGGAGTTGAGTAACATCAGTTTTTGACTCTGCAGAAGTATGGATTATATTTGCACACAAGTGTTTGCAGTCAAAATAGGTAGTAATGTCAGTAAATAAGCAACTTGGACATTTTCTTCCTGTTTTTTTCATCCTGTTTTTTGTAATAGTCCAGTCTCTGAAATTTTTCAGCAAATTCCCAAATGAAGCTTCCAGACTTCATAGGCTGGATATTGGGAAAAATTTCTTTACTGAGAGAGTGGTGAAACACTGGAACAGGCTGCCCAGGCAGGTGGTGGAGTCACCCTCACTGGAGGTGTTCAAGGAATGTGTGGACATGGCATTGTGGGACATGGTTTAGTGGGCATGGTGGTGTTGGGTTGATGGTTGGACTTGATGATCTTACAGGTCTTTTCCAACCGTAGTGATTCTGTGATTCTGTGATAATTCTAATTTGAGGTTGGACCTCAAATAGTAAATGTAGGAGGAAGAGCTGACCTTCGAAGATGAAAACTATATTAGCTATTCAGCTTTGAAAAGTGTTCATTCCATGTTTTATTTATTAAAATAAAAAGTCAAAATGGCATGTGAAGAACAATGTATTTCTTTATTTCTGCAGAAAGAGAAATTCCGTATCTATGATGAATACTGCAGTAATCATGAGAAGGCACAGAAAGTTCTGCTTGACCTTAACAAAATAAGGACAGTGCGGACGTTTCTTTTGGTAAATAAACTTTGAACTGGTGTTCCAACTTAATATTTTTTGAGTGGGCAGTGAATTGTTAGCACTGTCACCTCCACCATGTAACAACTACAAGCACACCTGCAGGTGGTTAGCAGGCAGTTTCAGCTGGGGGTGGTGGTGTTTACGGAGGAAGGGGGTGTACATCATATTTTCACTGCTGCACTTGGATCCGTGCGTAATACAGCATTAGGCAGTGTGCCTTGAACTTGCTGGCCAAGAGACAAGGTTGTAAATCCAGACATGTCTGTAGAAAGAAAAAAGAAGAGGGTAAGATATGTGAGGAGGGATAGGGAAAGAAATTAGAGAAAGGAAGCTGAAGGACTCATCAGAACTTCTGAAGAGAAGGTCCATGTTCTGGTACTGTAGCCACGGCTGTGCCAGACAGAAAAATGTTTTGTTATGGATCATAGAGTAGCCATCCTGGTCTTAGATGCTGACTTAATCTGAGGCCAAAAGAAACAGCTACACAATTAGTCTTTCACTTTACAAGGCAAATAAGGAGGGCTTTTAAAATGTTAAGCATGCCAATCCTCATGATTTTCCCACAGCAAAACCAGTTTCCATGTAAATACTCAGTTTTCTAATAGTTGACATTAGTTGTTAAAAGAAGGATTCAGTATGCAATGATTTTTGTGTTTTCCTTCATGGCGTCATGTGATAACAAGGTCAGCTTTGAAATGTGGGGCCTACTGTATTGCAACTTAAATGCTTGAGAAGGTGCCCTCAGATGTGATATTAAATTTTGGAGTTATCAGATCTGTTTACTGCATTTTGGGACTGAAGAGCAAATGATACTATCAGCAAAGCATCACAGATATGTTTAAAAAAAAAAGATGATGCCAATGCTGACAGTATCACAAGTTTTATTGAATTTTAATAATTATTTTTAGCATGCAGTAAGCTTTCATGACCACTGTTGACAGAGTTCTTGGTGAAGTTGTCCTATTGCAGCTCACTAAATTTTTGAAAGATACTGAGTCTGACTCTCTTCCTAGCTGCATTTACTTACAGCCAAGTCAGTGAGCAGTGTGGAAATTCCCTTGTTGTAAGGGGGTACTGGGTGATGTGAAACTCCATCCGCCTTTTTGCTAAGAGTCTCTTATTCAGCAGTGTTCCATTCATAGTTAAAAACAGCTTCAAAATTGTACTGTTTTTCCTCAGCAGTTGACACAGTATCCCTCAACTTGCCCCAGACTTGAGGAGCTGCACAAACATGGTTCTTGTATTGAGAGCAGCATGGCCGGACTCAAGAAGGGGTGGATGCTGACTACAGAGACAAAAAGCAAAACATTCTGGAGAAAGATTGCAAAGAGCTTGTTCTGTGAGAAAGGAAGTCAAGCGTGCAGTTGTGGCAGTTCATGATGTGTCAGTGTCATGTACTCCTGGAGGCGTGCACAGGGCTTCCACATCTGCTTTGGGTTCCTCATAGATTCAGGACATATCTGTAGAATAAGTGGCAGCAGTCTAACCTAGAGAACAGGAGGTCTGACAGTTCGGTTTCAAGGTACAGTTGAAGCCTTCTAGCCAGACAGAACAGTTCAGGTCATTAGAGGCTGGGAGTTGAAACCAGATTTTTGAGCCTTTAAGTATAAGGACAGACATTATATAAACCTATAGTCTGCATTGCCATTAACTTGTTTAAGTTGCCCAGTCTTTTTCAGTAAGGCTTTTTTGTTGGCAGGTTAAGTCAGTTCCTTCAGGATAAAGGATCCTCTAGGGTAAGACAGAAGCTGGTTAACCATGAGTTCAAAGCAGAGACTTAAGGGTGGGTGTAGAGATCCCCCTGGCAGCACTGGTTATGGGGTATGTGTGTTGTGAGTTACGTGCTGAGTGGAGCGGCCACCCATTTGGGTAGTCTCTGTTCCATCAACAATGTGTCTGCATCCAGATTTGTGGCCTGCATCAACATACCATCTGGCTGTGTTGAACTACTTATGTTTAGTGTTCTCAGTTTAGACATCTTGCTCTTTGAAGCTGTAGATTATCTCATACCATTGCATCACAATTCCTTCTGATCTCTCCATAAAATAATTTCCATCATTACTTTAGGTCTTTATGTACTTACACTTTAATGCCAGCAATTTCAAATATTTGCTGTGATGTCCCTTGCATACTTTGCTATCTCAAATAGCCCTTGTTCTTTTCTCTCTCAGCTGCTTTTTCATGGATGTTTCCACCCAATATCTCATGTATTCTCTGCTTCCATAGTTGGATGTCTTGTCAAAACTCACATATTCTTTAGCCCGTGACTAAGGATATTTTATTCATTGCACATTGTGTTTAAATATAGAAGCATGTAAACAGACTTTTTTTGTGTGTGTGCATTAGGATGGCCGTATTCAAACTTTTCAAAGCATCTTTGATGCTGCTTACTGTTGTGAACACACCTTTTGGAACCAACAGCACCTATAGTGGTCACCCTGAATTAATTTTATTTTTGTTCATTGAAGTGTGAAAGCATATTTTTAGCATTTTATTTACTGTATTTTATTTTTAAACTTTAAAAAAAGGCCACTCTTAATCAGACTGGATGAAGAGGATGCTTAGGGGAGATGCCTGCATAACACCATTGCAGCTTCCTAGTCATGTATGATAGTCAATGTACCTTCCTATGCATGTGTTCAAGCCTGTTCTTTTGACACTCTTTAAAACCTCCTCATCACATATTTAACATATACATGTATAATTTATATATAGCTTAGCCAATATTGCTGTATGCGTATGACCTTGTCTTTATTTCTGATAATTTTCTTGGGATTTTTTAATAATTTCTGAAACTGTTCACACTCTAGAATTGCATGCTCCTTGGAGGACGCAAGAACACAGATGTACCATTGGAGGGATATCTAGTAACACCGATACAGAGAATATGCAAGTATCCCCTTCTTTTGAAGGTACTTACAAGATTTTTATCTAGAACTTCATACTTCTGTATAAAAACTGGTTGCTAAGCATATTTCCAAACTGCAGGAACAATCTCTCTACACAGTGAATAATGTCTTTATTAGATATTGGACCCAGACTTGCTCTCATTAAAACCAGTGGCAAGTCTTCTGACATCAGTATTAAAAGGACTGAGGAGTTTGGCTGGGTCAAGATGATTAGCTCCCTTCTGCATCTAGTCGTAAGGTTGCCTCTCCATTGTTGAACGGAAGTGAGCCATTTAAGGGAGTTTAATGAGACTGATTTCAGCTGGGTTTGACCATGTCCTTGCTTAAAATGCTGGGGATGGCAGAGTTTGTTAGTGACATGCTTTGATGATTCTAATTTACCATCACCAAACTGTAAATGAAAACTATTTATGAAAATGATTCGTAAGAACTGTAGAGTAACAGTAAGATGCTGTAGGTGGTTCTATGTACATTTATATGTTTGTTCTTATCGTACTGTTAATGCTTAAAACTTAATGAAAAATGTTAAACGTGCTGATAAATGTTAGATATTCAAAATTCTGAGTTACTGAAATTTTTCGCATGTTAGGAAAGAAAATAATACAATTGGCAGGAAAGTAAATATTTAAAACAAATTTATGCTTAACAAAGTAAGGTTTAATATTGTTTATAATTTCAAACTGAGAGAGAAAAGCCAAAGCAGATTCTGCTCTAGAAGCTACTTGAAACCTGATTATTGGACAGTATTTTTCACAATGCATGTATGAGTTTAGATGCAAAACATTGCCAGTTATGAGGCATATGCATTTCATTGCACTGACATAAAAAACTAAAAGTAAACATGTTAAAAGAAAGGTTTTTAAGACATGTTAAATAATATAATAATTGCAATGAGGTTTGAGTCATCCCAGATATCTGTGGTTTTACAGTTCCCTTGGCCTATTTTAACATTATTTTTATCTTCTATTTTTTGAATGAAGGATCTACAGACAAAACAAGGGAAAATGACTAATGAATTACTTCAGGGATACATTGAAATTAATATATTTATGTTAAATTTAAATACAAGGTGTGGTGGCAGCAGGGTTAAGGCTCCAGAAGCAATGTACCCACGCCTCAGTCAGGGTATGCACTGAATGCTGTCCATAGTTGGTCCAGCTGTAAATGGGTAATTGGTAGTTTGAAATGGGAAATCTCAGATGCATACTGGCAAGTCCACTTTTGTTTTTTAGTATGGCTGCCATTGCCAGTAACCGCCCAAGATCAATGAGTCACCTAGGCTATTGTTCAGTGCTCTGGTGTATTGCACTAGATTAAACAATAGCGTGGAGCTAAAGGAACATGGTTTTTGCTCTGAGTTGTGGGAAAGGCAGGTGTTAATTTTGACATCCGTAAACTAACATTTTTAAGCAGAATTGTTATCCTTGCTGTTGAACCGTTCCATCCTGTGGAATAAAAAAACCAAAAAAAAAAACCCCAAAACCAAAGCTCAGCATGAAGAAACATTGCTGGGGGGAGAAAGTAGCTGAAATGCAACCTTTTTCCTAAGTAGTGGTTATTTTTATTGTTAGTAATTTATTTCTCTGAGTTTTAGTGTCCTCCTAGGACACAGTACTGGACAGTTTATTACTTTTCCACCTAGTAAAAGAGAAGTCTGGCTACTTTTTGATTTTGTATCCTACTCAATTTAAGCCTCCTGTAATGTACATTTAGAGATCAAAGACAGGTTTCTTTTTTCTTTTTTTTTAAAATGTCTAAATAGGAGTTACTGAAGCGGACTCCAAGGAAGCACAGTGACTATGCGGCACTAATGGAAGCCCTCCAGGCCATGAAAGCTGTCTGTTCCAACATAAATGAGGCCAAGAGACAAATGGAAAAATTAGAGTTTTTGGAGGAATGGCAGTCTCATGTTGAAGGATGGGAGGTACTGTCGTAAGATTTGTTGCTTTGTATATTGAGGAGGAAGTAACAGTTTTTAACAACTCCCTGTTGCACTGTTTTTGTGATCCTGAGGTACTGTCAATGCCCCAATTCTGTGAAATCACAACTTTTATTTGGGATCTACTCTATAAATTAAGTGTTGTCCATGACTGAGCACCATTATATAAAATAGCAGACTTCCAGGAAAGAGGGCAAATTTTTAGTGTTTGACTTAGAGTGTTGATCATTTACATCAACGTGTATGTGCGCACACATACACATCTATAAACTTGAATTTAACAGTTGCTCTGATTTTACTGCTATTGATGCCTGCCTAACAGGATTTTGTCTGGTTGAAAAAAATTTTTGTTATTTATTATTGATTAAGCACTGAGTCTATTAGTTTTTGTCAGCTTGTAGGTAGTCCCTTACTATTGGCTGAGCTAAACTAACATAAATGTGTTCAACAGAATCTGTGTAAGACTTGTGGGGTTTTTTTATAGTTTGCAAATGGAAGAGCTTTAATGCTTTAATTTTGTGAAGAAACCATAGGTCTGTTTCTGCGTTACGAGTTTCAGTAGTAACCAGAAGAGCCACCCTTTCCCCTAGATAACAACAAGATCAAGTAGTTGTAGCACCAAAATCTTCCTTTTGTGTTATTTTGAGCACTATAATTATTTTGTACAGAAAGATAGACGTAGATACAGGTGTGTTTTTAAATTGCCTTGGGTGTTTTGTATCAAAATGTCTGAGCTGCCTGCACAGAGGTGGGAGGGAAAAACGAGTGAAGTCCTAGTAAAAGAATTCTAAAGCAAGTAATGCAAACATTTGTTAAAAAAACCAGTTTTGAATGTAATACACAGGGTTTTTTAAGACACAAATTGCAACATGGAAGTAGTGCTTTGCTTTTTTGAATACTTTACTCAGATGTGCTACTTCTCTTCCTGAGGGAGCTGCTTAAGAACTAGAGGAAGAGATTTTATCCCTTTAAGCTTTGTGGAAGGCTTGCTGGATGGAGAAGGTAGCAAGAAAAATGTATTTTTTGCATGTTAGTCTGATCGACTGAGACCTGATCTTTCAGCTATGTCGTGGGAAATGGCCTTTGTATGGTGCAGAGAAAAGAACAGGTTAGGGACACCAATGGGACACTGAATCAGAGAAAGGTTTGAGCTAGACCTGCCTGAACATTAACTGACAGAGTTCCCCAAGAAGTCTGATGACTAAAAATTAGAATATTGACTAGAAGAGTCAATTTTTAAGGAGATATTCATAGTAATAGATAAAACAGCAGAAATAAAAAAATAGTTTCTGCACAGCTTTGTTCCCTCCCTACATCTGCTGCTGTTACCACACCTGCTGTTCCTTGAACTTGCTCTGCCTAAGGATACGCTCTGTTTCTGTAGCAGTGGATTCGGACTTCCCCTGCCTTCCAGAAGGGTTCAGCGGAACAAGCCACTATCTGAAAGGAGCATAAAAATGATACTGAACAATGAACCCTCTAAATACTGCCCATGACACTGCAAAATTATTTCCTATCTGCTCCATGTGAAATCTCCTGATCCGTGGACTTATGCAAACCTTTGGTTTGTTGTTAATTGAGTAGTGTGGGAAGATTTGATTCATTCTAAACGTGGATTAAGCACCTAATTTTACTTTAATCGAAATTCTTTGTGTTTCTTCAGCACATTGTGGGATTTGAAATGTATCACTTAAGGTATTTTTCCTTTTCCTGTGTAGCAGCATTTTCAAGAACTTCTCTTCCATTTCTGTAATTAGCGTAGGTATAATTTAGCACAGAGAAATCCTCTTATGCCAGAGCTCAGGGCACTGTAGTCTTTTGGTACAGGACTGTCACTGTAACACATTCCACTAAAACTCACTGTGCCTCAAGAGAAGGAATTTTAGCAAGTACAAAAGCTATATAATTGCTAGTCTGTATTCAGACAAACCTTTCTGCATTTAGTTGTAATCCTCAATCTCAAATTAAAAAAAAAGCCATTAAAGACAAATGACAGAGAATGTGTACTCATGCCATGATATTGTTTGTAGGATTTTGAAAAAGAAAGGACTACTTACATAAAGTAAACCTCTAAATATTGTAATTGAGAGGAGGTCTAGTTGACCTAACACTTTCCAAGAGAAGCAATGCTGTTTAGACTTGGTGAAGATAAGTTTCTTTCTGTAATTGGCTTGAACTTGCTGTCATCAGCAATAACTTGGAAAGATTAGTGTATGTGAATATTAAAATACATTAGACATGCTTGTACAATAACTTCATGATAGAAGCAACAGCAAGTTAAGTGCTTGTGTTGCTGAATATTTTGTGGCAAGGAAATTTGTGAAATAATCCTTATAACCTAGCACTGACTTTACTCCTATTATTTTCAACTTCTCAACTAAGTTTTCTACTGAGCTATAGTGATTAAAATACTTCTACTTGCTTTCAGTGCGTGAGTCTTATATTTGTCAAATCCATCTTAATGAACACACTCAAGTATAAAGTTGGAGTATTATTAACTCAGTGCATTATCTGTCATATAAGTTGGTTAAGAACTCACTGTTCTCAAACCTCTAACCCTGAAAAAGGAATCCACTTTCCTGCATTAAGTTTCTTCTGAATCCTTAGTAAGACATACAGTAGTAAATATGTTTGCTGTTGGAAATATGTTAATGAGCAAAGGTAACAATAAGGAAAGGTAACAATATGGACAGAAGCACGCGAAACATAGACTTACTCTCTTTGTGCTCAGAATGTATTCCATGAACCGTAACATAGTAATTTCCTTCCAATCTTGGATATTTTTTTTTTTGGTTGTTTGGTCATCCGTCCGTCCCCCCCCCCCGATTTAATTTTAGTTTTAAAACAGTATGTTTTCAGTAGTGTTATGAGGTGTTTATTGTAGTTTAGCTGATTGGGTTTGATGTTATCATATGGCAACCACCAGGTGCCCAATCTGGCAAAATTGCCCTGGTCTTAATATGTGCATCCTTTTCAAACATAATATACGGTTAGTCCTTGAAATGGTAAGAATTCCAGAGTATGTATAAGAGCTAACAGTATTTTGAATGATTCCCAACAACAACTACCAAAAATCTCTGAATGCAGTGTATGAGAGTGGATTTAATTAAATAAACATCTGGTTTTCTGCATTGCCTAAAAATAAAGAGGCAAACTTGTTGGAGATTTCCTTCCAGAAGGAAATGCTTAGCACATTGCTTGGCCCCAACTAGAAGGAAAGGGAAAAAAATAAAGACTATTTTTAGAATCTGATCAAAGCATGACTTGAATTCCTATACATAAGTGTCATAAAATGAAGCCTGTGTTTATTATGATAAAAATACGGATTCATGGAAAAATGGAACATCTGTTTCAAGAAAGAAAATTTTGAATATAATGACTTTCTCACTTAATTTCCTAAGTGGTTAAATTTATTGGCCTGAATTCAGAACTTGTGTAGGTGGCTGTCTCAGCTGGAGAATGGCTCAGCAGCTGAAGGAGTCTGTCAGTAAAATTTGCGTGGATGTTACAGTGAGAGAAGAAAAAATAAAATTGTTGCATTTGTTGTAAGCTGGAAACCGAACAACCCAGTCTGAATCACAGGCCAACTTAATGACAATAGCATGGGGTATTCTGTTCCTTTCCTTTCCGCCATATCATCAAGTAGTATTTTAATAGAAATTTCTGTTTTAAACTCCAGAATTTTTAGCCCTTTCCCCTATTTTATTTCTGTTTCCTCTGGCCATGTGCAAGTACTGAAGAGTAAGTTAATATCTGCTATTTCTGACCTTTATCACTGCTAGCGTGATGGCCACTGAATCAGTATGGTCAGACCACCGTGTTTGACTGAAATTTGCCCAGAATATGTGGATAAGTAGCTTTTGTAACAAATAAAACCAACAAATGCTGCTTTTGATCTCAAGGTAATGAAGAACATATTTTAATGTCAAAGATCGGTATTTAATGACTTAAGGATGAGGGGGACAGGCAACTGACTGGCAGCCCGGGGTTCTTAGGAGCCAGTTTGTCTAAATAGTCTGCAAGCTCTGAGATCTTACGGGCTTTTAGTTTTCACACCAGTGCACAGTACTCACAGTCCTCAGCCCCAGTGTGACCCACAGGAGAGGACTGCTCAGCAGTTAGATGTTCGGAGTCTTCAGTGGCTCAGTAGGAAAGAAGGAGGGAAAACTAGTCTAGATTCACAGCGTAAGCCTGCTTTGGAAAGCAAAAACTTGCTTTGCATTTTTTTCCAGTTGAATCCTTTATATGTTTTGTTGGAAGATGATTAGAACAGGTTTGTTTGTTTGTTGTACATGACATTTTCAAATTGACATATTCCAAAAATGCTGGTTTCACTGAAAACACCCCATCAGCTCTAACTGCAGGTGCTTTAAATGTATAGAAACATGAATTGTAGCATAGTAGTAGTGATTCTACATTTAGGTTGAGCAACTATATGATCTTCCCTTGCAAGCGCTGAGTATGAATGTACGCATTCATGAAAACTTTAAAATAGCAAATTACTTTTCAGATTCAAATTGCTCATATTTGACATTTCCCTGGTAGTTTCAATTGAAACATTTAATAAAAACATGTTTGTGTTAGAATATTTTGGTAATATTTATTCCAAAAGTACTGCTTGCAGGTAGCGTAGTTCAGTTTTAGCTGTGCAGTAGATAGCCTCTCCTGCTTCTGGGACAGTGTGACCTCTGATCCGTTACTGCAGCCTCGAACCTTCCCCCATGAGAGGGACAGCTTGGAGGTGGATAGATGAATTATCCTACTGTAGCTTGGTGATCCAGCTGTAAACCCATGTGGAGGTTCAAGGCGTAGCTACATCCTTCATGAAAACGTTCTTATAGTTGTCAGCCCTCCTCTGAATTGCATGGTGGACGTGGCAGTGCTTGCGTGCTCTCTGCTTCATCCTTCTTCGGGCATGTTTTTCATCCCTAAGGGATGCGATGGAGAGGAGTGCTGACCCCAGGTGTAGAGACAAAGTGCTTTGACAAAAGATGCCCTTCGTCTTTTCTCCCTTTCAGCTCCATGCCCACCCGAAGTCTAGGAACAGGCTGACCCTAACAGTGTTACATAGGCAAGGGAGTAGCAGGGGATTTTTCTGCACTGGCAGTGTTATGTGAGACAGCCAAATGTGACTTCTGATCCTGTTAGCTTATTCCCTTGGACTTCAGCAAATAAAACAGCAATAACAAAATTCACTGACCTCTGGCAACACCAGCATGGGTTGTGATCTTGTCAAAAGGTATCCGAAAAGTGAGGTTAACACTGTTCACTATTTGGACGGGAGGTCTCCAAGGGGAAAAAATATCTCTAGAATGTTTTTTTCATCATCTAGCAGTTTATATTAGAAAAGGAGGAAAATGAAGAAGAAAACAATAGCAAAGGGTACTAATATGATACAGATAATACTCACTGTCATATTGCAACATTGAGCTTGAATCATGAATGAGGCAAATCCTGATAATTCCAGTAGCTTGAATTATATACACTTAAAATATGTAAAAAATATGGTATTTTATGACATGATGCCGGCACAGTAGCAGATCTTGCTAGAACTGTTGGGAAAAGATAGTATTTTTCTACAGTGAAAATGAAATTTTTCAATAGAAAGAGACAAAACGTTTTCATAAAACCCTTTCTATGAAAAAATACATCCTTTTGTAGAAAGCTGAAACTGCTGAAACAGTTTTGAAGCCTTAAGCTGAAATTTTTTTGGCTTCCCTGCAAAAATTCACAATTTTCCAGCAAAGCTGAAGTTTTCTGTAAAAAGCAACCAAAAACCTTTAAAAATATCCAGCCTTTTAAAATGCAAATTATTAGTAGCTACTGTTCCAGCAAATTTTAAAGGCAGCATAAGGTATTGGTTACTCTTTTTAATACGCAAAAGCAATGAAATAGAATGGAAAGAAATTACCTGCTTTTCTGTAGTTGTGGTCAGCAAACGTTAAGTGCAGCCCTAATTTATGCTTAATTTATATTACTGAGTGTGCTTTTAAGGTGTTTCAGTGTTTGTTTTCAAATAAAACTGTGAAATTTGTATGCCAGCCTCTGGTGCTTGTTCTGTCTTAGGAAGAGAAGTATGGTGTAGTGACTATAGATGGCATTCATTTTTGGCTCATTTGATCCTAAATGGAAACAAGAGTGGTTAGTTAATACTGATCCTGAAGCTGCTTTATTTCAAGACTTGAATTGTGTTCCAGTGTGATGGTTGTGCAATCTCTCTTATCATCTCTGTAAACAGACTGCATTCTCCTTAGAACAGCGTCTGAGCTATTGCTCAATATTCAGTGCTGTGATGTACAAAGGATAAACGGTAAGATGAAGAGCTGAGAGCAGAACCCATGATTGCTTCTTGGCTCTTAATTGAATGCATTTTTCTTTGGGCTACTGTGGTTAGATCAAGAAGAGGAAGTAACTACAGCTATTGCAGGCATAAGTCATTCAGAACATGTGCAGATGAAAGGAAAGTCCTGGCTTTTGCAGGTTTTCCAAGCTGACTGTTGAGTGCCTCAAGTTAGGAAACTCCTCGAGCCATGGGTGTATGCTCAGTGCAGCCAGCATGCGTAATTATCAATGGGATCACATGGCTGGATGCATATAGCACATGGACAGGAGCTTTGTCCCACATGGATTTTCAGAACAATAGCAAAATACACCTCTGAATTCAAGGCAGGCTGCTTTGAGAGATAAATTTCTCTTTATAAGGCATAGAAATGCCAGGACTTTTTCATAGAAATATTTTTGGGAAAATGTTATCCTTTGTTAAAGTTGCTTCTTTTTCATTAACCTTTATGAAAATGCCTGCCTTCTTTTCACATGAAAGAATGATCTGCCTTGAAGCAAAAAATGAGGCTTGGGAAGTTTCGTCCCAAACATTTTCAGCCTAGCAAAATTCTGATGTCTTCAGAGTGTGTTAAGAGGAAGTATACTAGACAGTCTTTGTATGTGCCACTATTAGCTTTGCCTGAATTTTAAATCTTGCTGGTTTTAGATTTTGATTTTGTGTTTAGCTTAATTTGGTATAGAAGTATATACCCTTAATTATGTTCAAGTTCCAGGTTGCTTCAGCTTTCAAGTTCATCTTGGCATAGATTATGTCTTGTAAAGCCCCATTTTCAGACATTTCTAACTAAATAGTAAAGTTACTGAGGATAAGAGTTATTGTATTAAGTCGGCCTGATTTTTCAGGAGAGGTCTCATGCACAGATGTAATATAATTTGGAAACTTCAGTGATTAAACTTTATCCATTCAAACAAGCCACAAACCCTTCCCCCCCAGTTAATGGCAATACTAAATGAATACAAAGCTGGTGTTAAGCATCATTAAGTAAACACTAGAAATTATTATTTAATTACAATGTAATAAATTACCATGTGTTTTATACTTGATGTTTTCAGAGAACCACTATGGTTGTGAGTTTGTATAAGAAACTTCTCTGTAATTGGTGCAGAATCCTTCAGTTCTCACAGAATAAAAAATCTTTTTCCAATTGATTTTAGGGGTCCAACATCACAGACACGTGCACAGAAATGCTGCGAAGTGGACTACTACTGAAAATTTCAGCAGGAAATATCCAAGAGAGAATATTTTTTCTTTTTGATAACCTTTTGGTCTACTGCAAAAAAAAGCACAGGTAAATTATTAATTTATACTTTGAAAAAGAATTTATAATAGTTTTCTCACAGTAGAGCTAATCCTCTGTATGCTGTTTCATAAGGATATCTGAACAGTACTAAAGTGTTTACTGCAGTCAATTGCAATACAGAAGTCAGCATTTTTAGAGGAAGTGTATTTTTCACACTCCAAAGAGAAGTGTATTTAAAGGTTTTGTAGGAATGCAGGATCCAAATGATGAAGTGCAGGGAGAAGGAATCTGTTTTGTCAGTCTTCCACAACAGGTTATATGTGATGGCCTCACTCTCTTCTAGGAAGGGTGAACAGACTGAACTTTTAGTTCAGACAAATCCGTATTGTAGCTTATGCTATAAAATTAGTCTCTACAGATTGAACAGTTTCAAGCCTTGTATTTCTGATCAGGGAAAACAGTAAGAAAGCTGCTGTGTGCTGCATTGCAAGGAACAATTCCTTAGTTCAGCAACAAGTTTCTGCAGTTAATGTTCATCCAGTGCTCTTAAGCATCTGAGAAATAAGGGTTCTCCTACATACAGGCATCTCTTTTGAAACTGCTTGAGTTTGTCTCTTTGATCCAGAAACTGTTTTTGAGTAGCCACTGTATACATGTTACTGCATAGATCCTTGACAGATTCCTAGATGCATGATAGACCTTGAGCGTGCTCTTTAATAGCACTGCGAATACCATTATCTTTGCCTCTGCCTCTGCATGTTTGTGGATGGTGTCAGAGGAAACTCCACCATCGACCTCAGTGTCCAGTTGAGGAAACAGTCTGCAGCTGCTGAAACTGTTGCTTCATAAATCCATGTTCTACTGTCATCACCACAGCTATGTCCATTGGATCAGTGCAAGTGCTGTAAGATTTTCAAGGGTAGTTCCAGATTTGATAGCCAGCTTTCATCCTGTTTTTCCAACTGTCTTTTACCAGTGTCCTGGATTGTCTGTAGCATCAAGTGAAAGATGTCTTTCTCTGCACCTGTAATATCTGTTTGTTTGAATCAGTGCTCTGGCTTGGCAGTGGTCACGTGCCTGTTAGAGGATGGATCCTGGCCCAGCTGCTTTTGAAGGCTGTGCATGAGAGGATGGTGAAATGCAGTGTTAATAGCAAAATGTATGCTTGGTGCATCTGGGTGAAGGTAGTTGGCCATGCAGCCCAGTGTGTGGGAGCACCCAGCACCATCAACTTTAGGATGAAAACGCTGATTGGGCAGCCTGATGCCATGATGATTTCCTCCTCTCCCCTATTGCTTTAGCTGTGTCTAGGCAATAGTGTGTGCTCTTTGTCCTCTTCTTACTACCTGTTCTTCGTGGGGGTGGATGAGAGGGAAGGAGATATGAGGGTTGGGTAATACAGAAAAGAACTCGTATGTATGTGTACGACGATATCCATGTGTTGCATAGGCTAGTTATAACCTCAGATGTGTATATACAACTGCAGCCAGCAAAGTAAATGGAAATTTATGCATAAAATGCATGAATCTGAGACAAATTTTTAATTGAACTGTTAAAATCTTATTAGCAACTCTTGTTGTCTGCTGTTGTACATAGCTTATATCTGGTATTTTTCACATGAATTTTTGCATAGGACTCATGATTCAAAAGTATTGTTTTAAATATTTTAAAAATTTTTTTTCCAAATAAGTTTATACTCATATTAGTTTTGTCATATGTAAGAACAGGTGGCTAGGGGTTGGATATCCCTTTTCTCTTCTCCTGTGCTAATTATAGGGAAGTGATCGTGCCTTTGTACTCGGCTCTGGTGAGGCCACACCTCGAATACTGTGTTCAGTTTTGAGCCCCTCACTACAAGAAAGACATTGAGGTGCTGGAGCGTGTCCAGAGAAGGGCAATGAAGCTGGTGAGGGGTGTAGAAAACAGATCTGATGAAGAATGGCTGAGGGAACTGGGGTTGTTCAGTCTGGAGAAGAGGAGGCTGAGGGGAGACCTTACCGCTCTCTCCAAATACCTGAAAGGGGGTTGTAGGGAGGTGGGTGTTGGCCCCTTCTCCCAAGTGACAAGTGATAGGACAAGAGGAAACGGCCTCAAGTTGTGCCAGGGGAGGTTTAGATTGGATATTAGGAAAAGATTTTTCACTGACAGGGTTGTCAAACATTGGAACAGGTGGTTGAGTCCCCATCCCTGGAGGTGTTTAAAAGATGTGTAGATGTGGCACTTAGGGACATGGTTTAGTGGTGGACTTAGCAGTGTTAGGTTTATGGTTGGACTCGATCTTAAAGGTCTTTTCCAACCTAAATGGTTCTATGATTCCGTCATAGACTTGTGGTTATGTTCACTGTAGCACCTGTAGAGCTTCTTGCTGAACCAATAGTGGGCAAGATCAGACTCCTCAATATGTGGTATAGAAAGTAGAAAGTGGTAGTAGTGGAAATTAGCCATGGACCCTCTTGATCAAGAATGTCTTATAAGAACCTCTCTATATTGTAAAGGTGCTAACCTTGTTCTGGAAGAACCTTATTCAGACTGCACTGGAAATGCTGTTTTTTCAAGTGGGTTACTACTGAAGAAGCTGCTGGCTAAACCTGAGGGAGGTTTAAAAATCTTCTTCCCCGGGGAATATTGTTTCCTCCTAGACGTTACTCTGTTAACAGGGAAGCATTTACATGTGAGAAGATAGGTAATTTATACTTCATTAGCAATAGTAAATCAGTCCTCTTGCTTAGGTTGCGGAACTTTCGGAGCATTTGAGTATGAACCATTTAAGAACCTTGTGGTTATATCTGATGTTGAATACTGAATTTATTTCAAGGATATCCTTCTGCAACTGCTCAGTTTCATTTTTGTGTAGACTGGTTAAATATAAAATCATGCTCTTTTTAAAATTTCTAATTTTTGCTATGTTTTTTTGTCCGGCAACTACAATTAAAGTACGGATTACATAGTATCTTTTCAATTATCCAACCACTAAATTACATATTTTTGTAGCCGTGTTCTAACTAAAATGCACTATTGGATGAAAATCTCAAAACACATGAAAGGTCTATGATTTCTTTAGTTTTGAGCAATCATGTCCTACATGTCATTGGCTGGTACCATGGTGACATCTCTGCAGACATGAGAATAACTCAATTTAGAACATAGTTTCAGAGTTTATGGTGCGAAATGAATTCATTATGTGCCAGCAAAATACTTTGGGTATTAATTGGCAAGTAGGTAAAGAGAATGTTGCTCACAGGAGGTTTGTATTTTGGAAATTTTACAAAAATTGGCCTATTTTTACATTATGAGATATTTTATGTAATTTTTAAGCATCCTTTTGCTGTGGAGTTGTATAAACATGGACTGCTAAATTCGGGTTCATAGATACAAAGGTCACTAGAGTTATTAGATTTATCTCACTTTGGACAGAAAAAATACGTGTTACTGAACCTTTTATGCTTGCTGCTGTTTTGGTTTTTTTAAATGTATTATTCAGTTTTTGAATAAGAAACATAGTACAGTGGAATTACTCATTAGACAGTAATGACTGAGAGGCAGGTAATTTTCTGAAGATTAGTACCTCTCTGGAGTGAGTGAAGGTCAGAATTCAGATGATCATTAATTCTCAGGAACTGACCTTTGTTTGATAGACAGTATTAATTACCATTATAGGCAAAAATGGACAGAAAATCACCCCTGGCTTATCTGAGGTGGGAAAAGCTGCCTAGAACTGGGATTCTCAAAAGGCCTTGGCTTCACTGGGAACAGAGTTACAGCAATGCAAAGTGCTTTGGAATATATCACTGCGAAACTGCCACAAAATTTCAGGATTCTCAATTATAATTCTTGGTTAACCCTTATGTGAGGAAGGAAAAATGTTGTCTTCATTCTTCTATGCATAAATCCCATTTATGAGACTAATGTGTATAGGTCAAGATTTATATCCAAAGGTGTTCTTACTTCATTTTTTCAATCATGCTACCTTCATGTTGAATTTCTTGACTGGCATAAGGAGGCTACATCAGGTAGAAGGAAAGATCCTCCCAATGCAGTATTTTGTCTTTGATGGCACACAGTGGCATATGGGTACCAAAGTGTTGGAACAGAGCTTTTACAGAGTGAGACTTTACTGATAAACTCTCATGTCAGCCAGCAATTTGCAGCTTACTCTTACCAGAGGTAGCATTTTTGCATTACCATCAGCAGTGTCCCATTCAGCAATGGTTTCCACAGTTCAATTGTACATGTATAAATGTATTGTGATTCTTACAGTAGTCTTTAAATGCTACATGTACAGGTAGTGGTGCAGAAACATAGAAAAAGGTGGTGGATGAAATGCTCATGTGCTCTTTCTTTTATCAGGCGATTGAAGAACAGTAAAGCATCTACAGACGGCCACCGTTACCTTTTTCGGGGCAGAATAAACACAGAAGTGATGGAAGTAGAGAATGTAGATGATGGAACAGGTGAGTATATTTGTGTTGCTCATTTACAGAGCAGTCTTTCGAGGTACTGAAATCAAATGCAGCTTCGTGATTTCTTTGAGAATGGAGGGTGCTCCTTGTACTTAGAAAGTAAGAGTGAGATGCCATGTTAAAAACACTATCTGCTATATCAAAACTTTGCTTCTGTGACATCATTGCTTTCATACATTATTAGCTGGGCAGTCATAGATGACTGTTTTCCGCTAACATGAACAGAGTAATAGAATAAGGTGACATTTATTGCTCAACTGAAATCATGTATTTAACGTCACTTTACAGCATTCCAGAACTCCTAAATAGGTTATCCCTAGGTATGTGATATATTTGCAAAAGCAAAGCTCTGGAATGAAACCTCAAATACTATAAATACTGAAATTTTAATGTAAGGGTTTAAGAAAAAAGGAATTTTTTTTTAATACCTTTAGGGATATAATCCATGTGATTGCTTGAGATTTTCCTGACGTACATTAGAAAAGTGAAAACCCAAAGTATTTCTACAAATGTCAATTTTTGTTTTAGAAACTTGAGTTTGACCTTTGAGCTTAACAATTATTATTTCTTTACAATTAATAAAGAAAAGCTGAAACATATTACGTCTCCTGATTTTAAAATAGCATTAGGTTTGCCCTACTTCTACTATGGATTCCGAGCATTTCTTAATGTAATTTCTTCCTAAAACTGAGCATTAATGACAAGGATTGTACAGCTTAGGTAAGCTTCATAGAAGTCCATCATAGAAGTTAAATATTCTTAAAAATTAAGATTTTTATTTTTTTTTTCTAATCTTGAGTTACTTCATTCCAAAATAGTTTGCTCACTTCTTGTTCTACTAGGTAGACTTGGAGAACAGTTTGACTATTGTACTTATTGCAAGAAACAGGTTTATTGGAAGGCTGTTGTGTCTCTCCTCCATCTCTTCTTTTGAAGTCTTTCAACCTTTTGTCACGGGTTGTGTTTTCTAAGTTTTTATTACTTTTTGTGTCCTTTGGAGTTTCGGGGTTATTTTTAAGGTTGTTTGCATCTTTTGTATTATGAGGTGTCCAGAGCTGAAACTTTGCTGGTGCCAAGTAGAACAGAATAATTACTGTAGTGCTGCATGTGGGATGTCTATTACTAATCCCAGGATTGTTTGGCTTTTCTGAGAGCGTTATTTTTCAATTTTTTAGTTTGTGTTCCAGACTATCATACTAGACCCTTTTGTGCAGTGCTGGTGCCTATCCCATTATATCTTATACTGTGTTAATGTCTGAGAGTGGGTCCTAATAATTACTTTCTTTTCTGTGCTGGATTTTATCTTACTTTTTCCACAATTTATTAAGCATTCAGAATTCATGTCTTGTTCCCCAAAGCTCTCGCAATGCTTCTTGGCTTGGTTCCATGAACAATTGTTATTACCGAACCATTTAAGCTCTTGATAAAACTAGTGGAAAATGCTGAACATAAGGTAGAGCACTGTGGCGTCACACTTGATTCATTCTCTTTGTTTACTAGACTTTTTTTTAAGAACTCCTTGACATCTGTTTTGGGCTATGTCCTTCACCAGGCCCACCGATTTAGTTAATGGTTTAGAGATATGTTTGGGTACACTATAGTGAATTTCATCAAGCTTCATTGACTTGTATATAATTTACCCAATATTCTATATCCTGCTATTTCCCTTTTCTGGCCTGTATTCCTGTCCAATTGTGAGCTTTATTTGTATGAAATCTCAGCGCTTTGTTTATGCAAAAAAGAGTGTTGACAGTTTCAGTCTTTTATGTCATGTATTATTTGACTACCTTGCATTTATTTTCCTTCATCTTCCTTATATATGCTTTAGAAATAAAAGACAGTTTTCCTGTTTCCATTTTGTCACTTTCTAAGATGGCATCTCTTTCCTTATAACTCTTGATGTTACTGTGGCCACAGAGGCTTATACCAACCATCTTCTTCCTGATGAATATTCCAAGAATTCTGTAACTTTTTTCTTTCACTGGTTCCGATCCCACATATTGCCATGCTTTTAGTGTTGGCTTTAGCAAATATTTCTTCCTTCCTCCTTCCATGACTAACCTGTATTTCTCAAATTTGTCCTAACTTTCTTAATTTGCTTGTTCTAGCTATCCAGTCCTTGGTCTCTTTCACACTGTCCATTTTCCTTCCTGCCTGTTTGTTTTCTTTCTCAATGAATCTTCAAGTACAGTTTGGCTAGAGCACAAATTGTCTTCCTCTCCACTCCAGACACCAGTAGTCTAATTTCCTCCAACCACAGGAAATTTTGCGACCGTCCCCATTTCCTATAGCTTTGCACACAGTACTGGAGGCTATCATGCTTCCTTCCCACTTGCTCTCCTGAGCCATAACAAATCTTGTCAGTGTTATATACGCAACATTTCTAAAATGTGTCCTCCTTTCCACACTTCTGAGACATCAGTTAATGGTTTGGTTATTTTGATTTCTAGATTATTCTTACCTGCTTTTTTTTCCATATCCCCACATTTTCTGCCTTCTCCATTTCAGTTTGTTCAAGATCCTAAAATTTTTTTTCTTGTAATTACTGCTATTTGATCCCTCCTTTCTATGGTTCTTTTTGAAATATGGAAATGTCTGTGTTACTTCCCTGGCCTGTGGCACCTTTCTGTCCTTTTTTTGCCACCCCCTCCCTTTTTTTTAAAAAAAAAAAAAACCCACCTGTTTTAATTCCTTGTAGTCAGAAGTGTATTACCTTTCCTCACACTGACACTTTTTTTCTTTCACTCAGATCATAATGCCCTTCATTAACCTTGCTCTGTATTGGTTTTTGTACTGTTCTCATTTGTTGCACCCAGATGTCTTGTTTCTCATCCCGTGTAGTCATCCATGTTTGAACTGTAACCCAGTATTCTCCTGTGTTCTTTTTGTCTCCTTTCATTCCCAAGAGTAGTAATCTGGTCATCTGAGACTCATTCATATTAACTTTGCATGTGCTTTTTTTGGTAATGTATTATTTTATTCCTCTTAACCATCTATTACCTATCACTTTCTATAATTCTTAATTCAGAGTGCAAGCTCTGAGTGCAGAGTGCTTTTTTTTTCATATCTATGCATGACTCTTTTTCATGTACTCTTCATGGGTCTCTTTATAGACGTTAAAGACTTGAGTCTAGATGATACTGCTACAGTTCTTTACTGTAGATTTTGGGATCCTCTGCTCACTTGGTATAAGGAACTGTAGGGCTCCAGGGAACAGGATAACTGAGAGTGTTTGCTCTCAGCGTTGGTAGATGTAGGAATGTAGTCTTCATTGTTTGTAAGTAGAAGTATAGAAACAGGAAAACAGATCCTCAGTGTGGTTTATTGTCATGCTAATTACATGCCTACAGAAATTAACAAAGCTTTTTCTGGAAAGCAAATTTTCTTTGATGAAATTAGGCCTTGGCAGAGCAGTACAGTTGGTGTTAGCTTTCTTTTTTGTTTCAGCATCATGAAGCACTCTGCCTTTTTTTGATTGCACTGATTAAAGTGGAATGCATATTACTTATCAGGGCAGACTATTTGTGTTCTTAAAACAATGTGACTACACAACCACTTGAAAGTATTAGAGAGGTGGATATGTTGTGATATTGTTTTTGCTGTATTCAGTTTTTAAAATTCAATTTAGAGAGAAAAGTATCTTTCTAAAGGCATTCTACAGCCATTAAATGAATGTTATTTAGTTTATGAAGACAAGCACTTGAGACTTAGGAAATACCAAATTTATGGTTGCTTATACTATCTTAGTTCTGTCTCCCGATGTCTTGAAATGAGGCATGAAATAGAAAAACCCCTACATGCTGATAGTAACTAGGACTGCATCAAAAAGTATACGGAGGAGGAAGGGAATTGATACTATGCAGCTATTATTTCCTTGGTATTTCTGAGTATCGGTGCTCCTAAGAACCTAAAGTCTGAGAAACTTAGAAGTACTTCAATACAGAGATTTCTGTTTGGTTTTTTTTAAGGAAAGAAAGAAATTCTATTATACATGGCTCTAACAAATTGCTTGTTATGCATCTCTGAAATGTTTGAGTCTTGAATTTTGAACAATATATTACAGTTCAAATTACAAGCTTTAATGTATTACCAAGTATCATTAGAAGATGATGTCATCTTTCATCACCTTTTCTTGGGACGGTGGAGGTTAATAATTTTTTAGGCATGCTTGTTCAGACTTTGCATGGAGCAACTTGAAGTCTCATGCTCTTCTTCCTTCTGTAACCATTATGTCAGGTTTGCAAATCATTTGTTTAGACTGACTGGCAGCTGTGATTGCCTTGATGTGAAGAGTGTGCATATATCCTGTGCAGCTGGCCAGTCAGAACATGCATACCTCCTGGCTGGCCGGCCAGTACATCTGCAGCTCTTGACCAGATTTTGTCCAACAGGCAGTCCAAAAAAGGTATGAGTTTATATGGGATGATAGCAGAATGCTGAAGTGCTCTTCAGGAAACTATGGGCATGGGTGTATTGGGGAGAACAAATTGCTCATGAGAGCCTTGGAGGACTATAGTCATGGGGAACACAGGTAGCAAAAGAGAAAGCAGGGGTGTTGCAGTTAAAGGCAGAGGTTGAAGTCAAGCTGGGCATCACAGGAGTGGGTTACTATTCCAAAACCGGGCAATAGCTGCCCATTTTCCTCCACCTGAACTCATTGCCATCTGCATACATTAGGCAGTCTTAGTACCTAGCTAGGTGATTGGGCTTTTCACAGAATTCAGTGAGTTTGTAGTGGCATGAGATAAACATGGTCAAACTGCCAGTGCTTTTCGCCCTGCAGTTACAGACCTTCACATGCCAAGGAAGCTGCATGTTTAAAATGTCATCTCTACATTGAGATATTCAAGTGGCTGCATGAGCCATTTTTTCTGGATTAAACTACTAAGTTGACATCAAATTTCTGTCCAAAGTGAAATAGGAGGGTCTAAACCCATTTGTGAGTGTGAGCCATAATTTTTAAAGTTTTTGCCACAGTTTTAACTGTTATGGTTCACTGCATTAGAGATCATAATATTTTCCTACATATCATGGGTGTTGCGATGATAGATACATGGTAACAAAGAGCACAGGAGAGATATCACCCTGTAGTTTTATATGTATTAACCTCTAACTTAATAAATAAACAAAAAGGTGCAGCTATTGCCGTATTGCAAGGTTTATAAGTTGCAGTCTGTCAGCTGAGAGCTTCTGTCTGAGGCTTCTTTCTTTTCCCTGACTTTTGACTCTGATTTTCTGACAGTGCACGAATGATATGATGGCTAGTTTTCAAGAAACAGTGTTTTTAAAGGGACAAAGGATATTATGCATAGGTTATGTGAATAAAAATACGATAAATAGGTAAAGTGGCATAAACATGATGTTGCAAAAATAACTTACTTCATAAAAATAACTTACTTCATAACTTACTTCAGCATTTTTTTCCCTGTCATAGACTTGCTTGCACTTTCTTACATACTTCAAGTACTAGAAAGTTTTGTTGGTTTAGAAATTAGCCATCAGTCTCATGATTTTCTAGTAGTTCCTGACATTTCCCAGCCCAATATACAAAGTTTGGCTGCTTTCCATCTAATTAAAATGCAGAGTTATTGAAAGGATACTAGCATGTTTGCTGAGATTTATGATAAATCTTAGCAAGCATTTCAGTAAGAGTTTCAGTTTCTGAAAATCCCATCTCATTATACAAAACAGGGCTGAATTATGAAAAAGTATTTACAAAATAAAAAGTTCTGTAGTTATTATAGTAGTCCAGGGCTGGCCCCAGTACTTTCTTGCCCCTTAATGAAAGTTCACGGTGAGAGAATGTTGACCTTTGATTTTTTAATGTTTCGTACAATAGTTGCGAGTTCTAGTTTTAATCTGTATTTTATGCAAAAAAAATTTATTTGTTATTATGGGGCACTTACGCCTCACTAATTTTCCCCCAGGAAATGTGGGTAATCCTAGTGAAGGATATTCAAGGGTGTTAGCTTTGGAGAGGAAGTTTATTTAGCTAATTTCCGAATTTCCGATTTATGGACTACCATGTTAAAATCAAATGTTATGTAGGTAAAGAAAGAGTAATAAGTAGTAAATCACTTTTTACAGCATGGTAGTTAACATGTTAAGAGTCAGGAGTCCTAGATATCTAAGAACATCAGCAATTTTTACCTCTCTTCTATAATGTGCACACTGAACATAGGGCTGTTAGGATCATATTTCAAAAATTATGCATTTGGTTAATGCATTTTTTTAAAATCAGAGTAAATCTTGTATTATATTTCAGTTTGTTTAAACAAATGTAGGTATTTCTTTATTCAGGTAGCCAGTAAAGATACATCAAATATATATGATTTGCTTACTTGTCAAATAGAAATTGTATTTTTCCCCTGTATATTTGGTCCTTTTTTAAATTTAATAGTCAATCATTCAATCAGCACAGCAGCTCTGAGTAATTTAAGGGGCAAAACCACAATGCTGCTTTTTTAAGAAATTATTTATTACAGTTTAACACGAACAAAAGTACTCCCAAGTACTGTGATCTGTTCTTTTAATATGACTCTGCCTGTTTTAGTGTCGAGTTTATACCTTCTTTCATACGCTAGGCAATTCTCTTACATTTTAAAAAGGACATTATTTGCTAAAAGTTAAAAGTACAGCTTATTAAGTTATAACATAGTTCACAAGCGTCACAGATAACTTTAAATTCGTTTTTATTCTTCTCTATTTCCTGAGCTTTATGGATAAGGATAAGAGTTCTTAATAATTGTAACAATTATTGCTTTTTTAAGAATTGGTGCTCTTTAAGCCATTTTATCTATTCCCAGCTGATTATCACAGCAGTGGCCACACCGTTATTAATGGCTGGAAGATCCACAACACAGCAAAGAACAAATGGTTTGTATGCATGGCAAAAACCCCTGAAGAGAAGCAAGAATGGCTGGAAGCTATTTTGAAAGAGCGAGAGAGAAGAAAAGGTAGGTTAATAAACTTCCTTGTGGTGCTTTGCCAGAAAGCCATACTGTATTTTGATGTTGAGATATAAAGCAAAACCAGCTGCTAGGCAAACTTGTGGTGTCAGGTTCAGCTGAAGGTTTGTAAATACCAGCTTGGAAAAAATAAGTCAAACTTGTACTGGGGGGGGCATAATGACTTGAATCATATGTGCTGGTAGTGAATGCTGTTTTGGAAATGAGGAGATGATTTAATCTATGATGTTGCAGTTTATCCTCAACCAGTATAAATTGTCATAATTTCATTGAGGCCTGTGTACTGTTATGGTTTGTGGTATATGAGGGTCTATCCTAAATGCCTTGTGGGATTTGTATGCATTGATCTCCTTTTGTGATTGGACATTTGAATCACTGAAATGAGCAGGTTTTCTGCGTTAGATCTTCATGCAGATGATCCAAAATGAAGGGGTACGGAATATAACCACAACCTCATCTTTCATGTATTCTCCCCTACCCAAGAAAGTAAGCAATCACCATTGGCAAACCACTATCTTTTTGAATAACTGAATTAAGGTGGAAGAATACTGGGACGAAATATAATCCTGATCTCAAATGTGACCACAGATAACCTCATCTATTCAAGGTGAACCCAGCACAAAGTAGAACCAGGGAAAGATGACGCATCATCATCTTCTGGAGCTAATTTCATTTGCAAGCTAAAATACCCTAATCAGTAACGATGTTTGGAGCCTTGGTATTGAAAGAAAGTATGACCTTGTAGTTAAGTGTGGGATTCTTTTCCTGGTCTGTGTAGGTTTTCCATCGCCTGTTGCAGTAGCTGTTGTTTGGTGCCTCCGTTGTAAATGGAGACTAACTACTTTCTTCGGTGTTTTAAAGTTGAATAATGGAAGTTTGTAGAACATCTGCCTTAGGACCACAGTTTAAACACCTCTTGCAAAGCAGGATGTATCAGCTTAATTGCAGTCAAGTTGCCAAATGACTCAGGAACCAAACAGCTATCTTTTTAGAATTCAAATACTGTATCTAAATGTAGCTATAACACTTTCCCATTCACTGTGAATGTAAAGATGCTTTAATTGTATGTTTACTTAATAAGACATGGAGCCTGTTCATGTGTGTATGTATATAGGCAATTATACTGAAGTCTAAGTGACTGCACATGTTAGAACAGTGTTAGAACACACTTCACAGATCTTTTAGGCTAGGAGTGAGGCTCATGTGAACGACTCCCTCCTGGCTGGGCTGTGCGTGCCCATGCATTTGTTTGTAGTGGTGCTGTAGACCCCACATCTCACACAGAATGTCAGATTGCAGTGATCCTCAGATGAGGTAAATACAGCATGTGGAGCAGGAGTGAGGCATGGAACTACAGCTTGAGTGTGCCCTGTAGCTGGGGCTTGCTGGGCTGTTTGTGTTGGGAGACTCAGAGATTCAGTGTACTTAGGGAAACTCGACCTATACTTTTATTTGGAATCCCTATAGCAGAAGCTGAGCAACAAGGCGAGAATACCCTGAGTGAAGTACTTTAGCAGATATTTCAGCAGTTGTAACTGAATTGTCAACTAGGACCACTTTATAGATTGTATTTCCTTGCTAGGAGAAATCAAGCTGAGCTGGAAACTTTTTGCTAGGAAGTCTTTCTGTTGGATTTGGGGCTTTCCTGTAACCACCTGAGGCATTCAGCAAGTTAGAAATTTATTTAAAAGGTGATCATCTTTAAGGCTGATGATGCTGTGATGATCTGATTCAAACAGTCAAAGCAAATAAAAGTATCAACATCCTATAAGCTCCAAAAGCAGTATATTGGTTAAGTTTTCTTTTCCCGGGAACACATCAGGTTTTATCTGTTTGTGTGGCATCACCACTATCTGGTTCATGGATAATGAGAGACACTCCTGTATCTGTGTCCAGTACCATTGTTATCTTTTTCTCATGACAAGTACATTTTTTCTGGCTATATTTTCAGAATTAAAGAAGTGTCAGACTATTACTCAGATTGAATATGTACAGTTACATTTTTTAAAATGTGAAAATCTGAACAGAAGCTGAGAACATGTACACAAGACATTCCAGAAATGTGTGGTTTTGTCCAGCATTAATAATTGTTTATTGAGAAAGCACATGGGATAGAAAGTCTGTAGTATTCCTTGGAAGCACAAGCTTCTGTGAGTGGCCAGTAGGATGCATAATTCAACACAAACTGGTTTTGATAATCTGTTACTCAGAAAACATAATGATTTTCTCAAGAAGAGAAACAGGAAAAGATAAACCAGTAAGAAATACTGAAATAAAACCCTTGATAGCTCTCTATTGTTGAAAAAATTCTGAAGCAAATAAAAATCAAGTTGTGTATATGCTTTTGTGGAAATACGTGAAACTAACAAATGTATAACAGATAACTAGTTACTATTAATTGAAATTTGAAAAAGTTTCCTTTAAGTGAAAACATTTTTATTATCACATAGTAAGAGCAAAACCAAGACCCTTTTCTTTTAAACTTGTGAAGACATGACTACTCCCTTGCAAATGTTCATATACTGAAGTCTGAAAATCACAGCATTAGTATTTATTACTACAGTATTAGCGGTGATGTCGATATAGTAACAGTTCAACTTGACTATGAGGAACTTAAAGATATCATTTGATTATGCTTTATGAAGATCAGATGTTCATGATTTAATGTTGATTGTAAGAAAAATAATGGAAAACAGTTCCTTTAATTTTTTTTCTATGTAAAATATTGGTATTTGTTCTCCACTTTGTGAAAGATACTGAAATATAATGGCAATATCACTTCATAAAATTTTAATGCATTTTTGGCAGGTTTAAAATTGGGCATGGAACAGGACACTTGGGTGATGATCTCTGAGCAAGGAGAAAGACTGTACAAAATGATGTGCAAACAAGGGAATCTCATCAAAGACAGAAAGAGGAAATTAACCACTTTCCCCAAATGCTTTCTTGGAAGGTATTATATGCATTTTATAGCATGAATTTTAACCAGCTAAAAACACATTTTAAATCTTCTTTGGGATTCTGTGGAAACCATGCTCTATTTGTAATTTCTGTTAGGTCTATTTGCCTCCCAGAATTTAGCCAAAATGTGAATTGGTCTGCCTAAAATTTATGGATGTGTATTCGTATTCCAAAGTAGTTTTATAAAAGGGACAAGGCTGCAAAGGCATGTTGAAAATATGAAAATACATCAAATAAAATAGTTTCTTTAAAGAAATAATTCCCAACTTTTAAAATGCATTTTGTCTTTGAAATGCCTAGTTTAGAGTATCAAATTTGCTTTATTCCACTTCAGAAAATCTCTGTCTCTAAAACTGTTTCGGTCCTCCTCTTGCCTGAATGTCAGGGACCGAGTTACTAAATAAAGTTTACATGTTTAAAAATTCACCCCTATTATCTTTATAATGCCATATTATACCTATGGCTTAAGAATACTGAATGCAAGAGAAAGAGAAAGCAATAGGTACTATAACATGTGTATCTGACAAAAAAATTAGTTTGGGTGATGAAGGGATTATCACTTATTTCATTTGAGCATAAGACATTTAAGTATGGAAAGTATTTTTATAAAGTACAATGATTGTTTTACACGAACACGTCATAGTGAAGATACCAAAGATACCACTGGGTTCAAAAGTGGAAATGAAACTTGGGAGATTTTCATGTGCTGTCAGAAGTCACATAGATGATGAGAATTGAAACCAGGATTAAGATTAATGATTGAGTTGTGGTTGAATCATGTTCCCTCAGTGAAATTGTTGGAAGCAGGTAAAGAATACACTTATGGTGAGGAGCCTTAAACCTACCATCAAATGGCTGCTTTTCTGTTCTATCTTTGAAGTGGACCCTTTTGAAGTATGCTTTTGCTGGTCCCTGTGTCACCAGTTAAAACCCATGAATGTGAGCATTGCACTACCTCACTACACTGTTCTTTTGATTTGTAACACACATGCAAATATCTTACATGCTATAAATTTGATGTCTCTGAACTGCATCAGATTTGTTACGATACAAGCCAGGCATTTCCTGCACATGCAGTATGTACTTTGTGTATATGCTCAGGATGTTAATGTGTCTGACACACCTTGGAAGTAACAGGCCTACTGTTCCATCATACTGCGATTATGTTCTGTCTTCATGGCATATCTGCCCTGGGCAGGTGCAGTAGGTATGCCTGGGATTGCCTTATATTTGACTGTCTGGTCAGATGTGGCTATGCTAGTTTAGGAAATCCCAGAAAACATGGGAAGTCTCAAGGGAAGTCTCAAGACATCTCAAGGGAAACCATATGTATTTATGTCGAAATAATAAAAAAGTTGAAATGAGTGGGTTTTTTAAAGGTGGTATGACATTCTGAAGATCATTAGGCTTAAGAATCACTTACTAGGTTAGTAAGAAACACTAGGAACTGAGAAGGAAATGTAGTAGATCTGGTGGTATGACATTTAAAGTTTGGGTTTTGTATCTGTTTTTATTTCAGTGAATTTGTGTCCTGGTTGTTGGAAATTGGAGAGATACACAAATCTGAAGAAGGTGTTCATCTTGGCCAAGCTTTATTAGAGAATGGCATTATCCATCATGGTAAATATAATTAGTTTTAACTTACTTGTTTTCAAGGTAATTGTTGTAATTAGAGTGGACTTAATTTTGTTTGACAAGAAGATGGTCTTGTTAATGCAAGACAGCTTGTTGAATCTGCATTATATCCTTGCAGGGACCTCATGGGGCCATTGTCCATGCCTAGCAGATTTACTGGGAGAGGCTCCATTGATTTAATCAGATTACATCTATGCTGTTGGCATCACAACACTGCAAACAGAGACCTAGAGAAACAGTGCTATTCTCTTGTAAGCAAAAATAAATTCTGGGGGAACAGAGAACAGGAGACTGCTTTTAAGGATTTAAACCTTTTAATTAAGGCCAGGCTTTTTAGGGATATATGTTCAGCTAACAATTGTAGAAGGGAGCGAGTCACAGTTGGTTGTTGATAAATGTGCTTGCTCATCTGTTAGGTATTACAAGTGGAGCTGGTGGAATCCAACCTAGAACCCAACAGTTTAATCTTTTGAATTTTAAGGCCTTATTTTCACTACATTGTATAGTTACTAAAATTGATATTTTTATGCTGAAACTTTCAGTCAACTATCTGCGTTTAGCTCATTCTGGAGAGAAGAATCACTGAAATGGTTCAGTTTTTGAGCCAATAAGAAGGTTTGATTTCTGAAGCTAATTTGCATTGGCAACATTTTTCTTTTACCAGAGCAGCTCCTCATCGCTGTCCCTTTTACAAGGTATAGTCCAACAGGACCATATAAGCGAACTGGAGAAACTTCTGTTTTTGAAGGCATGTCTGGTTTACAATAAGCCAGACATGGTCACTTAAAAAAAAAAAAATAGTGAAACAATTGTGAAGTTAACTACTGTTCCATCATAGATCCAGGGTGTAAATTTAGATGGAATAATTGATAATATACATCTTAATACTTCTATACTTCAGCCAGCAATGAATTTACTTTTCAAGTTCTTTGCCACGATGTTTTCAGTGTCCCTGACTGGAAAGAAAGCAGGAATAAGAGAGTGCCACTTAGCTGTGTGTATTTTAAACATACGCAGAGTAGGAGGAAAAACGTTAAGGTTCTTCATCGGTAGTCATGTAGTCTTTAATTCTTTAACGTCAGTCTACATGATTTTCCTCCACCATCATTCAAATGTCAGATGCTATTATGTTTACTACACACACAGAATTGTTTTCAATGGAATGATTCTGTTGCCAAAGTTTCTTCTCCTGATCTTGTAATTTATATCCCAAATACACTCATAGACTCTCTCAATACAGAGTTAAATGAATATTGTGTAATGTCATGAGATAAAAGGGTAATTATATTAGAGCACAGAAATGTGAGCCAGACATGCTACTTTGAATAGTGGATCCAGCTGTGGTTCAGTGAAAATAGAATTCTTAAAATAAAGTTGAATGAACCATCTGTTTTCACAGAGGGAGCAAGGGAGAAAGAAAGTTTGGCTGTTATTCACATTGCAAATGTTGTAGAGGGCTTTGTTAGACTTTGCATATTCACTATGCTGGCCATTATTTTCACTGTTCTGGGCTTCATTCTAGCAATGCCAGACCCATGTTGTGATGGGCATTGTTTTACTTCCTGGTGTGTGAACTCTTGCAAGTAGAAAATCACAGAATCACTAAGGTTGGAAAAGACCTGTAAGATCATCAAGTCCAACCATCAACCCAACACCACCATTCCCACTAAACCATGTCCCGCAATGCCACGTCCACACGTTCCTTGAACACCTCCAGTGAGGGTGACTCCACCACCTGCCTGGTCAGCCTGTTCCAGTCTTTCACCACTCTCTCAGTGAAGAACTTTTTCCTAATATCCAGCCTGAACCTCCCCTGGCGCAACTTGAGGCCATTTCCTCTAGTCCTGTCACTAGTCACTTGGGAGAAGAGACCAACAGCCACCTCTCTGCAACCTCCTTTCAGGTAACTGTAGAGAGCGATAAGGTCTCCCCTCAGCCTCCTCTTCTCCAGGCTGAACAACCCCAGTTCCCTCAGCCGCTCCTCATAAGACTTGTGCTCCAGACCCCTCACCGGCTTCGCCACCCTTCTCTGGACACGCTCCAGCACCTCAATGTCCTTCCTGTAGTGAGGGGCCCAAAACTGAACACAGTCTTTGAGGTGCAGCCTCACCAGTGCCAAATACAGGGGTGACATCACCTCCCTACTCCTGCTGGCCACACTATTTCTGTTTTTTCCTTGTTTTTTTTTTTTTCCCTCCGGTTTTGCAAAAGGGAAAAATCTGTTTGTATGTTGCTGTTTTAAATCCACCTGGTGGCATTCTCTAATACATGAAATGACTTCTATCAGACAGTGGGCTGGGATACTTTGTCCAGTCACTTGCTGCTGCTGATTAGAGGTGGAAGCTTCCTCTCAAGGCAGTGAGGAGCTTTGTACTTACAAAAATAATCTGAATATAAGATAGTTTTAATATTAATAGGTATTTATGTGGCTGTGCAGTTTCCTGGAATGATGTGCTGATATGAGTCAAAATTAGCCTGGCAAAAGAAGTAAAGACCAGTTTAAACCTGGATCAGTTCCCTTTTCTTAGTTTGTGCCATATAAATATCTATCCCAACACAAAGTACAGGTACATTGTTGGGAGTGACATACAAAACAACTTGGGGTTCCTTATTTTAGTGGTAATGCAGCTTTTTATCAGCTTTAAGTGTTTGAAACTATGGCCTTGCAAATGCGTAGCTGATTCTAGTTAAAAGGAAAGCTATACAGTAAGCTAAATGTTTTCAGAATTGTTTTAAGGTTTCCATGTTAGTACAGTAGCTGATAGATCATCTATCCTTCCTGTTGAGAAAAACAAGCCAAATCACGTCTACATCATAGAAACCGCCTCCCCCCCCCCCCAAAAAAAAAAAAAAAAAACAAACCACAAAACAACAAACCAAATAGTGATTTTTACAGCTTCCCTCACAGCATTCCCTGGATATGTGTGGTATTTTACACAATACTGTAGTCAGAAGCATCCTTGTCTGGTTTCCTTGCTTTCCAGGGCTCAGGATATGCCAGCTCTGTGGACCTGCTCCCTTAGTTTCTGGTGCACTGTGTGTAAGCAGGGGCTGCAAAGGCAGAGCGGTGCTTGTGTTCCTCAGAGGGCAGAGCCTGCTCTGTTCGTCATGGGCATGCAAGGATGGAAAGGTGCTTTGTAGTCCTGGTTCCCTCCCTGCGCATCTTTGTAACAGTGAGGAACAATTTGGCCTTAAGCAATACTGTCCTGGTGGCGTTTTTTTCTGTTTTCTGCAGTTGATGGTTTTAAAAACTTTTAATGTGTGCTGATCTAGTGTAATATATCTTTTCTCCAACAGCAGGAAATTATTTTTCATACAGAACTAGAAGGTAACTTTTTTTTCTGAGTTAAATGGTCGCAATTGATTAAAATCCATTTAGATAATTATAATAGGCATTGTATGTGAAAATTTTGTAGTCTATATTTGATGTGTTGAGAAGCAATGATACGTAAGAGAGCTTAGGGGTTATTTTGGATAATCACCTTAGTGTGAACCATCAGTTCAAGGCAATTGGAATACTGTCCTGGGCTTTACTATTAGTCGATATATCAAATACAGGTATAGAAGTTATTTTGCTCTTGCACATGACAGTGGTGAAACCTCTTAATATAAGAAGTCCAGTTTTTATGTCCATGTATCAAATGATGTGTGGAGGTACTGAAGAGCTTGAAGGGGCATGAAAAATGATGCAGACAGAAGGCACCTTGCTATACAAAGTTTATGGTGCATAACTAAATTTTTTGAAGAGAATAAGGGATGATGGCTTAGTCACTTGCTATAGCAAGGCATGCACAGAAGAATTACCTAACACTGTCAGGTCTGTTACTCTGATTAATGAAGACATTACAGTAGCCTCCTTTATCAGTTGATGATATGCAAATTTAGTTTCAAAATTAAGGCTTACATCTGCAAGCAAAACAGTAATTAATACAAGACGGTTATCCTAGGATGGTGCTAGTGCCTAATACTGTCCTCAGCCATCAAATGAATCAGCTGTTTTTCAGAAAGACTTGCTGTAGTACCGTTTCAGGAGAAGTCTTGTATCATATGATACGACTCTTTTGACAAAACACTTGAAGCTGTGAAGTTGTTGTTGGAATCTTGTGAAGCTCTGGAAATCCACGTTGAGATCCTTTTTCATGGGTCTTTGGGGAAATTGATTATCAACACCTTCATAATGATTGCAAGTCTCTTGCACTGAAAACCTTCAGCTGGCTATACATAGAGGAAGATGTTCCTTCTCCCTTTCCTCCCCAGTGCAAGACTGGTCAGATATGTTTTAGAGGGTTCGTATCTTTCTTGGCTCATCTGAGACTGGCCTCTGCAGGAATTAGAAAAGAGAATAATGTGGAACAATAGTATGAATAGTTGCAAAAGAAGCTTTATTTAGCTATTTGGTCGATAAGCTTTGCAAAAATCGCTGAAGACTAGAACAGATTTGAGGGCCTAATTTTTCAGGCTGTTTCCTTCCTGCCTGTTTGTGTTTCTTATTCTTTGCCCTGTGACTTGAAATTGCTTGGTTTCTTCTGGACTACTTAAACATTGTGAGAAATATTGTCACCAGTGACATAAAGGAGCTTAGGGCAGATGATCTAATTGGGCTTCCTGCCCTCCCTGTCTGAAATCTACCTGTTACTGTGTAATGGGCTGTTATAAGAAATGGTGCCGGCTCTCTTCTCTCTTGTGGATTTCTTCAGAAAGTTACCTAACAATACATGACTTTTTTTTTAATTTAGTTACAGATAAGCACCAATTCAAACCCGAACACATGCTGTACAGATTCCGATACGATGATGGAACATACTACCCCAGGAATGAGATGCAGGATATGATCTCTAAGGTACAGCATAGAATAGTTGCTATTATTAGGAAGAACACATCAGAAGTGGAGTTTCTGCTTGAAAAAAGATGTAAAATATTATGCTAGGATAAATAACATCCCCTCACACTTGCCTGTCTCAATATTTATGTGAATCAAATTCACTTTTCTGTTTGTTGTTTTTGGTTTGTTATTACACATTTTAAATACAAAATTAAAGTTTGTTATTGTTTAATTATTTTTTTTATTTAATGGTTTCATATGCAGGATGCATTGTCTGTGTTTCTGAGTGGTTCTGAAGCTGGTGTTTCAGTCTATTGTATTTTTCAGTCCATTTTAATGAATATGAAGCTATACATAGAAAATTGGTTTTAATTTTCTCTTAAATCTGAGTGTCTTTTACTAGTGCCTTAACAAGCCAGTAAATCTGCAGTCACGTAGATGTTTAAACATGGATAGGTAGTGCTATCCATCTACACTACTAAGCATAACAAAATGATTGAGGAAAGTTGCCTTTAAACTCATTAATATTCAAACTTTTTATGATTTTGAGGCAGTAGAAAATGGCAGCATTTGGGTATTACATTACAGTGTCATTCACTTTTTTGGTGTCATTTGTTAATGTCTGTCTAGAAAAATCTTCAATACTGAACTATCAGACACAGCAAAGTAGTAGGGAATCTAATTTGACACAACTTTTTAATTGTTATACATGGTTCTTGCATGTTATAAACATAATTGTTTTTTGGTAGGCTGCTAAGGAATACTAATGTGATTTCTTTTTTTATGTAACGTTTTCTGATAGTAGTTTCTTAAATTCCTCCAAATGCTTTATTTTTTGTCTTTAATTGAAAACATTTCCAATCTTTGAATCATCTTGCAATTTTTTTGATGTTTATTGGTTAGTTATAATTTCAATTTGTAAGCAAAGTATCGATGCATATAATCAAATGCAGTATTTTTTTACTTTAACTACTCACTTTGTGTGTAGAATAGCACCCAGTGATTGGGAAAAACTTAATGCATGGAAACATTGCTTTATCTTTCAGGTTTTGTGTACTTTTCTTTCAAAGTACTTATATATTCAGAATTTTTTAATACTAACTTAAAGCTAATCCTTTTTGCACGTGTCTTAGTGAAGCTTAGATTGGATTGGAAATGTTTTATTTCTCATAATTTATTCATCAATATTGTTATCTGGAAATCCTAAGTTTTGGCACATGAAAATACATAGAAGTTTGAACAGACTTTTTCTGCTATCTAAATGAAGTGCATTTAGAACATATAGGCTTCCTTGCTGCATCCATTCCTCTTATGTTCTCTGTGGTGTGAATGTGTGGTTAACTAACCTTATCTTTCTCTTTAACAGGGTGTACGACTGTACTGTCGTCTTCACAGTCTCTTTACCCCAGTAATTAGGTAAGTCCAATTGGGAAATCCTTAGGGAGTCACTTGGAAGAAGTATATAATCTGAAGATACTGTGTTTGAATGTAGGAACCTAACCAATCCTTTCAAGATCGGTCTCTTGGGAGTAATTGAACAAGACTGAAGGGCTATCAAGACAAAAAGCATAATTGAATCATTAAATGACTGCAAACTCTGTTCATCATGACCTTTTTTTACAGACTTTTAGAGCCTTCTAGGTCTGATGGATATGCTTAGATGCTTACTGTATGTATTAATACACTCCTTTACTAACACTCCATTACCTCATTTGGAGAGTCCCAGCTGTAACAAGACAACCGCCTTTCTGCTCCAGTGACATTATTGCCGAAGTAAGATATGGTCAGCCTCCTCCTTTCTATCTACACTGAAAGGTTTGACTTGCTTTTTTACTCCAGAGGCAATTTCTGAACCATTACAAAATGCTCAATTCATGCTTGTACTAACTTGTTTATAAAATACAAGGTTTTTGTCTATTAGGCTCTTTTTGAGTTTTTGTTTGATTTTTTAAAATTGTTTTGTTTTGAACAGGGATAAAGATTATCACTTGAGAACCTACAAATCTGTGGTCATGGCTAACAAACTCATAGACTGGTTGATTGCACAGGCAAGTATACACCTTTGGATTTGTGTACGTTTTGCATTTAAATTCTAATTTGAAAGGTAGCGAAGCAGAATTAACATGCAAACACTTTGTGTAAGGGTTATTAGAACAGCATGTGTAAGTGTAATCCTCTTAAACTAGTAAAGTAACAAAAATCAGCTGTCAGCAGCCATGCTGTTCATCCCATTTGTGCTTATCTTCCTTATTTGCAATTGAACTTTAAATGTTTTAATGAGACTTAGCTTTGTGATTCAGTGTGTAACATTGTTCATGGCTTAAAATGAAATGGATAGGCTCTGAAAAAACTAAATTGCTAACTAGATGGATAAAAGTCCGTACCAATTCGCTGTCATCAGTTCTGTTTTATTTTAAGGGAACTAGGAACAAGAACAGGGTATCCTGTTCATTCAGTCAACACGCTCGTTTTATAAAATAAAAGTTAAAAACTTCACTTCAAGACTTCTAGATTCTATTATGCTCAATTTTAAGGAGAATGCAGTGTTACTAAAATGTTTATATATTTATTTGTAACTATAAAGAGGTATACCATATAAAGGTCCCTTCCAACCCAAACTATTCTATGATTCCATAATTCTATCATAAACATGTATATACTGTTTTATATGTATGCTATAAATGTATGTAAAGGTGGCAGTGGTAAATATAATCTACAACCATTACCAGCCCTGTGAGGTTACGCTGTTGTGCATAGAATCCATTTTCCTGCTATATTAAAATATATTAAAAAAAATATGCTATGGTTTAACAGGGGGATTGCCGGACAAGGGAGGAAGCTATGATATTTGGTGTAGCTCTTTGTGATAATGGGTTTATGCACCATGGTAAGTAAATACATTCTGTACAAGCTATGCTTACCTTTTGTTTAATGCTATCTACATACTTGGAAGGAAATGCAGGGGCTGGTAAAGATATTACAGAAGGGATAGGAAGTTCTTTCATTGTATTGCTGAAGAGACCTATGCTACAATCTTCAAAAAAAAAAAATAGCTATTGTATACTCTGAAAATTATTTTCAGTCAATTTTGTAGCATGTACTGAGGAATTCATCCTCTAAAGGATTTAGTGGGGCAGTTTTATTAGCCACTTTGAAAGAAATTTCTTAAGCAGGTAATACATGTTTGCACAGATGAGATGTTAAAAATTTAGGAAATACGTAGGAAAGAAAGGAAATATTTTTGGGGGAATGAATAAAGTATGGAGGAGCATGACTTTAAAAAAGTGAAGTGGTGACAACAGGGGAAAGTGGACTGTAGAAAAATGAGAAAATCATAAGGACAGCAGCGAACAAAGAAGGGAGAAGAGAGCAGAGATATGTGCAGTACCAAAAATGGGGTGAACGAGGTCACATTTAATACTATCAGAGGGAAGATTTCAGTGAAAGGATTGAAGCAGTAGGTCATTTACTGAAAAAAAAAAAGAGGAAGAAATTATTTTCTCATCAGCTTGTTTAGAGAAGAAGGGAGAATTAACTTCCTCTCTGGCACTGATCATTCTTTTTCCTTTGACTTTTAAACATACAAACTGCATCCATCTGCTGTTCTAGTCACTTCCACATCCCCACCAAATCCATTTCTAATGCTGAACCTGGCATGCTTCACCACCTGGAGAGTGCCAGAACTTGGTGGTGAGCATCTCCAGCAGCTGTCCAGCAGAACTTTTCAAAATCATGTTTTTGAATCCTTTTTAGGAAAAAACCTTGTGCTTGGCATTTTCACTAAAACCATTTCAGGCTAATGTGCCTTCCTCAGCTTGGTGGAATCCAGATGTTGTAGTTGAAAATGAGCTTAGTGATACCTATCTGTAATGGATCCAAATAAAAATCATTGTTTACGTTAAAAATTAAGATTTCTCTAGATCCACACACAAAAATAGTTTGCTAGCATTTAATATGTGTATGTATGTTCAGTATTTTACGGTTCATGAAACACATAATATTCAAAAATTCAAAAGAAAAAAAGGATTAATACGTGTGGGTTTGTATCATACAGTGTTAGAGAAAAGTGAATTTAAAGATGAACCACTGCTGTTCCGTTTTTATGCGGATGAAGAAATGGAAGGGTCAAATATGAAGCACAGACTCATGAAACATGATCTGAAAGTGGTGGAAAATGTGATAGCCAAGTCATTACTGGTGAGTGGAACCCAATGATTGTGTGCTTTGATGAGTAAAAAAATTGGTTGCAGCGACAATAAATTAACACTGTGTATTGTTATTTAATGGTGATATATTTTAGCTCTTCTTAATGCCTTTCTGAACAATATTTTGAACAATTTTGTTTTTCAGATTAAATCTAATGAAGGCACCTATGGTTTTGGTTTAGAAGATAAAAACAAGGTGCCAATTATTAAAGTGGTGGAGAAAGGATCCAATGCTGAGGTATCAAGAATTATAAATGATATTCCCTCTTTTATTCACTTGATCACAGGTGTATGTTTTGTACATCAGTTAGGAGAATCTATAGTAGTAGAAGGTAACAATGACAACTTTCCAAGTAAGCTGTGGTTATGAATCTTTCTTTTTCCTTTTTTTCCTTTGTTTTTGGTTTTTTTGTTTAAAATATTGCTCTGACCATTATCAACACTTATTTTCTGCTCAGGTAAATTGTCGTATTGAGTGGTGATATAAAAGTTATTTTTTTTTTTAATACATTTTATAGTATTCCAGTGATTACATTAATCATGAGTGGAATAAACATTTTTGGTAGAATATGAAATTAGTATAAAGACTGTGAGTTGCACTTGATATATTTAATAATAAAGGATGTATCAAGCTTTGGATAAAGTCTAGAAGTTGAGAATCTGAATGAATAAATTACAGCCTTTCTCTTTGTTAGTATTGCTTTAGATGCTCTTTGGGTAAATTCACATTCTACTGAACTGCATGGGAGTCTCTATACATGTAAAGGTAAAGAACCAGTCTCTTCCATGAGAGAAAAAATTTAGACCTAGATTTCAAGCCTTTCTAAATCTCATGGAGAAATAGAAATTTTAGATAAAAATAGATACGGCAAATCATAGAATCGTTTAGGTTGGAAAAGAACTTAAGATCATCAAGTCCAACTGTAAACCTAACCCTGCTAAGTCCACCACTAAACTATGTCCCTAAGCGCCTCATCCACGTCTTTTAAATACCTCCAAGGATGGTGACTCACCCACCGCCCTGGGCAGCCTGTTCCAAGGCCTGACGGCCCTTTCAGTGAAGAAGTTTTTCCTAATATCCAGTCTAAACCTCCCCTGGCACAACTTGAGGCTGTTTCCTCTTGTCCTATCACTCATCACTTGGGAGAAGAGACCAGCACCCACCTCTCTACAACCTCCTTTCAGGTAGTTGTGGAGAGCAAGAAGGTCTCCCCAGACCCTCCTCTTCTCCAGGCTGAACAACCCCAGTTCCCTCACCTGCTTCTCGTAAGACTTGTGCTCCAGACCCCCTCACCAGCTTTGTTGCCCTTCTCTGGACGCGCTCCAGCACCTCAATGTCCTTCTTGTAGTGAGGGACCCAAAACAGAACACAGTATTTGAGGTGCGGCCTCACCAGAGCCGAGTACAGAGGCACGATCACCTCCCTGCTCCTGCTGGCCACACTATTTCTGATACAGGCCAGGATGCCGTTGGCCTTCTTGGCCACCTGGGCACACTGCTGGCTCATATTCAGCCGGCTGTCGATCAACACCCCCAGGTCCTTTTCTGCGGGGGAGCTTTCCAGGTACTTGTCCCCAAGCCTGTAGCGTTGCATGGGGTTGTTGTGACCCAAGTGCGGGACCTGGCACTTGGCCTTGTTGAACCTCATACAGTTGGCCTGGGCCCATCGATCCAGCCTGTCCAGATCCCTCTGCAGAGCCTTGCTACCCTTGAGCAGATCAATATTCCCGCCCATCTTGGTGTTGTCTGCAAACTTACTGAGAGTGCACTTGATCCCCTCGTCCAGATCATTGGTAAAACTATTAAACAAGACCGGCCCCAAAACTGAGCCCTGGGGAGCACCACTTGTGAGCGGCCACCAACTGGATTTAACTCCATTCACCACAACCCTTCGGGCCCGGCCATCCAGCCAGTTTTTTACCCAGCGAAGAGTGTGCTCATCCTAAGCCATAAGCAGTCAGTTTCTCCAGGAGAATGCTGTGGGAAAGGCTTTACTAAAGTGTAGGTAGACTATATGCACAGCCTTTTCCTCGTCCACTAAGCGGGTCACCTGGTCATAGAAGGAGATCAGGTTAGTCAGGCAGGACCTGCCTTTCATAAACCCATGCTGGACTGGGCCTGATCACCTGGTTGTCCTGTACATGCCACGTGATGGCGCTCAGGGTGATCTGCTCCATAATCTTCAATAATATAATACATCCACAGAGCTATATCCAGGGTGATTTCTAGCAGTCAAGTTCTGCCATGGTCTCAGATGGCGCTGAGGCTTAGCCTGTGACCTGAGCCGCTCTGTGTACTCCTGCCACCCAGCTGGTTATGGTTCCTTTCTTGTTAGACCAGAGTTTAAAAACTGTATGCAATTTGGCTTGCCATACTTTGGCTCAAAGGCCATGAAACATTTAAGGATACTGTTTTGTTTTGGAACTTAATACATATTCACTTACTAAAATATTAATCAGGTCTTTCCTTATGAAAAGAAGCTTTAGTTCCCTTGGAGAATGATGGATGGATAAATTAGGTAATGTCATAAAAAAATAAACTGGCTCAATGAAAGCTGTTATGTTAATTATTACAAATATTAACTGATATTGTAATACTGTCATAAAATCTTGATTAAGACTAGGTCTTGTATTTAGGTCTCTTCAGAATGAGTGTTTACTGTATGCTTCACGTCAATTTAACCAATTCTAGAAGCATTTTGTGGTGTAAGTCTTTTGTGTGTGGGATGTCAAGTAGGCATAACGAATGTGAAGGAAACGTGCATGTCATTATTCCTATTGGGGTTGCATGCCAGCAGAAGAAAACATAATGTTAATGGTTATAAAAGGCAAACATATAAACAACTGTTATTGTTTTCTAGATGGCAGGCTTGGAAGTTGGGAAAAAAATCTTTGCCATTAACGGTGACCTGGTTTTTCTGCGACCCTTCAGTGAAGTGGATTGCTTCCTGAAAGCATGTTTAAACAGCAGAAAACCCTTGCGGGTTCTTGTGAGCACTAAACCACGGGAGTAAGTTGTCATTCCTTTGGGGAAATTTTTACAAACTACAATTGAAGTGAATTTTAAAAGACCAGTGGAACTTCAGACAGCACTACTGTAAAGTTATTTTAAATGCTGTGTCTCACTTTGTAAAGTCAAGCAATTTGATCTGCTTTGATTTTGTTTTATTGCATTTGTCAGTCAGCAAAAGTGAAACACAAGTGCTTTAGATCATAATTTCTGCCACTGTAAATTCATGCAGAAACCGCAAGTGTAAATGAAGTTTCCTTGACTATATGGACAGTTTTGATCACTTATCTCTCACTGTGTTTATTAAACAAGTTCCTCTCTGGGGATTAGTTGCTGGTTTGGCAGAAGTCAGATTCTGTGATCTAATGAGACTCTTCAGTGGCAGTGCTGGTCATGTAAACAGCAGGAGCAAGTAAACAGATCCCCATCTTTATGTAGCAGATGCATTTCTGTACGCAGTTTTGACCATTCCTACCTGAATGCAATTTTTGTTACGTAAAGGAAATACAAAGTGAGGCTTAATGGCTGGGTTCACTAAGTACGTAAATGAGCATAGGTCTATTAATAAAGTTAATGCAGGTGTTACTAGTTTATACATACTAAAGAAAGAGGAGAGTAAGAAACAGTGGTCAGGAGTAGTTTTGATGAAATTTTGCAGGGTAAGAAGGAACCAGCCTCTGTTACCCTATAGCACACACAGAGTGCCTTGTAAATGCCTCTGGTTCAGCGGTAGCATGGAGATGTATTTCTCCTGTTAATAAGCAAAGGTGTCTTGAGAAATATAGTCGCACCCAGAAAGGGGAAAAGAGCAAAGAAAGAAATATGGCATAAAGATGATCATCTGGACTGATACTCCAAAAAAAACCCTCCAAACAAACAAACAAAAACAACAAGAAAAAAGTTCCCCAAACCAGTAGATGATAGTGTTTAGCAAGCATAAAAGGCATATCTTGGTCTTTCTTTAATGTAGATCTTGGTTTAATTTCTGACACAACGTGCCAGTGAAAATGTGGGTGAATTTCAAGGTTGACAGAGATTATCTAGTGAATGAGGAGTTCAGAGTACTTGTAGAATTTGTTTCTCAGTGCTGCCTGCTTTTTGTCAGGAGCTGCTGCTAGCACAACTGTGTTGGCAGAAGAGACAGTTCTCTCCTAAATTCTTAGGAATCAACTGCCAGTGATGGTCTTTCATAGCTCATTAGCATGTTCACAAAGCATTTTCAGAATGAAAACATATAGATTCTATCAACCTTAGTTAATATATAAGTATACTAAATGATGCTATGCTTAAGAAAATATTTCAAAAGAAAATTTATTAATCGCAAGAATATTCTAATATTTAAAAAAAATTTATAGACTTCAGTGGCTTTTGGATCTCACCTTTGCTGATAATCATCTCCAAATGCTAAACATTATGTATACCAGAAAAAAATGAAAGTACAAGAAACGATGCAATGATATTATTCAAAACTACGTGTAAATTAAGTTTATTACAGTCCAAATGCATTTTAAAATCACTTTTCAGCATCAATTTTAATTTGTCTGCATTTGTACTGGCAAATGGAGCTCGGGGCAAAGATCCCTTAAATATAACAGAGCTGGCTCTGGAAGCAAAGGCTGCAAAGTTAAATCAGTGCACTGTTATGCATGACCTAACTAGCTCTGATAACGGCTAATGCAGCTGTGTTGCTTTTTCTGGAACCTGAGCTGATACCATGTGGGTATGCTAGCTTACTTTGGGTGAGCTCAGGGCTTCATTTTAAGGAGTAGATGTGAATTTTGATTCTCAGAACTGTGTTTTTTGTTGGTTATGTTTGTCAGTAGGTTTATTACTGCTGCACTTAGACCAAGCAGGAGTGTAGCAGAATGTGCTTACAGGTTATGTGAACAGTAGTAGGCAATTCTTGCTTTACAAAACTCAGTACTTTGCATAGCTGCTCAGAAAAACTGCAACAAAATATTTTTTCGGTAAAACTCACCAAGTAGACACTTAGATGTTAACAAATTGTAATACGGATCTAGTCTCCGTAGTCTTCTGCAGCTCATCTGACAAGGCCTGCCATGATCTGTAGTCCCCAGGCTCTGTCCTCTTGGCTGAGAGACCACTTGCCTTCCCAGGGCTTTCAGTGTTGCTGTGTTCTGGCAACTTACCCAAATCGCAGTCCCTTTGGGAGGAATTTGAAAGCTATGGTGGTGCTTTGGTTGTAACCAGCATATTGGATTTCCCTGTGAAATAGTATCGTGTTCCTCTGATTGGTTTCAGTATCTAAGCTTGCTCTTATTTCTGATGTCAGTGGTGCAAAGTATCTGGAATATGAATGGTACTGACTCTGAAACTGTAAATTGAATTAAAGTGTGGAATCTTACACCCTTCTAACCTACTTATTGCTGTCCACTTTTCTCTTGAATAACAAAATGCTACCTTCTGCTACATTCATATTGAACCTTTGCTTGTATCAGGACAGTGAAGATTCCTGATTCTGCAGATGGACTCGGCTTCCAAATCCGGGGCTTTGGCCCATCAGTTGTCCATGCTGTTGGGAGAGGTAAGCTGTCAGAGCTGTCAACGGCAGTGGTAAATATACATTTAATGTCTAAATGGCGTGGCTGAGATAAATCAAAATTAGGTCCAGTGGTTCAGTTTAGATTTTTTTTTCCCAAAAAAAAGTAACAAACAATATTAAATAAAACCAAATAAGACTATTTTGTGTTCTTACACTTTGTAATCTTTGGATAGATTTTCTGGCTTTTTTTTTTTTGTTGTATGCATTTATGCGAATGTAAGAAAGTTAAGTTAAGGCTGTGCATTCTTTACAGAGTAAGGAATAGCTGATGGATGCAAAATCACCTTCTCTAGTGAATGGGTGTTGGGAACCACTCAGTTCCTAAGCATTAATTTGTTAGGTGGCCATGTGGTTCTGCAATGTTCTGAAAACATTTTACGGAAGATGCACTTTTCAGAAATCTTTTCAAGTGTGCTAGTGACCTAGCCTGTCTTAGTAATTGCAGATGTTTCCTCTAAATACTGTTTTGTCCATTTTGTGATGTGACTGTCAAATGCTTGCCATCCCTAACTCAATATGTTCTTGACTGGTGCACTGGCAATAAAAGAAGTTGAAGCATTCTTTGTTGCTGTCGCGCGTTGTTAATGGTAGAGCCAACTAACACTGTATTTTCAGCTGTTGTGGGGCAGCTGTGTCCTTTTTCCCCCCTCCTCCCTTTGTAATTGAGGAATTCAATGTGAACTGATCTGCAAAACAGTCAAATTTGAACAGAGCTTGATGACTTTTTTTCTAGGCTGTGTTGCTAGAAATTAGATTTTCAAGAGAAAGTCTAATAAACTACAGACTGTTGAGCTGATGTGGTAATTATTTCTGCACCTGGATCTCAATTCAACTGCCTATCTTTATTCATTAAGCCCATACTTTATTTCAATTAGCCTCAACAGTATCTAAGTGCTTGCTTATGTGGTTTGCTAAACCTGAAAGATTTTAAGCATATTCTTACATACTTTGCTGAATTGGGACCTTACGTTTTTTGAAGAGAGATTTTTTTTTTTGAGAGATCTTTAATAAGGCCTATTTAGTTGTTTATTTTTAAATCCTTTTTTGGGGTGGAATTGCAATAGCTGGTAATGGTGTCATTTCCAAAGACTTTCTTTGATATTAGATTTAAAATGCAGCTATCATCTAACCTGATAGTACCTAAAATGGGGGAAATCCAGGTATATTCTTTAAGTTATGTCCTTGTCAAATATGCTCAGCTGACAAGTCATGACATGCTTTTCTATTTGTCAGCCCTGCAAATTCAGTCTAGCCTAGATTTTGACTTCCCTGGTACCTTTGTGGCAGTATCAAGGCAGGCAAACGTTCAGATAGCTGGAACTAAGGAGGCTGTCTTTCAGGAGTGGGCTTGAGTCACACTGAAAAGACCGGGAGACAGTTGCTGTTTTTGTAGTACTTATTCAGTGGATAGAAGATTTTCCCAAGGTGGTTACTCCGTTGTGAAAATAAATCACTGAACCATATATTTTATGTTGCTCAAAGAGATTGTTTTGTTTTGGTGGTTTTTTTCCCCCCCAAAATAAGTAAATTTGAGATCTCCTACTTGATTATCTTTGGGTATTTTGATTAAAGCTGTAATGCACCCTCTTATAATTGAGTTGGTAAAAAGATTAAAAGAAGAACAAGATCCTTGGAAATGTCTTTGGATTTGGATATTTCACTTAATGTTTAACAAGAAACTCTAGTATGCTCTGATACTTCTTTATGAATTGCCAGAAAGCTTCTGTTTTGTATATAAAATAGAGATGCCTGAAGTAGTCAAGAAGCTCATAAGCGTGGGGCATATAAAAGAATTCAGAATAAAAGTGGTCTAAGTTATAATTAGTGAGTTTCAAGGTAGAGCCTTTTTATCCTTTTAAAATCCTTTAAGATGAATTTATCACATTTTCATATTACTAATCAACATTTGTTTTATAAAACAGTCTTTAGAAAATAGTCTGGTCTCTTTTTATGGAATCATCTGCTGGGGAACTCCATTTTCTTGGAGTCCAGGTCCGGCTGACTGCAGAAGCACCCTGTGGTCAGGGGAAGTATGTAAGAATCAGTGGGAGCAGATTCTGATTAAAAAATGAGGCTTTTGGACTGTAAGCTTTAAAGGAGATATTTAGGAAAAGAAGTCTCTTAACTATGTGGGTTTTTTTAATAGGAACGGTGGCAGCTGCAGCAGGTCTTCACCCTGGCCAATGCATAATCAAAGTGAATGGAATTAATGTCAGCAAAGAGACTCATGCAAGTGTTATTGCTCATGTCACAGCATGCAGAAAGTACAGGCGGCCAATGCAGGTACGTCTCACTTGGTACGCTTGCAGGTTTTCTTCTGAATTTTTTTTTGGTCAAAGTAAACAGTATGGTGTATATCTCTGTCCATGTATCTGTTGTGTTTGAGTGGGATGAGGGAAACGAATGGTGAATGAAACTGAAGGGAAGACAGATGAATGGTAAAAGCTGAAGATTGCTTAATATATTGCCGATGTTCAAGGTCTATTTAATTTCTACATTGAAATAAATCTAAGTTTATAGCTATTTTTAAAAATATGGTATTTTTAAAGGATTATTTACAGTGTTTCTGCAGTTCTATGCAGAAAGCATTACGAGGTATATTCTCATCCTGATGGAGAAGGATTTACACAGCTCGCTGCCTGCTCAGCTGCATGAGAAGGCAATGCAAAAAGCTGATCTTCTTCCAGAATTTTGTAACACTTCAGCACATAGAGAGCAGAGTGCACATATTCCATCTATAAAAGTCTGTGTTCCCATTGCATTCCAATTTTGGGAATAAACATACATTCAATGACTCAACATTTCACTTTTTTTAATATAAGCATGACATTTTTGTTACCTTTTTCACATTAGTGAAGGAGAAAATCTAAAGCTTCCAAGACACAACTTTAAGGAAGAAAACCAAAACCAGCTGGATTCTATAGCGTAATTTTTCCAAGTCCCTGCAAACTTTTCATAATCTGTGAACCAATATCATTAATAAACTTCACAAACTCTTCTGGTGCATGTTAATTGAGAGGAAAAGTCCAATTAAAATGGAGAGTGAAATACTTCTCTCACACCTACTGCATAGATGAGATAAGAATTATAAGTGAGAGTTAGTTAGAACTGTGTCATGCAAATACAGTCTTTATGAAAAGGTTTGTCTGGATGTTTGTGTTTGAACTCTAATACAGAATTGAAATTGTTACATAGCATATCAAGATCAAGCTCACCTATTCTTTAAAGGAAGATGCGCTCTAGTAAAGACATGGTGCTTTGTGCACTAGTAACAAAACTGGCTAGAATAAAAGATAAATTAAATTCTTTATAGCAGGTGTGTTCTCTCTGTGTATAACTGTAGAGTTCCTACATAGATTAGTGACATCCAAACACTCTTTATAGGAAAAACATGCCAGCCAACATGAATCAATGCCCTGACATGCAAAATTACTCTGTTTTTTTAATCCACTTGTGGTATATGTTGGACTACCTAACTGTTTTTCCTATAAAGAGTGTTTATTTCAATCTTAAAAAGTAGCTGATCATAATTCAGCGAATCACAAATAACTAAAATCCCCCAGACTGGCAAGAAAAGCTTCATTTAGGATGTAGTGCTATCAAATGCTATGGGATAGCTGTCTAGACTGAAATAAATGGCAGTGTTCCCACTGGTGTCAAGACAGCTAAAATTTCATTTCCCCTTCAGAAATTTTGGGTTTTAATTATTGGAAGTTGACTATGGATTTCTCCTATTTTGTTAGTACAGTGCATTAGGTTATCATTTAATCAACATGAATATTGCAGTCTCTCCTGTGGTTGGCAGTTGCATAATTGAAAGGGGATCTTTTTCTGTTTCCTGTGTATTCCAGTTCTGAGTGAAGAGTCTTCCTGCTTGCCTGGAGCGTGAAGTTTCATTTCAGATTCTTGCAGTATGAATAACTGTGTAACTTCTGTTGGACAATGTTTATATTCTTTCTGTCTTGTCTGGATAAAGAAAATTGAAAGCAGATTTTACTTCTTGGAATTGCAATTTCTTTGCAGTGATACTAATCATGATGTGACAGATTTATGCTTAGTTTGTGCCTCTGTAATGCTTTTGGAGAACATCGCTTCAAATCGTATTGCATTGTATCTTGTGTTAACTTTTGAAAGAGGGACTTCCAGTTTAAGTAGTTAGTCCTTCCATTAGGTGTTACTAAGTTCAAATAATGAAGAAACCCTTTGACATAATGTAAATCTCCTGTTAGAGATTGGCATGGCAGTCTAAATGCTGCCAAGCAAACCTGTAAGACTCCATAAATAAGCAGCAAGCTTTCAGGTGTGCCTGCAAAGAAGCGTGGGTTTCAGGAGTGTTTCTGTTGATCAGCTTGTGCACAGGTGTCTTCCAAGAATCAACAGAGAGCTCTGAAAGTTAAGCTTCCTTATTAAAATATTTCAGTGCCATTGAGTGAAAAGTAAGGCATGGATGAATCTTGGAAACCTAGAGAGAAATAGTACCTTAGTCATACAAAAATTTAGTTATCTATGATTAATGGTATAAAGATAGCAGCTGAATATTGTATATTAGCAAAGCATAATTGGATGTACTTGGCATTTTGCATGAAAATTGTAACATTCAGCTTAAACTTTTGCTATCCTGGCTTAACATTGAATTCTTCCACAAACTTTTTAAAGTCTGTGAATTCAGATTAGTCATAATCATGTCATTTATTCTGCTGTAACTGTTGGAGAGGGAGTGATTAACTGACCATCAAGCTTCTTTTGAAGTGTAAGGGAAAGGGAAGAGTAGTATGGAGATGCCATACTTGAAAGGCTCTTCCACAAGGATGTGATGGGCATATGGCTGAGTAAGTGAGGGGGGAGAACAAGATGTAAGGTGTACACGTGGCTTCTTCATAGGTTGTATGACCAAGCTGCCATTCCTGTGCTCATGTGTCACTCGGTCACATCGGATGCTGGACTTTTGGGGCCTGGGATTCTGTCCTTTTTGGGGGGTTTGCTAATCTGGGGGAAAAACAAAGAACATCTAGTAAAATAACTGTAGTAAAGGTAAATATAAGTAATGAAGGCTGTAGTATATGTTTTTCTTGCTAGTGACACATAGGTGATAGATTAACTGGACATACTATATCTTTGGTTGGTATTCCATAATAGTTGCCAGCAGATTTGTGGACGCACAGCAGATTTAGCAAGGCAAAAATCGGTTCTCTTTATTTTTTCATGAATTCTTGTCTCAAATTTTTTTCAATCTGCAGTTTGATTTGAAATGTCTTAAATTATTTTTGGCAGAGACATGAAACTGATGGATGTCATGCTGTCACAGATTTCATACTGTCTCATGACGGTATATTCTGAAATAAAAATATGTTGACAAAATGCTTCAGATGGTTTTAGACAAAGCCAAAATTCTCTGTAATTTTCAAAATATTATTTTTACCTTGGAGCTCAGAATGCAATAAAGCTGATAATAATCAGGGAATTAAAGCAATTATTTCATGTTTCAGAGCAGTGAAATAAGTTGCTATCAATTGCACTTGCAAAGCTTTTCCTAGCTGTCTCTTTTTTGTTGTTTTTTAGCAAGATTCTATACAGTGGGTTTACAATAGCATTGAAAGTGCACAGGAAGATCTTCAGAAAACAAACACCAAGCCCTCTGGAGATGATGGAGGAGATGCTTTTGACTGCAAAGTGGAAGGTATGTGATGCTTATTTTGGTTTTGTTGTTGCTCAGAACGTTGGTGTAGTAGAAAGGAAATTATAGGCAGTGGTTTTGTTTTCAAAGAGGAAATTGCATGCAGACTATATGATGTATTTTTCGTAAGGATTTACTTTTTATGTATTCTAAAGATGTAAATTTAAAATGCTGTTCTCTGAAAATTATTGTATTTCCCATTTTGAGAAAAAGCTTCTGTGGACACTTCAGGGAAAATCAATTTTCATTCATAGTATACGTAATCCTAGGAATTACCTGATTTATTTTCACCGCTAGTAATCATTTAAGGCTAAATTAGACACGTTAGTCACTACTGCATGAGAAATAACAAATCAGCTATGCTTCAGATTATTTTCAGGCAATTAACATTTGGATAAAGCTCCACTCATATGCATCATGGTAATTAAAGAGACAGTTAACATGTGAACTGTATTTATGTTCTCTGGGTAAATGCTGATATTGTGGTTTCATTTCTGAATGTTGACACTTTTCACGGTCATTTTCTTCTAGTTTATTTAGAAGTTCTCAGTTTTCCCGTTTTTTGTTGAATTTTTATGTCTCTGGATTATAAATGCAATTGAATTAGTCCCCTTCGATAACTGTTTGTAAAGAGACTACTGTGACTTGTCTGTTCATGCCTCTTTAGCAATCTAGTATTTTAGCATCCATAAACCTACTGGTGTTCTGCTTTTTAAGTCATTCAGCTGGTAGCTGGGTTTTTTGATGAATGTTTTTAAGTAGAATGATCAGAGCATACCTGTTCCTAGAACGTTTGCCTATGTCCTTTTCAGTTTGTTTAATGGATAACCCTCCTCAACTGATTTGTGTTACTTTATTTATTCTAGAGGTAATTGACAAATTTAACACTATGGCAATAATTGATGGGAAGAAAGATCATGTGAGTCTGGCTGTTGACAATGTTCATCTGGAGTACGGAGTGGTTTATGAGTATGACAGCACAGCTGGAATAAAGTGCCACGTGTTAGAAAAAATGATTGAACCAAAAGGATTTTTCAGCTTGACTGCAAAGGTATGAAGCAATTTTTGTATGTATTAATTCTTACTAAGCTTAATACCAATGGAGCAACATCTGTCTTTTGCTTATTATTAGGATTACAGAATCATTTAATATCTTATAATTGGTCACCTTTATCCCTCTGACATTTTGGAGGATGATTGTGTACTCAGGAAGCAAACTAAGTTATGGTGTGGTTATAAATTGAGTCTCTAAACTGAAAAAATGTTGAAGAACTTTGAAGTCTTCCATTCCTTCTGCCCCTCTCCCATTTTTTTTTAATTATCAAATGAAACTTGAAAGAAAGTCAAGGACTCAGTGAAATGTCAAAACTTGGTGAAGGTAGGCTGTAGTTCCCAAAAGTTATTTAATCTCATCAGAATCGCTTGTGCAACTTTTAAAATTTGTTTCAGTAAAAGGAGTAGCACAACATCTGTCTTTTCTGTGTCTGGAAGTAAAATAAAGCTGTGCATACACAGGCGCACACATTGGCAAAATCACAGAGTTTACTTTAGAGTAACTAAAGCAAACTTCAGAGTTTACTTTGGAGTTTTTATTTTGTGAATATTTCCAAATGGTAAAATCTATGATAGCTATGAATGGGATGTGAAATTTTTTATATGTATCTGGTATTGTCTGGGTCAGATTGAAAATTATGTAGTAATACAGCTCTTTTACTACGTTTGTTTTTATATTTTCACACACAAATGCATATTAATAAAGTACACTTAATAAAAGTATGAAAGCCCAAACTTTTGGGGAGTGTATTGATATCTGCAAATGTCTTTTTCTGTTGAACTTTCCGTCAGAAGTGTAAACTAAAGTACTGATATTTTGCTGAAATAACTGAGCATGGGCACATGTTTCTTTTCCCTGACTTCACTTTGGAGCAGGTCAGGTTGACAGACAGGGGAGTAACTTCTTGCAGCAACATCACAAGATTTGCTAGAGCTGGTCTAGACAATGCGTCAAGTCATTGGCCTGAAAGATGTTAAGTCTTGCTGTAATTACAATTTAGTATAAAAAGCGTAAGTTATTATTCCCTAACTGCTTAAGAAATATTTTTCCATTGTTGTATATGGAGTAGTTAAGTAAAGAAGTACTTCCAGCACACTGATTCTGGCCTTAAATAATTCAGTGTCACCACTCTTAGTGTTTAGACTGGCTAATTACATATTTAGGAATTATTAAAAAACAATACGGAGATGTAATGTGACTACATTAGAATAATGGAAAGTTTATATCAAGTGATAGTGGTCTAAATGACTACAAAAGATCCACTGGTAGAAAAATCAGGTCCCTTAACTCAAAGGCAATAATAAAAATTGTAGTGGCATTTCATCAAATATAACTGTCTGTAAATGGTTTTAAATATTCTAAACATAAACTTCTCTGTGCATTCAGTGGCATCTTATGCTTCTCTCCATATGCTTCTTTCTCTCTTTGCTGTGTATTTATTGTTGCTTTGCCTTTTTAAACATCTCTGTTCTGCATCAGACGTAGTAGGGAGTGAAGTAGTCCTGGACTGCTTTCCTATATTGTGCAAATCTTTGTGTTAATTATTATGATGAGGAAGTAGCCAAAGTTTTGCTGCAAAAATTACCGGGTTTGAATGCACTTACATTAATGTACAGCTGCAAAAAAACCCACTTGAATTATTTAGATTTGTATTATTAATTAACCCTGACATAAAGGAAGCTTAAAAGTGTGACCAAAGTGACTGGGATGTTTTATTACAGTAATTAAACACTGTAGCAGAAGAGTTAAAGGCTTTCCTTAATTCATCCTCCTTGGGGCCTGAGAAAAAAATTGTCTCAGGATCTAGTCATTTATAATCTGTGACTTCTTAAAAACTTCAGATTTTGCACTCCAAAATTTCTGTGCGTTGTCATTTTTTTCTAAACTCCTTGGTCAAGCTTATAAATTGTATATTACACCTGTGATGGTGTATGGTATAATAATGAACTGTAGCAGAAGTGAATTACAGACTTAAGTCCCATGATGGATTAATACTGTATGTGTTTTGTCCAGACTTCTTTGAGTATCTCTAAAACGCAAGCCTTTTCTTATTTAGGTGCCTTAATCTGGATTTTGGGTGCCTTTGTTAGAAAGATATTTTGGGTATGTTTTTCAAACGCATCTTCAGAGCTGGACCCAGACAGCAATAGGCATCTCCCAAGTTCCATAACACAGTGAATTTCAATGCCTGAAATGTAACTCCAACTCAAAAAAAAGGTCTATATACTACCCTCATGTCTTCAACATGCCTTTTTTTCAGTTTTCTGTCGCCATCATTTGCTGGTGCTATTTCCATCATAGCAAGACTTAAGTCTTTGTTGGGCAGTATAGCTTATTCTGTTCCCTATTTCCTGTTTATATATGCAGAATATACAAGAGGATAGCACTCAGTTTTCTTGTATGCTTTTTCAATGTGTTAATATCGCGTATACTGCTAGACCAAAGTTTTGCTACAAGTAATGAATTAATTCATCAGCTTTGCATAATATGTGCTGTTCAAGTAAATACAGCAGATAATGTATTTCAGAGGAGCCATAGCGGTTGCATTAGTAGGAAATTAGTAGTAAATCCATTATCAGGCAATGTCATGAGAAGCCAAATAAAAGTACTTATGGGTATAACTTATGCAGGGGATAGATTTAAAGAAACCTCTTTGCTTTCCAAGTTTCATTAATTGTTGTTATGCAGCATTGCCTGTAATGACAAAAGGCAACTGATTATTGGGCTTTTCAGCTTTAATTATAAGGGATGATAAGTAAGAGGTTAAGTAAGGGGTTATCTTAGTCATCTTATTTCATAACGTACTGCTCTCGTTTTTATTATCTTAGATTCTGGAAGCACTGGCAAAAAGCGATGAACATTTTGTGCAGAATTGCAACAGCCTCAATTCGTTAAATGAAGTGATCCCCACTGAGCTTCAGAGTAAATTCAGTGTCATTTGCAGTGAGAAAATTGAGCATATCTACCAAAGAATCTCTAGTTATAAAAAGGTAGGACTGGCATGTCTTAAGCTTGGTGATATTTATCTTCTAAGGGAAAAACAGGGGAATGTGGTACCGTTTTAATAACTCTTCAAAATGTCTATTGCAATGACAAAAATATGGCTGAAAGTTTAGCTATTTTGAGGCGTGGATGCCTAAACTGAGTAAATGCATAAATTGTTTTCAAACCGTGCTCCTTATTATCCCTTTTTCAGACGCTGGGTAGATCATATCCTTTCTTGTTTGCTGTGTTCAGTTGTAGATGTAATCAGCTGCATATTTCCCACAAAAGGCCCAGCATTCTTGTAAATGCCTTAAACCAATACTCTAGTGATTTTGCAGATGTTAACCAAAAATGAAGCAATAACAGCAGAATTGTTTTTTTCCTTCTAATGCATCTTAATTTTAAATACCAAGTTGTTACCCTTTTATTCATCTTTTATGCCCTTCAAATTGGTATGACTTTTTCTAGCATGACTATTAATAGTAATAGCTCTATAAATTGTTAGATTAACTGGGGTTAACAAAACATTATAGCACGGAAAAAAGGAGAAGGTGCTGACTTTCATACACTTAAGATCTAAATTAATGAGATGTGAATGAATAAATAACCCAGAGTAAGACCTCTAGTTGCTGTCAGTGTATTTCTCTATAGTCGTTTAGCTAAGCAGGGCATAAATGAATCAGCCATTTGCCAATTTGTTAATGCAAACTTATTTTCTCATCCTGGAGTCTGGTTCTTCTCCCATACAACCTAATTCTTGGGAGTTTGGAACTACTTTGAAGTAGGCCCAAAATGGCTACATAGAACTGGCTCTGCCCTGTCTTATCTCAGTTGGGGATCTGAGTTGTGGCATTTACAAACTGGTCTGTTCTGAGAGTTAATACGCAAAAAATTGAAAAGAAAAATGAAAAGGAAAAAGAGGTTCAATGTAGAAGCTTCACACAGTTCTAAAAGTTGCATGGGAAAGAACAGACAATGTTTTCCTGTTTTTCTAAGGAAAAGGAGGGAAAACTGTAAGGAAAACCTGTAGCTTCAGTACGATGAAGGCCAAAAAGCAGCTTTCCAAAGACTTTTCAGGGTGCTCTCCGACAAGAAATGGAATAAACTGAGGAGTTGAGTCACAGAAAGAGACATCAAAAGGATTCTGATACTGCATTACCAAACATCTGATCTTTCCATTGTTTGCCTGAATTACAAACGTCCGTGTTTTCAAATTGATTAAAAATCAAAATATCTTTTTAAAAAAACAAATCCATTCGTTTTAGCATTAATAATAGCGTATTTAGAGTTTGAGTAACATGTAGGTGATTTATACCTTTCCTGTAGCCAAAAAAGTTGAGTATGATGTACAGTCTGTTTACCGGAGGCCAAGATAATAAATGCCATTTTACTGTGTTATGCTGGATATTAAATGAACAGCCTCGGGGAAGTTTTCATAGTGCTTATACTGTCTAGAAGCAGATAGTGCTGATACAACCTGCACTTTCAAGCTCATCTGCTCAAAGATCAGTAGCTTCACAGTTACAGCTTTTAATGACAATTAGTAACACAATGAATTTCAGGAATAGATATGTCGTTTTCTTGGCAAGGTAAAGGTAACCATAGTTACAGGAGACTTTCAGAGTGCCTGAGCCCAGCTTGGCTCCTAGTTTCACTGTGAAAGTTCGAATTCTATAAATAGAAACCCTGTAGATTTCTGCAGTTCCTACTATTATTATTATCAGAACATTTTGCTCATAATAGACCTCAAGTCCAGTGCCATGAGTCCCAGATGTTTCTCAATACATATATGAAAAGAATTTTGGGCCTGACTTATGACCTGATTAAATCGTAGCCAGGCATTTGGTCTCTCTGGAGCAGGATGTGTGGGAGACTGAGATGTGAAATATGCACTGCTTGCAGGAACATTTTCATCATTGAATGTCCTTAGTGCCCTTCTTAACTATTTGTACATTCTTCAGCCTTCGAACAATTCCATAATTGGATTTCTTGTAACCTTCCAGATCTTGTTCTTATACAAGGGTTTAAATGCAATTAATCAGTCAAATGTTCATCTGGCTGAAGTAATATGACACCAAAATAAACAGAAATTTAAATCCCAGCACAAAAACCTGTTACTACTCAGAAGGGACATACCTTTGTTCAACTGAAGTGTTAGTCAAAACTTGACTGAATTTGTACTGACATTTATTAGGGAAGGAACTTTGCAAGTTAACTTTGAAAATATTCTTATGCATGAGCTATGCTCTGTAGCTGAGGTAGGTCTGTGCAATATTTTGACTGGAGTGATACTGTGATTAAAATACCAGGGACTTGGAACTGATTACATCTTTTCCAGCAAAAATTCTCCCTTAACAACAAACTGCACTTGAAAGGACACATTTTGACAAAAATCCTACTTGTGACTGACAAGTCTCTTTTCCAATGGGAGAGCTTGATCTCATGACTTTTATGATTCTGAAGTAGGTGTATTTTCCAAGTGGCCAATTTTACTACAATTCAGCCTTAGCCATTTTGGGTTGACATCATCTCATCTTAAAAAACAAATAACTCTAAGCCTGTTCAAGAGTGCATGCAAAATTTGAGGTGTTATAGTGAAGGAGATGTGGCTAAACACTGTATTAGAATTAGGCCGTAAAACACAGGGGAAAAAAAAAATTCATCACTGATACATGGGGGAGAGAAGAGGTGGTGGACTAGCAAAGTCTAAAATATAGTGTTTGCAATTTTTGTGCTGTAATGTTTACCAGCTTCACAGAATCACTCAAAATCACGGAATGGTTGGGGTTGGAAGGGACCTCTGGAGGTCTTGTCCAACCCCCCTGCTCAAGCAGGGCCACTTAGAGATGGTTGCCCAGGACCATGTCCACATGGCTTTTGAGTATCTCCAAGGAGGGAGATCTGACAACCTCTCTGGGTAAGCTGTGCAAGTGCTTAAGTCACCCTCACAGTAAAAAAGTGTCTCCTGATGTTCAGAGGGAACCTCCTGTGTTTCAGTTTGTGCCCATTGCTTCTGGTCCTGTCACTGGGCACCACTGAAAAGAGCCAGGCTCTGTCCTCTTTGCACCCTCCCTTCAGGTATTTGAATACGTTGATGAGATCCCCCTGAGCCTGCTCTTCTCCAGGCTGAACAATCTGAGCTCTCTCAGCCTTTCCTCATAGGAGAGATGCTCCAGTCCCTTCATCCCTTTGGTTGCCCTTCTCTGGACTCTCTCTGGTATGCCCATGTCTCTCTTCTACTGGGGAGCCCAGAACTGGACACAGTACCCAGGTGTGGCCTCACCAGTGCTGAGTAGAGGGGGCAGGATCACCTCCCTCCTGGAAACGCCTCTCCTAATGCAGCCCAGGAAACCATTAGGGAGGACTTCATCCTTCCTGAATGTGAAGTTCATAATTCAGCTTCCAATTCTGTCTTTATTATAGCTTCAGGCAAGAATTTCAGAAATTTTTGCAATACATTGACTTGAAAACTTCTATGTCAGCATGTGTTTATAAATGTCATGTGCAGTACAGCACTGGATCATAGAGCATTTCCAGACTTTCTCCCTAGGAAGACACTTAATATTTTATTATGTTGCAAGGAAAATAAATTCTGTCTTCTTGTTACACGGCTATTTACATTTGTAAATATAATTTATTTCAAAAACCAGCCCCTCAAAAATGTAAAATGAAAAATATTGTTTCTTTCCCTTGTAGAAAAAGATGAAAATTATGAAGTCAAGGCGTCTGAAATCAAGGATGCCTGGAATATTTTAAACTTTTGTTTTCTAGTCAGGTACACAAGTTTTGTCAGCCAAGTGCTGACACATCAAAAGCTGTTAATCAAAATTTTGTTTTCTTTCTCACTTCTAGTTTTCAAGAGTATTAAAAAACAGAGCTTGGCCTACCTTCAAACAAGCTAAGTCAAAGATTTCACCACTTCACAGCAGTGATTTCTGTCCAACCAATTGCCATATCAATGTGATGGAAGTGTCTTACCCTAAAACCTCAACTTCCCTTGGTAGTGCCTTTGGTGTACAGTTAGACAGCAGAAAACATTCTTCCCATGAAAAGGAAAATAAAAACACTGATCAAGGTAAGTCAGTTGAGCTTGAAAGAACTGCTTCCAGTGCTTCTGATATAGACTCTTAAAAGGTAACTGGTTTAGGTTTATGTTCCAAATACTAAAATTAAGGACAAGTCTTTTTGAAATCCCCCTATATTTGATACTTCGGTTTATTTTAAAGCATATTAAAGGCTAGTCATAATTTCACAATAAATTTTTCCTTAAATAGCTTGACTTTGATATGCAAAATAAAATGCAAAATTAAATAATTACATGGAGTTTTTAAGCAGGAAAATATTTCAATATCTGTTAGGTATTTTACTAACTTCAAAATGTATGTTGAAAAAAAGATAATGGTGTAACCTCTTTGGATTATTCCCAGGTAAACTGAATCCCATGATTTATGTCCAACATACCATTACTACTATGGCTGCCCCTTCAGGACAGTCTCTTAGCCAGCAAGAAGGCCATGGTCTGAGGTACCTCTTAAAAGAAGAAGATTTAGAAACACAAGATGTCTATCAAAAATTGCTGTTCAAATTGCAAGCTGCACTGAAAGAAGTGGAAACATGTGTCTGTCAAATAGATGAGTAAGTAAATGTTACCATCTGGACTTGCCTTTAATTTTTCCATTGAAGATACTGATAAATCTGGGTATCCTTTTTGTGTAGTGTAGGAACCAATGTTGACTTCAGATAGAATTGAAATAAGGCGAAGAATTTAAGTGTAAGTCATATTATAATTTGTTCTTTTTCCCAGCATCCCTGATTTTTTCGCACTTTAGTTTGTAGCTTTTCTCTAGAATGTGGGAATGGTAATTATTTTGAGGTGAGAGAATTATGAGGCCCACGTGTCATCTAAAATTTCACTAGGAATGGAAACAAAGAGCAGAGGTATAAAAATATCTTTTATTTGACTCTTCAGGTATTGCTGAATAGTCCCAAAGATGAATTTGTAGGTAAAGCATTTTTCACCCATAGGAAGATTATTAATTTGTTAGACATTTTTCAAAAACAAATTGGCCTTAATGAAGAGCTATGGATCTAGGGAGAGCCACTCTTGAATGATTAGGACACTTGGCTTGAATGTGGGAGACCCAGAGTCTCATCACAGTTTGTCCTAATTCGGGACAAGGATTTAAAACTTGCTTTTCCGTTTGTGAGGTAACTGGGTTGACTGCTAGGCTATTTGCTGTCATGGGATAAGGATGAAGAAGGATGATAGGTCTTTCAGTTTTGAAAGATCCCATGTGTAATGGAAATGTCAAAATTATTTATTTTGAAAATATCAATAATATAATTTTTTGAGCTTAAAAGCCAATCTTTCATGATCTCCAGTTGGGAAAAGTTGGTGTATCATTGCTTCTCCTGTTATTTTGAAGACTGTACAACGTTTTGTCTTTTCATAGTTATTTCATAGTGGGAATTTTTTTGTACTGTTCTAATAGTAATGTAATGTAATAGTTACACAGTAATAAGTATTTTTAGTGTATTACATAATGCAATTGGAATGAAAGTAAGACTGGCCTCAAATTATTTAAAGAAAATGTTGTGTTCTGTGCCTTTACATAGTTCTGCTAGTTCTCATGCTGAAGATGAAGTCAGTTAGTTAGATTTAAGATAATTCCAGTGCTTGGATGCACTTAAAAATGACTGTCTGTAAAGCCGGTGTTGTCACTTCCTCAAGGAAGTCAGAAAATTATATATGGAAGTTCAGTCAATATTTCAGGAAGTTCCAGCTACCAGTCTGCCACGCCTTTCCTTTCCACTCCCTTGAGCCTGTGATGCAAAAGCACAGGAACTTTTGAGCCTTTCTTTCATACATATGTATAGATAAATACACACACACGTATTTATTGTGTGTACAGGTATGTACATATATATACACACACATTCATTTTGAGACTCACACAGTTGTGGCAGTAAATGCAAGGATTCACTTTTTTTTCTTTCATAAATTTCCTGTACACTGACCTTGTAGCAGATCTTGTGTAAGGTGCACAGATTTATTCAGCAAATTTTACCTTTTGCTATTTGTAAGACTGAGACTTTTCATGCTTTATTCCTCACGGACTTTGAGTGGACTGCCAGTGTGTCATTACTGTGGAGGAAAGCAGTTCTTTCTATACAGGAAACAGGGTAGCCAAGGGACCTGCTTGAAGTGCTGAACAGGGAAGTGGGAAGCCGGGACTATCTGGGTGTAAGCAGTTCAGCATTGCATGGTATATTATTATATTAGAACATGTTAGAGCTACTAATTAACTCTTGAGAGAAAAGTTGGGACTACTAAGAAATAAAAGATAGAGTAATAAGATAGGATAATCAAACAGCTGTGCTTTAATTAGAAATATTCATACGTCAGCAGCTAGGAGTAAATGCTTGAACATACCGATCCTTGAACTTTATAAAGACTGTAGAACTTCTGTTTTCTGTTACAACATAGCAACAATAAAATTGATGTCTTTATTTACTGAGCTGCTTATTATTATAAGCAATCCTCATTATCATAATTTTCTCAGGACAGAAAATATGAACACGGTATCACAATTACAAATTTATAAGATTTTGAATGATAGAAAAATTGGGCTACAAAATGACTCTTTGGTACCCTTTATAAAGTACTGTTGAAAAACTGTTGCTCTTCGGTGTTACTAGATGTCTCTGCTCTGTGTTGAGGTCACTAATGGTCTCTCCCTCAGCTCCCAAAATCTTGGGCCAGTGTTATCTGCCCAACCTCTCCTATCTATTAGTGAATGAAAGTGAACTGAAAACCAAGTGTTTCACTTGAAAAGCAGGTCTGTGAGAGCTTGTGGGAGAGAGGATTATGGGGAGGGAATGTCTAAGAGAAGGTTGTGTACTCCTAGCATTATCTTCATAATAACTTTTGTCATGGCTTGTTGATGAGATTGGATTGCATAAGAAAATACAGTACTGATGGAGAGAGAAAGAGAGATACACACAAAACCCACATATATCCCCTTTCCAGAGCCTCTCAAAGTTCCACTGGCTCCTCGTTCAAATAGTTTAATAGTATCCTAGTACTTCTTTAGTACCATTGCCAGATACCCACCACTGATGCTAGGTGTTATACAGAAATAAGTCCTTATTCAAGTTGTTTTCTATATGGTGACTCTGCTGTGTTCTTGGTTCACGTGCACTGAGTGTGCTCCCATGATCCCAGCTGTTTTTTGGAAAGATGTCTGTTGGGAGTATACAAGAGGCTTGAAGATTTTCTGAGCCTCTGTGGAGTGAGAAGGCAAAGCAGCTCACAGGTTGCATAGGTTTTTTGTTACTGCCTGTGGCTATCCATTTTTAATGCTTTGACTGACCATAGCAGGTTTTGTTTGTTTCTGACATACTTTTAGGATTGTGTTTATTTGGGTTGCATATAGGACTAATTCCACATGTGAGGACTTTTTGGGTTGAGATTTAAATTTCTCTTCATAGATGGAAATTTTCTTCATAGTTACAGAGACTTTCTAGCTGTTAGTTACTACTCATTCACATATTTATCCTATGAGAGATAGACGTCTAAGATAATTTTGTTTGAAAAATGTGATGTGCATGTGCTGTATGATTATTGGGGTATTATATGTATGATTATTGGGGTTTGTTTTGCATCCAGATTTGGGTTTGTGTGTTTTAGACTCCCTGAACTGGGTTTCTAAGAGCACTTCAGTGACCTGAGGAACTACCAGCTCCAGAACTCTGTTATCCAAAGTTCCAGCTTTCGTTCATGGTAGTTCAGCAAAAAAATTTTCCTTAGAAAAAGAGCCTGCCTGCTGAGAGAAAGTGAAAAGCTCCCTTAGGAAAAGCTCCAGCTACCTTCATCAGTCTTTTACCGAGATCTTGGCAGCAGTGACTAAACAGTCACATAAAAGAAGAGGATATAATAGTCTGTCTGTGTCTTGACAAATAATTACTCAGGGGAAGGTATTTTCAGGAGTTGAAATTGCAGTTCATTATGCTTGTTTCTTACTCTTGATTATTTTCTTGCAACAACAAAATCCACAAGAAGTTACCAGAAAGTATCTGCCCAAAGCCCATTTTTGTTTTCCTAGAAGTGGATGATAATGGAAACACAAGAAAAAGCAAAAGTATAGATTAATCCTTGTTCTTACCTCATCTTCCAGCAGGCAGTGCTACAAGGTCTTCTTGGAACGTACCTTTTGTTTTAAGACTACTGTTAGAATGATATGCCCTGAAATTATCTAATCCCTTTTTGAACCCCTTTTGTATTTTCGTATTCAGAAGATAAGTTTTACAAGTACAAAGAACTGATTTTCTAAGGTCTACATTTTTATAACACATTTGTTTTAGGATATGTTCAAGAACATGTATGCTCTAACAGGTAGATTGAAACTGAACACTGCTGTAAAACATGGGCCCCATCTTTCTTCCCATTCTCATGGAATCCTGCTAACCGGTGACTAAAGTGATAGGGAAGAACTGAGTTGTTATTTCACACTGATATGAACTATTAAGGCATCATGTAGCCTAAAAGATGTCTGTCTACTGGATGGGTGGGTTTAAAGTCCAGTAAAATTATACCTTTTGTATCATTTTTCTATATTTCAGTTGCAATTCAGATCAGTACCTTTTCCTATGTGTAGGATAAATATGTCTATCTCTTGTTAGCTCTTCACCAGAGAAAGTTATGCAGAAATGGTGAAAGGATTTGCTAAAAAGCTTTACTTATCATCCTTGTTTCCCTGAAGTTAATGTCAAACCCTGTGTTGACATCTATCAGGTCATGATTTCAATGAGACCAAGATTGATATACCATTTGAGGTATGTATTCATTGCTATACAGTCAACAGACAGCATTATAGGGATAATCTACCCTATTGCGTTTCCAAAGTATATGGTTTCTTAATTTCTTTCTTAAAACTCTGTCTGTTCCTGAGAGTCAGGAAATTATTTGTGTAAACTCAAAAATATTACAGTTGAACATGGTATTGAATACATTGTCTGTGTTTTGTATGCAAAAAGTCCATAAACTTCAACTTTCAAGAACAGCTTGGGATCAGGTTATTTTCTGATAGAATATCTGTGTCAAAAGAGTAGAGAAATTGATAGCTCAGTGCTGATGTAACTGTAGCTGAACAAACTTAACTTTTTTAGGATTAAGAATGAATTACCTCAACTGGCAGAGCCCCACAAAATTAAGATGGAGCTCTAAACCATTTAAAAGCAGAATTCCCCCTTGTGCAAAGTAAAATGCTAATATGTGTGCCGAGAACTAAGAGTAAAGGAAGGAATTTTGAATGCTACCTTTTAATAACAATTAGGGTAGCATTTTTGATCACAGAAGATATGCATCTCCCCTAGTTTCCCTTCAGAAGTAAGAATTATGTGTAACAAAAAGATCGAACGTGTTTGAATCCTGCCATGTATTTCACAGAATCACAAAGGTTGGAAAAGATCTGTAAGATCATCAAGTCCAACCATCAACTAACACCACCATGCCCATTAAACCATGTCCCACAATGCCTCGTCCACATGTTCCTTGAACACCTCCAGGGATGGTGACCCCACCCACTTCCCTGGGCAGCTTATTCCAGTGTCTCACCACTCTCTCAGTAAAGACATTTTTCCTAATATCCGGTGTGAATCTCCCCTGGCACAACTTGAGGCCATTTCCTCTTGTCCTGTCTATTTGGTAGAAAGTTGGCCAGCTGACCATTCTGACAGCTCCTACAATAAAACCCTGTTACTATGTCTAAGTACTTTACAGGGAAAAAAAGCTTAATTCAGTGTCTTCTGATTTCAGGTAGTTAGAAGGTAGTTTTTGCAAGAAAAACGCTGCCTTTCAATTCCAAATATTAGTTTGAAAACATTCTAATGAAGTGTTTGAGTAATAGGAATTAAAGGACAATTGCCCATTATAGCTGTTCTGATCTTCAAAGTAAATTAGAACATCTCAATATGAGTTAATCACCCGAGAATAAGAATCTTTTGCTTCCAGTATTTATGCATGTTCTAAATGTAGCAGTCTGCACTGTTCTCTCTTCTTGACTGAATGTCACTTTTGTGCTCGTCACAGAAGCTTGTATATTAATCATCAGTTGTACTAGTGATAGTGGCTTAGACACTTTGAATGTCAGGAAATACACAGATATGTTAATAAAGATTCTTAAAATGCCTTAGTAAAATAGCTTGTCATGCAGGCTGGCATGTCTGGTACAGTAGTAATCGAGAAAATACATGCTTTTCACAGAGATGTAGTTTCTTTGGTTTTTTTCCCTGATTTGTGCTGAGAAGTACATGGTTTGTGTTTAAAAATAGTTATGTTAATATAAATTTTGACCCCAAGTGTTCAAGAATGTGCTGTATTTCTTCCCCAGCTGGAATCATTGCCTTCATACACGACTGAGTATTTAGTAATGCTAATGGGTTTCACCGTTACACTTTTTAACAGCAAACTGTGTGACTTTCTTCCCTTGTTTCAAATAGATATGGACTGAATTAAGATGTTCCCTTTACATAATGTAGAATAATAGTTGGAGGACGTTGACGAGAAATGTTATCCCATTGTTAGCTCACTTTTGAAAAACATGAATTTATCTTTTTTCTTTTTTTTTTGTCTCACAGCCTTCTTTCTTCAATAACATATTCTCCCAAATCAGAACGTAAAACGCCTGAGCCTTTAATACCGGCAGACAGTGATAATGAAAAGGGGGAAAGGAATGGGAAGAAAGTCTGTTTCAGCGTGACAGGTGATGAACAAGAAGATTCTGGTCATGATACTATCAGCAACAGGGATTCTTACAGGTAACTTTACTAATAATATTTTTATTTGTCAGCTGAATCAAACCTGTGGGTTTGTAGACTGTCAAGTGGCTCTGAACATTATCAGAATATAATGAATGACTAGCAGCAAGATTTGTTGCAAGATGTGTAAAATAAACTCTTTTATGAGTACAGATTAGTTATTAGATCTCAGTATCCCTAACCTTTATAGGTTATCACAGCCAGAGGTGTAAAGCTTTACTTAAGATTACCTGTTTTATAAAAAACAGAAATAATATCTGTTACTATGTTCCCCAACAACAAACCAAGTATCTGCTATGGAAAGCAAGATGCCAGAGCCACCACTCTTGCTGATCTAAAGAAAAAAAATACCTGTTTCTCAACATATATTCCTCACCTTTTTCCACTCTAAATATTGTAGTATCATCTCATCTCTAGAATTCATGATGCATCATGTTTACTGTGAATGAAAATACAAAGAATTTTGAAAAGGAAGGAGTAATTATAGCAAGCATAGGTCTTATGAAAATTATCTTCTGTTGCTCAGAGAGAATTGGTTAACTACACGATACAAAATCTAAATTAAAATTTTAGCTGCAAGTAAAATAAGGGTTCATTATTTGTTCATTATCCTGCTTCATTATTATGCTCAGAAAGTAGAATCTCAGTAGGGTCATCGTTTTTCTACAGAACCCTCTGCTGCTGAGATCTCTTTCATAAGCTAATATTTGATCACTGCAGCATGGTAGATGGGAACTCTTTGTCAGAGTAGAAACAGAAATATAAGTATAAATTTGAACAGAAATAAATGTAGAGATAATTTGCAAAGATTAAGTCCATCTTGTTCTAACCATGGTGAACACCCAAGCAAAGTGCTCTTCCAGTTGAAGCTTGTTTAGGGGTTTCTGCATGTCCATGATACATCAAACTGACTGTGCAGGAGCTGCTCCAGTGGCCTGCGCTTGCTCCAGTTGGGAAGTTCCCCAGCTGGCACAAGATTTGTATGTGGAGAAAGAAGGTGTGACTTAGGACATGAGTGTCTCTTTGTTAAAAATATTTTCTTTATTCTGATTCCAGTCATTTACAGTCCATTCTGGCTGATTAGGAATGATAAAATCTAGGGTTCCATATGCAAAATAATAATAAGATCTGTGAGTTTCGAACAATTGTTGGAGTGAGATTGGAATTTTTTGTTTCTTTGCTTAAATAATTATATTAGGCAATACTTAAAATCTCCAGATCCCATAATGCCACTGTGGTTATTATTTAGAACTAGTAGGCTAATTTCAGCTGTTAGAATGCTCTCATTTTGTGTTGTAGGGTCTCATTCTAAACCTTACAATACAACACAATAAAAAAGCAGAATGGTATAGCTAATACATCTAATCTGTTTCTCATTTGCCTGTGTTTTATTTTCTCATGCTTTGCACAATCCAGTTTTAAATAACCTTCACTTCCCTTTGGAGACTTTAATAAGTGAATCGAGTTAGTTAGAAAATATTTCTTAATACCCAGCCAGAAATTCTTAATACTCCTTGGGACTGTTCACCCTCTGTTAGGAACATGTTGTTACTGATGTCTTTTCATCTACTTAATGGATATGATTGTAGTTATATCATATTGCTTCATTTAAAAGTTTTCCCCATTCACTTAACCTGGTTGGCTACAGGTCCAAAACATACACCTTAGCCAGGAAATGTAGGTCAGTATGCCAAAACTAGTGAAAGATCACTTCTCTATTTACAAAAATAAAGAAAACAAGTAGGAAGCACATGGGCACATGTATAACTGCAGCATTATATGTAAAACATAGATATGTGTGTCTTGGTTAATTGGTACGCCCAAGACGTGTGGATGAGGCACTTAAGGACATGGTTTAGTGGTGGACTTGGCAGTGCTAGGTTAACGGTTGGACTTGATGATCTTCAAGGTCTTTTCCAACCTAAACAATTCTATGATTCATAAAACCAAAACCAGATCATTATGTATAAATATCCTTTAGGTACACTTCTACATTATCTTACACTGACCTGGGGTTTTAAAACTCCCTCTGCTGGATAATTATTTAAGCATTTCCTGCACTGAAACTAAACAACCTTCATGTGGCTAAACAACTCTGAAGACTTTGAATTCAAATTTATCTTCATAGGATTTTCAGTACAAAAGTCTATGTTTTACTCTGTTTATGCTGCAGAAGTAGGTATGTTCTCCATCTGTTTTCTGTACAGAACAATTTATTTTTGAGATAAAAGAGCAGAAAAAAATTTACACATTTTAATCCCCAAATATCCTTACTAGATCAATGTGGGTGACATTTTGTATGCACAGAAGTTTTCACTGAAGTCACAGATGTAAATGTCTGTACATCTCTAATAAAATGAACAGCTGAAAGAGACAGGATCATAAACTATATTTTGGCTGGCAGGGAAAAATAGTTTGTAATTTGAGTTTTGGTGCTACTCAAATGGATCAAATCTCTTCTAAACCCATTATGGACTCTAGTTTGCAAGTCATAAACCAGAGTATTTTGTCATTTGTATTAGCTATGGACTAGGAGTCCAGAATGCACTAGGAGTACAGAATTTAAATGTGGAGTTACTAAAACATTTGAGGCCACAGTTTCAAAAACTGTTAGTCATGTAAGAAAAGTTGGTTGTTTTTCATTGAAAGTGTGTATTATCATTCTGCAAGTACTTGTTCACATGCAAGGTGAAGGGAGACAATCGAATCATCTATTTTGGGAATCTGGTCTTCTGAGTCCTACTAGGATTGCAAATTAAATGATAGCCTAAGTATAGGGATCTTTATTGTTGATGAAGAATTGTACAGACCATCTCATCATTAAATTTAAAAGGGGAAAAGGGAAAGACTTTCCATAACTTTGATACAGAGCCTGTGTTAAAGGACATGACTTGTTGTTTTGTGTTTTTTTTTTTCCAAGCGATTGCAACAGCAATAGGAACTCCATTGCCTCATTCACCAGCATTTGTAGCAGTCAGTGCAGTTCTTACTTTCACAGTGATGAAATGGATTCAGGTATGTTTAGAAAAGTCAGCTATGCATCTGTCATCTGTTCATTTTATACAATTTTATTCTTTTCATTTGCCTGGCAGTTTTGTTGTTTTTGTTTTAAAAATTGCATCCTCCTTTGTAACAGAAGAGTATCATTTTGCTTCTGCCTAGCTAGTGCTGCACTTAAGAGTCCTGTGAAAGAGAGCCAACATTCCAGCATCTCTGTGAATGGACTGAATTAGTTAGAGCTCTTAGAGTCACTGCTTTTAACCACTTGCAACCACTTTGTTATTTTGCACAGAGTAAGGAGCATTTTAGGTGAGTGTGGAATGCTCTCCCAGCCTGCGTCAGCACCCGGATGTCAGGATACGGCTGTGTATGTTTGTAGGAAGGAATGTGAGACCACATAGAAGCACATTCTTGTTTATGCCATGACAAATTGAATTTAAATAAATGCAGCTGCTAATAGGGATGAGATGAGATTTAACTGCATGGAGTACAAGGTCATATACTCAGGGAGTAATAATGAAAAGTATTTGCTCTAAGCTGGGAGTTTATAATTTGGGAATGATTTAGGAAAAGAAAGAACTGGGCATATTAGTTGAATATGAGCCACCAGTGAGACTTGGCCATAGAGGAGGCAAATTTTATTGCTGGTTGTACCAGGAGAGGTATTTTCAGTTGGGACAGGAGGGTATTAATGACATGCAAGGTATCTGAGCTACCTTGTGAATAATGCAATTCTAGGCAGCTACTTTCCAGAAATGATACATGCTTACAGACCTGAGCAGATACAGAGGAAAGGATGAAGGGCATAAAGAACTGTTAATAAAAGAGGTGACCCAGGGTCTGTATCTTCAACTTAAGCTATAAATGAGCTGTTAGGCACTTGCGTGGCATCAAGCTGGAGTACCAACTGAGGTGCCTAAAAGAATATGTCTGTGCTAGCCAAGCGCAGATAGTGTTCGAGTTGATAAATACTGCTGCTCAGTGAAACTCCCGCTCTCCTGATGACTTAATTTTCTCCTAGTTCCAAAGCTAACCTGGTTAACTCCAGATCAGGGCTCTTTGGCACCATGCTTTATCTGTTGTAATTAAAATTCTGTGAAGGGTTACAACTACTGGCTGTAAGGACATCTAAAGGAGCGGAAAAAAAATCAAGGAGAGAAAAATGCTGTTTAAGTGTTTCACTGACATAAGAAAAATGAGTCTAGATTGACCATGAATAAATTTGGATTATAAATTATCAAGTGGCTACTTCTTATCTGTCACTGCAACAGCAAGGAGGAAAACCAGTTTTAAGCTCAATTTTTCACAGTTTTTGAAAGAGTTCAGGTTGCAGACCCATTGTCTGAGACAGCGAGTGACTGAGGGCAGTGACTTAGGAGAGTCCTTCTCCTTTGTACTCTCTTAGGAAATGATGTGGTATGTACTACTAAAAGCTTCGTATCAAATACAGGATTTGGATGCTGTATTTTTGTTGAATTACTAAAATCTCAGAACCATTTGATTAGGAAGAACAGTAAGATTGTGAATTGTCTGTAGAGTCCCTACAAAAATTTTATGGTGAATGCATTTCAGTGACTTTGTGGTCTGCTGTATTAGGTTGACACTACTTAGCCATTTAGTCTGGTGTTTAGGATATTCTCCAGCATAGAACAATTGTGTGTTCTGGTCACAGAATGGTTGAGGTTTGAAGGGACCTCTTGAAATCATCCAGTCCAATCCCCTGCCTCACGCAGGGCCATCTAAAGCAGGTTGTCCAGGACCATGTCCAGTTGGGTTTTGAATATGTTTTTTTCTCTAAGAGCTAATTCTGTATTATTGAGTGACTACTAAATGCAAAATATGTAGCGAGAACAGTTACTATCATCCTGAAAGCCTAAGCATCGGTCTGTGTGCAAAGCAGATTATCTAAGCTACAAAGATTTTAGAAAATATGCTGAAACTTCTAAACAATTTCTCATTTTAAAATATTTTTCAGGTGATGAGCTTCCCATAAGTGTTCGAATCTCCCATGATAAACAGGACAAGCTCCATAGCTGTTTGGAGCATCTTTTTGGTCAAGTATGAGATTATTTTTCTTGGCTTTGATACTAAAGTCCATGTTTGAGCTAACATGTCTTTAGCAAATACTTCTTTTTACTTTTGCTTTCCACTGTTTCCTGGGATGGTATGTGTTTACTTGTTCTCCATCAGTTTTCTGTAAATACTTCAAAACTGCAAATTAAACAGGTCCTTAGATTTAGTCTAACATTCCCTAGCTTGTTACTTTAACTAGAACCATTAGGTAAGAAAGAATCCAAAGCTGCTTTTCTGTAGTCCATATTTCTTAAAGAAAGAATTTCTAATTGTTGCTGTAAAAAACATCTTTCTCACAGAACCTTGATCCCCACAGGTCGATTCAATTGTCAATCTTCTGAAAGGACCAGCTGTGATGAGGGCCTTTGAGCAGACAAAATACTTTTCACCAGGTCGAGGCCTCCAAGGTAACACTGAATTCTATCTATCAGAATCAAAAGGCAGCTTGAAGGGTACATGGATATATATGGCTATTTACTCCTTGAGCTGGGTATTAAAGAACTGATTTGCTTAATCCTGGTGTCTTCTGCAATAATTGACTGTTGAAATTCTTGTTAAGTAGATCTTATTCTTTGTCGAAAACTGGCTTCTTGCACTTTTATTGCACAACGTATGAAAGAATTTCAGGTTTGTTGGAAAGTCAGCTTTAAATTGTAGACTCTGAACTGGCTGTAGAATTGCTGAGGTTTTTGAAGCAAGAAACAGGTTTTGTGTATTGCAGGTGTTTGTATTATGTTTTTGTCTCAACTACTGAAGCCATTTCTGATCTATTTTATTACTAATGCCAGATTTTTATTACTTTTTGTAGATATATTATTTGTGAAGTTGACTTATAAATAATTTGCAAATGTAATTTTATAGTCACAGTAATATTTGTGCCAGATATATGCTTATATAAGTATTATTGATTGTTTTAAAAAAACCCTATATGTAATTTCCGATACTCTGTTGACAATCAAGTAGTTGCTTATGTCTAAGTGTATAAATAGGTATCTGGTGGTAGCCATAAGATTGTGATGAAAAATACAAAGGATTTGTTTCAGTGAACTGAATTAAAAAAAAAAAAAAGAAGAAAAAAGCTCAATGGGAGACTGAATGTTGTATTAATATGTATTGACTATGTTTTTTGATCCAAACTAGGTTTGACTATGATTTTATTGATCCTGCATATGTCTTTTGGCAAAGAAAACTAATTTTAGATGGCCAGAGGGTGGATCTTTGGCTTGTATAAATCACCAAAATCCCACTGCATTCAACAGAGCATAATTACTGTACCCTGATTATCTGGTTTTACAAAGCCTGAAGTACTTCCCCCTCACTGAATTTGCATGGAAGACCGCATAACATCCTCTTTTTCTTTTTCTTTTTTTTTTTTTTTTTGTTTTGTTTCCTATTTTGGGACCAAGATAATGGGGATGAACCTAGAGCATTTCTACTCTCTTGTGTTTCAGAATGAGTACCTGACAGACTCACTCAACAAAGTGTTATCCTTTCAGTGGTATAACAAAAGTTCAGACAGACAGAAGATAGGGACATGTCAGATATTTTATTCTTGATTTGCACCATCTTCATGAACTGTACAAGGAGCACTTCAATGATTTGAAAGATCGGCTAGGTTAAGCAATAAGTACTTTTGTTTTAAGTTTAATTTTCCGATTGAATTAATTTTGCTTCTAAAAGTTCCAGGGTCCTGCTTACTCTGTGGAGACAGGCACCTTCTATCTATGTACCTGGTTCAGAAAGACTCATGTTTGGGAATGCTGCTCGCTCTCTCCTTTGACAAAGTAGGGAGCTTAGATGACTGTTAGACCTGTCACCCTAGCTTTAACTAGAGTTAAATAAGTTGACAACTCCTTGAGCTGTGGAAACATTTAGGAAGAAATAATGTCTTAATGTGCCTTTCTCATGAGGTTTAAGCAGAAAAATATTTTTGTCCTTGCTTAGAGTTTCAGCAGGAAATGGAACCGAAGCTCAACTGTCCAAAGAGGCTACGACTCCATATCAAGCAAGACCCTTGGAACCTCCCCAGCAGTGTCCGGAGTCTTGCCCAGAATATCCGAAAATTTGTTGAAGGTTAGTAAGAACAACATGACCATAAAGAAACACTTCATTAACAATAGAGAGCCTGGGGAAGGGAATGGGAAAGATACAACTGTTTCATGTTGCTGCTAGGCAAAGTTTGCTGAACACAGTGTGATCTATGGGAAATGCCTAAATTTCAGGACTTTTTTGTGTTCTTAGTAACAAGGTTAGTGGAGTATATCTCAGCTGTATTGTGCTCACCCTATTTGCTTCAGGTACTGAAGAGAAAACCGTCTCTTCTGACAAGTGAAAACAAATGAACCGTATGTTGCATGTGCTATGGTATTTCAGTTGCTGCTGAAGTCCAGGGGGCTGGACTGATTTGTCACAGAACTTCATGGGACTGATACACCAAAATGGGGCTTTCCTTGAAATTAAACTCCCTTTTTTCTACCATCTTCAATGGAAAGATGAAGATTCTGCAGGACAACTTTTGTTCTATATCTTGCTCTTATCTGTCATTGATGTGGAATCATTATCCCTCTAAAATCATGCTCCCTCTTCTGCCATGAAGCCAAACCTCTTCCACTGGTTTTCACTTATTCACTCCATCACAACTGATCCTATCATTCCTCCTCCTCCACCTCCCTCCCACCACTGTATAAAAGTTACGTAGCACTCTGCTCCTCTTCACCACCAAGTGACAATGTGAGTTGGGGTTTTCTGCTCTTTCCCCTGCCTTCATAAGAAAGTAACTGGGATTTCCTCTCCAGGAAATCTTTTCTGTGCTGTTTGATAGAGAAACAGAAATAATGAGCAAAATTATTTTTATAAAACTGCTTGCACTAGGAGTCTACATGGGAACAAAAACTTGTGTCAGGGCTAGCTTTAAATGATTTGTGTGTGTGTGTTTAACTTCTTTTGTTTTGTTGGCTAATTTCCATGGTGTCCCATAAAGAAACTGCTAAATTTCAGATCACTGGAAAAGAACTTTGTGATAAGCTTTATTAAGATAAACATCCAAAAACCAACCAGCCAAACCAAACAAACTCCTCCTCCTCTGATTTTTGGTATTTCTCATTTCAGATACAATCATATTTTCAGACCCTGGCTTAGAAAATTATAAAAACAACCACAAAAAGTTCTCCTATTTTTGGAGTCAATCACACTGGGTTGGCTTCAATACTAAGAATACTTCTTTTAGTTTAATGGTGGCTGTCACTGAGTGGAAAATGAATAAATATCTTTGGATCCTTTTTTCGATGGGTCTATCTTCAGACTAAACCGAATTATTTTCAAGTATTAATCATGCTTTCTTTCACAGTTCAGGAGGAATGGAAATGTGTCTTTAATAGTCCTTCATTGCCCCCCTCCTGAAGCCAAGCCTAACAGACCATTTTCACATAACTTGTTTGCCCATAAATAGGATTAAGAGACTTAACCCATTTCAACACTGCTCATGTACCGTCAATACTGAGCTGAGGTTATTTAGATAAATTTGGTTTTAAATCTACCACACAATTTTGTGGGAGAGTTCAGCAAGGTCCAAAAGATTTGCTGCCTCTCTATAATACAAAACTTCTCTTTTTACAATATTATACAATACTATAATGCAATAGTGATATTTATCAGAAGAAATGTGGATGTTTAGAGAACAATAAAACTGTTGGCATTTTCTAGTGTTTTAGAAATTAGGATTAAAAGTGTTTTCTCTGTTAATAAATTATAGTAACTAGCTATTGCAAATGTCATGCTTGTGAATGGTGCATGATTCAGAGAGATAAATAGTAAAAGGCATTATTCTTCTGTGGTTCAAGGAGAGCACACACTCTGCCTTACCTTCTCTCATCACTGTGTCTCAGAAGTTGTCTGCCAATTTTAAATATTCTTGGCTCTCCCTTTCCATCCATGGCATCTGAGCTTTTGTCAGAGATTTCCAACACCTGGCTTCTGTGCCATCTTCTTAACCAAACACATGGGTTTACATGGAAAATAATCATCTTGGGTTGTTAATTCACTGTCTGTCTTTACATCTTTCTATTCTCTTGTAGTTTTTTTTTCTTTAGTTTGATTCCTTTACCACCACCACCACCCTCCCCACAAACTGGTGTCACTAATAATTGTTCCTGAGAAGTATTCTTGAAAATCATGACCCACATCTTCATCATAATTTTAATTTGCCTATCGGACCAAGGAGTTGGTGTGATGTAATGGATACCTGAAAGTCTAGGTTCTTGTGACTTCGCTAGCACGAATAATGTGCAGGAGAAATAGGAGAATGGAAGTGAATAATTACTTCTCAAGCCTTAGTTTCCAAGGCATGTCTGGACAGGTATATGTAATTCAGTGTTGAAAAGATTCAGGGCAGAAATGTGCCCTCAGGCGGTTTCGGGAGACTGCTGTGATTTAGACAGGCTTAGGCCTGTATAAATTAAACTCGAGACACAACCAGCAGCTGGAACTAACTGATATCAGATGAGCACGAAGCAGGGTTAAAACAGCTTTAGCAGCTAAATTTTCCTTTCATATCTTCATTTCTTGTTTTCTCCTTTCCAATCTTGCCATTATGCATTGTGTTCACAAATGGTCAGGATACCTAGAAGAACCACTAGTACTGCCCTGAGCTATTTCTGGCTGTAAATCTAACACGATAGAGATTTACCTCCTCATTTTCCCTCTTACTCGCCTGATTCAGAAAAAACAAAAGATGTCCCCTAATTTGGCTGCTTAATTGGGCTTATGAGAACAAGTTGAACAAAGTCTTGGGATTTTAGAAGAATCTTTATGTTTGTTTATAAGTAAAAGGCAGTATTTTAATAATTGAGGAAAGCAGATATTTTGTCTTTTCTAGAAGGTTCTAGAGAAAGTAGTCAAAGGAGACCATAGATACAACTTTGTTCACCATGGGGAAAAAATGTTGTAATTAAAACCTCCAATTGTTAAAACATTCTTAACCATTATTGATGAATGCTAAAGTAAGGATGAATGCTTTCAGTAAATGCATCTCCTTATTGAAAACTGACTCATCTTTATTTTCATAAAAATATCATAGTCTATTGTAATTTTTTACTCATTGTTCTGTTGCATTGTAGAATGTGTTGTATTAGATTAGACTGATTAGTGCTTTAAAGCAGAAGGAGATGTGGGAGTCCCACAAAAATGAGACATTTTAAGTCCTAGATCTTAGGATTCTTTATAAGTATGAAGAAATGTGAAAACTCAGAATGCCTTGAGGATGATCATTCTGGTCTGTAAGTTTTCTTTTTATTAGTATTGGGAGAACAATTTTTAAAAAAATCTATGAAGGTTTGCACAGATTAAAAAAAAAAAAACCCAACAGAAAAAAACAACCAAATCTTCCTTGACCATAAATTTAAAACATACGTGGAGATTGCTTTGTCTCATTTGTCCTACCATATCATTAGAGAATGGTTATGGTTACAGTAGAAGGCAACCCTAGAAGGCTAATCAAGTTGGTAGAATTGAAGAGTTCTCTGAAATAGCGTACAGATTCTAGGAGGATTTATCTGGAGCTAAGTAACGAAAAGGTGAAAGTTATTTTTTGGAATGACTGGGCCTACTAAATCAATAAAGATAAAGATAAGTTGTTGGCACAGGCAGATCTTTGAAGATGGAGTGCTTGATTTTGGTGCAGGAGAGAGCAGTCAGGGGAGGAATTCAATGGTCACTGAATAGAGAAAGAATAATGTAGGTACAGGATTCTGGATGTACATGAGATATGTCACATGAGAATCAGAAAGCACAAGAGGAAAAGCTGAGAGATGACTCGAGTAGGAACCAGAAAAGTCAACAAGGTGGACGGAAAGAAAAGGACCCTTCAGAAGGAAAGTAAAACCAAAACTGGCCAGCATAACAACAGAAAGAGAACAAAGAGGAGGAGAAATTTCTGTAGTTGCTTTTTCCCAAAGGAAAAAAAGGTAAGATTTTTGGTCAAAAGAAGAGATGTTGTAGAGCAAGTGAGATTTTTAGTCAGCTAGTCACATAACTGCATGAGGAAGTGCAGTTGTTTTGCTAGCACAATAATTTTAAGTTTAAACAGGAAATACTATGCAGTTGAGAAAGTTCACATCTATTTTAATTTAAATTAGGAGTGAGGCATGAAGGAGCCTTTCAGTCATTGAAGTTATAAAAAATGTATTTCAATTTAAATCATGGAACATGCAGTGCAAATCTCAGTCTTATTTAAAAAATATTTTCAGATGTGTGAAACAAAATAAAACTAAAATCTAGCCCTTACTGGCAAAGATCAGAATAGCATGATAAAAAAAAAGTACAAAAGAATGTTTAAGAATAAAAGAAGTTGAAGGCATCTTGCATTACAAATCATACAATCTAAAGAGAAATTGCTAGGGAGTTATTCCTTTCCATGTGCCATGTAGCAAGAAGGGGTGAAAACTTCCATAGCATTTGGAATTTGTTGAAAAGCAAATGGTTGTCATCCAAGGTTCACTTCTAACCCCAGGTAAGTCTCTACTTACACAAATAACCTAAAAATACTCTCTTGCCTGCGGATATATTTTGAAATGGAGAAGACTTATAGCAATGATAAAGGAGAGTTACAGTGTCCTGTGATTTTCCCATAAGCAGGAAATCATTATTTATAGATACCTCAAGTGCTTTTGAGTTCAGAGATCCAACAAATCTCTTACAAAATAAGCTGCAAGTAATTGCCTTAATGTATCTAAATTCTTCAGATAAAAGCTGTATTTCCCTATATTGTATTTTCAGTTACTAAGCTGTGTTCAGACTCGAAGATGCCAAGTTATTAATCTCTAAGTTTTTTTTCAAAAGACAGAAGCTAAGGCAAAGACCCGTCACCAGGCAATTTTCAAGAATAACCAGTAATTTTGAGTGTTTTGGTGCTTGTATTTGAGATACCGTGGGCATGCATTTCAGAAGCATAGGCACTGCCAGTTCTTTTTGCAACGTATGTACAGCATGGATGAAGATCAGGCTTGAAAGGTTTTCTTCTTTTTTAAGCATAGTCACCTTTGGGGAAGATTCTGGCTTTTCATAGAAACATTCAAGTACACACAGAGTCCAGACTGTGCTGTTGATACAGTCAACTCCCATGTCAGTTCGATCATGAGTTGTATTCAAATTTCAAATGATTCAAAATTCAAACCTGTAAGGTTAGTTTTAGTAGGGAGCAACATATTCCCAAATTGTCCTGTTGTCCATATACCCCATAGCAGCTCTGCTGGTCCACTGAGCAGGGCTTGGAATAGGACTGCACAGAAGATTGGGTGTGTGAAAGAAAGTTTGGGAAGATGTGAAGTGAAGTAGCAGTGTGTTCCTACAGGCAGTTACTGTAGGACAACTCATGCGCTGGAAGTTTGACACTCTCTAAGGTTATGGCAGCTTTTTAATCTGCCTATTCCTTGCAGTGGTGGTTAACACATTTAAATTTGTGCTCTGGTACGTGGTAGAGGGGAAGAATCACTTCAGCCTGCAAACTTTGAGAAGCCCCACCCCCCCTCCAAAAAAAGATAAAAAAAGATATAAACCCAAATTTTTGTCAGTGTACATTAAGACTTTTTTTTAATCTATACTTTTTTACTTCATAAATTGTTAAGTGAAAAGAGACATTTGAAGCAAAATAAAATCCTGAAGGCTGAGAATAAAGTGAAAGTGCCGTTGTATTTTTCCTGGATGCTTTGCTATACATTAAGACGAGGATAATTTGAGATTTTTAAGTATGGAATGAGAGAGGGGAAAGAAAAAAGAAAGAATTGGGGTAATGTGGGAATCAGTGAAAACTGGTCTTGTTTTTCAGAGTTTTAAGACTGGAGTTCTTTGTAAGTGGATTTGCACTGGCCGGCTGGTACACATGTACTCTGAGCAGCTGCCTCTTCATGTGTCTTTCTCAGTGTTGTTTCTTTTGACTATTACGAATTTTTTCAAGTCATATGTAAAATTAAGTGAAGTTTTGTAGATATAAATCAGGATTGCCTACACAAGAAGTTGGAGTTAAGCTGGTATACAATGAGAAACTGCAAATGCGTTATTATGTTGGTGAAAACTCTTTTAACCATGACCTCAATATATTTTCTTTTTTCTTTAAGAGGTGAAGGCACGAATACTCTTGGCACTTCTTGAGTATACAGGTAATTTTGCTTGTTTTTGGGAGTGGGGTTTGAGACTTTTTTTTTTACTTTTGGACAGAATACTGTGTTTAGAGAAAGGGGAAAAATATCAGATATGATAACCTGATAATCAACAACTTTACCCCTGTGTTTACAGTGAGGATTCCTGAAGAACACAACAATTCCAAAGACATTTCTAATAAACATTACACATTCCTTTTTTTAAATGCAAAATACCTTCTCTGGTCATTTACTTTGGATCTTGGCAGATGAAGTAACTACTAAATCACTGAACTTGTGCACAGTACTTCTGTTTTTCTTATTTTCGGCTTTTTCCTAGTTGCAATCTTTTTTTCCTTTTCTCTTCATTCCCATCTATTTCCAGACTTACCTTACTATTCTAACCCATGCCTTTCCTTTTATCTTTTTTTTTTTTTTTTTCAGAGAATGCCTTTTTTTAAGTCCCTCCTTTTTGGAAGAGGTCTTATTATTCTGTGTATTATTCTACCATCACCCCATACAGCATACAGCTTCAAATACACAAAATAGGCATGTGTGCCTGCAAAATAAATGTCAGTAAATCAGTATGTAGAAAATAATACTTATGGCAGAAGATTCTCTACAGTTTGTAGGTGCATAAGTGTTCAAGTAAGCAGTCACATTTGACTGTAAAAGCTGATCATTTTAACCATCATGCAGGACCACATGAATGCATTATTATTTCATGATTTTGTTATTAGACATAACAGCAGTTTTATAAAGGGGAATATAACATTTCTTTATTGACAGATTTCTTCCAAATATTACAAGTTTTTTAGTAATTCCTCAGGTGTTTTAAAATAAGAAGTGACCTGAGAAAATACCCCAGACTTGATTTTTTTTTTTTTAAAGAAGTTTTCCCTATTTACACGGTTTAGTAAGTTCGTAAATTCTGTTGTTTATTTTGTATAAAAATCTTTTTGTAAAAAGAGCCCAAAGTGCTCCTGTATGCAGTATCTGATGTTCGAGTAGTATTAAATGAGATTTGGAAATGAGGTGTTGGAGACACAAGAGGGCTGCTTCAGAAGCAGGCAATACAGAGGAAGGCACTGAAAGTCAGCTGCTGTTAAACAGAGATAAAATTGAGCAAAGCGAGGAGGAAGAATGTGTGGTGGGCTCACATCCCTGAGCGCTGGGCTCAAATCCTTGAGTACTGCTGTGACACTGGGAAGTTTTTGACCATGGAGAAGCCAGTGGGATTTTTGAAGCTGGAGATGGGTGGAGTTTTTAAAGATGAAAATTCTGTCCGTACTGGATTCTGCACAACTTGAGAGATTGGAGAAAGAGAGGTTAATTTTAATAATCAAACCAAAAAGCAGTACTGGTTAGACCATTTATGGAGAACATTCCTGAGGTCCTGAAAGGCTGGCAAATGGAATCAAAATGATAGTAAAAGAGTGGTCACTATTATCAATAGTCAAGAAAAAAATTGAAGAAGATCTCAGAAGGAAAACAGAATGGAGTTACTTTGAGAAATACTTGGGAGTCCAAGAAAAGCATATTTTTAAAGTCAATATTAATTTTGTGAGTACAGAATTATTTCTGCTGACTTATCCAGTCATCTGAAGTCTTGCTAGCTCCATAGAGAAGGTGGAAAAGCAACTAAACCTCTTAGAGGCAGAGGAATCTAAAAGTAAGGACAAAGATTTTAGGCTTTGGAAAGAGCTTGATATCACCTAATCTTCTTCTCTTGCTCTGAGAAAGATTAAGTCTACCTGTACCATTTGTGATTGATGTTTGCCTAACAGCTCATAATGATAAAAATACTTGAAGACCTTCAGAAAAGAGGAGAAGAAGGAAGCACTGAATATTTATCACCACATTTTTGTGCTTTATTGAGAACGTGTTTCCCTTTCTAACTCTTTTGACCTTTAGCTAATCTAATGCCTGTGCCCTCCAGAATAAATTGGTAGGTTAGCTAGTCCCTAATTTAAATCAGCTGCTAATGGTTCCATAGACTTCTACCTAGGGACCTGTCCTGGACTTTCCTGACACCATAAATCTCTGCAGCTTCCTGGATATGCGATGCTGCTCTGTGCTTATTTTATGGATTTCATATTCATATATATATATATAGTATTTGGATAGATTGTGTTCTGGTAGCAAGGCTCTTGTATGCCCTTTACAGCAGGTAGTCTTCATCTGCCCTACCCAGCTGGTAGCTGTGGAGTTGACCAGATGATGGAGTCATATTGAGAGCTTCTGACTATCCTTGCTTTCCTGTGGAAAGTAAATGTTTTTGTGCCCAGCTGGTTCTCACAGTGCAGGAAAGAGATCTGAATCACATCAGTCACCTTGTAACATCAAAAGTACATAGAATTGATGGCATGTACATTAAAATCTACAAGATAAGCATACATTGTTTATGAAGAACTACTTTAAATTCCAGATTTTAAACACATTTCCATATAATTTTAGAATGATAAAGTAATATTTTAAAGTAGAAAATGGCAGTTTTGGTCATGGAGTGCTATTTACTGGGAATAACATTAGGCTGTAAACCTGTAATTTACTTTACATTAAAATGACTTGTTTTTTACACAAAAAAAAAATTCCATCCCAGTTCCTTTGCTGTTAATTAATCTCCTGCTCCATTTTTGCTTTTCCTCTTCTGGCTTTTACCCATCACAGATAGCGAGATACAACTGAGGCGAGACATGGTCTTCTGTCAGAGCCTAGTGGCCACAGTCTGCGCTTTTTCAGAGCAACTAATGGTGGCCTTAAATCAGATGTTTGACAACAACAAAGAATATGAAATGGAGACACTGGAGGCCAGCAGAAGGTGGTTGGAACAGATAGCCAGTGCGGGTCTTCTCCTTCATTTCCAGTCCCTGCTGTCACCTAACCTGGTAAAGACTCCTCATGTGGCATGCTTGGTCACAGCCCATGTTTGTTCCCTGAACCCAGGGACACAACAGTCTTAGTTATAAATGTGATTTTCTGTCTCCTTTGTGCTTAGCTTGTTACTTAATTAGCTGTTATTTGGAAAATTTGTGTTTTAGATAATTACGGGTACGGGAAATGTTTGTTTGTGATATGGGAAATACATATTCCACAAAGACAATATTATGTTTCTTTTGAGATAGCAGATAGTGAGTTTACCCTTGACTCCCCACTGCTGTCGTAGCTGTTCCCTAGGAGTGAATGTATTATTAGGTCATAACCAGAACTTCAGTTTGCAATAAGCAGCAATGCAAGATAACATTATCCAAACCAGGTATTTTATTTATCACTCCCTTCCCCAAAGAACTATAGGTCTGTAGTAGTTGGAGGACTAACCATTCTAGTCTGTTTTGCTCCTGTCATAGGACGAATCCTCGTAGCCTGTCAGGGTAATTTGAAATCTGCTATTTCTTCACAAGGATTGGCAAAGAGCCATGGCTTAAGAAACAATTAAAAAAGGGACATGGCTTTGTAGTCCTCTAATCCCCCGTTATCTAAAGTACCCCTTTGGCTATTGAAGCTGCTTCTCACACTAGACTGGTTCCTGCTAACCTGAAGAACTGTGAAGCAGTCTGCACGGTCTGCTCCGTGGCAGTCTTCTCAGCCTCTGGAGCTGCTCACTGAAAATAACTGATTTGGTACATCCTGCTGTATAAAAGTCCATGCAAATAACAGATGATGTTCCTAGTATCAAAGATCTTCTTTCCCTGCCTTGTCTATCATCTCGGTAGCAAATTGCTGTCAAGTTGACCTGATAAACTTCAGAAGCAGAAGATATCAATAAAAATAAAGGTATTTCTAAATCACAATCCTAAAGTATTAGTCTCTGGTATTGTTGGACAATATTGAGTTGAGCTAGTGTGAGCAGCTACCTCACAGGTAGTTGAGGTACCTACGTGGGCTTGTGTGGGACTGGGTACATCAGGATGAGGTGTGCAGCTTAAAAACAGATAAAGTCAGTGCCTGAGAGAAACAGGAGGGCTCTTTATCCACATGAGGAGTATGTGAAGAAAGCATGGTCAGGGGAGCTTGGGATTATGTCTTGAGTCTTGGATGCTTTTTAGCGCTGTGCAGCACCAACATGTCCTGGTGCTGGAGTCCTCAGAGTTCAAGAATAAATTCAGTTGGTGCCTGTCTTCTGTTTTTCCCATGTGCTTAGTTGTTATGTTATCACGAAATAACTGTTGTCTTTACAGCACTGAATACTTCTGTTTTTTCTTTGAAGATTGTAGAGATTTTCTTTGTAGTGAAAATGCATGCTACTTAGCTATTTTCACGTAATCAGATACCAGCAGTATGCATTGTTGAATTGAAAATAAAATGAAATTTAGTCTCTTCTAACTGTTCTTAACCAAGGGAAAAGTATTTAAAGGCAAATTTTTCAATACCTTCTCAGCACTATTTTGCTTACAAATGATCCGTGTTATTTTAAACAAGGGTATTTGAAGGAAATTGCACTCATTATGGCCAGAGTTCAGTAAAGAATGAGCAGTTGTGCACAGATTTCCCATGTCGCTGAATGGTTTTCAGACTATTCTGCTGATAAAACTGCTGTGTCCATAGAGACTTCATAAATTGAGCCAGGAGACAAAATATTTCTAGCAGTTTTGCTTTTTCATAAATACAAGTGGGAATGATATTTCACTATATAGATCAGGGAAAATCATGGGGTTTTTTTCCTTTCTATAATTCAGTAATCTATAGTTTATTCTCATTTTATAGGCACCTAGTTTATTGTTCTTTGCCTTCCTACTGTTTCAGTTCTTAGAGGAGGAAAAATGCATGCCTCAGATTTCCATTTGGCTCTTGCTAACTTAAGGTGCTAAGGGAGGGTTGTATAAAGAACAGAGTTACTTTAAGTGATTATTGATTTCTGCTATAGTTGCTCTGCATATTTAACTCAAGATAACCGTACTTGTAGATTACTATTTTGCTTTTTAAAGGTTCAGTAAAGTGTCCTGTGAAGTTAGTAATTTACTTCCTGAAGCTTTTTTGGTAGATTAGTCTGGATCTCTTTAGCCATCTCTTTAGCTCAGGAGTACACAGAGTGAACCATAGGTGCAAATCAGAATATTGGCATATCTACATACTTGATTTGCATCTAGAGTTTTTTAGGTGAAGGTGCAAATCACACTGAGCTGTGCTAGTTCTGAGCGGCTGGTTCGATTATTGGTGCTTAGAGTGGACACGATGAACTCTCATCTGTTGTTTATAAATGAAATGCTAAAGTTATGGCATTTTTTTAAAGAAAATTGCTAAAAAGAAATTGTTTTTCACATTTCCTCTCTGTTAATTTACAAGCTAGACCTGATGTCAAGACAAGCTGTTGAAGTCTGGTATCTTACATAAAGAATAATTACAGTATTGTTTGATTAAAAGCCATGAGAAGTAATGGTAGCTATAAATTACCTATTGATTTACTATGTATGTGTAACGATAACATTCATTTTAATAATCTTGGACTAGTAATAAAAGGGAAAATGCCAATAGAAACAGAGATATTTACATTATCTAGGAGTTAATTAGGTTATACACTACATCAGTGAAATGTTGTGCAACATTCTGTAGTTACTTTTATGTCCTGCTCTCATATTATTTCTGGTAGGGGAAACATCTGGCTGAACTGACCATTTAACTTTTTCTTTTGCCTTTTTTAGGCTGATGAGCAAGCCATGCTAGAAGATACATTGGTTGCACTGTTTGACTTGGAAAAAGTTACTTTCTACTTCAGACAGTCAGAGCCAGAACCACTAGTTGCAAGTAAGTAATTATAATTAACACCTGTGCTTTGCTGTTCAGTTTCTGTTTATTGCATTACATTGCTGTATCTTCCAACTGAGGTGTCTGTGCTAAACCAGAGATAAATGGAAAGTCTGTGTGTTCTAGGATTGTAATAAACATTTTCTGTATTTGTAACATTTTTCTCTCCTAGAACATTACCTCCCACAGGGAGTATTATATAACTTGGGATTATGAAGAATTAGTAGATCTGTAGCTCTCCTAATACTCCTAGATTTCCTGAAATACAGCTATCATCAGTGACAATGCAGAGTCATTATCTGGCAATGTCACTAACCTTGGGGGCAAAACTGTTTGCTTAACCAAATTTTCCATTGGGAGTATGTGACTGCATCAGGGAAGTCCCTGGAAGATCTAGTTGTTATTGAAGCATGTGTAAAATAAGCTTGAAGGTCTTAATAGTGAAGTGCAAATGAGATGAGATGGAGAAGCATAAAACCCATTTCATTTTATCGTCTGAAAGACAAAGTAGATCTTGGAAGAGTTCCTTGAAAGGAGGTGGCAAACACTATTAGGATAGCTTTAAATTGTGCAAGAAACTTCCTCTGAGACCTGCTAGTGCAGACGGTCAGGGTCCTGAACCCTTCCTCCCAATACTTGCCCAACTCACAGGAAGGGACTGTCTTTGCAGTCTGCTGTTCATACTCTTCACTCATTTTCAGTCACTATGTTTTCAGCCAGTAGAGATTTTCCTGCAGTGAACTTTGTTTAGTGAGTAAAAAGCCCTCATATTTTCCTAAGTCTCGTAACTCCCATGGGAAGGGAGGAAAGCATGTCTGCTTCACATCAAGCTTTTCTAAAACAATTCCCTTGCTGGATTGAGACCACACATGAGAGAACTTCTGCAATAACCAAAACCAGAAGACACAAATCTGTCCCTGCTCTGAAGAATTCAGTAGCGCAGGGCTGGTAGTCAGGTAGGCGTTAGCCTATGTAAGACCGTATTTATTTCTGTATAATTCAAGTAAGGACCCTGTTCAGAGTGTTTGTTTTAAAAAGAAGCCCTGCCAAGCCAGGTAACAACATGGAACTGGAGTTACAGGAGGGCCTCCTGATGGGGAGTTAACGCTATGCCTGTGTCATGAACTGTTCATATTGCTGCATCTTCCAACTGAGTTGTCTGTGCTAAAAAAGAGATAAATGGAAAGTCTGTGTGTTCTAGGATTGTAATAAACTCTGTATTTCCTTTTGGTTTAAGTGCTGCCACCACAGTCATCCTGACTGTGATTACAGAAGACAAGGAACTGGCAAATTTGTTTTTTCCATTTATGATTCTGCGTAATCAATAAAAGAAAAAAAAGTCTTATAGTTAAAAATGTTCCTTTGGAATCTTTTCCATTTAGATACAAAATAATTTATGCGTATGGTGTAAAAACGACATGATAATATTAATGCAAATCAATAAATTTTATTGTTACTGCTTTCAACTTGGAGACGTATGTATGGAAGTGGTACTTAAACAGGAAATACATACAAAGCTTAATCTGAATTAAACTGACTTCATCTGAGACATTTAGCTAAATGGAAAATTTTCATCAACTTTTGCTAATGGTCATTACATGTTAATCGTCAGGCATAATACACACAATGTATGTTGGGGAATCACTGTAACTGCAAAATGATGCCGCTAGTTGCCCTGAACTCTACACCAATTGATGTGTTACGACATGTAGCTTGTCAAAGTGCAATGAAATATGCTCTTACAGTTTTATATGTTCTACCATAATACATTTGTTTTCTCAGTTGAGTACTGATTTTTATTAAAAGTTGAATGAATATGCTGGTAGCTACTGTGTATGTACTTGTGTTCTATCACACACAAATCTGAGGAGAAGCTGAGTCTATGTATCACACTGACCTTATACATTGTGCACCTGAGGAAGGCATGTGAAATATGGCTAAAGGTATCCTTCCAGTGATTTCAAACTACGTGCTGTACGTAGATACTTCTTCAGATTTACAGGGAATACAAGTAGGGTGTTGCCAACTACATTATTTGCTTAGTATTTTTGCTGTCATTGACAGGCTGGCAAAGATGACAGTCGCTGCTTTTCTGTTTATCTACTTCCTGATAATGGATAGGCCAAAAGTGACCCCAGCAACACCAAGTATAATGTAAAATGTTGCATGTATTAGTTGCTTTTAATTAAAAAGTAACACTGACTGTATTCATAGATGTACCAATCACATACCAAGCAGAAGGAAGCCGGCAAACCCTGAAGGTTTACTTCTACCTTGATAGTTACCATTTTGAACAGCTTCCTCAAAGGCTGAAGAATGGAGGGGGATTTAAAATCCACCCAGTACTTTTTTCGCAAGGTAACTTGAGTTTTAATCCCCCCCCCCCCCCCCCCCCCCCCCCCCAATTCTTTCACATAATGTTTAACTCTCTTTAAAACCCTACTGATTCATTCTGATTTAAATCCTTTGTAACTATAAGGGCACAATCCTTATATTTAAATATGTTGTTTGATGTGGGCATTTATTGAGAATTTTGAATTAAAATGTGAATTTAAGAAATGCTGAGATTTGTGATAAAAAAATAGAGGCATGGTATATATTTCTAAGTTTATACCTTTTATATGATTCCGACACTGAAGAATGAATCTTCTTTCATCAGTATTGTTTTGTTCTTTCTAGACATTAGTGGACAATGGTCAGACCATGAAACTTGCTTTTAAAAGTGTTTTGCAGTCCAAATGCTATTGTAATCTTTTCCTGTTACTTCAGATTTAAGGACTAAATTGTTATCCCCTGAGAATGCTGTCTCTTTAAAATGTAATGAAGACTTAAATAACATTTTCAGGCTTTTGTAGTTATGACACTGCAAATGTTACCAATGTGATGAATGGTGGCGCTGATGCTCAGACTGTTCATAAATTGCAGGCAGCCTGCATTAGCTGCAGTGTCCTTACAGTCATCAGGAGCGTGGAGTTTGATTCACTGAAATGGTGAATGCGAGATGCTGATTGCCTTGAGCTGCCTTTGATTTCAGAGGGAGCTGAAAGTACTCCATACCTTGCGAAAGGCTTCCAGGGTCTACGTGGAATAGGCAGAAGTCAAGCATACAAATGAAGGTTTTGAGGAGGGTTTGGTCTCTGATAGATAAGGAGGATGTAAAAGGAAATAGCAAACAGTAAGATACATGGAGAAATAGCTGAACTTACTGTAAACTTAAAACACAGAATTTTTTACAAACAGGATCCCTGAAGTCTGATTTTTAAGCAAACTAATAAAGACAAACTTCAGTGGATTTCTTTTGAACAGATTGATTTCAGTCATAGGGGAAAATGAGAACACTGAGCAGGAGATACATTTCAGTAGAGCAGACAAAAAGGCACATGAAAGAGAACAGAAAATACCTTGGTTCAGATGAAATCCTGGAAATACTGGTTTTTTTATATTCGGGAGGGGATTGGTGTGCTACAGAATTTATTTTGCAGAATTTTTTCACTTTCTGTTTCCAGAAGCCCAAAATATTTGAGTCTTAGGATAAGCATCTTTGTAGTCAGCTAAAGGAAAAGGGCAAAGATTCATTCAAGTGTTACATCTGCTTAATAATTTTCAGTAATATAGAAGATGTCTTCTTTCTTTATCATACCAAATTTCTTTAATATTTCAAGGATCCCCCTCCAAAATAGTCCATTAGACTCCACGAATAGGAAGTCCAAGATAAGAAGTTAAATCCTAATGTTTAAATCATTATTTTGGGTTTTTTTTCCTCATTAATGAGTGAATAGGGATTCTATTTTTCACTTCTTTCGTATGAGGTTTGGCTGAGCTGCCATCAAACTTAACTCAGTAGATTCCCATCTTTAACTGAAATTTATTAGCTACAAATGTAGAAATCTTCTGTAAGTTCCTCTGAGAAGTGAATTCTTGCTTCCCAAGCTTGACAGAGCTAAGTTGTTTCCTGCCTAAAATGCAATGGTTTATAATGTTTTCAAATGGAACAGCTTTCGTGTACTGTGGGGCCCAAAACTAGACACGGTATTCAGGACACTATCTAATGAGTGTTGAGTAAAGTAAGGACAAGCACTTCTTTCAGTCTACTGGTCATGCTAATGTTAATAAAGTTTAAGATGCTCTTGGCCTTCTTTGTTGCCAGACAACACTGCATGCTCCTGTTCAGCTTGCTGTCGAACATGACCCTGAGGTCCTTCTCAGCAGAGCTGCTCTTTCGGCTTTACCTTCCCAGGTGCAGGACTCTGTATTTGTCCTTGTTCAGTTTCACAAGGTTCCTGCTGGCCCATTCCTCCAGCCTGTCTAGGTCCCGCTCTAGGTGACCCTGCACTTGATTATATCCACTGCTTCTCCCAATTTGGTATTAGCTGCAAACTTGACTTACCTCCTTCCGGTCAGTGATAAAGATGTTGAACAATATAGATCCCTGTGGTATTCTGCTTGTAATGGGCCCCTAGGTAGACCATGTCCCATTAGCTACTACGCTTTGAGCCTACCCGTTTTTTTCCCATTCCAACAGGTTTTTTTCCCATTCAGTTATCTATTTATTCAGACCATAATATCCTAACTTGGATTCAAGAATACCATAGAAGACATGTTTGTAAGGAAAGCTTCCTTACAAAAGAGCTTTCTAATACATTAGGTAGAAAAATGTTAAACCCTTCAAAATGGGGAGAACCAAAGGACACACTGTGGGATTCCCTGCCAGCGCCTGTGAGCACAGCCCCCGCAGTGCCTGTAGAGGCAGAACTGTGTGCTCCAGCCAGTCCCGACAGATGACTGAGTTTCCCAGTTGGGTAATCTAATTGGATAAAACCAACTACATGCCAGTAAAATAAGCAGTATGGATTATCAACTCTGTTTGCACTCTAACATGCTATTATAAATGGAGTTCAGCGGATATTTTTGTGGAGGCTTTCTGGTGTGACTTAACACCAAGGAAGTTAAGAAGCAAGTCTGACTGTTGAAATTTAATATTTTTCACACAGGAGTAGAATTACAAACTCTGAAAGCACAGAAGGGGAGTGCAATTTGCATGTTCTTTCACAATGAATGAATTATTTATTAACTGGTCATATTAAGCAGTACAAGCAGAATTAATATTCTGTGTGCAGCTGAAGCTGTAAGATGGCAGCATGTTTCCATCAGAACTCTGCTTATTGCTTGCATTTTCTGAAAGGGTGATGAATTCTTAGAATGTGTATGGATTATTAAAGTAGCAATATTCCTAAATGTAAAATCTTTAATGCTTCTCCCTGAAAAAACTATTTCACCAAGAGCCTGTGTTTTATGTTATAATAAGGTTAACCTCTTAATGTGAAGATCTTGATTTTTCCAGTCCAAATTTTCTTGAGAACCTTTCAAACACTTGAGTTGACTTGGCTAAAGAAAAGGGTAAACTTCCCCGAGTATCTAAATTAAAGGGGCTGGGGAAATGTTCTTCTTTTTCTTTCTTTTTTGGAAAACTATTGCTAGGAAAAGCATCCCAAAATGGAATGGTAGTGCATTCATTTTTTCCTCCTTTTAATTTCTGTGCAGTGATCATATCAGAAAGACATACAATCCTTCCCTTAATGGAAGTCTTTGTAGCAGTATTCATCCTTGCTTTGATGAAGTGAATACAGCAGAGGTGGACATAGTCAAGTACTTGACTTTAGAAACTTACCTGATCCCTGAAAAGGAGCTTATAGGGCATTTTCACAGATACAGAGAAGTTTGCTTTACTTGATCCAGAAGAAGGCGTTCACATTATTAGTGGGAATAACTAGAGGTTCAAGAGCTCCACATACCCCAGAATTGGGCTTCGTAAGATGGTGTTAGGTCTCCCTCTGTGAAAGTAGCTGGTGCATTAATTCTTTCTTTCTTCTACCCCAGCTCATTCTACTGTTTTCTTCCAAGATACATCAGAACTAAAAACCCCATTTACATTCACAGGGTAGGAGTACTTTAATTAGAGCAATGGAACTCAAACTAGTGCTCTCCTTTGTATTTTCCACAGGGCAAGAAATACAATTTTTTTTGTAAATGAAATCTTAAAGAGAAATCTATATGAATTTGATGACATACGGAAACAGCTCAGAAATCCACAGTGGGGTCACAGCCTCAAGGTTAAAAAGTAATTCACTAATGTGTGAACAAAGCTACAAAGAAGTCGAATACTAAATATTTAATACTGATTTTTCTCTTCTCCATTCTCCTTTCTCTTTTCACAGCATTGGAGAGCATGGAAGGATATTATTACAGAGACAGTGTCTCAGTAGAAGAATTTCAAGCTCAGATTAATGCAGCCTCACTAGAAAAAGTCAAGCAGTATAACCAGAAACTACGGTGGGTAATAAACCAACATTCCTGAGATTAGTTTACCAAGTTCTGCTTTTCAGCTCAGTTTCTGTGACACATCTTTAAACTGAAGTGTGTTGTATGGTGGTTGTTTTTTGGTGCCTGATTGAATAAGATCCAAGATCCATGGTTCTGACTCTTGTTTTCTGCACTGTTAAGTTACTTTTTAAAAAATTGCTTTCCCATGAAAGCTATAGCTGTAATTGCCTCCAGGTTGTTGTACTAATGCATATAGAAAAGGAAATGTCTGCTTGATCACAAATGGAGTATCAGAATGGCTAAACATTATATGATATGAGTTTTGCAGACCATATTTACCTAATTTCTACAGAACAGGACTTAAAAAATAGTGTTGTTTTCCTTAAAGCTGAGCATCTATCTCCCCGCCCCCCATCATACTAATGAGGTAGTACTTGCATCAGCTTCCCGTATGGGTTACAGAGCGTATACTTGCCAGTATATGTAAGGGTTATGCAGCTGTGTATGTCAGTAGATATTTCATTAAGAAGTTGCACATAAAGACAGAATTTCTGGTATACGAAATAATCTATTAGCTATGAAGTAAAATAATAATAAAGATGCGTATATAGACCACTCTTGCATCTCACTGTATCTGTGAAAAATACCCGTTTGAGTACACTTATTTGCACATGAGTTGAAAAGTGCAAAGACTGCAGTAAAATCACATCTATTCACTTTTAAAATTCTTGAATCAGATGAAAACTCTATCATTTCACTAGAAATTACGAACTCAGCTTTTAAAAGCAACAGAGGACAGGAGTTAAAAAAAGAGGTTAAGGACAGTGGAGAAGGGGAAAGAGGACAAATGAGGGTCAATCTTTCCAATTCCTTCACATGTTGGCCCACTCCTGTCTTTGGAAGGTTTTCTTCATGGATCTTGCAAAAGTATTTCTCTAATGCATTATGAAAGCAGTGGACTTTCTAGATTCTGTTTTAATCTAAGCAGTACTATAGCAAAAGTGATTTTAAAGCCAGTTGTATTCAGTGAGTACTCTGTCTTTCCTTTTCTTGTGTCATCTGTGTCAGTGCACTTCCATGTTAATGACAAATGTAGTATTTATTTACTCTGTTTTCCACCTTCTTGTATTAGTACTTCCTATTGGGGAAAAAAAGTTCCTCCTGAGTATTTATTTGACAAGACTTACATTATAAATCAGTTTTACAGGGAGTTTTGGTCATGCCAGTATTTGGCCTAGATGAAGTCAGCTAGTGTTGGAAAGAGATTTCTATCAGTTGGACAAGGCAAGACTTTTTGTGCTGTTTTTTCTATGAATAGGCCCAATTTAGCCCCCATGAAAATCATTAAAAGAAATTCGTCCTGACTTCATGTTCTAGTGTTCCCTGACCTTGCTTACCTCGTGTGTTAGGACCTCCTTTCATGCTGTGGCTCTAATGAGGTACATTCCTCTTACGGTGTTGTGACTCACAGCTCTGATCAGTTGCTAACCTCCAAGGCCTAGTTTTGCAAGAAGTTACTATGAAAAAGTTAGCGTTCAACAAAAATTACCATGGATAGCTCTGTCCAGTCACAAGAATAGGAAAATTTTGGATTTTTTTCCAGCCATCTAATGTCTGATGAGAACATTCAGTAATTGATTTTTTTGTTTGCTTTCTGGTGAACTCTGCCCATTTCTTAAATGAGGCACAAACAGCTTCAGGAATTCACTGACATAATGTGAAGAGGAAAAACAGAAAAGCAGATGCTTCGTTTTTATTCTGCCATTTGCTAGCCTGTGTAGGTGTTTGGCCAGAAGAATCTAATAAAGTAACTACAGCAGCAAAAGATATTAACATTTGGATAATTGCTCTAAAGAAGAACAAAAAAGTGAAATTGAATATTCCCTGGAAACATACTCAAGTGCAATAATACTACTTTAAACTGTTCACGTGGAAGAAATCCTCTGTGCAGAACCACCTAATCAGTAATTAAGTCATTCAAGACACAATCCATAAACCATTCTTTCTCCGTAGAAAAGGAATGCATTGCTTGCCTGTGAAATGACCATCTGATAATCTCTCCATCGCTACAGCAGCAGAAAGCAAATGGGAGCAACAGCAAAGGAAAAAGTAGTGGGAGAAGAGGATGGGGATTAGTGGGAATGAAACCACTGGCTGGCAGTGACACTGCAGCCGAGCCATCTGTTGATGAGAACTCTCGATACAAGTTCATCTTTTCTTACTCCTGATGCATTTAGATGATAATGTGAAACAGATGAGACCATTTTGTTGTGTATGGTCCCACTTACAAACAGAGATGTTGGCCTAACTTGGGATGTACCCAAGCAGGACAGTAGAATTAAAAGAGAGTAGTACCTTTGTTCAGCTACTACTTAATTTCTTGTGGTAAAGTCTTGTTAAAGTTTGAGTACATAGAACATTTTTGAGGAATGTGCTGTCTTTTGGGTGACAAATCTGATACTGATGTGTGCCTTAAAAGAATTCATTTACAAATTATTTATTTGAATGAATCAAAAGATAGATTAGTAAATTTTTAGTGGATTTCAGGAAGGATAACCTTTACCGTCATATAAAGTCAAGAAGCTGAATCCTTGCTTTTATTGCAAAATTCATTCATAACTATGGAACTGTGACCAGCTTTTCCACAGTATCAGAAGTGATATAATAAATTCAGGTGCAAAATTGTCCTCCTTGACACTGATTTGAGAGTCGTAAGAGCTTCTGTCTTTCATAGTTCTTGCTTTAGGGCTTTTGCAAATACTACCTCAACTATGAAATAGTAATGATAAGATTATGATTTTTATGAGAATGCATGAAAGACAGTTGAAAATCGATTATAGAATTTCATGCTTATGTGGAATGGAGAGAATGTTCCTCCATCTTCTGTAATAGACTTAACCCTAGCTATTTGAATCTAATTAAAGATATAAGGGAACTTTTATTCTAAGGCCAGCTAAAGTTGAGTTTTTCTACAATTTCTGAGGCAACTTCCCCTATCCCAGCAATATGTGGGAAGTCCTTTATCAGAATAAAGATAAGATGTTATTTTAAAAAAACCAACCAATACCTAGTTTATGAAATTTCTGAAACTGCTGGGAAATCTGCGGCATCTGGCCCACAATTAATCATGCTGGATTTCTTTTTCACAGTCAGCCAGATTGCGCTTATTTTTATAGTTCACCAATTCCGTTTTTCTGACACTGATAAGGAAAAGAAAGATATGCTCAAATTCTGTTTGCAAGTTGAGCTGGTGCTAATAGTTGCCAATAATGTAAATTTAACCTCATCAAATTGTTTGCTAATGAGAAACATGCAGTACAACCAAGTGAAAGTAATAAGTTCAGCAAAGATTTTTAAGGTCTTTATTACTATGTGTTTGATAGCTCAGAAGTTGTCTTCTAATTTAGAAGAGGACTAGAGAGAACCTGTGTATCTGATCTGTACAGAGGCTGATGTTAAGTGAGCCCATTCTGTATTCTCCTGCCTCCTCCCAGTTTTCCCCACCTTCCTGTTTTGGTACTCCTTGCCATTTGAATAGGCTTTTTCGATCCTGAATCAGTCCTTTTGCTTTTACAGATACCAGAGACCATTTTGCTTCAACAGTGCAGGGGACAATGGTGTTTGAATCCGTAACTACTACAAATGCTAATAGGAATAACAAAAACTCACAAATGCACTATATTTATTTGGATTGCTTGGTTGGTTGCAGTATTCTCTTGCAAATCTTGAGTCATGTAATTGTAAAAGCATGAGGGTAAACTTTAATTGTAATTTTTGAAGCATTACTGCTTTAAGAATTATTTAGTTAAAATACATTCTGTCCTTTGAATATGTTTTTTATATTTGGTAAAGGTCTCTTTCCTGCAGAGTGAGATGCAGTATAATAGTTTTTTATGTTGTATAGAAATAAATCTTATGGTCATTACTGCAACCAAAAGATTGGTTGCAGTGCGGGCCTGTTGGAAGCTGGGACAGACCCTGGCAGACAGGTTAGCTGAGTGGCCATAACTCAGCCAATCCTTGGACTGAATAGTGACTTTAAGATAAAACATTTAGCTGGATATGAGAACAGCTTTTTTTATTCTCAGAGAAATTAGGTTTTGGATTAGCTTCCTGCAAAAAGTAAGCCATTTCTTAAAATGGACCTTGATGAGTGTAGGAATGACAACTTCTGTAATGTTTGTCCAAGTTATGAGAGGTTTGGACTTGATGGCCCTGGATGGGACTTTCAGTCTACAGTAGTAAGGAAGCTTGCTCTTCCAGTCTTCCTTCCTTTGTGAGTATGTGACATTTTATCAGATTAGTGGGGTTTTTTTTTGTCTGTGAATTCTCTTTCTGGGAAAAAATTGGGTCCCTCCTGTGACATTCTATTAAAATGCAATTTTCTAGTGGTGCTCCTGGTTAGCTTCTTAATCAGAAAAGTCCAGGCACATCTGCTCTTTAAGAGTTTTTTCCTGGATGTGTCTGTGCACACAAGGGATGTATCTCAAAGACAGAGAGGATGTTCAGGGCACGGGTCATTCAGTGGGGTGCAGGGCTGTGGCTGTACCAAGTATGCTTCCAGCTTCTGGGTCTCTGCAGTATGCTTCATTGCAAGTTGTTGACTACAAGAGCAAACTATGGTGGAATATAGGTCCCTAAAACTGCACGTCAATATACCTGTTTGTGTTCCAAAACTGTCTATGCAGATAATTTTTAGCTGATGAGAAATTAGTGAAATCACTGGCTTTTAGATTCATAAGCATTTTTAATGCCTCTTCAGCACCTATGCTTGCATTTAGACATTTAAACACCTTTAAAATTTGGTTCCTGATGTTATGGTGGCTTGGACTGGGAATATTCAGAGGGCAATAAGCAAAATAATAGATGAAGGTGAGACTGGGAAAGCTCTACTTTCCCATAACTTTTCTTTTATCCCCAGCATGGCACTTTCTTGTGACTATATGATGACCCAGTTCTTCATTCCTAGTACAGGATCATGCTGTGGGAAAGACATCCAAGGATTGCTATCCATCCCCGCCACTGGTGTGGGTGCTAATTACCACTGTGTAGTAATTAACTTGCCTGTGCATCAGCAGACAAAGAAGGTCTGGAAAAAATGTTCCTTCCTTCCTGCCTACCATTCTGTGTGATTTGGAACTATTCTTTGAAGTCAGCTGCGTCCAGGGTTATTGGCAGCTACTTTTGTAGCCTGTTGTACAGCGGTAATAGAAGAAAAAATCAAGCAGTAAAGGGAGAAGGCCATTTTTGTGGGATTTTTCCCTATGTTGCTGCTTTCTTGGATATCGTTTTAGGAGGTAAATGCAAGTCTGTTACGCTAAGGAAGCAATTATAATCAGTGAATCTAATGACAAATGATTTAGCTAACTACCCTCATTACATTGAACATCTGATTACGCTGCATGTAATATTTGTCATTTTAAAGTGTTTCGCTTACAATGTAACTTCAAACAGTTTCTCCGTCAGAAGCCTCCTGTATTTATTTTATGGCATAAGTAGCCCTCCACAGAATGATGGCAAATTTAATTTAATCCTTTATTCGGGGATGTTATAATTCATGAGGTTTTCATGTTGTTGGGTTTTCTTGTTTCTTTTAATTTTTAAGAAGACAAGAGAAGGAAACTATTTCTTCCCCTAGAATTTATGTAAGCATGGAACAAAATCTGTCTGAGGAATATAACATCTTTTTTATTTATACACGCACGTATACATGCACAGCAGCCTCTCAAGTTGCAGGCTTCTTGGCAGGCTGATGTTTTCCGTATCCTGTATAATTTAGTCAAGGCAGAAAATAGATGTGATGGCACTCATGGCTTCAGGCTGAACTAAATTTCTCTAATAGTTGCTTTGGTATAAATGAGATACAATGACATGAAGGACGTATCCACTTGGAGATAGTTAATTACTATGAAAGAAAGAGCTTGTCTGTCTCTGGAACAAATTGATGGGTCCTCAAAACAATACCTGCGTTATCACAAAGACCAGATCATATAACAATTCCTGTAATAAATGCATTAAAATCCATCTTAAAACTGGCAGATTCCTTCCTTCCCCCACTGTTAGCAGTGGAAAGCTTTTCCAAACCAAATTGGTCATGTGGTTAAGAAGCTTATGCTGTTTGTTCTTGTGCGGCTGTTGTCCTGTGATTTTAGGCTTACTCTCCTTTCCTTCATGTCTATTCACTTCAGCATGTGACGTGTTAATAAGCAATATTAACAGATTTTGTCATTGCCGTCAAATTCAGAAAAGAGTAACCTGAGGAGAGTTACAGGTTTCAGAGAGTGATTCTGTGTAAATACTTTCTTTTTGGTGAAATGGGATATTTATAAAGCAGGTGAAAAAACGTTTTCCTATTTTCAATACTAGGTATTTGATACATTGCTTTGTGTTCAAAAAAGCAACAGTAAAACTGGACTGCAATGCTACATATACAAATTTATCATGTAGTTTATATGACTATAAAAATTGTAAATCTAATGCCTTTTAGATTGTTAAGATGTGGTTTCAAATGAACTAGATACTTGTGGCTGAACTCTCTCTAAATGCAAAATCTTTATGAAGGAGAGATTGAAAATTAAGCATTCACTCTGAAGGACGTAACAAGGAAATAATAGCTAAATTTGTCTGTCTCCTGATGAACTTAATGAGAAGCATTTTAGGTAGAACAGAACTTAAGATTCATTGCATCTAAGTGAAGCAAGACCAGAGAGAATAGAGAGATCCTGGACAAAGTAAATTAAATTTGTCTAGCTAGTCTAAAAGATATTGGCAGCTGGCTTAAATTTAGTTGTTTTTTTTTTCTCTTCCAGTGCTATGCTCTTTCTGTGAGTGTAAATTCATTGTTTCTATAGATTTTTGACAAAGTATGATCAGTATTTATTATAGGTAGTGTTCTGAAATTGAAAGTTACGTGTCTTGATAGATTATATATACTGAATCTTTGCTCACTGAAGTGGGCATCTTGTTCATTCTGCTGTCTTTATCCTCTGCAAACACAGAGAACATGTATCCGCAGTGATCAGAGATGGAGCCGTTTCTTTCACTCCTGGTCACTGATAGGAATCCAGCCCAAGCCTGCAGCTTGTACAGCTCATAGCTGTAGTCGAAACCCTGACCACCCAATGACTATTTGGCATGTTGTCTTTTTTAACAGTGTATTCCATGTCTGGAAAATCAGGAGCCAAAAAGGAGACATCTACTGTCTGAAAGGCAAATGTGGAAGCAATTAGTTAGTACTAATGGGTTCAGTGTGGATTTGGCTGTTTGGATAACGATGGGAGAAGCAGGAAGGCAGCTGTAAATAGTCTGTGGCCCGAGAAGTTCCCTTTCACATCACAAATAGGATGGTTTCAAGTGATCTTGGAAGTACATAGATATGCTGGAGACTAGATTCCTGGAAAAATAGGGATTAAAATGTAGCATGTGAAAAGTGGGCAGTGATACATAGACCAAATGGTATTTTTTTCCATTTTTTGTCATCCATGACTTTCTGTCTTCTCATTTCTATGCTCACATTTCTATGATCCCCTTGTGCATTTATAAAGGTTTGAGAGTAAGGCTGTGATGTGCCTGCTGGGACAGTAGGGCTGTTCCTTTGCAAGCATCCCCCTCAGTTCGCACCTCACATACTTGTACTTATCCTAACAGCAATTTCTCAACAATCCCTCATTTAGGTTGGAAAAGACCCTTAAGATCATCGAGTCCAACTGTTAACCTAACACTGCTAAGTCCACCACTAAACCATGTCCCTAAGCGCCATGTCTACACATCTTTTAAATACCTCCAATGAGGGTGACTCCACCACCTCCCTGGGCAGCCTGTTCCAATGCTTGACAACCCTTTCAGTGAAGCAATTTTTCCTAATATCCAATCTAAACCCCCTCTGACTCAACTTGCAGCCATTTCCTCTTGTCCTATCACTTGTCACTTGGGAGAAGAGACCAACACCCACCTCCCTACAACCCCCTTTCAGGTAATTGTAGAGAACGATGAGGTCTCCCCTCAGCCTCCTCTTCTCCAGGCTAAACAACCCCAGTTCCCTCAGCCGCTCCTTATAAGACTTGTGCTCCAGACCCCTCACCAGCTTCGTCGCCCTTCTCTGGACACGCTCCAGCACCTCAATGTCCTTCTTGTAGTGAGGGGCCCAAAACTGAACACAGTATTCAAGGTGTAGCCTCACCAGTGCTGAGTACAAAGGGCTTACTGAGTTGCTTACACATGAAATATGAATTACCCATGGTAGGTTTAGAGCCACATGGTGTTAAAATTTTCTGTTCTGCACTTCAGTTTGCACAATAGTTGTGAAAGGTCAGAATATTACTATGTATGCTTTTTGATAATTTAAAACCATGATACTGTCATGAAGGTTTTCTCTTGTTGTAATTAAACCTTTCTATAACTACTAATGACTCTGTACATAGGATTGTATCACTGACATAGATGTTAGGACGCATCATTTAAAATCACTAGGTCTTCGTATGGGCTGAGAGGGTAATTATGCTTGGTGATTTATCTTTTATTGAGACTTACCATTTAGCAGAAAGAACATGTAAAACACTTCTAGATTTGTTTGCTGTGACAGCAAATAGTTTTCTGCAACAGATATTTTGTACTACAGAAACAATTGAATTTATATATATATATGTATAAAAAATTTATTTCCAGATGTGTGTGTGTACATATATAGAATATGCACGCTATACATGTGCTCACCTATATAGTTAACAACCAGATGGCAGAACACAGAATTCTTATTAAAGAAATACAAAAGCATGTGTGCATATATATGCAAATACACAGAGATATTATTTACCTATGTCATAAATACATGCTTTGTAGTTTGAGCTGAAGAAAAGAATTAGGGACACTAATTCTTACAGTTCCTGACTCTGCACCTCTGTACTGATGTATCCTTTGCCGTGTTGTTGACCATGTTTATTTACATGATCTTGAATATGTTGTGACCAAGGGATTGAAAATCAAGTAGAACTAAAATATATTTCCATCCTTCTATTGAAGACAATGTAAATTTATTTATATGTATCCCACAGTGATGAAGAAAATATAAAAGTCTAAATTTGTCTCTGGTATAACATCAAAGCAAAACCTGTCTAGAGCAGAACCCCCAACTTGCCTTTATTTAGTGCCCTAACCCAATTACATGCCCCCACATCACTTCTTTGTTGTCCTTGTATTTCAAAGACAAGACGATGAACATCTAGGATAACCCTGTGGGCTTCCTGGAACAACAAACTGAGAGTAAGACTAGAAACTTGGCTTTGCTTAAATTATTTGCATGTACGAAGTTGGTCAGGAATGCATGTCTCTACAGGTTTGGAGCCTGCTTAGGGTTCAATTTTCAATATTACAAATTTTCAGGTTTTTACATGTCTGGCTCAATTTTGGAGGGTACCCTGTAAAATGCTTCATTCAGAAAACATCAGTACTTCTGCATCTCCTTTGTAATCAAGTTCTGGGAAAACATCTTGGGAAAGCATTCATCTTGTGATAGATTTTTCTTTTTGAACCTTAAGATATTTGTTACCTCATTCCAGTGTAAGTTTTCCCTGAGATACTTGTCCCATTATTTGACATTGTTACATAGGGGATACCTTACAAAAGTGGAACACAGCAATAATCCCCTGTAGCTTTAATGCCTATTGGATTTTCTACCATTTTTTTTGAAGAAAGGCTTTTCTGCTACAGCTTCGAGAAATTGTAAAGCTTTTAGAAGCAAAACCAGCGTCACATTTGCAGACAAAGAACTATGATTTCATTCTTGTTCATTTCAAATGGATTAGAAAATATTGTCCAAATTGGGCACCATGCCAAGATTGCCATTAACTTTTCCCATAAAATATGATTAAGGACCTTAACCAGCATTTAGTAATTAAGTGAAGTGCTTTGGAAATTTATATGCTGTCCACAGTTTGTCACATTCTGTAAAATACTGAAGACAGTTTTTATGAAAAGCAATAAAAATACAGCACTTGAGAAACATCTGGGAGTGTTATCTGATGGGGGGGGAATAGTTTCATTTGTAACAGGATATTTTGATATTGAAAATTGATGTTGTGTATAGTTGATTTTTGTTTGTTCTTTAGGTTAATGAATAATTGACTGCATTAATGGAGTAATTCCTATAATTGTATATCCCATTCTAGTGTCCATGTTGCTTCATTTTGTACCCTGAGTTGATTCTTTTCCATGTACTCCATTAATGTGTGTACTGTTCTATATTTGGTTTCTGGTTTCATTTAATGCAGCTGAATTTGCTGAAATAACAGTCCAAAGAGAATGGGAGTGCTGAACAGACTCTGAACGAAGCAGATTTTCCTGGGGCATGGCAGGAAAAAACAGTATAGGCTTTCAGTTTGATAATGTTCGGTGGATGGCAGGGTGGTGCTTTGTTATTTAGCTTTGCTAACAAAGAAGAAGGTTGGTCTGTTGCTGCTGAGGTAGCTTTTATGTGCTGTGGCCACTCAAAGTGATTTATGAGTAATTTTCTCTCCAAACCTCTTTTCCTTCCAATAGTCTCCAGCTTCCTTTGACACAGAGTACATTCTGGATCATGCAACAGGCTTAATGGAATAACAGAACTAGATTAGCTTTGCTGTGCTTTCTAAGGAGATTAGTTCAAACCTTAAATTTGGGAGAAGATGCTTTTCAAAACTGAAAGCTATGGGAAGCAAAATCTACTAGAATTAAAGGTGGCTGGATTTTTTTATCAGTGTAGTCATTCCAGATTACTGAAGAACAAAAGGCTATTCAAATCTGCAGTCTACACCCCTGCCCTGCAAGTATGTAACTATGTGAATGACTTCACTCAGGGATAAAAGCAGAAAAAAGAGAAGAAAGGGATTTTTGTCCATGTAGGTTATATGAATCAATGTTTTAATGACTGGAGGATCCAGGTGATGCTGTCATTTGAGAGTTAGGATGCAAGGATGCATCCTTTTCAGTGTTTATATTTTATCGCAACTGAAATTTGGTTACCACACTCCACAGTTCCAGCCTGGGTCATGGCTCAGCTGTGACCTTTAGTCCGGTCTGTACTTTGTGAACAGGCAAATGGAGCTGGATCATGGTGATACCTTGAGGTTTCCACTGGAGAATCTATTTTTTTTTTGTCCCCTACACGTTGCATAGTTCAGTGGGGTTTTTCTTGTTTTGTTTTATTTTAACCTTGGCCAGAATTGCTGCAGTGGTAGCTGTTGCCTGGTTCTCACTGGGTGCCTCATCCAGGCAGGGAAGCCTACCAGATGTTTCCATTTTCAGCTGCCCAGCCACTTTTAGGAGCTTTTCAACCAGCAGAATGAGTTTTGTGATCAGAGAATCACAGAATGGTTTGGGTTGGAAGGGACCTTTAAAGATCATCTGCTCCAACCTCCCTGCCACAGACAGGGACAATTATTTTCTTTTTTCTTAAGCGATGCTGCAGAGGCAGAGAAACTGTGATCTTATCACAGAGGTGTGTGAGATATTTCCTTTGCTTATCAGATGTTTAATGATAGCTCATCTGTGGTGAGCAATTAATTTGCTTATTAGGTAGAAAGAAAAAAAAAAAAAATTCCTCTAGGGTTCCTGAGTTGAAGGAGACAGGAGAAGAGCTCCGTGCTTCCAGTGTGCTCTTTGCTAAAGTTCTTCCTTTCTGGTGTTGAATAAGAGAAGTGTTCATGTTTTAGGAGAGAAGGATAGCATGGAAGTCCTCTGTACAAAATGTCAGCCTCCTTTGTGCCATACAGAGATTAGCCAACCTTTGTTTTTTAAAACATTGCATGTTGCATTTGTCTGTTTTATAGAAACTTTTTCTGGTACTACTCATTGATAAGGGAACGGTTATAGAAGGAACTAGGAGAATGTGGGTTGATGAGCTTTAGTGCACAATAGATAAACCTGATACAGTAAGTATGCTTTCTCTATCCCGTTTGTGTTCTGCAGGTAAATGGCAGTTTTCTTTGGCTTTTCCTTTTATGTACTAATTCATTTTTAAAGTGTGCAGAAATTGTAAAGAAAGCCATTTTGTTTTTTATTTGCACATGCATGCATGAGTGCACACATTGCAAACGTCATTTTGCTTGTATGATGTGTATTTGCCCCTTGTAGGGTTTTTGCATTTTTGTTTCTTTTTATATTGTGAGCTTGCGTGTATTTTCCTCTGTCAGTACTGTTTCATGTTTGGGATTCTGTTCTGATATTATTGCATTTATATAGAGCTAATATAAAAAAAAGCTCATAGCGCATGAGGCTCAGGCACTATTTACATGCCAAGTTTCCCAAAGTCACTTAAAATCTAGGCAGTTGCCACAACCCTTCAGTGAAAATAATTTTCAGATGCAGTTTTTCTGCTAACTAGAGATGAAAAATTTTGCACTGTATTTTTCATAGGGCAGAGGGACAGTTTGTCTCCAGAAAAAGAAAAACATTCCTTTTTGTCTTAGTGTCTTAGTGCCTATTTACCCATGTAGTTATTATTCCTTGATCCTCTCTTTATAATGAAATTTAAAAAAAAAAAAAAAATTCCACCTTTAGGACAGTGTCTAATAGTCACCTACATAAATTTTGTTCAGGAGTTTAAACAATTAACAGTTTTTGCCTTACTCTGTTTGTTCTCTCAGGGCATTCTACCTGGACAAGTCAAACTTGCCTCCAAATTCAACATCTAAAGCGGCTTATATAGATAAGGTAAATAAAAATGCTAAGTTCCTAATTAAAATTTGCATGTTACACACTGTGTTATTGTAATCCTTTCCTGACGTTTTCTTAATTCCATAGAAAACTTGAATTATTTAAAGCTGGGGGCCGGCAGGGAAAGGAAGAGCTCTCTTGCAGCATTTTTTCCCACTTGTGTTTTAGGGGTATGTGGTGCCATGTGGTTCTGTATCAAAAGGTGTGGCTGGAGAGCATCAGCGTATCTGAGAAGGGGAACCACCTTTTTCACTGTGCTTTCAGAGCAATGCAATTGCTCCAGGAGCATGTGCAGGGGGAGAGCAGGTGCAGGCAGAAATTCTTTGTTCTGAAAATTGGAAGGGCTGTTCTGAATTAAGTACTCCTTCACCATTCTGCTCAGAAGGCTTTCTTCTGAACCTCCTCATTTGGGCTTTCTTCAAATGCTTTCATCTGTCTTTAAACCTCTGTGACTGAGAGATCCCAGGGGCTATGAAAATACTTTTAATGCTCTCTCCTATTGTTGGAGAGTTAATGCCCATATTGCAGCCCAGTAAGGGAAAAAAGAAGTTCCTAGGGGCTTGCCTACACTGACTTCAAAAGTGATTGAGCTACTGTGGCTTAAGAAATATAGTGATCATCAGCTGAGCCCTATAACAGACTAAAATTTTATGTTGATATCATCCAGAATGGGTGTTAACAGACTGATAGTTCCTGTTTCTTGGATCTGTGCTGGACCACATAGGAGAGGAGGAGGACATGTGCCTGTGCCTCTCCTTCCCTGGTGGGTTAGCAACTTTCTAAGCAGTCACAGGTGTAGCATGAGACATCTAGCTATATGTGGAGTGCTTGTTACCCCTAAACCTGTTCCCTATCTATTTCAGTGAAAAGGTCAAGGGCAAGATAAAAGCATCTCATAATCCAGATCTGACCGGGGGATGCTAGGTTAAGCTAATGCATTTATTTTGTAATTGGAGCAAGCTAAGAGTGCATGCATGATCTCAGTTTGTGGCTGTGACTTTTGCTCTAGTCTCTGTTGCTCTGGATTATTAAGTGGCACCAGTTAAAATTAATTTAAATTGATGCAAGTTAAAGCAATAGGACCTAAAACAAGTTAAATCTATTTGTGTTTAAATATGCTGATTGTTATAACTGATTTACTTCATTGGAAAGCATAGAGGTCAAGTAACGTTCATATAGAAGCAAGTGAGGCTGCCATTTCCCTAATTAGTTAAAACTGTCATTAGGGAATGAATCTGTCTTTCAAAAGTTTCATTCTTTGAGTAACAGGGGGGTTTGTTGGAACCTTTTGTGTTTCTGGAATAAAGAGAATGGGGAATTTGGAATTATGAGAGCTGCAAAAACTGTCTTGTGAATGTCTCCTTTACAGAAAACACCATGAGGTGGTGCTTTTCATTGCTAGACTGCTCTTGAAGGTTCCTCTTCTGAGAGCACCCTTCCACTTGAAGCTGCCTTCTTTACTAGGTGGATCATTTATGTTCCATACTGTAATGCTGAGGTTCTTTTAAGTCCTGCTACAAAGTAAACTATTCTTGTTTTGTAGTATGTTTTTGTCACTTCCGTTAAGTTTTATTTGTCCATGTTGTTAGTCAGGATTAGGAGCTAGACATTTGCATAAATAAAGGACAGTGTTGTCTTAATTAAAGGCTGATTTTCTCAGTGAGTCAATTAATCAGTTTGGCATCCCTCCTGTATGTGCGTACGGTTGTAGGGTGCCTTTTCGTGGCTCCCCTTCTTCGGCCATACCATTAATGGAAATGGCACTGATGGGTCTATTTAGTTTATTGATGTGAAAAACACTCTGTAGGCAGGACTGGGAATGAAACAGTCAGTGACGGTAAGAATTTAAAAGATTGGAGAAGTTGTCATAGGTCATGTAACAGAAGACTGCGTGCTCTGTATTTGTGTTACGGAATTTGGCTTTGGTGCTGTCAGCCAGCCCTGCCATTCCATCTGCATCTGTGATGACCTATGCTAAAAGAGCATTTCATGCGCACTCAGTAGCAAATACTTAAATCTCTCTCTTCCTCTTTTGCAGCTGATGAGGCCTCTGAATTGCTTGGATGAACTTTACCGACTGATAGGGTCCTTTATCCGATCCAAGCGCACCGCTGCCTGTGCGTACACTGCGTGCAGTGCTTCCGGAGTTGGATTGCTTTCAGTGTCTTCTGAACTCTGTAGCAGGCTTGGAGCTTGTCACATCATTATGTGCAACAGCGGAGTTCACCGGTATGACAATTTCTTTTCCTCCCTTTATTTCAGTTGGTCAACAAGTCATTGCAGGTTGGAGACTCCTGCTTTTTATTTATAGAGAGGTCTTACACTAAATACCTAATATCTTAGACTAAATATCTAACACACTTGAAAGATTTGTGGTGAAATTCTGGAATTGTATTTGCAGTGATTGACAGAAATGAGCAGTACGATTTTGTTTTGTGCAGTTGTAATGGATTGTTCCTCGTTCAAGTCAGTAAAAGGCAGAAATCTTAATTGCTAAAGCAGAAAAAAAAGAAGGTTTCCTGGGTGAATAACACATGCTATATTAAACTCTTAATACAGGCAAGAAATGCTGAGATTTGTATTTGCTTTGTATGCTAGGGGGAATCGTAGTAGAGCTTTTTTCAAGAAAAAAATGAAACAGAAGAGAGAGGCATTTTTGCAGGTGTACCTTATAACTAGAAGTTCAGCCTGTAGAACAGTTGGTGTGATTAATACAATATCAAAAAAGGAACTGAGCTATAAGCAACTGATCTTTGTCATTAACGCTAAGAGATTTTAATAGACACACACGCATATATATGACAATAGTCTCATTGTAGAGCTCTCTAGTACTTAATGATATTCATTAAAGGCAGCAATATGTTTATGTTCCAGCTGGGCAGATTACAATTCTTTTGTACATTGTACCAAAAAGCCAAATACTACAATTGGAAGCAGGGGGGGGGTCTTGAGGGGGGGAACCCCAACAAACAAAAACCCAAACATAACCAAGAATCTGATGATAAATATCTGCTCTTTTTCTAAGAATTCCAAACTCTAGATTATAGGTAGCAATATGTTAAAAATATGCTCCTTAGTTTCTGATTTATGCAAATCCTTATTTTAGCAGACTTGGTTACCAGTACATTGTGTTAGAAAGAGCATACTTTTTCCTCATTTTAACTAATGTCCTTTCTTTAAAAGAGCTTTGAGGAGGGGGAAAAAAAAAAGCAACATAGCTGCAATGCAGATCATCAGGCATGAAAACCAGGAAAAGCTCCATACGTAGCCAACACAATTAACTTGTATAGAAACAGCGCTTGCCATTTCTTTTAACAAAATTTGCAATGGATTATTTGTATTGCTCTCCATCACTGATACAACTGTATATAACATGCTGTATACTGTCCTTGATTTTAGGCAATAACAGAAAAAGTCTGTATTATTAAATGCTAGTCAATATATCAGATAAAGATGGAAATACTATGTAGCATGGACTGACATGAAGTTGTCATTTCAGAAGACCATGGAGCTGTACAGCTTTTCTTTGGCTCTTTATCTTGGTTTCAGTTTTATGTCTTATGTGATCAGAAAAGACTTTGGGATTAATTCTGCCATTTCTTTATAAAGCTGAAAAAGACTACCTCTGGGTTTCATTATGATTTCATGGATTAAGTTCTAAATTTGCTAGTATATTTGTGCCAAAAATCCTTATAGTTTAGGAATAAAGTCAGCGCATCTTTAATAGCCCCAGTAAACTCTTACCCCACAGTGTGTGGGTCACAAATTATTCAGAGTAATTCAGTGACTGAATAAAGGGTGGTATGCTTGATTCCAAATGTGAGCTGTTCTTAGATGAAAATAAATTATTTGTGAAATTTCTGCTCAAAACTAGGGCTAATTCAAAGCTATAAACTATTAAATGTCTGTTTAAGTATATTTAAAACCCACAAAATATTAGAAAGCCAACACACTGGATTTCAAGACTATATTATGAGCAACAGTAATGGGGTTTAAGTGTGTTATGAGTCTCCATCTAGATGTTAAAGCATTCAAGATCACCTGTTTACATATAGTAAAGGTGCAAAACACTTTTCTCTAAAGCATGACTAGTTTTGCTTTACAGAGAGTTCATTTGAGCTTTTGTACAAGATACTGTTACTTCACTTGTGCATTAATACTGCCTTTGTGGCTACCATCTGTTCAGAGAAAGAAACATCAACTCTTGGCATTATCAAAGACATTTTAAGATAGGCCCTCCAGGAAAAAGGAATGCATTAGTTGAGATTTTATAGGTACTTAAAGAGTTTTTGCCCTGAATTTCTGAAAGTTCAGAAGAAAACTCATGTATTTAGAGACTGGAAGGGATTCTTGTGCTGTTATTTGAAGTGGTAAAAGTTGAGGAAGTTTTTTTTTTAGCAACCGTTTCTTGAAATTACTGTTGTGCATACAAACTGGAGGGATGAAGAAGTTTCTCCTTAAAATTCAAAGTCATATAAAGTCACTTCGGGTGCTGTTTCCTTTCTGGCCTCTGTAGGCCACATTCTGACAGTCCACTAAGTAGGCTCTGCTTTTTGGCATTCTGAAATTGCCTTTGCCCAGATGGAAAGCTTATTTTGTCTCCAGCTAGGAGGCTTGCTGGGTGAATTTTGTTCCTGACATTTCTTCTGCTAAATTCTGCTGTGTTTTTGTGAACCTTCTCCCCTTGCTGCTCTGTAGAGTGAAACTGTCTTGCAGCACCATGAAATCCTGTGGGGAGGACAGAAGAGGGAAGAATAAGATGCTGGATGTGATCGAGTCCTGTAGACATAGATTGATTTTGCCTCTTGCCTGCAATCTTGAAGACTTAATTCCTCTGCTTGTTTGGTGGAGTATTATTTAATCAGGGCAGATGATAATGCAAAATAATGATCTTTAAGTTGTAAGTTGGTTCTTTAGAGTTCAACCTACTGATTTTCAGTAAGAGAGGATATTTATCTCTGGTTCTATTCAGCAGTGTATCTGGCCTTCTGTGTTCTTAGAAACTAAATGCTGTGAAGTGTTTGATTGCGATCAGTTGCAGAAATCGGCATTTTGGAGGCCCAGACCAAAGGACTCATGACTGTTTAACACTGTGCTACAGATATTAAATGAGTTGAAAACTGGTATTATCTACAGATGCTACTAGGCAAGCAGATGGGGGAAAGATTTGAATCGAGCTTGCAGGTTAAACTTTGAAAGTGTATTCTTCATTTACCAGTCTTGCCAGCTTAAAAATGAAGAATAATCAACTCAGAGAAAGGTTCCTGTATGCTTTCTTTAAAAAATGGCACAAACTCATTTTAGCCTAATTTCTGTGATTGGTGTCTAATGGGAGAGAATCTCTGAGTCTGTGGAAGAGTGCAGGATGCTCTGCTGGTCAGCATCTTTCTTTTGTTCATGGGGAGTGGGAACTGAGCAAACAATCTGTCAGAATTTAGATATATTTAGTATCCTTTAAACAAAATATGTATGAACCATCTCTCACTGAATTTATTTGTCTCTTACTGAACTGACTGGAGAGCCCTTTCTGTGTTTTCTCAACTTAGGTGTCATGGGTTGATGGTGGGGGGAGGTTTCTGGCACCCTTCCTCTCCTTCTAACCAGAAGCAAATCCCAGATAACTTGGGAGGGAGGTGCTGGGTGGCAGTCCAAGGCAGAAGAGGCCAAGAACTATGAAACAGCAGCTTTGTCTGCTTTGACAGTGATTGCTGATCTCTGGATCAGCAGTGTCTTGGTTTCTGACTTCTCTGTGATCCATATTAAATTGCTTTTTACACTGCACTAGGCTAAAACAGCTTGACAGAGTTCATATTTTCATCCCTATATCCAAGATAATGCTGGGGATTTTGAATTGCTGGTGATTGCTTTGCTTTGATTTTTGTTATGACAATATGTTTACCAATTTACATTAAAGCCTGAAATCCTATATCTATTTCAGACAGCGGTTCTTTTCAAATATGATTCGATCACCAGAAAAACAACGATGGGGAAATATAAGTCCCTTTAACCTTCACTGTCCTAAGTGACATGTGAATAATACAAACTCCTCTTGGATTATCATAAGTGAACATGCCTTGTTGATCAACATCAGGAACAGAGCTCTAAATTAGTCCAGGAAATCAATAGTTTGCATTTCTATTTTCCCTTTTTTATCATCCATAATTATATTTCTGCCTGCCAATCAGCTGTCACCCTGTAAACAATGCTCTGCTTTCTTTACTTGTATTCATTCTGTTTGGAGTTGCAATCACTCCCTACAAATGTAGGTGATGAAAGGCACTTTTAAATTTTATTGAATCATGATGCTAGCTCCTGCTTGAGGGAGAAGAGCGAGACTGCATTGCACAGACATGCCCTAGCCTCTTTCCATGCCAAAATGAAATTAGGTGCAGCAGCTGCAGAAGTCTATTCAGGGACTATAGGCCTTACAAGCTCAAAGGAATCATTTAAAGCATCCAAATGAAATAAATCCCAAGTTTATTTAAAATTTTGCATTTCCTGGAGGACCGAGAGAAAAGAAGTCTTTTATAATCTTGATGAACCCCAGAAAAATCACTGTCTTATTTTCTTTTCTGAATTTTAATTTCCCCTCCAGAAAGTCTCTCCTTAGTGTTACCATCCTTCAAGCAGTGGGGTTCTGGCTGGCAGACACTCGGCTGAATGATGAGGCAGGTTTTGCCAAGGGTTGATTATGCTGTCCCCTGTAGCTGGCACAGCTCCTGCAATCCAACTAAACCTGCTCCATCTTCCACACAGCAAAGTAGAGTAACACCATAAGCTGTCCATCACGGCCAGCTGCCTTTTTGTGAATCAAATAAAACAAGGTGAAAACCAGGAGCTCTGACTTTATATTTAAGACATTCTATTGTAAAAAGTCTTCCGTTTAGATTGTTTTAGAAATTTTTCTGTAGGAATTTAGTTCTGAGCAAAATGTGTGCTACCAAAAAAAAGTCTTCTTGAAGTTTTGCAGCTGTATTTAGGCTGACTATTAGCTCCACAGTAAGAAGGCTTTCTGGGATCGATGGGACTACTTTCAGCAGGCAGGTCAGCACAGGCTGAAGAACTAATCCTTGCTCCTCTCCAGGCTTCTGGTCTAAACCGTGCTTTTAGTCCTGCTACCTTCCCATTCTTTTTTTAAATGGCAGTTTTGTTATGCCTGTCTACAATTAGCGCATTTTTGTGATACCTTACATACTGAGGCATAAACAAACTTCTGTTTTCGTAAAAGAATTTAAGATAGTAGTCATTCTGTGCTGGTTACTATTTCAAAACAATTATGTAATTGTTAAATATGTGATAATTTGTCTTAAGACAAAATAAGCAAAACATTTAGCACAAATAGGTTATTTCTACAGTGATGATCATTTTATTTTGATCTATATCTGCCTTTCATAGGCAATCTGATACACTTTTGCTTTGTTCATCTCGAAGACTATAGTCCTTCAAATACGTATTAGAGTTCTCTTGCATGTTTTAAATTGTGAGACACTATTTTGTTTACAACGCAATCTGAAAAAGCAGAGAAGTGCGTAAAGTGCACTGAAACAGATAAGATGGATCTTACTTGTTACTAGTACGGATTTCAAGGTGGTTTTTTTTTTCCTACCTGGATTCCTTTTAACATAATGGACCAGGATAGACATTTAGTAGCAAGGGTGACACACAACTCAATCGCCTTGCTCTGCAGAATCGTCCTCTCATGCGTCAGTTCCTGCAGCATTACCTTATCTGCAGTCCAGGTCTTTGGGAGAATCTGATTCTTCCTTACAAAAACTGCTACATTACAACAAAAATAGAATAGATCGTCTTGAACGATCTAACATTAAAAACTTATCCAAATCTTCTTTAAATTCTGAGTGGAAGAGAGTTGACTGAATAACCTGAACTGTTACAAGACGGGAAGTAAATTGCAATTTTCCTGCAGATTTACTTGCCTGCTTACATGGGAAGAAGTCTTTAATGTGAAAGACTTTCTGCACAGAACAAGAGATAATGGCCGAAGCTGGGTTTTCAGTTGACTTTAGATTTTTCTGTTTGTTCTTGCAAGTATGACTGACCAACAAAAGGCATGGGATACTTTGAATCTTTTAAAAATGCTGTTCTTTGATCAAACAAAGGATACTGAATGGTGGAAGTGCCTCCTTGCAATATTTCCAGCTGATTAAAGATGGCAAGATCTTAGAGGAAGAATGTTTCTGAAAAGATGCTCTGTGCAATTTTCTAACACTGACAGATGTACGGTGAAAAGAAGTGCTGTTTTTGTTGGGTTTTTTAATTATTCTTTGAAAAGCTCTCTGTTTTAAAAAAAGGTAGAACAGTCACATTGTATTTCTAGAAATAGATTGGATGATAGTAATCTTCCAAATAAACTACAGAAAAAATCATCATTACATAAGGCATGTTTCATGCTTCAGGATTGAAAATTGCTAATATTGAATCTAATAAACCTAATTAAAACTTTATTTGTAAATGAAGAAAGAAGTCATTAACCAAGGTTAGGTCTGAAATACGGCTAATGTATACTTACTTCCCAAGACTGATTCTCTAGCTTGGTAAGTTCATGCCATCTACTTCAGCAAGTCAGAACTTTGTTGGTAGCTTGTGTTTGAAAATACCTGGTAGAGCTGGGTTTGAATATCCTGCCATGGGAGGGTGGATGTATGCCTGATACAGGAGGTGGGATATATTTATTTTGAGGTTTGCACAACTGCGGAATCACAGTGGTGCCCCTTGTGAAGGGAAACCTGTGCATGCTGATGCTTAATGGATAAAAGGCCGAAGTCCCTTTAACCATGGACTACCCATTTCTGTGTGGTGGTGTAATATCTTCCACAGATATAAACAATGCTTTGAAAAGTGCCTGATTACTGAACCATCATAATGGAATAAATATATTTCACATGCAGAGTAACGGCTTGCTGTATGTTGCAAAAATAGCAGAAGTTTTGGACTAACCTTCAGTGGATGGGTTCAATCCAAGGCTGATTTTAAAGTAGTGGTCTTTCCACACTGGGAACATCTCAGCTTCACAAAGGTTCATAAAGGGACTGAACCTAAGTCCTGAACTCCAGTAGAGTTTTATGGTAATTGTAGAATACAATATGGTAGTTTAATGTGCAAACTTCTTGCTCATTTTCTCTCCAATACCTACTGACTGGCCCGACTTCCCTCTCCCTGTGAGATGAGATTCTGTTCAACCAAGTTTCAATACATGGGCACAGAGAATGCAAACTTCAATTTTACTTGCATGGAGACATTGCCACAATGAGAACAGCTTAGAAGTTGTGGGAGAGTCTTGAGTTAGGCCTGTCTATACTTTTTATGCTAATTTCTTATAGTCCTGAACAGCACTATCCCTCCTTTTTAGGTTTATCATGGCCTATTTTCTTCTGTGGGTTACTCATCAGAATCAATACATATTACCCAGGCGTCACCAGTAAATATAAAGAAATACCTCCAAAAATTTTTACCTCAAAGTGACTTACTTAGTACTAAGTTTTTTAATTGCTGCATACACTGACATAAATAATAGCTGCTCTATAAGTATTAATTTAAATGACAGCAGAAACAAATGAATACTTAATAGTATAATTGGTTTAAAAGGTGGTTAAATGTAAGTATGATTCACTTATGATGTATGGAAAGAAAAGGAATTAAAATAATAACAATGGCATTAAATTACATGTTGAGTAGAAGCTTTAGATTGTAATTAGACGAAGCATACATGCATCCTTTTCATATTTTTTTCCTATTCACATAGCCAGAACATAATGCATTTTGACATCTCTGACTGTGGTAACTACTAAACTAATTTGATTCACCTCATCTTTTCTGTTCAGGGCATTTTTCTAAGGGATGTTGTGATGCATCTTTGGATGTAGGATGGCTGGAATCCTAATTGAAACCTGAGAATGAATTGAATGATTTAGATTTGGTTTACTCTGGTAACATAGATATACAGTTCGCTCAGTGGCAGCTCTGTAGGTAGTGCACATGAACTCAAATTATTTTTCCTTTCAGGTGCCATTAAACAAGCTGTCACAAAATAATCCATTTCTTAGAAAATTTGAAACTGTTTTTCCCTTTTACAACTCCATTTTTCAGTGTAGATGTATGTCTATCCAGCCGATTTGCTGCCCTTCAGTAAAAATCACATCCAGTCAGAAACAAATGGACTATTGGTGATAGAAAATGATTTAACCTCTTTTGTTCAGGATGGTCTGATCCAGAAGATGGTTGAAAGTTTGTATTTAATCTTCACATCAATACTGTTATGAGTGTTGGGTGACTGGGGATAGCAGGCAGGGGCTGGGAGCAGCTGCAGCCCCTTCTGTTTCTTGGAAACCAAATGGGTGAAATGAGGAATTCTCAGCCCAGTTGTGCTGGGAAAGCCAAATGTCTGTGCTGCCTTGCTCCTGTAATCTGTCAAGGCAGGGAATTTGTGATTCTAACTGACATAAATTCTGAGATTATGAATTCGGGTCTTTTGTTTTTCTCGCATAAAAAAAGGGATGAGAGGAAAAGAGAGGGAGTGAGAACAGATTTTGATTTGTTTACACTGTAAAATATATGGATTTGGGAATTATGCTTCCCATAACAGAATGTTATGAGAGCATTGAAAGAGTTTTCCCCCTAATATTTTCCTTGTATGGTTTGTCTGGGCTGATTGCTTCCAAATGACTGGATACTTCCAGTGGTCAGAACTACTTCCAAGTTGCTTTGCAAACTTTAATACCATCTGCTTATCAGCTCTCAAAATGGGGAAGAAGGGTGGATTATTACCTATTGCACGTATTTGCTGACAATCCTTGATATTGAACCTCGTTCAGACCACCAGAACAGTCTTACCATATGAGGAATTCCCAGCTTTCGTATTGTTTCACAAAATTGTACAAGTTGTATTGTTTTAAATTTGCATTTGGTTAATCTCTCTGTGCTTGGCAGTCCTATTGCTGAGGTACTTCCAGTTATGACTTTTCCATGTTACTGTCTGATGTTTTGTGTGTGCATTTGTTGTTTTCAGAGCTGATTTCCAAGGTAGTTTGATTTGTGATAACAAATCTGTAGTAATTCAAAAACTGTATTTGAAGAGCTGGAAGAAAGCACCAGCATGTAAATACAGGTTTACTAGTGAGTGAGTCAGTTCAGCATAGCACCATGGAAAGTTTATATGATCAGTTTTATTAGAGGATGCCATCTCATTGGTTCGGTATTCAAAATGAAGCTATTTGAGTGTTGTTGGTTTTTATGTTTAGAAAGTAGTAACCTTATTTTATAATTACGTGACAAAAGCCATAAACAATCATATGTATTTAATTCTGCATTCATCAGACCTTTTACATACCTCAAGAGAAACGCAAGAAAATAGACTAGACTATTTCACTTGGAAGGGACCTGCAACGATCATCTAGTCCACCTGCCTGACCAATTCAGGGCTGACCAAAAGTTAAAGCATACTATTAAGGGCATTGTCCAAATGCCTCTTAAACACTGACGGGCTTGGGGCATGGACCACTTCTCTAGGAAGCCTCTTCTAGTGTTTGACCACCCTCTTGGTAAAGAAATGTTTCCTAATGTCAAGTCTAAAAAAAAATCTAGCGATATTAAACTGCATCTCTAATGACATGTTATATTGAAATGAATTCATGCGACTGATCTTATTTTAACATTTTTTAACATATTTTAACAAGTAAGAATGTTTTTTAAAAGAAACAGTAAATGTATCTAGCCAGCATTACTGTAGGACTTAACCTCAAATGTAAAATCTTTTATTAAAGAGATGTGATAATAGTTAACATCATCACTGCTGTCATCTTGAGTGTCTTCACTACTGATTTCCTAGGATATGTTAAAAAAATTATCTTCAGAATTACTATTTTTTTGTCTTGAGGTGAGATCTTCAATTGTAGTCTGTTTATATGTTTCAGGACTGTACTGTAGTTGTTGGCTATTTCCATAGTAGCCTATTAAAGAAATTTTCATGATGCTATTTTACTCTTTGTCTCTGTGTTTCCCACTCTGGTTATGTCTTTATCTACGCACTTGGCAACCTTTTTTCTGAACTGGTTAGCATTGTCAAAATGTAGACAGCTCATAATGTCCACCATCACCAGCCATTTCATCAGATTTTGGAGTTTGGCAGTCTTTTCCAATCACAAAATTAGTGTTTGCAGCTAATTCTTCAAGCTGAACTTCATTTAGGAGGTTTTTGCTAGTTTTGATTCACACGTGCAGAATATGATTTTTCTGTTCTTTCAGTCTTGTGGGTTCCAGGAAGATGGGATTTATGGGAAAGTTGGTTTAGTAACTGGTTTGTTGAAACCTGTACTTTGAGCCCAGTAACCTCTATTACACCTACAAAGAGACTTTTTGCCCTTTTTCTCTGGCTTGGATTACACTTGTGAAATTAGGTTTCGGATACTCCTGCTTTTTTCTGTTGTCAATGGGACAAAGCTTCCTTTGTGGTCTGTTCTTGAAGGTTAGATGTTTAGATTTTGGTGCTGGCAAATGTTATGAGCATGTACTTTATTTTTGCAATATTTCACCTTTCAAAGGCAAGATGAAAACACAGTGTTTAGAATTTCTAGTCTAATATTTAACTATTATGCCCCTTAATCAAACATATAACAAAAGATCAATAGATTTTTGCCTCAAGTTAACTCTGAGGTCAGTGTACACAAGAAACTGGGGAATAAAAATTGCTTCATTACCAAGGAAAATCACTTAGCTTATAAATTTTTAATGAAAGACCATTAATAAAGCTACAGATCAAATTTAATATCTTCTACACTCACTACTGTGAAAGTTTTTACAGTCCATAAATTTACTTAAGTGGTATTTAAAATGTGTCAGGGTTGGGTTTTTTTTTTTTTGTAAGAAAATAAGTGCAGACACATTTTTTCCTCCTACAGATCTTCTGCTCAGCAAGATGAGTGATTGAAACATATTGTCTGTTCTGTGTGCGTAATATAAGCTATGCAGAATCTTTTGGTCAAGATTTTGCCAAAAGGCTACTCAAAAGCATGTTTTAACCACGTGTCCTAGTTTTATTATTTGAACTTGAGACACGCAGCTTTTGTCAGGTTCTGCTGAGGTAGGATCATTTTCTGTACACCTCATCTTTCTGGTTGAAGAGATTTGATTATTGCAGTACTTTGGTTGTGAATGGAAAAATTATCAGGCAGCTTACTGGTGCAGGATGGAGCCACTCTCACCTCTTGGATGATAGCAGCCCTCAAACATGTTCGGCTTTTCAAAAACTACCTGTTTCTACTCAGTTTTTTTGCCTTTATCTGTGAGTCTTCTACAGCTTTCGTCTTGATTGTATAAGAAACCATCTATCCGTCCTTGTCCTTACCATGACAACTGAAATTGGATGGCATGTCCAAAATTACTTTCCCTACTGTTTTTTGTCTGGTGTGATGACAGGTTGTCCTACAGAAAGATCTTTAGCTCTGAAACTTTCCTGGTTGCTCTGACAAAGCAATTACAGCCTTTTCATTAGGATGTGGTACCATGATCAGTTTTTGTCCTCAAGTATTTACTTGAAAAAAGATTGTCAGAGTAGGAGAGGACAGTTACTTGAAGGAATGCCCTATTTATTTATTTTATTTTTTGAAAGGGGGGAAATGTCTCTTTATTTGGACTGAACTGCACTAATGTGCCATAAGAATAGCCAAGCTAAATTAATGCCAAGAGGTCAGGATCCTGATACCAAAGCTATGGTCTGCATTAACAGTGGAGGGTGAGAGATAACACGTGCAGAAACCACCTGGAAAGGGATTTATACAACTACAAAAAATTCTTCTCCTTGCATTATCACTCTCTCATGCACTTGCCAAGCCATAGTTGGCTTGTGGGTTTTGCTGTTCGGTGTTTTTTTTAACAACAGTGAAAAAGGCAAATGCATTTGGTTGTAAGTCAGCAGGAACACTTGTTACACTCAGAATCTTTCTACTTAAGAAACATTTTAGTGTCCAGGCTAATGCCTGCATGGATGGGTGAGGGATAGGGGGCAGGTCTACTAAAAGCTAATTGATCTAAAAGCAATTATTTTAAGGAAATCACTGCTAGCAGATAGCTGACTTCTGTCTTCCATTGCAGCTGCACTCTGAGTGTTACCCTGGAGCAGGCGATCATTCTGGCTCGGAGCCATGGGCTACCTCCTCGCTATATCATGCAAGCTACAGATGTCATGCGCAAACAGGTAGGATGCTCGCTAAGGGTAAAGTCTTGATGTTTCTTCAAGATGTGTTATCATTAAACAAGAATGACTTGACCAAGCATTTTTTAACCTCCATCTTAGTGTTGTGTAATGTCTGTGTGAGTTTTCTTAGTTTGGGTATTTTGTTGGGTTATTTTTTTAAATTCTCTTCCTTTATTGTTGACTGAAAGGTGTTTGTTTTTTCTAAATAATGGAACAGATGCTTGCTTTCTCTGTATGTGTAAATGGATCGTAATTTTTACAGGGTTATGATTTTACTTAATGATTTTTGTATTGTAACTCCTGTGGCATCGCCTTACATCAGAATAGTCTGTTGAGTAAGACAGTCTTTATTTTAATATGTATTGTCCATAAAAATAACTTAAGATTATTAACTATTGTTAATAAAAAGTGACTCGTACCAAATGAAGGGGAACTGTAGGAAGGCAGGGGAGAAATAAATACCGTGGTTCTTAACTTACCAGGCAAGATTCCTGAGGACAATGTGCTTATTTTGAAATAGTGTTTTTCACTCTTTGGTCATAATAGAATATTAGGATTTAGAGGATGTTGTGGATAGTTAACCACCTCAACATGAAGTCTTAGTGCTAAGGTATGACAAAAAATGCTGGATTAAAAGGCAGTATCAACTGAAAATAGGGGATACACTGTACTGTATTGGCACAACTTTACCTAGAATATCTTGTTATCAGATAAATGCTTTCAAAAGGATGTTTGGAATCTTGGAAGGAGTTCAAAGGAGGCGCACAAATGATCCAGAGGTTGTTAGACAAGGCTTATGAAGTGAAGATTAAAGAGCTCAACCTATTCATTTGATCAAAGAGAGGTTGAGTGGGGGCTTAATCACTCTGTATACATAGGGAACATATATCCCAGCGTGTGGTAGCTTTTAACCTTATGACAAAAGCATAAACAAGATACGGGATGCACTCAATTGTGAAGTTAAAAAAAAAAAAAGGTAATTAAATATTGGAACACGTAATCACAGATAAGATGAGATTCATAATTTCTGGGGTTTAATTTGCATCTAATTTTATTATTTTCCTTAATTCTGCTACATATTCTGTTCAGCAATCACAGTTTAGTTATAAAAATGATTAAACAGCTGTACTTTACTTTTGACTTGCTGTAGATAAAAATACATGTATGCTAGATCAAACCTGTAGTCTGTTAAAGCAATTGTGTAGATATTCTCAAGCCATAGATTCTGATCAATTATATGTAAGTGCTGTTGCCTAACATGGATACGTCAGAGTGATTAGTCTCATTCCTTTTCATATCGGACTTTCACTTTATTCGGTTCATAAATTAAGTTTCTGGGGTAAATAAATACCCTTAAGGTTCTTGAATCAGATCATGTAGGTCTGCTCAGGAATTACAGCTTTAAGTTGACTTGAAAAGAAAGCTACTGCTGTATAAAAATAAACTTGCATTTACACATTGATATGTCTGCTCCTGAAGTTGTAGGCAAAAGGCAGATCTGTGTATTTCACAATCAAAAACCATGGATGTAGGATTGTGCATATGTCTGCTTGCAGGATATGTTCTGTCAAAGGGCGCATTTTCAATGTACAGTTCTGGACAGTTTTAAAAAATGCTGATTCATCTATGGATCTTCTGCAGTTTGTTAAATGAAAGACAAAATGAAAGTTAACCTGCTTGGTTTTGAGCAGCTGTAACTGTACTTGCTCAAATAGAGATGTAGAAAGAAGCCTGCAGTGGGGCTACATTCTCTGAAGTAAAACAGCAGGTGATCAATAGCTGTTAAAGATACCAATATCCTCAATACCACCCACAGACACTGCAAAAAAGTCTGGTAGTATATCAAGCCAGACTTTTTTCACACATTCTTCCTCTTGCAGGAAACAACTACTGCATTTAATAGAGTAATAATCTTTTGTTGTAATTTTAAATCGGGCTTGGAGTTCTGTAGTAGAAATATAACCCTCCATTAAATTCTAAATATTTTGGAGTATTTTCAACAATGCACTATGGTATTTTATAGAAACCTGTTCTGGATTTAATGTTTAAATTATCTGTAGGATTTAACTGTCAGGAGCAGAACGCAGGCCATAAAACTTGGATGAGGGGTGGAAAAATAAAGCTTCTTGGGGTTTGATACAGAACATTTAGTTAAGGGCAATACATGTGTCTTTTATCTGGCTTAATATAAAAAAACCAACTGAACAAAAACTTTGTTAGCCCATTTACACCCTGAATCTTTTGTGGAATAAAGAGATTAGCCACAGGGAGGTGCAAATGAAAGGACATCTATTCCATCTGTTATTCTAGAGAAGCCAGCAACGTTAGCTCCTAGCAGTATCAGCTTTCCACAGGGGGAAATTGTCTCTACATGAAGCTGATATCTCTTCCAGCTTGGGGCACCAGTACTGAATAACTGGAGACACCTGACTGAATGGATGACCTCAGGAAGTGGGTTTTTTCTTTTAATTTGAATGAGGCTGTGATCATGTTTAACAAGACTTATCATAGCCCTGACAGTATTGTTAGAACAATTTTCAAAGTAATTGCCCTGTCAGTTACAATTAGGTATTCACAAGCACCTGTTCTGCGAGATCTAAAGAAAAGAGACCAACTTGTGAGAGTTGGTATGAACTTGGCTCTGTGGGATGGTTTTAGTTAAGAGATTTCTGTCTTTCATCTGCTAATGCAGTCTAGACTGATTTCTAAAATAAAAATTTTGACAAAACATCCCAACTATCTTTTAGTAACTTTTACTAAAGTATTTACTTTTACTAAAACATTTACTCATGTATGTTAATTCACATAAACATCTGTACCCACAAAATACTATGTAAAGCATCCTGACAGGAGTGTGTCTTCAGGATGCAGCAGTGTGTGGAGAGGATGGAGGCCTAGGAAAGAAGCTGCAGGAGGGCACAGGGCTCTGAGGAAGAAAGGTAACTAAAAAGCTGATAAACAGAAAAGGCTAGGAGATAATTTGTGTTGTCTTTTAAGTGAGTAATCATTTTCCCATGCTTTTTCATGAGTATAATAAGAGCACTGCATTTTGAATAATTCTTAGGAGAATTGTAGTGATTTAAAGCTCTTTGAGCAGGGCATAAAGAGAATCTGTTTTCTTTATGTGGCTGGTTCTTGCTATCCTTAAATTAGCATGTAGCTTGAAAATAAAGCTATAATTTTTTCTCATGGCAATGAGAATACTAGTTCATATATAAGAGTCCAGATTGATGGCAGTGTCTCCTCAGAGGTGCCAGCATCTTTCAGCAGTGCTCTGGCAGTACTGGTAAGCAGAGGGAGGCATTCGGGAGCCACATAGCACAACTATTGCTATAGCTTTAAGAATAATATTGGAGAAGTATAAATTAACAGTATATTGAAACAGAAATGGTGTAATGGTGCTCAGTGGAGACCAAGAGATGTCATGTAGCAAGTTGCTAGTAATTCTTGGGAGCTTTTCCTCAAAAGAAGTAAGAATCTGGTGGTTGCAGGTAAGGTCTAATTTGTTCTCCTGCTAAACAATAAATTACATGGTTGTATAAAGCTAGACTCTTTTAATGCATTTGATTTATTATGTGAGCAAGATACTAAAATTAATTTGTCTAGGGAGTGATGCAAGTAAAATAGGCTGGTTTTGTTCTCAGAGGTAGTCACAGCACTGACGGTAGGATCTACATGTGATTGATTTAGATAGTTTTCCCATGTATATGTATATTCTGGCTCTCAGTTATGTAATGATATGCCAATCTCAGCAGTCTGTCACGGTGGGTTTTCTTTATTATGATAAAAATTCAGAAAATGGCACTGAGGAAAGGACACTGAAGGTGATGAAGGTCTGGACTTGACATGTCTAACTTTATAACCAACACTGGATCAGCTATCCTTATGTAATTCATGGACAGACACTTTTCATCTCTGTTCTTAAACCTCCAGTAGTGGATATTTCTGCACAGTGCTTCCAAGTGGTCTGTTCCAGAGTTTTCTTAATGTTTTTGTTAAGATGTTTTACTTAGTGCCTCATTTGAGTCTCTTTTTTTTTTTGTCTTTTTTTTTTCCCCTTCAGTTTGTCTCCTGTTTTCTGTCCAGTGTGCTGTAGACTTAAAGATCAGATTTTACTTCCTTTTTAACAATAGACTTTTGAATGCTTCCAGAGATGGGGCATCTACCACCTCTCTGGGCAATCTGTTCCAGTACTTTAGCAACCTTTTTGTAAAAAATTTCTTCCTTATGTCTAGTCTGAATCTACTGGCTTTTAGTTTAAAACCATTATCCCTTGTTCTATTGCTACAGGCCCTGCTAAAAAGTCTGCCCCAATTTGATTATAGTTTTCCTGATAAGCCATCACTTTTGTAGATAGAACAACATCAATCCATCTGATCTTTCTTTTTTTCAGTTGTGTTTTCTTACCTAATCATTCTCCCTATTCTCCTCTGAACTCTTTTCAAGTTTTTATTAAAGATGAGAAGTAACTATGAAGAATTACAAAAGAATCTTACAGGACTTCATGATTGAGCAATAAAATGGCAGGTGAAAATCAGTGTAGATAACTCTTAAGTGATGCATACAGGGGGAAAAAAACAAACCCTAAGTTCACATTCACAATAATTGACTGTGAGCTTGCCATTACATCTCATGTTCAAGACCTCAGGATATGATAGAAAACATCAGCTCAATTCTCAGTAGCTATCAATAAAGCAAATCAGAAGTTATAATGGTTTAGGCAAGGATAGATGACAAAGTAGAAATCATACTGTCATGACCCTTCATTTTGAACTAGAGGATGTTCTGATCCCTTCCATAAGGATACAGCATAATGGAAAAGGTTCAGAGAAGGTCAGAAAAAATGATCAACAGTTGGAAATGGTTTATAGACAAGACAGACAGACAAAATAATCTAGGGGTTTTCAGCTTTATGAGTGAGGGAGGATATGACAGAGGTCTAAAGAACATGTGGCACGGTTAGGGACTAACCATTGTCCTCACCAGTGCAGAACTAAAGGCATCAAATGAAACTAGCAGATTCAAACCAAATGAAAATAGTGGTTCTTGACACAACAAGCTAAGATTGTACCCCAAATGTGGATCTCCTTCCACAAGGATGTTAGTGATGTGCAGTTATTCATGGGTTCAAGATGAGATGGGAAAGAAGAGAAGAGAATCACTGAAATCAATTAAATACATACTCGCTGCTGAAGAGAGGAAGTATTGAGTGACTAATCATTGAATTCTGGATGATTTTCTGGGGAAAGAAATATGTTTGTTGTGGTCTGTAGTCACGTGTCTTTTGCAACTGTCAGAGACAAGCTTACTGAGCTAGATGTAAAGCTAGTAAAATCACTTTTATATTCTGCCTTCAGTTTTGTAGGTACTCTAGTTATTTTCTCTATCTTTACCACTATTTTTTTTCCCAAAAGAAATGTAAGGACACAGTATGTTTTCTGTCACGTGTTGATTTGCATAAACTCTGAGAACCGACCTGTGTGTAACCAGCAGGCCTTTTTCATCTTTTGTTTGAGCCCATAACAGTGAACTAATACCTTCTCAATTACCTGAGTACCAGATTTCAGTCAAATGCAAGGTCTAGTCTTACTCTACGTATTGAATCAATGATTATACCTCATTTTTACATCATGTGTAGCTGCCATTGCAGCTCTATTTGGAATGTAAATTATCTTTGATGTTTCATACCAATCTAAGATCTCACTGTAGGAGTTCTGAGATTACCTATTTTTGTTCTCTGTTATTTTGTCCTGAATTAGGTAGTACAGGTAGGTAGGTAGGTTCTGTAGGTAGTACAGAAGAACAAATAAAGGGAGAGTCAGTGTATGTATTATAGACAGAACAAGTAGTTTTCCTGTCCTTCAAAGTATTAGAAAACATAAAGAGACTGTAAATCTAACAGATATGTTTCTTTATGATGACTACTTTACATTAATAAAACTGCACTCTAAAAGCTAGACCTCATAATTTAAGAACAAATTTTACTAAGTTCTTTCATATGTCTAAGCTAGTTTGCAGAAGAGTCTGCATTTTTCACTATCATGGTATATGAACATTGTGCATGTTTTATCAAATTCCTCCTTACGGTGGATGAGTCAGTGAGACAAGAGTACTTTCATTATTGTTTTTTCAAAGGATCAACTGAGGTACAGAGAGATCAGCTTTTCTAGTTGACCCTGCTTTAAGCAGGGGTGTTGGACTAAACAATCTCGGGAGGTCCCTTCCAACCTGATATTTTTTTTTTTTTTTTTTTTTTTTTTGTGATTCTGTGATTATAAAGGAAGATCAGGACCTGCATTTTTCTAATCCTAATTTAGTGCCTCAATTTAGGCCATTTTTCTAGATTTACCTAGAAAGCTATTCATAGGAAATAATCTGTAGTATTTGTTTGTTTAGAAGTTCATGGGAAATAAGTTACATTTCAGAAAAAAATTTGTTATCTATGCCTTCCACAAAGAACAGTGACAAAAATCAAACAAATTGAAACAAGATGTGTTTGGATTGTTTTAAACTTTAAATGTTAATTTTTTATGAAGTCTTTTGTGTTAGTAAGATATAGATGTACGCATTTATTTAATGTCAAATGGAAAGATTTTGTCTCTTTTCTGCATATTTCTCTTAAGTTGAGAATTAATGTACTGCTGTAACTTGTTCCCCACCTTAAAGAGGAGCATTGTTTTGGGACATGGAGCATATGTATTAATTAATTAGAATCAAATAGCTACGTTCATCTAGAAAGCTCAGAAAACTTTCTAACTTGTGTTGGAATAAATGAAGCAAAATTGTTTTTCTTTCACAGGGTGCGAGAGTACAAAACACAGCTAAGAATTTAGGAGTGAGGGATCGAACACCACAGTCTGTCCCAAGGTAATTGATTGCTTGTGTCCTAGACCATGATTTTGTCTAGTTTGTGCCAAATTCTGTCCTAGCTACTCAAAAGTTAACAATAAACACTGTCTGTATTGTGCACTAACTGTTAAGACTTGGCTTTTAATGTACATAAAATCAATTATGTTCTTAGCCATACAATTTTACTTAAGGTAATTAGTTGAAGAAATTCAGGCTATGTAGCACTTCAAAATGTGCCCATTTTTGAAAAATGAAACCTAGTTCATGTTAATTATGAAAACACTGGAGTAAGTCCTTCATCACTTGTGATGTTTAGTGGTTTTGGGGAAATCTTCATAACTAAATCCATAACCCCATTTTAATGAAATACTGTACTGCAATATCTCAGCAAAATCATATTCTAGTTGCTTTTAGAGATGATGTAGTCTTTCTTTGTCTCTTTCTGAAACATCCATTAGAATGAAAAATGTGACTGTTCTATATTTATCCAGCTTTTAATGCTGTGATGGATTGCAGGTACCTGAAATTTCTTAAGCACAATACCCATAAATGAAAATAACCGAACAATAATGTTCTTAATCTTATCTTAAAGTGGTTTTATTAATCCAGCTCTAATTTAAACTTTTTTTTTACTAATTTAAAACATGGTTTTTGTTGACTAATGATTACATATTGAATGAGCTAAACAGATATGTGGAATACATAACAGACTCCCTGTGGTGTTTAAATTTCAGTAAGGAAACAATGAATTAGTATACCTGATAGAGGTGACCATGTGAATGAACACGTATGCTATCCACAGCCTCACAGAAAGACTGTCTTCTGGATTCTGACCAATAATACTCAGGAATTTTTTCTTCTTATGCAGTTTGCTCCGCTTTTATCAGGTGTCCCAGTTTCTCCCAGTAGGGAATCAGGCTACTGGTGATAACTTGTTTATAACAAATCACTGCACATTGTTCTGTGCATGTGCTCAATCTGATTCTGGAAAAGGAGTGTACCTTAAGTGTACAAGGTATGAGTAAGTCTGAGTAGCAGCTGCTGTTCAGTTGCTGAGTAGCAGCATTTGTTGGAGCATATATGCATCTTGTATGAGCCATAAAGGAGATTAAATAAGATCCAACAAAGTACTGATCCTAGAGTAAACCCATCAGCAATAAAGTCATTGCCTGTACCAGCAGGTGAGGACATCCAGGACCAAAATTGCCTGACCAACTGTCGTGCATTGTGGGAACCTAAGGCAGTAAGCCAACATTTTCTTACAGTAAAAGCTGTGAGAAGCCTTGTCATATTTTGAACGGTATGGTTTTGGCCTTAAATGGACTCCTCCTTCATGACATAATTCTGGAGACAGCCAAAGAATTGTTGCAAACCAAACTTTTCCCTCCTCTAAATGACAGAGCATGTATCTAGATTCAGAGCTTTTGTGATAAAGGAAAAATCTAAGTTTTAAAAAGAAAAAACTTAGCCATAAGACATTTTTTGGCTTTGCATCAGTTAAGAAAAGATTGCCTCTTTCCAGTTGACGCTCCCACAACATAGCAATGAAAAGCTGAAGGAAAATTATGAGATGGCTCCTAGAACATAGCATAGACAGATGCATCCAACAAGCTTGCCAGCCAGCAGCAACAGCAATGTCACAGCGATATCTCATTGACCTCAGTGTTTGCGGCATTTGATGTACTGTTAGAGAGATAAGTCACATAAGTCAGAATAGTCATCAGAAGGAGTGATACTTTTGATGTATAGGTAAATGACACTGTGAGTTCTTAATTCTTTGCCTTGAAAAGAATTTTACCATTACATTTGGCTCCATTTAATGTCATGTGACAGTGTTCTCAGTTCTCTGCAGTTGCCAGTGTTTTCTGTCTTTTCTCAGCTGATCTGTTTGTACCATCTCAAACAGTTGTTCGATATATATTGACTCAGAACAGTCTGTTTCTGCTCCATACCGTCTTCAGCAACTATAGCTCTTTAGGGATTTATGCAGCCTTGTTAGTTTGCCTCAGAATTCTCCTACATCACTTGCTCTGAAGACAAGCAACCTTAATGATTACCATTTTAACCTGAAGAATACACAGACCTTGGTACTTGGGGCTGAGCTTTTCTGCACATTGTTCCGCAGAAATTAGATTTTTCTAAAACATCATCACAAACTAACCCCACTGCAATTACTTCAGTGAGATTCTGACAGTAATTTTATCTGTCTTTTGCCAGCTTTGAGTATTACTGCTTTATTACACCAGCAGAATCAAATAACTCAAATGACCCCTGTTTATTTTTCTCTGCATACTTGTCTGTATAAAGATCAGGCCATCTTCTTCTCTCATTGGTATGCAAATATGAGATATATGTGTAATGGCTTATATATGGTTTCTAACAAATACATTGGTGTCTGTACAATGTGACCTTAAATGATTGTATTTCTGAATCTGCCAGATGACAGTGTGGAAGAGCCCAGTGATCTTCAGAACACTTTATGGTGGAGGTTTGAAAGCAGATTTGCAGTTGCTGTTTGGCTGACAGAACTGATGCTTCTTATTCTTACCATCTAGCAACTCTGCTTGATAATCACTTCCAGTGATTCAGAGAAAAGTTATTTAGCCCATGGCCATGGTGTGTTGTCAGCGTCCCATGGGTTTTAACTCCAAAGGGAACTGAAATCAGAGAACAGCAGCTATCCTGCCCTGCTCTTGTGTAGCCACAGGATGCTTTTTCTGACAGGATGTGCCTAGATGTTGAACAGGCTTTCGGTACTCACAGGGGCAGCCATACATACCATGCCGCACATAATTTCAGTAGCAGAATATCATCAGCCCATTGATCTTGAATTGCTTGGGGAGCCCAGCCACATGTACAGATTTTTGTTTTCTGTGTTTATCTGTCATACGATTTTGGAATTTATGATTAGTTAAAATGGAGTCATATAAATTAATGTGATGCTTAGCAGGCAAATTTGCAAAATATACTTGGAAAACTCAGATGCCCTGAGCATCTTAAATATCTCCAGCCCCCAAGCCACTGGACGATTCACCACCCTGCCTGTAGCCAGACCTACCAAACCTGCTATTTCTATTGCTTTTGTATTTCGACGTCAGAGATTCTTCATGTTAAGTATTAATGCAGATGCTGTGTCATTGTCTCTTCATTTTTGGCTTCTGATGCTTTTTCTCCTTGCCATGCCATACTCGGTCTCTTCTCTTTGCTATTCCTTCAATGATAGAGTTTCCCTGAGGAAAATATGTAATCTCCAAATGAGATCATGTCTATTGCTGGTTCTAATTGCTGTGGTTGCAGGGGAGATACTGTATGCTGGGCATACTTAGGGAACAGAGAGCCTGGGGTCAGAATGATTGCTGTTTATTTTCAGTATTCCTAACATTAGGGTAAAGTTTCAAACACTTGCTAATAACCAAATCCATGCAAAAGGATTTAATAGAAATTCAAAAGCCTCTATGAATGAAAGAGTGGCTATTTCAGTCTGTACTGAGGTAGTCATTTGAACCAAATCTTACTGGTCTTGACTTCACACATGTGGAAGTTGGGGGGGAGAGAGTTTAAAATCTTCATGCTGGCATGTGACATGTCTGACATATGTCTTAGGTTCTTCAAACAGCATCAGTTTTACAGCGAACTATGTTAGAGTGAGGTCTGACTCTGTGCCAAAACAAAAATGGAGCCAATGGCATTCAGCAAGCAGCTTTTCCAATTTAGAAATTCAGAGCAACAACTGGTAATTGGATTAGTGAGACTTAGCTTTCTCCAGAACGGGGTCTTCAGTGCAGAAATATGAAAACTTGAATAAACTGGAATGTCTTTATAAGGTTGTGTATAGATGTGTATTTTAATAATACCACTTTCAATGTAAACATTCATGCTCATGAATAAGATTTTACTGGTTTTGTATCAGTGTTATTAAGCTGAATTCAGCACCTCTTGTTTTGCAGTGCAGGAAGGCTTCGATTTAGTTTGTGTTCCTTAAATTTACTCATTTTAATAATGACCAAGCTCTCAGAATAACAATTGCTTTGTTTTTTGTCATTGTCAGATTATACAAGCTATGCCAGCCACCACCACCTGTTGGAGAAGAATGAGGAGAACTGCTCCAGAAAATAACCCAATAATGGCCTTTGGGATACTGGGACTACATGACAAAACCTAACTGCACTACAGCAGTATGTGCCTGGGGCTTTGATAAATAAAAAAACCCTTTACTCAGGATTAAGAAAGAAATACCCTGAATATTATCTATTGGTTTTGAAAAATGGCTTCCAAAAAGCATTTCTGGAATCTGTGCACTCTGGCCTTACACTAGTAGAACAGGAATCTTCCTTGGGAATTTTACACTGGAATCAGATTCCTTTGATGGGTCTTGTTCAGCCACATGATAGGTATAGCTAGCAGCTTGAAAACAAGTGTCTTGTTCAGAGAGAATGACTTCACTTGTACACTATACAGAATGTGTTCTTGTGGAAGGAATAAAAGCCTAGATAAACTAGGCTTGATAATGAGCATGCACTTCATATGGGGCCCTTTGCACTGATAATCACTTTTTTCCTGTCACCATCATAATTTCTCAGAACGATGACATTACTGTTTCAAGGATATAATGTAAGTGAGGTTTAAAGATGGAAAACTCATCTCAGAATTGTGTTTAATGGCTGCAGGCAGACTGCTGCTATGAAGGTGTGCTTGTAATCAGTAAACTCATCCATGTCTTAAGCAGTCAGTTGTCATACTCCTTTAGAAGGAATACCTAGATGGCATATGAGGTGAAGTTTTGCCCTTTTTCAGTTGCCAGTGTAATGAAGGAGAAGGGTAAGTCTGATCTTCGTCTGTAGTTAGACTGAATTTCAGACTCTGTCTAATGGATGTTTTACATTATTGCACCTCTGCCTTTCAGAGTTTTCCAGAGTTGTGTATGTTCTTGTATAGTACTATAGTAGCAAATCTACGTAAGGCAAGGATGAGGCAGTATTGTTATGTTTAACTGGAAATGCCTGTGGTTTAAGTTGAAGAATAGTTTGGGTGTTTGATGTTTTATGCTACTGTTTCCCATATTTTGTCAGAATTGTTTTGTGTAGTGTTTCAGTTCTTTGGAGTGGTAATTGTTATAGATTTATTTTGAAATTGTACTGAGTATTTACAGGGCCAAGGGAAAATGTAGCTGTGTTTGGCTGTTCTTCTGGCCAAAGAATTTTCAGAGAAAATGCCCCCAAATGAGGTTTCATATGTGAACACATTAAAACAAAAACTATATTCTGAAATAGTTCTACTTGTACCAGTAGCTATACATTCTATTAGAGCAGGACATATACTGTCTGAATAGAATTTATTTTTTGTACAACAGGGGCCTATAGTTATGCTGTAGCAATCAAACTTCACAACGTAATTTTTGCATATTATTGATTATTTATGGAATCTTCAACAAATATATTAATCCACAGTGAAATAAGTGAGAATTCAAAATGAGCTGTACTCTTGCAGAGAGTGTTTTTATATAGGCTATCTGGGGGACTTGTTACTTTTCTCCAAAGGAGGAATTAGAGCTCCTACCTTTTTCAGTATTCTTAATATTTTTACACAGACTTTAACTTTGCTAAGAAAATAAATATTTTTATATATCCACGGATATATATGTCTGCACATATATGTGAATTTCAATATGTATATATTTATGTAGTCATATCAATTACTGGTCCAACATTAAATATAGAATGTTTGCCTTAAACTGTGACAAAGACATGCAATAACGAACACTTCAGTAACAATTTCTCCTTTGTGCTTTGAAGTTTACACTCTTTCATAGTTACTGGAAGCTGTGGGACTACTATCCTTTTGGTTAAAAAAAACCAAACAAACCAACAAACAACAAACCCAAGCCAGAAAACAGAAGTTTTACTCTTTAGAAACTTACTCGTTTTGTCTAGGATGACCTAATGCTTGTACGTAAGAAAGAGTCACAATTTCTATAGTTGTCGTTCTAGTCATGATCTTACACTTTTGGTTGTGTTTTATTCAGAGAGGCAGTAATGGCTATAGTAACTCCCACTCCAAGCAAAAGCACCAAAAATGTTTCAGTTTCTGCTTGTTCAGACACCAGGAGTACAGAGGAGCCGTAACCTCCTCATGCCAAGGATGGTGCCGGTGTCAGCCCTGGCTGCAAGCTCACATCTTCCTGTGAGATTTGCCCACATGAGTTTTAGTTTTTTACTATGAGGCAAGTCAGCTGTCAGCTGCATGGAGCTGCTAATCCTGTATAATATAAAATAACCTAGAGGACAAAATCTGTTGCATGCACGCACATTATTGTAACTAGTCATCACTTTTTTATTGCATTGAAACTGGTAGGAGTGCAAATATGCCAAAATAGTCTCCTGTATAATATGGTAATTTTCTAATTCGTTCTGTTGTTGAAAGCATGGGATAATAGACATCTGTAAACACTGAGGAACAAACAGTTATGAGCTAGGGACTGGACCAAATTCTTTAGCAATTGTTTCATGAATGTGCATCAGAAATCTTGACCTCTTGTTTTTGTATCTAATTTTGGGTTCTTTATTCTTTTTTTTCCCCTCTAGAGGCAGTTTTCAAAAACTTATTCAGCACTGTAAGCTTCATTGGTGACCCATACTGTAAAACAAAGTATTTATTTAGCCTGGTATCAAAGGGGCTGAGAAACTTAAGCCCTGGTTTTCTGGTATTACAGGTAGCATATAAAGATAGGATTTCTGCAGGAAATTGGGCATAAATGTCCCACTGACTGTCTATAGAAAGTGGGTGCCTAATTTCTCAAAATTCCCTTCAAAAGCCAGTGTTCGCTTGAAACATTGTGCAGCTTTTCAAACTGCTTTTCTTGTCCCTCTGTTTTCAGAGCACACTGCACAATCTAACACATCTGGCTTCTAATAACATTAGATGGACCTTTAGGAAGCCCATTCTTAAATTACAAATTTACACATATTCATTATTAAAGCTATTTATCTTGTTTGGTATATGTAGAGGATGTATTTGTTCCTGCAAGGTGCACTTGCAGAGTAAAAAAAAAATCCATTCTTATCACAGTATGTTTATCCTCTCACAAATTTTTAGACTTACAGATGACAAGAAGAGATGACCAAGAGTGATGATTTCCAAGAACTGTAACACCCATAGCTTGTTAAAGCTTTGCTTCTACAGCAACAGATTATGCAGCCTGTTTTTATGATAATGCATTGTACTGGTTTAGGGAAACCATTCTGTATGTAATTTTTACTTTTTCATCCAAGACAAGTGTAATTCTGGGATTAAGTTCAAGGATCTAGAGACATACATTATCAAATACTGACTACCATGATTCAGTGGTAGTCTATGGGGGACGTATAGGCGATTTAACAGCTGGGAAGGGAGGGTTAAGGGCCAAGGAACAGCTAAGTTGCTGTACAGTTCCTGCTTGGAGAAAACTTGGATTTTGATTTTAAGGTAGAGCTGATGATTGGCCTATCTTTGTAAACATCATCCATGAATAATAGGATGCTAAACAGTTTTTAATCTAGAAATGAGCATTGATTCAGTCTAGTTCCCCAAATTAAGTATTTCATAACACTTATTTTCCTCGTAGATTGTAAATGTAAACAAATACAAAAATGTATATATTCCAGTTTCTCTATGTCAAACATTTTTGTGTTTAGGGATCCATTTTAAAGTAAATATTCCTGCTATCAGCTGAACCAACCAGCCAATTTTATGTCCACTGAGAGAGTTGCAATCTTTAGTGGCTTTTTAGGTAGTTTTCACTGAGTTTTAGCAAATGCATCAGGTTTTCGGATTTTTATTTGTTTGTTTTAATGCAGTCAATAGTCATCAGAACTGCTCTTCTACTGTTTTAGAGCCAAAACAATTAAACTGAAGTTGATGACTATTTATAGTAATCCTACTTCATTTCATTTGTTAGAATCCCATTATGGAAAAAAATGAACCAGTTTTATTGATCTGTTTTTACCCAGAGAAATTCACAAGCAAAGAACAATGGGTTTTTGTTTTATGAATTCATGGTCAGATGTAGTGTGTGTGTGTGTGTGTGTATATATATATGTATTTAAGACAATTGCCTGAATGTGGGTATACATATCATGGCTAAGCATGATGCTCAAAAAAGGAAAGTATCTTTCATTTATTTTCATTTAAGTTGTGAAATCAGTAACTGTAGTGTATATACATACTGTTCCATACTCTCTACTTTACAGCTACTTCATGGATATGTCTGCCAGCATTTTACGCATATTTTGCACCATTTTTGTTTAACATGAAAAGAGGAGAATTTCTCAAGCTAATGCATTGCCTTATGTATTTTATCTCTGTACTTGTTGATAAATGCAGGTAGTGCTTTTCTAATTGTACTCCAGCAGTACACTGGCATTGGTAAATTAGATGCGCATTACATACCTGTCTCAGGATTTTTCATCATTAGGTTTTGAAGTATAAAAAGATACTGAACTCATATTTTTGTATGCTGACAATTGTGTAGGTATTTTTTTATATACTGTATATATCAATCAAGTTTTCCTAAAGAAAATGTATTACTAGGGATGTTTCCCTTTTCCTGCTAGAAGATGTGGGTTTATGTTTTCTTGTTATGTATGTATAAATGAATATACAGCATGCACAGTCATGCAGATATTAACACCGGCAAGAAATTTCAGAATGTCCAGAGACCAATCAAGTAGTCATTTCTTATGTTCTTCTCCAGAAATAACATCTCCATTCTAGAAATCCTGTATGGTCAGACTAGAACTACTTTAGAAATAACTTCCGCTTCAGTTTGAAAGTCCAGTAGAGCGTTGAAAGTAGCTGGGACATTTCTGCAAGTACTTAGATTTGGACTTTCATGGGAATATCCACAATGTCTTTTGTGGGTGTGTGTCTTACCTGTATCATGTGCCAGATTTAACAGACTAAGCAGCCTTATTAACTTTTTAACACCCTGTATATAGTGTACGTATTTGGTTATACTTGTGTTACACTTTAAAAATGAACTTAATTTCTGCATTGAGTATTGCACATGTTTTTCAGATGAAGAATATATTGTTTGTAAGGTCTCATTAAGCACAAGAGAGCATTACTGCTTTGAAATATTATGCATAATTACAGTCATACACAAAATCTCTCAGTGAGCTTTTGTTTGAAAACAGTCAAACTAGCAGGTCTGTGGGTAGTTTGAGTTTGTTAGAAGTAACCTTTGGAATTTAATGTTGAATATCCTTGAAACATGGATTTAAATTACTTTTTCCTTTTTTGTAAAGTGCCTGTGTGGTATTCTTTGAATCAGTTGCTATATTGATTATGGCTTAAACTAATACTGTGTACTTCTTGATCTATGGTTTATTTTTTTAGTCTACATATTAAAGACTGGAATGGTAACAATGTATTACAAAATGTCAGACAGCAATAAACCCATTCATAATATGGCCACTGCAAACCTCTTTATTTGTAAGCAAGAAATAAGTTGTGGGGAAGGAGGTTGGGGGTCTTTTAACCCTTTCAGTATGGCTGCCCTAGGAATTCTGCTGCAGGAGAACAGAAATTTAAACTTCTAGAAAGAAATGTTTATAATAAGAATCTCTTCTGAGAACCCAGGCCCAATTAGGTTTATTGCTGACAATTAAAGTATGTCTTTATAACCAGTGGAAAACTGAAGCCTGCGTGAGCAGTAGTCCCTGGCTTTGGGCAGCTGTATTTTGTGGAGGCTGAAAGAGACACCGACATGAAAATCCCTTTCTGGCCCCATGGTGCCATTACTGCCCCACGAAGGTCCAAAACATCCAGTGTTTCTGGCATTCCCTTGTCTGAAGACTGAAGTGTGTAAGCGGTCATCATCTGTTTACTGCTGTGCACAGGATAATCTGACAGGTGTTACATGGAGTGTTGCACTTCCTGTGCTGAAAAAGCACCTATAAATGACTGATACTTTAGAGGGATTGGGAACTAGCTCCTAGCTACTGCTGGGATGCCAGGGGTTTGAGGAGTTGCACTGAATGTTTCTTTCATAGGACTGAAAGCTGATGAAATATTAGACCTTGCTGCGCCGCTGCTGTCTCTATATGAAGTAAGTTCCAATTTCTGCATGGTGGTTGTGATCAAGACCAAGAGGAACAGTGGAGGCAGGACCAAGAGCAGCTACAATGGTTTTGTAAAATCCCTTTTGTTTTCCATCTTCTGCTAGCAGGGAGGAGGGTGAGGATGAAAGTATTTCTGGATAACTGGACTTCAAAGGATAGATTACTTTTTCTTTTTTTCCTTCTGTCCTAAGTATTCCTCTCTCCATAATTTTGTGAAGGAAGGCAGCAGGGAATTTCAGAGAAGTATTGAGAAGCATAAGTGACCAGATGATTTCAAATATGGCCTGCTTTTCTACCATCATAAGTGAGGTTTCTTTTTTCAGTGCTCCTCATTTCTGTGGTCTTAACTTGCTGCCATGAATACATCAGAAATAAAGTCCAAAGAATTGTTTTCTTCATTAGTGTACACAATGGGAATAAATAGTGCTTTGAAACAACTTCTGAGAAAGATATCAATTACACTATGGTAGCACTTGGATGTTCAGTAATTTGTCATCTTTCATGAGAAAGTGTTGCTATCACCATGATTTGAAAGTCAAAATGTCTGCAAAGGGACTTGCTACGCTTACATGCCAGAGGTCATATGAGGCACAGTGTGAGTCCACGATTCAAAAAAGATAATGTATCTTTGCCTCACATCAAAGTAGGCAACAGCTGATCTGTGAAAGTTCAGACACTTCCTTTTAAATGTTACTCATAAACTTACTTTTACTATGTATTTGATTGCTTGCTTTTTTTTCATGGCTCATTATGTCATGCAGAAACAGGATAGATGATGCTCATACTTTGCTTATACTAATGAAGTGGAATTGCTAACAAGTACTTAATTCTTGCTTGTAGAAATCTTAATTCTCTGAAACTGCTTTCCCAGATAGTACTCGATTTTTATTTTTTTTTCCCCCCACTCATTTCTGATATACATTGTCCTCTGTGGAGCTGCCAGGGTCCTGAGGACACTAAAGGGCCCTAATTGCCCCAGCCAGCCTCACCACTGTACCTGCTGGCCATGGATCTGGGGCAGCATTTCAGCCCAGGCCACGGCAGCTCCTGTCTCCAGCCTCATCTCCTGGGTGGACCTGGAAACCTGTGTTAGGGGTAGCTTTGTCTCTAGTCCCATCTTCTGCTGTTTCTGACGGGACTTTCTGGATGGACCCTGCACCTGATTCAATATTTTGCCTTGTCTGATCACGCTGGGACTGTCAGGAGTGCCTGTTGTTGTCCTGGTCCTGCCAGGGGGAGGCCACTGGGCTGTGTTCACCCATGGCTCCCGACTTGTCCTCCTTCAGGGAGGGGACCTGCTGTTGCTGCTCCCCAAGAGGAACATCCAGTGCTGGTATGGGTTCTGCCATGTCTAACATACTACTGGCTTGTGTTGCATTAAAGCAGATTAATGGATTAGAGTGCTGTTGGTGAGGAAAAATGCCCATTTCCAGTCACAAGACGGATGGGAGGCCTCTTCCATTGATTTTAATCTTGGGACTAAGGGTAGCATCCAAAAATGCTCTATAGCCTTAATTTGGTGAAAAGATTTGAAAATGCATCTCCAGAACATGACAGGACAGGCAAACAAAAAAAAAGATATTAGCTACTGAGGAGTGCAAGATAAGACAAGTGCTGAGCAGTGCCAACACAGAAATGAAATGTCCTGAAGTGACTTCAGTTTTTCCAAGTGTTTAGCACAGTTGATACGTTATTAAACAACTGCATCATTTATAGAAGACTCAGTGTAAATTCTTAGTATTTTGACTTATATCCAGAACTCTTCTTAAAGCTCTACGTTTTAGCTAGTCATGTTTTGTTCTTGTTATTTTGATTTCTTTATCAGGGCAGGAGGGATTTTAACATCTGGAATAAATAATGGGTGTCTTTCCTTATGAAGCATAACAGCCCCTAAAAGTAGGCGGAAATTGTACTGGATATATTCTGGGAGCATAATCAAATAAAAGGAACACCAATAGGTTTTGATTCTGCTTTCATTTAAACAAATAACCAAATTTTCATCGACTACAGAGAATGAATCCATAATACTGGGACTATTATGCCAGAACTGGACTAGCTTGAATGCTTCTCAATGTGTTTAGGTCACCTAATTAATGAAACTATTCATGTCTCAAGACAGAAAGCTTGACTGGAAAGAAGCAGACCGCATGTAATCAATGGGGGTTTGTCATCAATCAGCTGTACAGTAGGTCTAATCAAACCAATACAGGGCATGACTGCAAGCAAATGAACATCAGTACTGCATTAACTAAAGTTGGTGCATCATCGCGAAAGTTAATGATGAACTATCACCCACATTAAGAGAGAAAGAATGTCTGATCCTAACCAGTGCTACCTCCTCATACTGTAATACATTTCAAAATACATTGCGTGACAGTTGAATTCAAATTCAAGACAAAGTGAAGCTTGACTGAATGTTTAGCAATAATTAGATGCTGTTCCAAAATAGGAAAATACATAAAGCTTTCATTTTTCATTTTTCATCCAATTTTGTCAACACACCCTGGAAAACTGGTAGCTTGGGAAGCCCAGGGAAATAAGTATAATCATGTGCCAATTTTAAAGGACATTTGTGGGCCTGATGCAGACAGAACAGACAGTAGGCTTTTATTTCTGGAGTAGTTCCCATGACTTTGAGAGAAAGCATTAATATTTGAAACTGTAGTGTAGGACTTAAACTACATTATCTGGATAGTCATCGCACAATAGTCATGAGGAGAAAGAGAATCTCTTTTAATCTTAATCCTTACCTTTAAAGAAACACAAATTCCCTACCTAATCATAGCTTCTAATTTCTAATGTGAGAAATAATCAGTGTCTCTCTACTCTCCTCAGTAACAAAACAATGTGTTAAACAGGATTTTAAGACTTCCCCGCCCCCCCCCCCCCCCCCTTCATTTGATAAGCTCATTTGTTCATGCCAGGTGAGATGCCTTTTCAGAAGAACAGTAGAAGTTAAGATTCCAGTCACATTGATGTTATGGGCCTGTTGTGCTTTCAAAACCTCTCTTGAAGACGATAGTCCGTTTGGAGCTTCCTCAGGTGCACTTGTCCCGGTGGTGAGCAGTCAGGCAAAGAGAGGACTGTGAAAATGGAGGAGTGACCAAAGTGCTTTCTCTCGAGATTGTGGTAAAAATGCACGCTGTTTCCATTGGAGTTTAGCTGTGATCTCAATGAGCTTATAACAAAAAACACAGTTCAGTATAGTGAAAGTAGAATATGAGCCTTACTGATGGTCCTTCGTATATCTGATTAGTAGAAAAACAGGAAACAGATATTCTGTACCAGTTAGAATAAAAGTGGGACAACTGCTTATATCATGTTTTAGGATGGTAATAAAGTTTGAATGAGAAGGGCAGAAAAAACAGTGGAAATTCCTAGTTTTTCCCTAGGTATCCTTAATATTTAAATTTGCTTTAGGCCACATTAGATCAAAAGAATGAGAATGTATCCTGATTATAATCAGGATTTCAATAAAATTCAAAGCAGGTCAACATTTTCTCTGAAGAAGTAGAAAATTTGATACAAACTGAGGAACTTATTCTACTGTTTTTCTACTCTCCAAGTCCTATTTCCCTGTTTCCAAACACCAATAATCCCTGTGAACGTTCCTTAAAGCAGACTCAATGGGGAGGCCAAAGAATAAACCAGCATGGAAAATGGACTCTGCTCATGTTCAAAGGAAAGAAAAATCACAGGTGCTGAAGGCTTTTCAAATGTGCTGAGCCACAACCATTTTCTGTTTTGTTCAGCATTGGTCTGTATGTCACTGAGCAGGGCTGGTGCAGTGCAGAAATACAAGCTCTGCCAGATTATTTCAAAGTTATGATACGTGGAAGTAGGTCTGCTTTGAACAAGGTGGGGTGAAATGGAAGAAATGTGATTCCCCTTCTTGTGAAATTTGCTGTTTGGATCCCACACAGGACTATTCAAATATGCTGCCCCGGGAAAGATGACTTTTTATCAATCTGGATCTAAACAGTCAGTCTACTGAAAAATAATCTGCTGTCTGCATCTTGAAGTTATAGTTGTGTGATGTTTCAGCTACTGGATAGCAGCGTGAAGATGTGGGAGGACATACCAGAGATGATGTTGAGGTTCCTCTGCCTTGCACTCTTGTTAGTCCAGTGCATCTTCTGTAGCCTCAGCAGGACAGATAAAGAGTTGCTCCTCTTCTAGAGCACAGTCAGGCTACTGATGTGCCGTCTTGGGATAAGCACGCTCAGCTCTTTTCAGGCAGAGGAGAGTATGATGTTTAGTTTGGACTAAAAAACTTCCAATTGCCAGGCCAAAAACTCTGAGAAGATTCTTACACCCTTTCAGCAGGTGGCCCAGTCTTGTGTGTGTTAGGTGTTATAAACCTATGTGCTTTGGATCAGGCCTGCTTTGTTTCCAGATCCTGGAGAGACTTAGATATCTGAGAGCTAGGCTCCAACCTATTTGCCTATCAGCCCTAGGCATACCTAGAGCAGAGCTACAGTCACGCAAGGGATTTTCCGTCCAGAAGGGAGGCATCTGGAGAATTTAGGCAGACTCACAGGCCATTTTGAGTAACATCTTTGGATTGACATCCTGGTATAGGTACTGAAGTTGTAGTTATCCAAAAGTAAAATCAGAAATTATGTCATGTTTTTCAAAAATGATTCAGGGCTGAGTTATCAGAAAATATATATATATATATATTCAACTGGCGTTAAGACATGGATCAAGAGAATTAATCCAGTTTTGGACTTGGATTCTGATGTGCAACCTGGCTTCTACTAATTTAGTCACTGTGTCAACAAATGCTAAGTGTCCAGGTATATCAGTTACTTCTGAGAACAGAACTAATGCTCCTGTTCCATTAGCCAGCTCTGATAATTTCACAGTGAACACCTAAGTACTTCTAACTTATGGCAAGAGAAGTCTTAAATCCCTTTTATGAGGCATTTGTATTTGGATACCTAATCATGAAGAGAACCATTTGTTACAATTTCTAAAGCCTATTCTAAATTATTTCCATGCCAGTTAGGCATCAAAATGCTTTTGAAAATCCCACCAGGCTATCTGCACCATTTGTAAAGAGGTAGCTTTAAAAATCTCATCTAGATGCATAGAAAATGTACGATGAAGGAGGTAATATTCATGGTGTCATAAACTTCCTTCAGAACAGAAGTGAAATTACCAATTCTTATAAACAAACTTTATCTTTCATTTATGATTTTTCAGTCATAAAAGCAGTGCACATTTTTTCATACTCACTTGAAGTTCCAGTATTTATCAAAGCAACAGCCTTTCACTTGCAGTTCAATTCACTGTATATTTGTCTAATTTGGCTTGAGTCATTGCTGTAGAGACCTTTCCCCATAACTGCCAATCCCAGTGTATGGCAAGTTATATTTAAATCCTTACTGGCAAAATGATAGTTATTCAGAGCTTCTGGCTCATATTCAGAGCTTCCTCTTCTCTAACCTCCTTTCCAAATGTCCTTGAATGTATAAATGTCTCAGCTAACCACCTAATGACAGGCTCTCTGGCTGGCTCCCACCCACTGCGAACCTTAGTACTCATGTTGTATTTGTACCACCACAGCTTCCCAGATATCTCAACTATCCAAAGATTTTTAAAAATTGTGCATAATCTGGAAGATCACAACTCAAGTAAGTCAGTGTTTCTGTTGAAACAGCAGGGATAGAACTAATCCCTGCAAGTATTCCCTGAGGATAATAAAAGGCACCATAATAATCTTAAAGGATTGTTACACAGTCATCATATTCATGCTGTTGTTCAGTCCTCTAGATACCACATCATTCTTAGATCTATGTGGAAATGTTATATATAGTCTTCCTGTCCTATTGCAGGATTATAACTAAGTTAGGAAAGGAGGATAGTTCATGACCATGGTAAGGAATTAAGAAGTCTTGGATCAGTTTCCTGAGGTAAATACTTACTTGAGGTAAATAATGCATAGAATCTTTTCTGTTTCAACATCTGTAAAACGTGAATAATACTATTCCTTCAACCTTTAAGGTCTTTCTGTTCTCTCTTTCTCTATAAAAAAACATGCAAACACTGCTTACAAGCATCTGTATCCAAGTTTTTGATGCTCTTAATGCCAACCAACCTTTAAAGTCATGATATTTGCACCAGTAATATTCCATAGTCAAGTCCCTGGCTGCCTACCTGCCTGCCTGCTTTGGGGCATCCCTAAAACTATGCAAGTCTCTGTCATTATCTAGTAAATGATTTAACCTCTTTGGAAACACAAAGCAGATATTCTCCTGCATATTTTGTTAACAGGAGTTTTCTTAGAACACAAATGTCAGATCAGAGCTCACACAAAACCTTGAGAGTGAGGTGGTATAGCCAGGTTGTCCTCCAGCAGATAGGGAGACCAGCCCACCTGTGTTTAGTGATTTTGCTAGCAGTAAAGCACTATATACAGTTATAGTGGGAGAGGAGGATCCATGTCCTCTGGACTTTCTGGAGAATTCATAACTTTTCAGACACACCAACTGAGAGAGGGGGTGCGCTGCTGAATCGTTCAGTTCTTCTGGCAGAGGCTTCCAGGAACAGCTGAACCCTAATTATTTCACCACATAACTATAGATTATTCTTATAATAAGGTCTTACATGGGCCAGACATGCCAAGTCAGGCCCTTGTCAATACTCTTCAGGCTAACTATTAGGGTGGTATTTATTCTAAAGCTATCAACAGAGAAGCTATGCAATTTGCTGAATCTATAATTCTGCTGGTGATAATTAGCTCTGCTTTGCCCTAATTGTTCTAACAAATGGGTCATTTGCAACAAAATATGTTCAGTGATATTTCTGTATTCTGTCTACATAGTGAGCAAGACAAGTAAAGTTTTACATCAGTGTATTCATTATTTAGCATGTTCTTATTCTCTAAGCATACAGAATCTTTTTTTCTCAAGTGCCTCCAAATTACCTAACTCGATGAGGAAGAAGAGAGCAGCTGAGAAGGAGGGGAAGATAAGTAAGCTGGTAAGATGAGTAAGCTCTTTAGATAGAGGCCATGCTCAAAACCCAGTAACATTAATGGCAAAACCTCTCTTGGCCTCAGGTGGCTTTGAAGGAGCCTTCATTTGAATGAGAAGATGAGAGAAAGCTCTCTCACTCCTTCAGATGAAACTAAAAGCATGATCAGAACAGCAGTATAAAACATTTCAAAGTTGAGTTCTAACATTACGTGGGGGTTGGAAGCTGAGCAAGTATACAGAGCATTGTATATGCAAGAAAAATACAGACTCTAATCTATGATGCACATTACTGTTACATGGAGGAAAAACAATTATGGAAGAATTAGAGCAACAGATTAATCTTTCATATATCTGTAGATTTGAATAGGTTTTGGATTGCATTCAGGATTTTTTTCTTCATAACATTTGCTCAGATAATGACATAACTTTGCAGTCTTATTATGACGGGCTGAGTAAGTTGTATAAATCGTAATTTTGTAATTCTGCAAACAAGGATACAGAGGCTTTAGCCATTGATATTGCTCAGAAGCTATATTGAACATACATAGTTGATTGCCATAGTGGTGTTAATGCTGAAGAGGTTTCTGGGAGCAGGATCACACATACGATCATAAGAAAATGTGTTTCAGAATTTCTGCCATTTTTTCTTGGTGGCAAGTATTTTGAGAGCCCTTGAGGATGCTTAATGTGCAGAAGCGTCTTCCAGGCTCAGGTGGCCAAGCTGACAGTGGTTTAAATTTAGTTTTGACTGAGCCTTAAAGTGCATGATTGCTTTAATATGTTTGGAAAAAATGTCTCTAGGATGTGTACCTGGAGCTAAACATTCTTTCTACTTTTTCATTTTTTAGGGTTCTTTAGGTGCACACACCGTGCGTGTGTATGAAAGTTGTGAAACAGGAAAAAAAGTTTCATATTGCATCCCAAAGAAAGATTATTCAGGATAGGAATCAACAAAAGGAATATATTGCCAATATGCATTTGCTTTTATGTCACTGCAGAATACTGACTGGGAAAGTAATGCATTAATGCATTAGTTACCTCTTAATTTCCAAAACAAATTAAAAAAAAATCCAGAGACTGGAAATATGATGTTCTTAGGATTGTTTAACTTCATTCTTCCTGAAATTTCCTTGACATGGCTGTTTGGTACCCAAAGAAAGAACAATTTGGCAATTAATTTTCTATAGCTCTTCAGAACTTGCAATGAGAAAAGTGAGGTAGAAGGACATGTGCCTGAGGAAACTATGTATTTGTAAAACATAAACAAAACCACCCCAAGCCTCCCCCCCCGCAACACTTATGTAGAAAATTCTGTATGGTTGGATTACAGTAAACAAAAGCAAATGAAGCACCATAGCAATGTGAAGAATAGGGAGCTTCTGAATGAAACTTTAATTCCAGGAAGGGGGGGGGGTCTGCTTTGCTGATACGTTTTCTTTTCTTTTTTCTCACTGGAACTTATTCAACAGCAAACAGCTTTATCTGCTGTGGAAAAAAAAATAATTCTGTGATAAAAAAGGTAGTAAGAGTCTCCTTAAGAGAGAAGGGCTATTGACTACTGAAAAACTTGAATTACTAAGTACCTGGGACTGAAATCACTAAAATTGTATGTAGGACTGGTATTGATCATTTGGAGTGAACTCCTGTATTTTTAGTGCAGCATTTAAAATATCAGGGGTCATCCCTCCTAGGAAAAAAATTAAAGATGCTTTTTCATTGTTGCACAGTATTTTCAAAATTCTCAGACATGTCTGCTCCTACGGATTCTACTCTCTGAAGGATGTTTCAGGGCTCAAACCTCAAGCTTAAATTAAAGCAAACACAGGAATAAAACCCAACTTCTTACCATATTTCATTTCAGTGGTTGCAAAAGGAAGTAATTCCAATGGAAGCAGCTGAGCTGTCACATCTCCTTATCCCTAGAGGGGTTGGGAGGGAACCATGTTCAAGTAAGTGGCACTAGCTTAAGTTTCTTGCTACCTCTCTCAGAAACAACTCAGGGCTGGCATTTTATAAGCTGTGAAAAGATAGAAAAATCATCGTGACTTGTCAGTTGAGAAGACCTGCTAAGCAATTACATAAAGCTGTAAGATGGAAACTGCATCAATTGTTCCAGTTTTTCAGACTCCATTTGGGAGTGTCTTCTAGAGCTGAACATTGGTTAATGAAAACTAGAGCTTTGTTCTTTGCAGTAGAGACAGCTACGTACATCTGAATTAGATTGGCGTTACTGCCTTTGGAAAGGGAATAGAAGAGAGTGTATTTGGATTCTCAATAGACTAGGAATTTGCTGGTCCAGTGGTTCCAGGGGCATAAATACCATCCTTCTATGGATCTGCCTCTTGTGCTGTTTGCAGTAGAAGTGTTAGCAAAGATATTTCTACTTGGCTGTATTGAAACAGTGGAGAAAGGGGTAGTTAGTTTAAGACTAGATGTGTTTGGCTCTGACTTAGTAATATCTCAAGTAACTCCAATTTTATTCCACCTTTTTGAAATACAAGTGATGGTACTTATCCAGAATGTCAAGATGTTTCTTTTGGTTGGAAGTTATGATACAGAACTGAATCTGGATTTCATCATGGTCCATGGCCTCTTAATGGTCGCAGAAGTACTACGCATGGTTTTGCATGTCTAAATTGAGCACTGGATCAAAAGCTACTTAAGTCTTGAGTGAAGAATAAGAAGATTTAGGCCCCTGAATGTCTAAGTTATTTCTGAAAACAGGACATATCAGCTGAGTTGGTGAGTCTCGCTGCAGGGCTGTGTTTTGAGGAGTCCAGAGTATTTTACTATAAGCAAAAAAGGCTCTGAGGAAAGGCTTTACGTAGCATGATGGCTACGAATATAAAACCAAACTACAACCATTTCTACAAGGTTTTTCTGGTAAAATGAGGCACTGTCAATATTACATCTTGCATCTGTGTTCTGCTATGTATAACGTAAAAAACATTTTGAACACTCTTACTGTAAAGGCTTTTTTTGCCAGACAGGAGGTAGAATTTTCTTTGATAACTGCAATATTTTGTTACATTTGTAAGATTGAGAAGACAGAGAAGATTTATATTTTGTACTTAAGCAAAACCTGCTGTCATTTGGAAGTTTCCTTTTCTAAAAAATATACATAGTAGTAGAAAAGAATAATGCTTATGCAGTTTTATTATGGGTGATACTCTTTTCTGGAACAACTCCATAGACTCCAGAGGTCTTACATGACAGCTGCACATGCTCATTATGACCAGATTTTCAGTAGTACTGAAAACCAGGATTTCCACTGATTTTACCAAGATCCCCGTGTGTTCACTGAAGCAAACAGTTACATCTTGGTGAAACACTGAACATGAAAAGGTAAGGCTTATCGGCTCATTGAGAGACTTTAAAATTCAATTGGTACAGGAAGAAATTTTTTAAAAGTAATGTAATGAAACCATTTAAAAAATAAAGAAGTGCAATAAAGAATCAATCCAAATAATGAAGCTTGTTATCAAGCAATCACAGAAACTCATCCACTCCTCCAAAATGAGATTTTTCTAGAATAAGCCTCAATAAGCTGTTATTGCATTGATTTCTATAAAGGACAGCTCTATAGAGAACAGTGTATTGTGTAAAAAAAATCAGCACTAAGTTTTTTTTTATATATTGCCAAACAGTTCCAAGCCTTCTACAAACCTTTTATGAAGCAAACTGCCGCCTTATACGTTTGAGGTCAACAATGGGACAGAATCAAACTAGGATGAAAGTTGGCTCTGTCAAACGTAAAAACAATAAAAACACTTTTGTGAAATGTTTTACTTCGTTTTTGATTTTGTTTTTTGTTTTTAAATACCTAGGCATTTTCAAACTTTGCCTGGCTTCATATGATAGTTAAGTGATGGAAGTCTTTAGAGAATGCTTTGAAAACCTATACTTTAAGTTCCATACCTTACGACTTTGATGCAAGTCGTATCTTCCAAGGAATGAGCCCACCCTAGCCATGCTCATAACAGCTGCAAAACTAGAATACTGGTTTCTGAAACAGCTGGTACATGCAGCAGTATAGAATATTATGCATTCCCAGAAATAAGAAAGAATGTGCATTCTTCCCATCATTACTTTTCCAGGAAAAAGTGGAGAAAAGGAGAAGACTTCAGCTCCAGACACACCAATTGTCAGGCCCAGGACTGTGAAATTCAGGTTGTCCAAGCAGTGGGTACTGGAGATCATCCTGGAGCAAATCCACAGTCAGAATCACTGAAGGTATAGGCCTGCCGTAGCACAGCGACTGGCCACAGAGGCAAGTGGTTACCAGAGGAGCTCTGTAAGGAACATGAGGTCAAGAGGTAAGGGACATTAGAACAAGTCTAACAATGCTTCTGGGAGCTTATTATGTTTCCTGCCATACCTGACCATCATGCTATCATGGTGGCCTTCCTTCTGGAGCAGCCACCACCCTCACACGTCACCTTGCTTACTTAGGGTTGACACTGGGGCCAATGTGTCTGACACAATCATTGATGGGCTGACCAATGGGATGGCGACTACCTTCACAGCACAACTATGGATGGCACCAAAATGTGGGGACTAGTAGATGCACTGGAGGATGGGGTGCCATTGTGAGAGGCCTCGATGAGCTGGAGGAATGGTCCCATGGCAACCTCATAGAGTTCAACGATGGCAAACGCAAAATGCTTTATGTGGAGCAGCAGTGCAGGCTGGGGTAACTAATTGTCTAGGTGACAGCTCTGGAGCCAAGGGCCTGGGGACTGTAGTGATTAAGCTGGTCATGAGTCATCAGCTGCAATGAAAGCTAACCACATACTGGACTCTCTTAGAGTGTAAACAGCAGATCAAGTGAGTAATCCCACCTACTTGGCACTCAGGATCTGAGCTTGCTCAGCCAGGAGAGAAGGGGGTTGGGTTGCAGAAACAAAGCCAGATTCTTCTGAGAAGTGCAGAGCTGAAGCACATGATGTGATGGTCACAAGATAAAATACGGGAAATGCAGAATGACCAATGTTAAGGGAAAGAACATTCATCACCTTAAGCACTAGAAGAGTTTGCCCCAGACAGGCTGTGAAATTCATCCTCACCCGTGGAGTTTTTTAACACTCAGCTGGAAAATGCCCTAAGCAATCTGATCTAACTTTGAAGTTAGCATGGCTTTCACATCCCCTCTGACCTAAATTACTCACTCTGGTTGCTGTATCAATTGCCAGTAGATGAAGGTCTCAGCCACCAGCATGCTCCTTCCAGAGACACTGACCCTGGACTGGTTGCCAGCTGATCAGTACAAGCTAAGGCCTGTAGGCTCCACAGGCTTCCTGAAGGTGCTAGATGTGGTGAACCACATTCTCAAATACGGCTGTCTCCCTATGAAAATTCTGGACAGGCTTCCTGGTCATTCCAGGAGTGTTGAACCATGTGTCTTCAACAAGTGGCACTGATCTTCTGGACTCAAACTTCCTCTTTGTGATGGGGAGACTGGCTAGAATGGTGTCAAACAGTCCAGTGGTCAAAGACCTGAGCTGCTGATGGAAATGTCTCCTCTATTCACTGACAGTTTTCAAACACCAGTTCTTGCAGATTGTTGACTATCTACATAGCAATGGCTCATGTTATGCAATGCTGGTGGCTAGGGAAAGCCAGATACACTTCAGATGGCATAGACTCTTGAGCAGAAGGAGCGATGTGTCAGCAATTTCATTAGATGGTCAAATGAAAGGCAAAGCAAGACAAAGATTGAATGCTTCATCACTTCTGGATAAAGCTATTCGACGACAAAATACATCGGAAAGGTGAATGCCATTTTGAAACTAATAACATATTTTCAGTCCTTCTCAAATAGCCCTGGACACCTGCATGGGAGTTGAGAGATTTCATTTTCTGTAGTAAAGGGACTTAGAAAAAGCATAACAAAGAGCAAAAGTAGGAGGAACAGGAAGTCCTGGACTGTCAAGTGCCATCAAATAGTTGCCTACAGTAGTTACTCGACCCATGAATATAACATGACTTTTTGACTAAGAATTCAGAACTTCACTATAATAAGAAGTTTCAAACCAAGAACATATCAAGAAAAGGGTTGTAACTCATCATCTAAGTTTTAGGGCCTGGATGCGAGACGGAGAACAGAATCCTAAAACAGAGCTTTAAAAGAAGATAGGGTATGCATATAAATATAAAAAGGAGAAATATTTGAATACTTACTTTTGTTTGCTGCCAATAAGAATAGTGAATGGCATTCCTCAGGGGAATGCAGAGATGGAAATCTGGCTAAAATATAGCCTCCTCATGAGGACTGGAAGACTCTGCTTCCTCCCTTTTTGGAATGGTCTCGGTTACCTATTGAAAAATTAATAACAGAATACAGAGATAGTGATGATAAAGAATACATGCTTTCATCCCTACACTGTAGGAAGTGGTGACAGCACAATGATTCAATGAGATTTAGAGAGCCAAGAATCCTTAGATAGAGAAAAAGCAAAGAATAAATGTGCTTTCCTAGAATGAAACAGCATTGTTTTCTGTCTGAATATTCCATAGAAAACTAGACATTTAAAAAAAATTTTGGGTTACTCTAAGTACACTTTTTGTGTTAAATCTTTTTTAACAGCTTTTCTTTTTTATTGACCAGAAAACAAACTATTTCTTTTTTGAACTAGAACTGAGTTTCACGTATATTGAATGCTGCTGCAGAAAGGATGGGGATTTTTTTCCCTCCATGTCTTTTGTATGAGAGATCTCAAATAGCAGAAGAAAAACAAGTGAAAATTAGGAAATGCTTTCCATCACAATGTGAAGAGCTGGAATTGGAAAGGTGTGCAGTGTCTCACACTGCAGGTCTTAAGAAATATATTTGACAAACATACGTCACAAATGATACAGATGTAGCTGGTTTTGCCTTTGGACCAAAGAATGGCATAAAGGACTTCTCAAAAACCCTTCTACCCTAATTTTCAATGTTTATATGAAATTCTAGTATGACCCTGAGCCTGCCCTGACCCACAGGCTGATAATGAAACACAGTCAATGTCCATTTTATATCATTTGTGGTTTTGCACATCTGCTGGCATCAACAGAAAAAAGCTCTTTCTTTACTTTGAATGTTCAAAGTCACATTTTGGAACTGATAGTATCTGGTCATTTAGAACAAACACAAAACTATTTCAAAAGCAACCATTACCATAAAATTTCTATTTTAGACTTGAACGAAATTATTTTGTTTTGTGTTAAAGTTACACAAAATAGAAGTTAAGCATGAAGATACCCACTTTCAGCTGCTGTAAATAAGAATGGCACTGTTGAAATAAATTACACCATTTCTGCCTGTTCCAAGAAGTTAGCTGTTCATAAGCATATTGCTACACAACTGTGTGTGCCTTATAGAAGTAAAAATCATTGTTTGCCACTGCTTTTTGGAGGATTCTTACTATCTTACCTACCAGGATTTTGAATAAAGTGGGTAATACGTAAGATCTAAATCCAGCAAAATGTAGATCAGAACAAAAGTATGTGCAAAAACTGGAACTGGGACCAAAAGGAACTGGCAAGGGTATTCTGCACTATGTAGCAAACATTAATAATAGTTGGCCTAGCCTGTGAAATATGGACACTTTTCAAACGAACTGTGCTTTGGTGTTATTTTTTCAAGGCATTTATAACCAGACGTAATCTTGTATGTCTTTATTTCTTCTTCTTCATTCTTTGGGCATTATATATACATGCATATATACACATACATATGTACATATATACACACATACATATGTGTATGTATATATACATGTGTGTGTATATACGTATGCACATATTTAAATCTGTTCTGTTCTTTTGCATTTGCCCTGGCTTTTTTTCTTTTCCATTTGTCCTGTCTGCCTCTGTGGACTGGTCTCATGTTTCCTGAGATGCAGACCACTCAGCTCCTGTTGATTCTGTGCTCATGAAGCTATTAAGATCTGTAAAGTTAAGCATATGTATAAATACTTTCAGGAACAAGGTCTCAGCTGTCTCTAGACACCTAAATTTAAACATCTGGATATTGCTTCTATTTGATCTTATAGTTTCTATGACTTCTATTACAACAAGGCTAACCTAATTGCCTCTGTGCTCCTACTGGCCTTGGCTCCCTTATTAGATATTGGGAATATTTACACAGTACATTTTCCAGTCTTTGTGGATTTTTACTGAATTGTGGTAAGCAATTTCTATCTGTGCGCCTTACTGTTTTGACTTGCCTTTGTCTAGGAATTTCTAACCATGCTGAATTCTGCAGTGAATCTTTTTCTAACTAAGAAAATTTGTTCCATTAGCATCACAAGTTTTAATTACCGAGTTTTCCCTCTCATTTGCATATATGTTTAGGATTTTACTATGTTCTATGATGTGGGGTTTTTTCTAAGTATTACTTGCTCTCTGGATGCAGCATTTGTTTGGCTTTGCTATATAACAAACTTACCAACCCAAAAATCTAATTGCCACTGAAAGCATTAGTTCTGTTGAAATATGTCATATACGTACATTTATATTTCTTTTAATAATATGTTTTCCCTGCATAGAGAAAAAAAAGATTTTAAAGGTTTTTAAATTAACCTAGATACACATTAAAAGAAATGCATAAATGGCCAATCAAGGTAAAGAACAGAAATAGTTAACGATTTTTGTCCATATTACCTGTTGAAACAATTTCACAAATAAGACACTGAAACTATTTAGTAGATATTACGCTAGCAGTTTTGATCCCACTTGATTGAAAAATATTTTTTTAAATTTGTCTTATGATTCACCCTCCCAGTTCTGATAATTTATGAATAATCTTCCACCAAATTTCATATGCTAGTCCTTGTTTTGCTAAGTTTATACTGTATTCTCCGCCATACTCCTCAAATTCCTACCGTAACAGCAATCACATTTTTTTTAACCATTCCTCAACAATATTTACCCAATCTGTAAAGCTGCATGTCTTATAGATGGACTGCAATTCCATTACAAATGTACTGGATCCTTGTTGTTATGTTATGTTCATTCAATATATCAATTACAATTTTGTAGTACTCCTGCAGTCGTATAGCAGATTTTACATTTGTGGACCTGGTTCTTAAAGAAATTATGATCTTTTCTTTAGAAAACAAACAACAAAAACCCAGCTCTCGTCCACAAAAAAACCCTCTGCTTTTTAAGACCAGTTTTGAACATAGTAAAAACATTGCAAGGTGACACAAAGGCAGGAAAACAGCAAATGTAAAAGGTCCAGAGATTAATTTAGAAAACTTTCTGAAATGGACTGGAGAATTTGGGTAATTATAGGAATAGATAGGGAATTGAGGATTTGGGGAAAAGGTGGGTCTCCTACTTCTTCCTCCTCCTGTGTTTTTTGATTTCTGGCATTGATTTTCACATGCAGAGAGCAGATGTGAGGGGTTCTTGTTCAGTACTTGAGTATGCAATAGAGGGCGAGTTGAAGCCCTTTGGAGAGTTGTGTGTACCTGATAGCCACTATTCATTTATGTGATTAAAAGGGAGATCCCAATAAATCTTTGGAACAAATTCTGCTACCCTTATTCATCTCAGATAGCATCTTTATCCACAAGTATTCTTGATATATGTGTAAGTGAAAAGTTTTATTATATATGCTAATGGTAATGATATTACTTGGATAAAACCCTTCTGAAGAAGGAAGTTGAATTTGATCAGGAGCTGGAATCCACTCTTTAGCTCACAAATAATTTCTGCAGCAATCCAGTGTCTTCTAGCTCATTTGGCATTAAATCACACCAGATTAATTGTCAAGTTGAAAATCACTCTACTTCCATCTACTAAAGTCCCTTTATGTATTTTGGAAGAGCATCCAAACCTGGTGTAGCCTGACCTAAATTAGTTTGTGTGAGCTGATGAGATCACAGAACACTGTGAACTACTGTTCATTTCTGCCATCACTTATAAAAAAAATAAGGAGTGAATACAATGACCATATTATACAATGGAGAGCCATAAGGACTTGCTAATTACATAAAATAATTAAATATTAACATATGCATAATAGCATCTAAATAGATAAAGGTTGCAAAATAAAGTACTCATTTGGAGTAGAAAGCTATGACAAATTGTTGGTATAGCTGCTTACTGTGACTCTGAAAGTTCATGCTGATTGCCAGAGGGAGGAGAGAGAAGAGGGAGATGTAGGGCAGAGGGTATTACTTATCCAGTAATAATTACACCTGTGAAAGCCAAACACTTACCTACCTACTGGCTGGTTTCTGCCACACTCTGTGGAGTGAGCACATACATGTCCTCATGCATAGACAAAAAGGGCTATTGTTAAAGGTATTGTCTGCAAACTCTTGGATTTTTAGGCTTTCTCTAATTGAAACTCGAAGGTTTTTTGCATATTCCTATCGCAAGTAATAATGTATGTCTCCATTGCAGAATTGGGTAAGCCAAGGCTAATCCAAGCAAACTGAACATCTGTATCTTTGCCAAGCCTACATAGTTGTATCCACGTTCATTCTACATTAACTTATAAGAAGAACTAAAACTTCGGGCTGTGTGGAAGTACCACAAACCTCTTTGTAATGTATTAAGCTGTACCATTCTACATGTTTTGTATGAGGATAAATGTGTACACTAGAGATTTTTACTACCCCCTCCCTCCCCCAGCGCATGATAGCTTATTGGAAGATCTCTAGTAAGCCCACTTGGTAGAAATTCTGAACTGGAAAAGGGAATGCCTTTGTCAACTGCTGGTAGAAAGTAACACATTTATATAGACAAGCTCTTCTTTCACCTGATAAAAACTTGATGCCTGGCAGTCTTGTGGCCTAATGTAATACAGAACAGAAAAATTGTTCTTTCTAGAATCCTGACCTAAGAAATTTGAAATTTCTTACAACTGAAAAGCTCCCCTACATTATCCAGGGGTAGAATAAAGTTCAGGTAGACATAAAAAAAATGCTGTTAGAAAATACAGCACCACAGAAATCTCTTTGTAACAAGTAACAATGGTATTTTTCACCTGGATTGCACTTTTGAAAGGTTTTGCAAATGTTTTAAATGTGATTCTGCTGTGGCTGTCACCTTGCCAAAGTGTTGGGTAGCATTTTAAGAATCTTTTGGGTAGTATATTAATATCAGACTGCAAATTATAATCACAGTCCAGTTGCTTTAGGAAAACTTAATTGAACAGAATGTATATGAAACCTATTTGATTCCTAGTCTGCCTCTAGAGTATTTTGTATCTATATGGCTCAATTTCTCATCCTTACTTTATCCAAAATGACATCATTACTTTTGTCATTAGGATAGATCAACCCCTGCAATTTACATCTTCCCAACCCCTGTTCCAGTCCACTTCTTAAAAGCACACTACCTCTTCTTGTAGCATGCGTTTTGCACACATCTTATATCTGATTTTATTGTAATCACTCATTTCCTAATGTTCCTTCAGCTCATATCTTTTTTCCTCTGCTTGGCATGCTCCTTGGACTATATCCAAAACAGTCTCTGATCTTATTGTTCAGTAGGCTATATGAGAAAACACATCCGATCTTATCCCACAGCTCATCACCACCATTGTATTCCAGATAAATTTTCTTAGTCATGCTACAATTTTTATTTCATTTACTCTACAAATGTAATGGAAACTCTGTAGGACTGATGAACTAATCCTTTTACAGGTCACTTTAATGTCCAAGCAAATCTACAAGCATCGCTTTTCTTGCTCTCAGGGATCAGTATTAGTTTTCTCTGAATACATGGTGGCAAATTTTATTCCAGCTGAGCACTAACAGCCTTACTTTTGCACCTCCAAGCTCCAAATCAGTTGGGAGATCATCACTTGCCCATTGGTAACTTTATCCTCCAGTCCAGGCTGGACACGGAAGGCTACGTGTGTCCTCATACTCTTTACTCGCATTTCATGTGGGCATAGGGGTGGGGTGATCTGAAGCCTGTAGAAAGAAAGGGTGTGTTTCGGGGCCTGAGCAGTTCCTTTATCCCATGTTCTTGTGTCACTTCTTTTTGAAATGATACTCTGATTCCTTCCTTGCACGCCCTCTGAACTTTGCTGGCAGTATGGCTTTCCCTAGTGCTCTGTGGGGCTCCTAACTCCATTACCACACTCTCTGCCACCTTATCCTTTGCCTCAGAGTCTGAGGGCAGAATTTCATACAAAGAACATCATGTCTTAATCCAGTAATTTTGATGTATATAAGCTTCTCTTTCAACAGCCTTGTAATTATATTATATTCTCATAAAACAAACTACAATTACAGTCAATTTCCTGATTTAGCTACTACCCAGACCAATTGAATTATATTTGTCTTAAACATATTGTATACATTTGCATTTCTGATATGTTGTTTTTCAAGCTTCTTGAATGTGAACTGAAACTGAATTACACTCTGTTCTGTACTTGTAAGGAAAATGTCTTCTTGTACTATTTCCATTTCCTTCCTTTGTCTGTGCAATGCTTTCTGTGAACATTTAAAACTACTTTAAAAACACTTTACGATACATTTACAATGTTTTAAAAATAATTCCCAGATGGCAGTTTCTCTCCTGCTCTCCTTAGATAATATCCTCATGGGAGGCAGGAGTGATTTCAACCTCTTTGAGAAACCAGAACCAGATAATTTTGTAATATTATGTATTTTTTTAATTTACTGAAAGAAAATTTGAAGAGGATGCCCATATGCTAGCCAGCCTTTGACTGGAATGTACTGGTTTAAGGTGCTCATTACAGTGGAATGGGAATTCATATTTGAAACATCAGTTTATTCAGATGATGAGAAACACTTACAAACTAAAAGGTTAATATTTCTTATTGCTAACCTACTTTTAAACTAAGAAGAAAATTTTGTTTCTGTGAAAGCTAATTTTGTCATGAAAAGACTTGTAACTTGTTAACTTGTACCAGTGTATATCATATTTGAATTTCTGTTAAAATGCAATGCAATAGAAAACAGCTCATCAATTTGGACCAGGCAGTCATAACTCTATAAAGGAAATGTATTTGTACACAGCTTCATTGCTGTCATGCATAATGACTCAAATGGGTAAGCATTTTTACACTAAAAAGAAGTAAAAATCTTGTTGTGATGCTAGCAAATAAATGATTTGGAGAAATATTCCAAATATTAATATTCCAATAAATGACACAGAATATAAACTTTTCATCATTGCAGACTATGAATCAGGTAAGACAGGACACCAACAGTGTAAGGGCAGTGACTGAGATGATTGAAAAATTCTTGTCAAGAATGGTGGGTGGAAAAGGGATTGAAGAATTTTGAAAATCAGTGCAACTTCAATCTCAGCGCTGAGGTGAAAGCAACTTGATTATGGAGAACATCTGCAATGAAATAAATCTTTCTGCAGAGCTGGTGTTAGATAACTACAATTATTTTTCTGTCCTAAGGAGCTTGAGTAGAAAACTAAAATGGTGATTTCTTGAAGGAAGACTTTACCATGGGTGGAGACAAAAGACTAAATCCTGAGGTACAATTTCTTAATGTCATTGAAACAAAGTTGCACTTAAGCTGGTTACCTTCTTTGTAATTGAACTGAGACATCAGATTTGCAACCTTAAACAGAAGTATCTTTACTACAAATATTTCAGCATAGCCAGATAAGAGGGGCAAAACAATGCCTAAAGTAACAAAAACTGAGATTCCCATCCTTGGAACCCATGTTAGCATCTGAGATGAGAGTAGTTAGGGTAGATCCTGGGATAACGAATTTTTTCAGTGGCAGGAATGCTTCATCTATGCCAAAGAAAGGGATAGAAGGGAAAGTATGGTGTTTAAGAGGCCTTTACAGACTAGACAGAGGAAATTCAGTGCAAAGTAGGAAAAGAGAGAGATGCTGAGTTTATCGTAGGAAAATGCATTGTCAGTGAACATCTGGATTGTTCTGTGTGATATGCTTAGGTACTGGAGACCAAACCCCAGTCATCTTTGTTTCTTTATTTCCACACACTATTGAATTTGCAGAGCATCCTTACTGAAAAACAATAAAGAAGTAGATAATGTGCTTATCTACTTTGATTGATAATGTATTCATCTGTGTTGAATACCTCTTCATAGCAATCAGAAATGATAAATAGGAAGTGAATAGGGGGAAAAGAAATGGGAAAAATATTTGAGTAAGAAAGAGGAGTATTGCATTCCTGAATGTGTTGTGATATAATTGTTTAGGAGAATGTTCACTACCAACTTAATCTCTGATAACTATCTGAATTGATTCTCCAAACCTTTTGAGATGTTCCAAATACCAGTGTACTTTTTCTAAAGCTCAGTAATAGCAACCTGTGTACATGCTCACAATCTGTTGGCGATACTGACAATGTTGTTATCTTTCTTACATTTTCTGTTTTGAACAGACTGTTCATTCATGCATTTTTTTTTCTCAAGTGCAGCATGTTGCTACTTAAGAAAAAGGCTGCACCAACAAATCTGGCAGATCAATGTATTTCTGTTTTCTGAAATAAAACCTTTCAAAATTACCTTCAAAGCTTCAGGCTTTCTGTTCTTTTTACCCTTTATCCTTACCTGATACTGATCCCACTAAACTTAGAGGCATAGGCTCCATCCTGCAGGTGTGATTCCAAACCTCTTGGAACTTTTTCCTCTTCTTAGGTACAAGTAGACAAATGTATTGTGTGCTTTGTCATTTTGACAAAACTGCCAGCATAACATAGTATAGTGAGCTTGGTAGATATCATTTTCTAATGAACCTGGTCTACAGTCCTTTCCACATTCTCCAGAGAACTGATGTTGTACACTGCATGATTCTAGTACTTTGCTCACTCCCACTATTTATGTATGTATGTTAGTTATGTAGATACTCACAGAGTTACCTCCCTTAATGGTTTTCCAACCACTTAGTCCTTGTGCTTTTCTCCATGCTTTTTCAGCTTTTGTGCCATCATTTAGACATCACCAAAAAGTCCTTAGGTAAATTCACAATTGTGAGTATCCCCATTTCTTTTTAAAAATCCCTCCCCTACAGCATTTGCCAAAAAGCCTTAAAAGTCAGACAAATGTAAAAAATTTCTTATGCTTATCTTATCTTTGATAATGAACTGAAGTCCATAAATTAGAGTCTTTTAAGTCATGTATTAATGCTTACCTAACAATTAGAAAATAGTTCTTGTTGTAAAGAAAGCCACTACACTGAATTTCTGTAGTGCATTATGAAAAATACAGTATAATTCCACATGGGTCAGTTGGTACGAATATTTCTCACAGAACAAAACATTCAAGACTCAGTCCACAAATCCAACTGGAATAGAACAACTGTGGTCCAAGTCATGTAAACACATTAGTAAGAAGATTTAAAGCCGGTCAGCCAATGATTACTAAAACATTAGAATCTTGACTCCTAGAACACTTAAAAATACAATTAATAGTTAATTGCACTGTTGTTTATAAACACTGAGTTAGTATCTCTATAATATATGTGGCCTATATTTGCATGCTTTATTCTTTTGAGGGGAAGTTGGTACCAACCCACATATTATTTTTTATACGTAGAGTTTGGAATTTGAATTTCCTGATAAGAACATGACTGAACCTAAAATATTTCTGTAAAATAGACAATACATTCCCCTATTTGCATGAAAATTTTCCAGCAAAATAACCATCTACATCTTTGCATAAAAAAGCTCAGGCACATAGGTAACCTGGTCTCCAAATGAGCCTTTCAATTTTGCTACAGAAGATAATCCTTTATTTAAAAATTGTTTAGGACAATGAAGCTTATGAAATGTAAATTGCTTTATCAAGTGCTTGAAAATTAATCCTAGATTAAAAATACATTTTAAAATGTTATTAGGGATGTCATGTTACTAATAACAAGCCAAGCTTTTCCCTCTATTTTGAGACAGGAGACAAATTTAATTACCTTTTTGCTAATTGTCTTATGTATGTTCTTTTGTAATGCATATTCTTTTAAATGCTCCAAGTTCATAATTGCTAGTGGGAGACAGCTGTATGGCTAAGATTTGGTGTATCAGGTGGAAAATGCAACTCATTATCAATGCAGGAGCCTATGAAGACCTGCACACATGCTGCTTTAGGAAAATCAGTCGAAACTTTATGAAAGCAGATAGATGCAGAAATGTTAAACTCCAGCTACTTTCATAGCAGAAATCAATCTCTCTTTCCAATTAAGCAAATCAGCCATGATGAAGTAACCTTGTGTCCAGCATTTTCCATGAGAAACAAACCCAAGGGGATGGATTCCAAGCCAAGAATTTTTCCCCTTTGGAAAGAATCAGATGTGTGTGTGATAGCTGCAACGCTGCCAAGGGCAAGAATTCAATGGCACATTCAGTCCAAAGTCCTTGTCCTCCTCTTCAAGGAGTGTGATGGGCATTGGCATTAATATTTCAAGGACTTCCTCTAATTTCACATCCCTCCAAGGATAAGCAGTAATCACCTAAGGAGATATTATTACCAAATAGTTGTTAAGCTTCCTACTACAGGAAATTAAATGGGATCATTGCTAGCCTCCCTCTCGCTAAAAAGCAACACATACCTCTTTGCCTGGATTTTTGTGTTAAGACAGCAATCTTTAGGTTAGTAAATTTTCAATTTTTAAGCTCTTGTCCCTGGGTATTGTCTTCAAATCCAGCTCCCTTAAGCCTGGAAAAGAAGATACAGCAGCATTGCCAACTCATATATTTTTTTACCATTACTCCTTTTATGTTTAGTGTTGGTTTTGTTCCACCTCTAGTTCCTGCAATCAAATGGCTACAACAGAATCCTTGCTTTCACTATAAAAAAGGAATTACCAGAGATCACAGCTTTGTATCAGGGGAGGGGGCAGGGGAGAAGGGGCATTCAGAGGCCTTGAAACTGTGAAATTTAAAGGTTTAAAATCTATTTTAAGGTCTCTCCTGATGATTTTGGCTTAGAGACTTTTTTTTCTTTTTTAAATGTTGGAAGTTGGCATTCCTAGTATGCTCATTGAGCATAATCCTGTTCATTCTTAGGTATGTTCTCGTATTAAAAAAGCAACCTGGAAAACAGCCTCCTGTGCATTTTGGGGATTCCTGATGAATAAGGAGAATCCCTGACTAGTGTTAACTTGTGTTGTTAAGAGCAGAGGAGCCCAAGTTGTACACACAAAAGCTGACTCCAGCGTCTGAAAACCAGTTGTCCTAAACTTCCTCTATCTAGATTGGCTTCTGCACTGGTTCACTCTTTAGCAGCTTTAGTAATGTTACCTGCTTTCAATAGCTTCCCAGAGGAGTGTCTTATAGGCAGCTAAGGCTTAACAGCCCTCCTAGGCTAGAGACAGCTGAGACTGATCTCCTGTGCTGTCCCCACTGTCCCCCCTTGAAATGGTCATCATCTAGCAATGCACTTCAAATAAGCACCTGACAACCTAACTTACCTGCATGTTTTTAGCTAAAAAAACATGCTGAAATGCTTGGTGGTTCAGAGCCTACATGACTTTACCACTGCAAGTAATTAGGATACAGTTAGCAGTACATTTATAATAATTATGCAGTGAATATACAAACATATTCCAGGTTTATAGACCCTTAAGTAAACCTTGCTGTCTGAATGCAATATGCACACACAAATATAATTGGACTACAGCACAAACCAGAGGTGCCAGCTGAGTCAGGTACAGCTCTTGTTCATGGCCGTGTTTGAGATCTTCCTGCAAAGCAGTTTACAATGCAGTAACCCATGTTAATAGAGTGTGACTCTTTATTCCCCTCTAGTGGCTGGTCTACATAATATTACAGTTGCTAGTCACGGGCTAGAGGAACCAGACCAGACTTTTGGACACGCCAAAAGGTCTTGGTGCAGTCCCTGCGGCCATCCGCACCACCAAAATGCCAACAGTGCGTATACACATGCTCCTGTGATCTGGTAGTGCTAGAGACAGAGGGCAAGGGAACAGTTTTTGAAGGCTTGTGTTTTTATGCTCTGAGCCACTACCAAATAATTAAATTAATATTTGTATCCCTCAGAAAGGAAGAACGTAACTGTCATTTGGTGTGGTAAGTCTTTAATTGAGTCCCTGAGTGTTAGTGTAGCTGAATATGAATCTGGCCTATCCATCTTTAGGAGAGTACTAAGAGCTCTGCTTAGCAGGCTGCATTGTAGTCTTAGCTGGCTTCCTAATAATGCCTGCCTGTAGTCTTCTGTACTGCACTTGGACTGTGTAATCTCAGAGCAGATTTGTCCTTGAAACATATTTAATATATACAGTCAGGTCCTGCTCTGTCGTCAGTGTGCTCATAAGTACTGCTACTTTTCCTCTTACTAATGTATTATATTTATGTATAGCCAAACAGAAAGAAAGCAACTACAGAAGTGCTAAAAATGGATATAAGCTGCAATAAAGTCTTGAAAGAGTAGTGATTTCTATTAATGGTTGGATTGGCAATATGATATTAACTAAATTTTTCAAGTTTAGATGGATTTTTCTCTGAATAGGATGAGAGAAGAGCATTCATGAACAAACTATTGGAAGCAGGAAAGTGAACATGATGAATGAAAACAAATTACACAATACATCTGAGAATAAGAGGAGTCAAAGAGGTAGTCACTCATCCTCCTTAACCACAGCGAGGTTTATGAATCTTGGATTTTCTAGTGATTTGTTCTTGTCCTTATTGAGAGCCTGAAGATAACGCAAGCTTTTACTTCCGAAGGGCCCCTGCCCTGCAGGGAACAGGAACTGTTTTATCACAGAGACTGAGTGTTTGTGGGCAAGATCACAGTGTATAAAAGACAAAATATCCAAAACTTAGGTTGAATTCTCTAGTATAATGATGATGCAAAGGAATCCTTGCTCTTTACAAGAAGTCTGTCGCCAGCCCAGATTTTTAAGTTGTATGGCTCTTAGTTTGGTGTGAATATAAAACCATAGAAAGGGTATTCAAGGTTGTCTAAACTCAAGCAGATGCTTGTGGGGATATTATCCTGTACTGAGTAGGTTTAAAAAAAAAACAAACAAAATTAAGTATGCCAAATCACTGGCATGAGTCCTCCAGTAACGTTATTCCCAGTTCTTCTGCTAACTTGATACGGGATAAAAGGTAAATTGGATATTTCAATACAATGTGCTAAGATGCTTCAATTTCTTTTCACAACATCCTATCTGAGCAGATCCATTCCTAGGGGAATAATAAATAAAAAGCTAGATGGCAGCTTTCTAGGTCAGGAACTACTAGACCTCCATTATTTTAAACAGCTTGAAGCACTGGAATATTCAGCCTGTGTGTGTGTGTGTGTGTGTGTGCGCTGTTTAAGAAAATTTTACAACAGGGGTTTGTAAAGTTCCAAGGCTATGCTTTAGCATAAAAAATATTGCCTCACGTATAAAGTGCAGGAACTCAGGGATTTTATTTTCCTGAAGGTAACTTCAGTTGCATTTTTTTAAAGTACAAGCATACTGTAGGAACTACATTTAGTCAGCTGTTGACTAATGGCTCTCTCACTTCTTCATGAAGTAGATAATGACTTTGCATAGAATATCAAACTCAAAAGAAAAAGACCACAGTAATGGAAGAAGAATTATTTGTTACAAAGTTATTAAAGGAAACATTGACAAAATTGAAAACTTTATCAAGAAAATATCACCAGGTTTTGAGGAATACTACCTCTTTTAATGTGCCTGCTAGTTCTTTTTTTTTCTCCCTAATTGTCCTTTGAAAGGTTCATTAAGGAATTTCTAGTGACAATTTTTGATAGCCGAAACATAAAGCGCTTAATGGGAGCTAGAAAGCCATGTAAAGGTCTGTAATAAATTCATATATTGCCACTATAGATTTCTCTTAGATCTTAATGTCTCTTTTACACTCCAGATGCCATCTCAAAAAATAAACTTCTTACAGAGCATATAAATCAAATTTTATCCAGCAGAAAGAAAATTGTTGACTTGGCACCAGGTATTTGTGACCCACAGAGTACCTTTACAGACAGCCAAGTCTTCAGTTTCCTTTTCTGCTAGGCAGTGGCAGCTCTGACTCCCGAAGAACACCTTCTTTGCATGTAAAGCCTGGGTATTTTAACTCCAACAATGATCAATGGGTACTGCAAGTGCCCGTAACTTTGAAAATTCGGTGCTTGGCATTGGAACTGCAGCAATCTTATTCCTTGAAAATGCATACAGGACTGAAATTACATAGAATACTAAGGCATTACTTAACGGGCCCCTACTCCAGTGAAGTTCTTGAACTAAGTAAGTCAAACCAGAAATGTACCAAAACATGCACACTCTTGTTCTCTTGGTGAGAAGAGCAAAGGACAAGAAAACCACCAACATACGATGGTAGTAAGCACGGAGCTCAGGTATCACAGGTGCGGACACAGGATTAAGAATTGAATAGAGTGTAGTCACAAGCATCTTAAAATTAGCTCTATTCTTTTGTCCCTCTCCCTGTTTTTTTGGAATCTCATGGTTTTTGGTTTGTGTGGTACACATAATTTGAAATCAAGACACCTTCCATTTTTTGATGCCTGTGTGTAAATTCTTACAGTCATTTCTGTTCTTGCAGTTCAGTCCTGAGCGTTACATAGATGTGCATGCTGTATACTGTTCTTTAAGAAAAATACCTACAAAATGAAACAGAATCATAGCACAGCACAATAGAGAGACTTCATTTTACTACTTGGCTTGTAAAGTAATTTAGTGTCAGTTTCTCATACAAAAAGATTCCTGAGATTAATATAAACTTATTCATGTCCCAATCAGTAATTTTAACCCGAGATTTTTTTTAAGTCTGTGATGCTTCAGCATTAAAATGAATGTTCATTTTAAAAGACCTGTATTAATACCAATTTAAAAAACTAATTTAAAATATCTTAATTAAATTTAAAAAATGCTTTTCCTCTAACAACTGAGAGGACAGAAGGGACATACCCAGCTCTCTGTGCTTATTTGCAAATCACAGGTATTTATTGATAGGTATCTTACCGTGGCTTGTGTTAAATTTAGCAAAAGTTTTTGTGCTTTCTTGGAAAGAGGAAAAAATGCTAAACTCTGGGGTTTTAACAGTGAGATCTTAGGATCTAGCTAATTGCATAATATGCAACCATAGACAGTTATGCTGTTTTTAAAACCTCATTTAATAAGTTCTCTTTTTTATTATTTGTATTGCTGATAGTCTTGTTTCTTTTTTTCAGTCCTCTTATTGGTCCTACATAGAGCAGTGATAGTTTGCAGGTCCTGGTGCGGTCAGGTCCCAGCAGGTCTGGAAGTACTGCTGCTTTGAAAAGTCAGGCTGTGTAGGGCTATAGAAACATATGTTCTCATTTTTGGATCATGGGAGGAAAGCATCATTTTGCAAAGTGGAAGACTTTTAGCTGTTGGAGCAGTCTGGGTTCTGGTGAGATTTGTGAAATTTTACAAACATCCTCATCTGATGGGAATCATTAGAGCCACTATAGAGAACCTGCATCACTGGCAATTACCCTTATGATTGTATGATCCTCATTAGGCTGATTAAACTAGCTTAGCACCATATTATTTAAGTGGCAACAGGCAAAGCAGCTGTACTTTGCTGGAGGTGATATGCTAAAACTATGCTGAAACTCTGAGCTGATAAGAATTTTAGAAGACTACCAACACACTAAAAATCCAAATTAAAAAAGGCCATTTTTTAGTGGCCACTATGGAAAATAAACACTCTGCCTCACTGAGACTGGGATGAACAGTGAAACTGAGCATGCACCATCAAAACCATGGAAGAATTCTACAAGCTTTTGCTTATGTTACAGGGTACACTGCTAACTCTTTACAACACACCAAACATATGACCTCCTTCTAGGTAGAGGCATGAGTTTTAAGTCAGTAAGGAGGACTTTGAAGACAAAAAACAGTCAATGGCTGTGGGAGCAGAACTCACGATCTTTTGACTCCTGACAAAATTCATCCTTTTCTTTAACGGTTTCTGAATCAGGAGAGGCTTGTACTCTTGCATTTGCAGAGCACGGCTTGATTGGGACCAGGCAGCCTGATTCAGCAGATGTGCTGAATGTTCCCAATACCTTAGCATTCTTCAAAGCTGTTTCATGCTTTAAAAAAAATTCTTATGAAAAAATAGGATGTCTCTTTTTTACTGTTTTGTGGGGTTTTTTTTCAACACGGGAATGCTGGTACAGCAGAATCAGTTATTGCAGAAGAACTGAAGTGTCAAATCCCAAGAAGCCTATTTTTGTTTGTTCTGCTCTAAAGAGAGGGAGAAAAAAAGCTGGTTATGACCCTGCTTTCAGAAAAGGTGGGGAACTAATTACTTTAAGTGGAGAAAGAATAAATACCGCTTCTTTGATGTAGCTGCTAACTTGCTACTCCCTGAAGCCAGCTGGAAATTTCTCATTTCGTCCAGCGGGTTTTGGACGAGAGCCCTTAGCTGTTGGGGGGAGCTCGACACAACCTACGACCAGTGTGCATCTACACAGCTACCCGAATTATCGTACCAAGATGCTCGGTGTCGCTGATTGGGAATTTCATCAGTATTGTATGAAAGGCTGCATTTTAAGATTTATAAGAAAATGTTTAAAAAATTGAGGAAAAGCGCTGGCTATAGTCCCTGCACCCCCATTCCCTGCTCTCCGAGAGACTCGTTTCACCCTCCCGCGCCCCTCCACCAGGTGAAGCGCGCCCGCGGCGCTCACCCCGGCTCGGGGGACTCCCAGCCCGGGGGAGCGCAGCCGGGCGGGGTCCCTGCCAAAACGCCGGCGCGCAGGCAGCGCCCCCAGAGAGCGGGAACTCGGCTCCGCCGGGGTAAAAGCCCGTCCCCGGGAGGGCACGGGAGTGGCGGCGGTAAGACGGCGGCAGGGCAGAGCAGCCCCCGCCCCCCGCCCGCTCTCCTCCCCCTTCCCTCGCTCCCGCCTTTTGTGCGCCGGAGCCCGGGCGCTAACGGCCGTCAACGGCCGCGGCGCTGACAGGAGCCCCCGGCCATTGGCTTCGGGAGCGGCGCTGTCGCGAGGGCGGCAGCTCGAGCCGCGGCTGTTCCCGTAACCAAGGCGCTGCCAGGCACAGGCGCGCACACACAGAGAGACAGCGCGCGGAGCGGCGCGGGCTCGGGGGCCGCCTTTGCAGCTCTCCTCCTCCCTGCACCATGCTCCGCTCCAGGCAGCGCCTGCCCGCTGCTCCCTGACGGGAGAGAGCCCGCCGCCGCCCCGCGCCCAGTTAAGCGGGCGACTGGCACCCGGCTGCCCCCCGGTTACCCGAGTTAGCTCCGTCCCGGGGACTTCGGGCTGCCGCCCCTTCGCAGCGCCTCCCCCCGCTCCCGCTGTGGCAGCCCTTGGGCAGCGGGGGAGTGAGCCAGGAGCAGCCGGAGGGACTGCAGCCGCCGCCGGGGGAGAGAAGCTCCAGCCCCCGCCTCTGGAGCTCTTCATGGCGTCTCACCAGCAGACCAGGATCCAAGCCTACCTGGAGAAGAATAAGATCGGTCCCCTCTTCGAGGTAAGGTGCGCTCTTGCCGGCCGGCTCCTCCGCGGTGGGGGCGGGGGTTGCCCCCACGATGGCCGCGGCTCCCCGCGCAGCACAGGTGAGCGCAGGGGCGAGGACGAGTTTGAGGCGCCGCTTCGGCGCCTGCCCGGCCGGAGAGGAGAGGAGAGGGCAGCGCCGGCACCTCCTGCCCTGCCGTACCGCACCACACGTGCGCCCTCCTGTCCCTCCTCCGAGTGCCGGAGCTCCGCGCAGCCCTCCCTTCCCGGCCATCCCGCGGATGTGCCCCGCTCCTTCGCCACGCCACGGACGCGCCGCCCTCTGCTTCGCCCGCGCGGGCCGTGAGACAGGTGCCCCTTCGCCGTCCCACCCGCGGCCCCAGACCCTGGAGGCGCCCCCGCGGAGCTGCCCGCGTTGCCTCGGCGGCCGCGGAGCCGCGCGGTGGTGGGACGGCGGCCCGGCCCCGGCCGTCCGGCCGCGGGTCCCGCGTAGCGGCTCACCTTCCGTGCGCCGTGAGGGGGAGGTGGGGCTCCCAGGCCCCCTTCGTCTCTAGGGCGGCAGCGCGGAGCAGCGAGCCGCGGGCGGTGGGCGCCGCACGGCCCGCGGGCGAGACCCCAGGCGCTGGGGCAGGCACCTCCGTGACCGGCCAGCGAAGAGGGAGAGGTGGATGCCTCCCCACCGGGAAACCCGCCCTCTCGACCGGGCACTCGGATGAAATCTGTCCTGCAAAAAGTCCGTGTCGATGGTGTTTTCTGAAATTTTTATCTGCAGTCATACACTTGGGAACCGTATTTTTGCTGTAGATTTTCCTTGGTCTTAGAAAGATGCACTTGCTTGGATTTGTAGATGCACAGATGTGCATATTTTACTATTTCTGTGTATAAGCTATGAATACTGAGAATTTAAGAGAGTACTAGAGCAATCGCGATTATTAGCATTTTAACATCTTGTTTCTCGTACGGTTTTTACATCTAAATGCACATATATTATACTTCAGCTGTATTATCCCAAGACGCAAGTTTCCCTTTTTCAGTATTTAACTTGTTCTCAATCAAGCTTACTACGTATGAGATCTCTTTTATTCTGATGTAGTGCATGTTTTGGGTAGCATTTGCCAACCCTCAAAAGTAAGGTTCAAATTTTGTTACAAAACTGTTCACTAAGGGTCAGTTTTTATTTTTTTCCATGGGCTGAGACTGTTGTGACAGATTACGTTGGCTCAGTGTCAGAGGTGTTATGTTCATTTTGCAATAAATAAAACCCCATTTGATGGAACTGTAACTGGGTACTAGGGAACAGCAGGTGATTTTTCTAGTTCTAGAATTCATAGAAACGGAAGCATTTGTGCAGTTCAATTTCTGAATAAAGGACTGTTCAGTCAACACAGTTGCTAGGGCTATATACGTAACTGACTCCTGTATATTTCAATGGAAATTAAGGGTTGTTGAGGAGTTAGGCCCTTGACAGCTGTCATTTTCTTCTAAATTTTCTTAACCCATTGCTTCATGCATTAAAATTCAAACGAACTACTTGACATCACTGTTGTGAGTCACTGTGTTTTAACCTAGTTTCTCAGTAGTGTAAGATGCTCATCTTTATTGCTTAAATAGCAGGATGCTTTAGTTATCAATAGTAGAGGAGAAAATGAAGAAGTTGTATTTGTTACAGCATTTCATATATCACTAAATATTTCACTGATCACTGTAATGTAGGAATTTCATCGTGGTAGAGTCTGTGGAAGGCTCTTTGCATAACCTTGCAGGCTGTCTACAGGTTGTTAGTGCACTCCTGTATACCAGGAAGAGATTTTTGTGTGAAATCCACTTAGACATGAATACTAGGGGGTGGATTTAAGATATAGGGCTGTAGCATTCATGTAGCTGTTTAAAGTCATTTTAATCCATAACACTGGGAGGAGGAGGATTGTAATTCTTATCTCCTCCACTTCCTGATTAGCCATTTAAAATCTACTTATGTATTTCATTTCGGTGATGTATTTTTTGTTCTCAACAGTTTTTTGAAGAACTACAACCTGTGCTTGATCTTATAGTCTTTAATAAGGGGAAGACATGTATTTGAAGTTGATGGGAATTGATCAAAGAATATGCATAGGGTGAAGCTTACGCTCTGTACTAGTATTCCTATTATATATGCATTGTGGTGTATCAAGAATACCATGTGTTCACAGTCAGCTATATTCACTAACACATCAGTTTTTCATGTCTCTAGAAGTTCCGACACATTGAGAAGAGAGACCTGTGCTTCGTCTTTCATTCAGGAACAGCTAGCATTTTCTTACACCACTTTTGTTTTTAATGCTAATTAATCACTTGTCATGGATGACAGCCATCTTTTTTTGCAGCGAGTACTAATTTTCTAATACCAAGTCAGAACAGAGTCGATTTGGATTCAATTTTCTGCGGTGTTATTTGCTGAGCAGGTTGTGAGTATAATTGCTCAATATATGCTTCAAGCCAACGTTTTGGAGAGTGCATAAAATAATATTGGATAATTGAGGGCAGTCGCAGGAAAGAAGAAAGTGGAGAGAGGACATGAAGGCAGTGATGGTGATGCATAAGCAGATCATATTGCATACTTGCATAATGAATGATCAGTGATCAGGAGGACTTTACACCATAGATCTTAGACAATTACGCAGGCACAGTTAGCTGATGGCTGGAACACTCGGTGGTTTCCTGATGATGAAGTGTGATTCCCCTGCATTACAGTCAAGAGCAGTAGATGCTATTAGTTGCTAGCTGGTCATTCTGTTTCAGTTGCTTGCAGTTATTCTGGTAGTGTCTCTTTTCTCTGTTCTGTCCTGTATTTGTGGCCTTCTGTTACCGTGGTTAGGGCTTTTTGTACTTCATTAACCAGCAGTATCTACCTAAGAACATCTGTTCTTTTGGACTTCATCTTTTTTTTTTTTTACCTTCAGCGCATGCTGCATATGCAGACCAGTTCAGTTTTATTTTGCTGAAGTTTTGTATGGTGTGACACTTGAATTATCTTTCTAATTGGTGTAAAAGAGAAGTGTTCAAGAGAAGTGCTGACATGTGAGATGCAGGAAGACTGTAGGCCCTCCCTTGGTTAAAAAGTTATTTCTATCTCTATAAAGAAAGGTAGGAGTAACCTTCTGGAGAAAGAAATAATGAGCTTAGGCTGACTCAGCAGGCATCAGCCTCCTACTGACTACCAGTACCTGTTAACGGATAGTAGGAAGTCCTATCCGCTCAACTATGAATGGTAATACACAGATTCACTTGATTCCAAACATTTTTACGAGTTAAATTCTTATTTATGGCTTAAAGGTGTGAAGGAAGGTGGGTGGGAATTAGTGTGTACATCTGAGCCTGTGTCAATTTTGAGACTTAAGACAGATTGCAAAACGACTTTGATGCTTCAGCCTCATTTCCCCTGTTGAACGTAGGTCCAAAAATCATGATTTTTTCAAAATTGTTACTTTGCTGCCATTTCATCTTACAGTTGCCTAAGGTTTTTGCAGGTAAAATTCCTGTGAACCTATAGGTCAACTTCTAAATGCTCCAGGCCATGCAGGTGTTTGTTAGTGCTGACAGTAAGGTCTTAAGTTAACCCCTTAAATTCTGTCAGGTTTCATGAGCTGGTTTATCCTGTTCTGTGTTGGTTTTGTGGTTTTGGATTTTTTTCCCTTTCACTTTTGAAAGCTTAGGTATCTTCCTGTAAGAGATTATTGGCATCTGAGAATACTGTGGTAAGACACCGAGTTAAGATTTGAGGAATGCCCTTTAGAAACGCCTCTCTTCTGGGATTTTTGTGGTAACGTGTAGCATAGCACTACCTGATATTTTTTTTAGGTTTGGGTGGTTTTTTTTACATCTAACTTGGAATGTAACAAGAATTCTAAATATGAATTATTTCTGCGAAGAAGCTTCACTGTTGTTTTTTTCCATCTTTCTAAAATGTGAACAGGAGGTGTGTGCCTAAAATTGGCTGGGACAGAGTATTCAGAATCAGCACCCACTCATTTCTGTCTGAGTGAAGTATTGACCCACTTTGCATTTTAAGCACCCAATCCAACAAATTCTTTTTGTGTGCTAATAATCTCAATGAATAATCCTGCTGCCTCTGAGCATCCATACATCTAGACTTCTGTATGACTCTATCTCTTCAGCATCCAGTTGTGTTCTCATCTGGGCAACCTGACAGTTTCTGTGAATTTGAAAGCTAGATCAGCACTCTTAAGAACAGACTGCAATAAATCCTCAAGAGCTCTGAGATAAATCTAGTGTTTTGGAATTTTCTTATTTATAGAACTGCAGCTAAAAAGCATCAGGCAGGTACATTGTTGTTATGCAAACCAGAAGACTGTAATTTCTTTGAGTTATAAAAAGCCAGAATAACTCTTCTCAAAAGAAACATACCAAATCCCTGGTTACCTAAGAATTTTTCTCGAAGTAATGTGGGTTTAGAACTATGATTTTTATTTTGAACAACATAAAAGCTGTGTCCATATTACCACACTTACCTTTTTTTCCTTTAGCAGACAAAATTCCTGAAGCAAATATCATAGCAAACTTCTTTTTTTCAATTTATAGTGGGTTTTTTTTCCTAAACGAGATGGCATCATCGGTGTATATTATGAACTGGCTTCCATTATTTAATTTAAATAAAATAACTATGCTTCTGACTTAAATGTTAACACATTCTAATGCACCTGTTTGGTGACTAACAGTATTTATAGTGCACCTTGTGACTGAGTTAGTCAAAGTTTGGGAATGAATTTTGGAGTTGGGACCGTCTTCTGAAGCAACGTTTGCCCTCAATTCTTAAATACACAATGTAGACACAGTCAGCTTGAGTGTCTCATTTACCAGTTTAAGATTCCTCACACTGTCAAATTATGTTTTAAGCTGCAATATCTGCAATATGAATGATAGGGATGCTCTCAAAGAATTGTCTTCTTTTGAGCTTGCTCAAATCATCTTTTATTTTGGTATTACACTTAATTGGTTAGATTCTGTTGTTAGCATGAAAGGGTCTGTATTCTGGATGGTGTGAATTTACACAGAGAAGCATTTAATTTCAGGTAGCTAGATGGAGCCTTTAGAAGACCAAGTTTTTCAGTACTTGGACATTGTAAGCATCATTTTAGGTACTAACCGATTACCCAGTGAGATTATTTCAGCCTGGCAGTCCCTTTTTCAGAGGAGCCAATATTAGCTGTTTTTCAAAGGATATATGGAAATCAGCAGTGATCTGGAAATGCCACAGTGTTACACAGAGGGGGGTAGGGAATCATATATAAGTTCTAATTTTTTTTGTTGCCTGCTACAGTAGGACTTTGTGGTAGCCTTTATGTGCACTGAAGTAAAAGACCTACTTACGGGGAATGAAAGCCAAATGGAAAAAAATGGTGCAGAGATGTCCTTTGCTTTTCGGAGAATTCACTGTGCGTTCTGATAGTTGCCTTGGTAAAGTTGTCTTTAAGGGAAAACAAGTGAAAAACCCCAATTAAAACTGTAGACAGACCCTTTTCCATTAACAAACAGTTCCATGAGCAATGGCTTTATGCTTTATGCTTAGGTGTTGTGGTGACCAAAAAGATGCAAAAGTTGTCTGAAATTTCCCTGTAAATGAGGCATTCATAATTCTCTCTTGTGGAATCTGGATTTAAGACAAGAAGTTGTTCCTGAATGAGGAAAATCACACGTTTTGGTCTCATTACCTGACTAGTTAATCTCTCAACATTTGAAAGAACTTGCATTTTTATGATATCTGCTCCTCTGGGAATTTGTCTGAAAGTAGTCAAAGGTTTAAAAAAACATTGGAAAGAGACAGTGAAAGAGATCACAGATACAGGTATGCATTTGTGTGGTCACAAACACAAATGGCAATTGCATGAACCTTGTTTCCACAGTGACTAAAACATTACTTTCCTGAAATGGAAATGTGGGCTTACTTAATTGCTTTAAAAAAAAAAAAATCCTTCTGGGCACAAGACACACAAATAAATAAAAATCAAAGTTATATTCTTTGTCTGATAGTAATAATTAAATTTGAAGAATTGTATCTAAAGTACGGAATGATTAATGTTACATTAACTTTTAATGTTTTTAAACTCTCAAAATGACAATTACTTTGTTTCTTGAGAGGGGGTCAGAAGGCATAACTAGCTTGCCATAAAAAAATAGCTGGGAAAATGAGAGGTAGTTCTCAATTGAGTTGCTGTCACCATCATGTACCAACAGAGCCTGGCTGCTCAGTGCTAACTAAGGTCTAGAGCTAGCAGATGTTCCTGTATAAAATAAAATGCCATGAGTCTAATGTCTTTGCTCTAGGACATGGGACAATGATGATTTTGAATTTCTGTCTGGCAACCCCTGTAGTAATAAATCAGTCTGGATCAAAATAAGCCCATCACTACTGCTCTTTTTTCTTTGTGTTTTTTCACATTATGAAGTCTCTTCCAAGTTTTGGATGATATTTGATGCATGGTGTTAATTAAACCTGAAGTAAGCACTTCAACTGTTTTGTTTCTTTTGATTAATCCAATCTTTTGGTACAAAGGACAAATGTAAATGTCAAATATTAAATAAAAAACTTTTAATGGCTTTAACTCAGTCTTTAATTTTCTCTGATGTGTTCTTTGCTGTTACTGATATATGCTTTTCCGAGTGGGCTAGATGCTGTCTGTACCCCAGAGTCAGCACAGTCTCAGCCTTCTGGTTGTTTTGGAGCTTCTGGGAGGGAAGGGGGCAGCTAGTACCTTAACCGGCATTTCTGCCACGTGTGATGCACTTCTTTACTCTTCTGGAGCAAGTGGGTTTCTTGGTTAGCTTCTTTAATCTTGGCATTGACTAAAAAGACACACCTGGAAAGACACCTGTTATTAGTGCTTGCTTCTTTTAAAAGTGTTACTTTGTAAATGGAAGTGTTAAAAAATTGAGTTAGAAACATAATATTTAAGAGCATTTTAACATCATATTCTTCTACAGTTTGCCTTTAATTTTGAAGGTCTAATCAATACTCTTTCTCTGTTTTCAATGTCTTTTCTTCCCACTTGTTACTTCTCTTGTTTATGTAACTGAAGAGGTGGGGACCGATAATTTCTCATTTTCATTTGTCTAGTGATTATTTGTTTTTTTTCTGTATGGTGATCTTTTTGTTTTTTTTTTTTCTTGTGTTTTTTTTTTGGGGGGAAGCATATGTGCTTTTGTATAAGTAAGTGGTAATGGAGATACTTTGTTACCTCTGGACTTGATAGGTGGCTTCAGGCATTTTTATGTTCACCAACTTTTGGAACAAAGACTACCCAAACCCCTTAATGTCTGTAATATGCAGATAAAAATGAGGTCTTATTGACTGTATTCTGTATTATCCTCCTTGCAGAGATGGACACTTTCTTATTCTCCTAGCTGTGAAGTATGAGAGGGATATCTTCTGTGTTAGGAGAAGATGCTTCTCTACCTGAAACCGTAAGAAACACTTAAAACCCAGCTGAAAGCAAAATAATTTTCAAATAGAATTGTTAGGAAACTGTTGGCCTCCTGACTAAGGCAGTGTGCTGTTTCAGACATTATTGAAGCTGATGAAAAGCAGCACTCATTTGATAGGAGGAACAAGAATTCATGAGTTTAATTCTAGGATGTAGGAAAAGAGCATGATCACTTGAAATGCACACCTATGTCTTTGCCAAGACAACCCAACATCCATATCTGCTCTTATTATAGAGAGTAATATCCTTTTAAAAAGCTTGCCACAGTCACAGTTTCGATGGCCTTAACTTTTATGTCAGGTACCATATGCTATGCTATGTTAATTTCTCCTTTGGCTACTCAGTTTCATTGAATACCTATTTTTAGTTTCATACAAAAGTGTTCAGACAGTGTCTTTAGGCTGAAGTCTTGATGCCCCTCTGGTTTTGCTCTTCTGTTGTTTTGCGCAGTTTTCTTTCCCTATTCAGATAAAATTCAAGTATTATCTTTGCATTAACCATGGAGTTTCCAGTGAAACCCCTCAGTTTTGAATGTAGCTTTACATAGCACTGTGAGGAAATGTGTTACAATTATGGGAATTGCCCATATAAAATGAAGAATGTGTGTGAACTTGCTTACCCACGTGTGATAAGTAGAAGGCTATTTTACATTAGCCACCTCTTACAAAATTTCTGTCCATATGGAGAGTGGAAATTGTTACCTTCATGTCTATTTACATGAAGCATTCTTTCTCTGTCCTCATGTTGCCAGCTCCCTGCAATATTCAATAAGTAAAATCACTCTATTCACGCACCAGATTTCTCTATAGTAGCTGGAACAATATGCTTATCAAGCTCTTTTGTTGGCTCCTGGAAGAGCTGTTTTCTGGGGCAGGAATCATGAGAGTTTGGGTCTTTCAGCTGTGTTGGAGCCTTTTTAATTGAATCATTCCTCTTCTCATAGCTTGTTTTACTCCAGACACTCTGATGGTTTAGTACTCAGAACTGCAGGTTGTGAGGCTGATCTAATAGCCAGTTGCTGTAGGTCCTATTCGTCTTCATTGCTGGCTGCCTATTCCTGATGTTCTTGTTCCAGAACTGGCGGTTGTCTCATACTACAGTTACCTAGTTTGGGAAGATGAAACAGAAGAAAAGGAAGTGTGCAAAGCAGTGGGAAATGTTCAGCTGGTTTAGCTCAGTGGGTCACCATGTGGTCTGATGAGGAGCGTGGCGTTGACTCAGGAGAGAAAACATAGGTGGCCAGAGGGCGAGGGGAAGGAGAGGAGCACAGCTGCCTTTTTCTTCAGTAGCAAACTGCTAGATGGGCATAAGTAATCTCCAAATCACTCCATGAGTTCTAACTAACTGCTCAGCCCTGTATATGAGGAGCTTGTGTGCTTAAGCTAGCTTCATATGGATCTTGCCTTTTAAAGGTGCAGTTCCCCACAGGTCAGGAGAATGTCACTGAGCCCAGCCCAGTCCCTTCTGTGAAGGAGCAGAAGAGGGAATTGAATAATTAGGGAGGATGGCCTAACGAATTAGGAGGAAATGGACCATATGAATACACTGAGCGTGAAAGTGAGAATGGATAGGAAATGGAAGGGGATGGGATGACAAAGATTAATGCTACATTGCCAGTGCATTCTTTTTTCCTTCTATTTTTTTTTTTCTTATAATCTCAGTCCCTACAGTCAAATGGTTACCTGGGATCTTTCTTTCTTTAAAGAAAGGTTCTAGTGCTTGTGGTTGCTGAGAGTATGACTGAAGGGTAAGAAACACAAAGCAAATAGAAGAAAATATAACTTCTTATCATCTAAACATTAAACTTATGTACCTTAAACTTATGAGTAAGGAAAATAACGACCCAGGGTGATGCCAGGGTCCACACTGCAAATGTGAGAGGAATTTTTGAGTGGGTACAGGTTGTCCCTGGGTGACCCGCTTACTTCGCGGGATGCCAAAAAAAAAAAAGAAAAAAAAAAAAAGAAAAAATCCACCCAAGGGTACTGAGGGAGCTGGTGGAGGAGCTTGCCAAGCCACTCTCCATCATTTGTCAACAGTCCTGGTTAACAGGGGAGGTCCTGGACGACTGAAGGCTTGCCAATATGACGCCCATCTACAAGAACGGCCGGAAGGAGGATCCAAGGATCTACAGGCCTGTCAGCCTGACCTCGGTGCCCGGGGAGATTATGGAGAGGTTCATCCTGAGAGCGCTCACAGGGCACGTGCAGGACAACCAAGGGATCAGGCCCAGCCAGCACGGGTTCATGAAAGGCAGGTCCTGCTTGACCAACCTGATCTCCTTCTATGACCAGGTGACCCGCCTAGCGGATGAGGGAAAGGCTGTGGATGTTGTCTACCTGGACTTTAGTAAAGCCTTCGACACTGTCTCCCACAGTATCCTCCTGGAGAAGCTGGCGAATCATGGCTTAGAGAGGTGCACTCTTCGCTGGGGAAAAAACTGGCTGGACGGCCAAGCCCAGAGAGTCATGGTGAATGGAGTGAAATCCAGTTGGCAGCCGGTCACAAGTGGAGTCCCCCAGGGCTCAGTTTTGGGACCAGACTTGTTTAGTATCTTTATCGATGATCTGGATGAGGGGATTGAGTGCTCCCTCAGCAAGTTTGCAGATGACACCACGTTGGGTGGGAGTGTTGATCTGCTTGAGGGTAGGAAGGCTCTACAGAGGGATCTGGACAGGCTGGATCGATGGGCCCAGGCCAGTTGTATGAGGTTCAACAAGGCCAAGTGCCGGGTCCTGCACTTGGGTCACAACAACTCCATGCAACGCTACAGGCTTGGGGACAAGTGGCTGGAAAGCTCCCCCGCAGAAAAGGACCTGGGGGTGTTGATTGACAGCCGGCTGAATATGAGCCAGCAGTGTGCCCAGGTGGCCAAGAAGGCCAACGGCATCCTGGCCTGTATCAGAAACAGTGTGGCCAGCAGGAGCAGGGAGGTGACCGTGCCCCTGTACTCAGCACTGGTGAGACTGCACCTCAACTACTTTGTTCAGTTTTGGGTCCCTTGCTACAAGAAGGACATTGAGGTGCTGGAGCGTGTCCAGAGAAGGGCAACGAAGCTGGTGAGGGGTCTGGAGCACAAGTCTTATGAGGAGCAGCTGAGGGAACTGGGGTTGTTCAGCCTGGAGAAGAGGAGGCTGAGGGGAGACCTTCTCGCTCTCTACAATTACCTGAAAGGGGGTTGCAGAGAGGTGGGTTCTGGTCTCTTCTCCCAAGTGACTAGTGACAGGACAGAGGAAATGGCCTCAAGTTGTGCCAGGGGAGGTTCAGGCTTGATGTTAGGAAAAATTTCTTTACTGAGAGAGTGGTGAAACACTGGAATAAGCTGCCCAGGGAAGTGGTGGAGTCACCATCACTGGAGGCGTTCAAGGAACGTGTGGATGTGGCATTGTGGGACATGGTTTAATGGGCATGGTGGTGTTGGGTTGATGGTTGGACTTGATGATCTTACAGGTCTTTTCCAACCTTAGTGATTCTGTGTGATTCTGTAAAGAAATGTGCATGTTTTGCACTGTCTCAGTTATACTTCTAGTACTTGATCTTGGCAATAGTGCTTGGATATAGGTTTGCCAGAGTGTTAAACGTGTCTTTAGCACTACTATTAACACTGGCTGCTCTGCCACGAACTCCTTCATCAAGATTGCATTACACTCCAATTTGATAGGCATAGAGTCTCTGCTGACATTTGTATAAGTGGAGAGGTAAACTGATGATTGTGAAGGATTCCTCTGGTCAGGTATCCATCTCAAAGAAAGGAATTCTGAATGATAAGTTCCGTGTTTCTTTTAGTGCACTGAAGCAGAAAAGCTGTTCTGTATTGTTGATAGCAGAATTTGTCCTAGAAGCCTAAATAAGTGGAAGCTGTCTCTTCTGGAGACTTGGCAGATGGTTCATAGAACTGAAAAGGAAGGGTAGTTTCACCTGTAGATGACTTTAGGAGAGAACCTATGGATAGGGCAGTTAGGAAAAAAAATTATGGGCAGATTCTGTGATAGTTTTGTAGAGATGGAATTGAGGGGCACGAGTATGAGTAAGGCTATAGTTTCATTTGAAGAAGAAAAGAGAGAGACAGGATAAGATTACTGGATTTCTGTGACTGGCTTTACTGGGATTTCTCAGGCTGAAGTGTGTGTGCATGTGCACATTCTATGCAATGCATATAGATGCTCTGAAGCATTGGGACACACCTGAGAATCCCATGTGCACTGGGCAAAGATCCTGCATAAATGTGGTAGGTGCTGTATGTTCCTGTTCAGACACATTGTATTAACTCCATGTGTCCAGGCTAGTTGGGCATGGCACGCTCAATACACCCAATGTGACCTGGGTATTCATCTTCGTAAGCATTCTGAAGAATCTTGTCCTTCCTGCCTAATCAGGACAAAGCAGAGATGTCCAGGAAACACAAGCTGAGGACAAAACCAAGGTTTACAGATGCAGAAATTCCTCTGGGTGTGCCATCATGAAACATCACCCCCAATTTTGCTGAGAACAAACTCTGCACAGGATTAACCTTGGAGAGATGGCAGGCTGCAGCTCACTCACTGAGTATCTAAGACCCATCCTTTTGTATGATATAGAGGTCTCAGAAAAAACAAAAGGTGTTTCAGAGCTCCTCCTAAGTGTTCCCTGGTTCAGAATAATGCCAGTAGATAATAATGCCTGTAGTCTAATACAAAGTGTAAGATAGTGAAGCTATTTGGGGACTAGGGCTGAATGGAGACTTACCAATATGGAGCAAAGAAGGGATACACAAAGAGAAGACTAAACTGCTAGAGTAACAGATTTAATCTTGATTTCTTATCCTGTGAAGGAGGAATACCTGAAAGAAAAAGATAGCAGGGGAGAAAAAGGAACAAAGGTAAATAAGAAATGCAAGAGAATTTATTTTATTCTGTGTTTCCCTATGATAATAGAAAAAAGATTACAAGAAATAAGTTGGCCAAAATGAAGATCCACTTAACATTTAGTTGAACACTGAAGAAAAAGTTAAGAAGTCAGGAGAGGAAATAAAATATACAGTAGTTAGGGTACTGAAGTGGTAGCCATTTATCTGGCTGCTGTTCCTACTTCTGCTACTGCTGTCCCGCTGCCTTATTATGTATTGTTCTGTGCTTGTGTTTCCCCTTCCTTTGTCTGTCTTGTTTATCTGCACAGAGACTGCAAGCCCCTCTGGCTCTTACAGTCTTCACATGGTTTAGGAGTTTTCACAGCAAGGCCTTGAGCTTGTTAGGGCCCTTCTGCTGCTTCTTCTTTCTTTGTGCTGCCTCAGTGTCTGGTAGTGCTATTAATCCCATTAATTGGTGCCACACATTCAAAAAAATTGATTTCTCCTCCCTTCTCCCCTACTTAGTGTGGCAGTTCAGAGCACTGACAAGTCTCGAGGCTGCAGTGCAGTCCATGTGAGCACGTTGTGTTCCCACAGGGAGCCCTGCTGCAGCTGGTGAGGCCCCAATTTACAAGAGGAAGGCCTTCACTTGTAACCAGGCAGATTTAGTCTAACATGAAATTAATAGCAATCAGATCATCAGGAAGGTTTAATTGGGCAATCACTGTCAGGGTTGGGAAGTTACTTTGCTGTGTCAGAAACAAACAAAAACATACACCAGTGATTTGCAGGCATTGTTTTCTAAATAAAAAGCTTAGAAAATAAGCTTAATAGTGCTTTGGCTGTTATTAAAAATAGCTCTACAACCCAAAACCCAATCACATCTTCTAAAATTGCCCAGATCTCAGCTTCTAGAAATGAAGTGATTCTTAGTTGCCTAAGCCATTTGCAGTCTTAATGTTAGAAGTGTCTGATGAGAAATGATGGACCTAACTACAGTTCTAGCTGTAATTCAATTATCTGTCCTTAAAAACTACCATTACGACCCATTTAAGTTCTCAATCATTAGTGAAGTAGTACTTACTTGTTTAAATATCCACCTAAGGCTCTAGCTTTCTTGTAAAATATACCTCTTTAGTCCTTTGTTTGAAAACCTAAGCCAGAGGACAGCCTTTGGATGTAGCAGGTCGTGTCCTGGGTAGGTTAGTGAGGGCATGGTGACTAGATCCGTGGTGACAGTTTACATGGAGGAGATAGTCAAAGCACAAATGACAGTTTTTAGAAATATACCAGTTTTGTGTATGTGTTGAAGTTATCTTGTTTGGGCTAGAGAAGTGATTTTAATAAATTGACCCATGTGATGTAATTATTAGAACTCATGTTTTTTGATGACTGCTTTTAAAGCTGTTTTTCCTGCCGTTTTTTCTCTTGGAAAAAATACTTATTCATTAGCTTACATTTTTGTTACACAGAGACCAATATTAATATTTTTTTCTTACTTCATACTTATGCTTTGCATAACGTAAAAATGATGGTAATATTGCAATCATATATGTAACTTAGCTAATCTATCATTTATAGAGTGAAAAGTGTATCCTACTTATGTAAGCTGATATTTATTTAGCTGTCCCCATTATCTCAGACCTACTTTATTTGTGGGCATGATATGATAAGTGTCAGCCTTAAGCCTTGTGTAACCAATGCACTTGTCCTCCCAGAGGCCAAACAGAAGTGTACAACATCCTCTCATTTCAAAGACTTTTTTTCAGCTTGGTATTGACATAGTTCTCAGTTTTGAACTGCTTTTTAAAGCTAGTGTGAGGGAGGTTTTTCACATTGCTTACTTAGGTGAGGAGTCCATAAGGACTTGGGGATGCAAGTAACTTTGTAATGGAACAAATAATGAGTAATCCATGTGACAAATCATTAAGGTAAAACTATATGCATGCTTCAGCTTTTTTACAGTAGCATTACATACGTATCTGCATTCGAATGTATCTTGTTTTCACCCATAACTGCTGGTGTTATACTGAGAGGTACAAAAGAAGAAGATCAAAAAATATGATTAACAGTAGTTGGGTCACTTATACTTTAGCTTAAGTCTCCATCTATCATATTTTGTGTGTGTTCTTAGGATGCAAGGTATGCTACCTTAAATTCCTCCATAATGACACATTGATGAGCAGATACGAGTAGGTCTGAGAATGTAAAATTTATAGATATCATTTTTGGGACACAGGGATTGACAGCAATGTACAACTTAGGGCTGGGTAGAAATATTTTATTCTTTTTTATTCTTGTTGAAAACCACATCTTCTTTAAACTTTTAAGTTCAATAAATTGAAATGTTTTGTTAAAGCAACCTGTAGTCTTTTTGTGATGAGTTGACTTTCAACTGAACGTCTTCATTTGGCTGAATTGCTTGATGGAAATTATAGTTTGGATATCTCTTAAGCTCCTACAAGCTCTATCTCTGTGGCTTGACTATGCTGAGAACAAACTGATAAATCCTGTGTGGAAAACATCTGCCTTAAATATCAATGACATTAATTCTGTCCTCCCTCTTCATGGTTCTCTTTCACATTGACCAATAGTGATCACAAATATAGGCCATCTATATAAAATAAAATCACTACAGAGGGATGCAAGAGTAGGATATGTAGGGGGTGGTTTTTTTTTTTCCAGAAGTAATGTCAAAAAAGTCCATTGCTCATGGATAAAAAAGCGAGCATTAGTATTTGGGTAAAGCTAGATTATTGCTTTAGATTTGAAAAAGAAGCCCATGAGAACAGACTGTTACGCCTGTGGTGGTGTTTCTTTCCAGAGATGGACTATTAAGTCAAATGGCTATTCTCAGAACATTCACAAGAGTGTTTGGCCAAATTTTTGGACTGGGAATAGATGGACGTTTATTCACTGGAAAAATATTCCTGTATCTTATTTATGTCACATTACCATTTGTGTTCAGCTGTAATTAAACTATGGGTATTCTGAGACTTTTTCCAATTCTAAAAAAAATAAAATAATTGGAAGCATTTGAATGTTGTGAATAATAGCTGTTCTCCTGCAAAAGTGCTTGAATGTTTTTTTCTGTGACTACTTATACAGTGTTTTTGTCTAATTTTTGAGCATATGAAAATTTACCATAGTATTACACAAAATGGGATCTCACCATTCTCATAAGTCCTTATAATAATAGGTACCATTACAGTAATCAAGAAGTCCTTGTCATGGCATCTTTTTGCCCTACATTCAGTGGAATGTTGAGTTTATTTTTTCTAGTTTTCTATGATATCAAAAGATTTTGTGATCCTTATAGGTATTGATAATATAATATAGATGTATAGATATTTGTGGGGAAATGAATGCTTTATATGCCTCCCACCAGCTGGATGTTTTTTGCATTTGATGCAGTACTTGAGCATTATTTCTATATTTTTTACAAAAACTGTTCAAATACTGACATTCAAGTTCAAAGTCAAGCTGTATGAGTGTTACGAATGTGTTTTTGAAGGTTTGTGTGATTACTGTGATATATATGTGAACCACAGTAAATTTGCATAAGCAACTATAAACATAACTTTCAAGCATTTGTGGTTTGTTTTTTTGTGTTTTTTTTTTTCTTTGCAGCATACTTTTGTTTCAATGTAGGAAATGAGATTTCAAAAGCAAACACAAAATTTATCCAAAGCAAAAATTGAGAGGAGAAAACCCGGTTACGGGCTGTTATAGTCCAGGGACAGTTACAGCCCCAGCCTGAAGCAGAGTCTGCAGCATTGGTGCAGTTGTATAGTGCTAAGTGTTTAGAAATACGCATTTGGCATTGGACCATCTCTTCTGTTAAACGCGTGCCTGGCTGTAATCCATTGTATCTAGTATCAGTTGTATATTGTCAACAAAGCTTGGTATTTTCCTTTGTAGAGTATGAGAAACACACTGTTCTCTCACTTCTGCTAATCAGTTGTCTTTTGTTCAAGAGTAATTTTCTGGGGCACCCTTTTTTCATAGGGCATCCAGCCTCTGAGGAGGGAGCGTCTTGTCTGAGGTGAGTCTTCCAGTGACTCTTTCTCTGCAGAAGTTGTATGGAGATCTGTTCTTCCTCTTGGTGCTCCAGAGGAAGGAACAAGCTTTACAATACACCGAGTCTGGAAGGGATGGGGGTAGGGTGAGAGGCTTTGTTTCTTCAGATGGTGATCAGATCTCTCTCTGATTTGTAATATCACTTGTGTAAATGCAGTTGTGCATTGGTTAAAGGTATATTTTGTCTTTGATATTCCAGTAGCCAAACCTGGGTGAAAAAAATCATTCAAGTTACAGTTCCACACAAGATGATGCAGCTGTATTTTGGCACAGGGAATTGATGTATGGATGTGGAAATAACTTGATTAGTGCAGGACTGTCCTGATACAAGTGTTTAGATTGAATCTTTGACATTACATCCTCCAGGATTACAAGAAAATACAGTATTTCTTAAATGAACAAAGCTAAATGTTACTTAGATATCAGTGCTGTTCTTAATACAACTACTGAATTATGCCTGCCATTTTCTGCCTTTCCATGCCTTTCAGGGAATATGGTGGTGTCTTTTTTTCTGGGTATATTTCAAGATGTGCAAAAGGAATGTAATAGGTTATCTTCCTATATGTAGTTAAATCAACTATCTGCTGAAAAACTCCACTATCTTTATACAGTATTTTCATTTATCGGCTGCAACAAGGAAAAGGTACCGTATTGTGCTAGAAATTGTCCTGACATATCGTAAACGAAAACTTCTGCCCAGCGAGTTTTGAGTCTTATTTCAAGGCAGCACAAAGCCAGTAGATGAGGTAAGCAAGTAAATGTGTGGAGGGGATCTTGGAGGAACGATAGTATGAGCATGCATTTTTGAAAGGTAAGCTTGGTGCCTGCTTTGCAAGTATAGATTTTGCTTTGTAGGAGCAGTCAGTTGGGCAGCTTGTTGTTCATCTTCAGTAGTCTCTGTATTCTGCTGGGTTCAGTCCTCAGGCTGGCTAGGTCTGTGTGTATTCAAACCTCGATGCTGAAGGGCCTGCTTTTCAGGAGAATCCCTGATGGCAGCTTGGGGATTGTTCCACAAGCCTGGGCCATTTTTAGATGGAGACAGAGGCAGTGACTGTATCTTCTCGGGGCTCAGGCAGACCAATGAACCTGGTAGTGCCAGCAGGAAGCAGTTTTGGAACCCCGGAAGGTGGCTAGAGACATGTAGACCATGGGTAGCTCTGCACTCAGTGTTAACATTTCCTTCCCTTAGCAATTTTGCTACTGCGTCTCTCATACCTCATTCTTCATGGTTCATGTTGCACTCTAAACCTGAGTACTTCAAGCCTGCACTATTTAGGTCAAAATGGACACCTGCGTGTCTTTTTCCCTATGTGTGCCTAACCTTCAGTTTGTTTTTCAGTTTGACTACGATGGGATAGTCATTCTCAGAAGTATCTCTGCTTTGAGCAGCAGAAGTATCTATTTTAATTTGACTTGAAATAAAGAGATTATCCATGAAGGCAGAGCATATTAGAATCTGTCAGAACTTTGAAAATAATATTAAGAAAAAAAAGATACCATTAAAGCAGTTTCTCTGTCATCTTGCTCACTGATGGGCAAAATCATACAAGTAATTTCAGCTTAAATTCTGGATGATAAAAATGCATATGGAAGCAATCACAGGTGGATTTTACTTCCAACTGAACTGGAATTATTAATGTGTCTTCCCAGTTGGGGCTGAAGATAAATTCAGGTACACTGATATCCAACAGAAATATAATGGTTGCCAGTATCACATGGTAGCATGTAATAGATGGTAGTACACAAAATGCTGGAAGATTCCCTAGAGTATGGGGGAAAAAATGGTCAATATTGTTTTTTATTAGTTAACATAGTTATTTAGCTACTTATTATAATATTATGAATTCATGTATTTATAATAAAATTTTATTGTTATATCCATGGGATGATGGCTTCTGCATGGCGAAAGATTCCTGTATTCTTGCATTTAAAATGACCAATTCTTTTCATTCTGATTTCATTGTGGGTTTTGCCTTTTTTTTTTTAATGGCAAAGCTCAAGTGTGTATATAATTAAGCAAAAACATCATCTACCCCTAAAGGAACGCAGGTTAAAATGACTGTTAATATGAAAGTGTAACTTATAAAAATCTCCTTGTTTACTATTATAATTTCCACTTGCAGTTAGAAAAGCACAGAGTAAGCTGTGTAGAACCTAACTGAACGTGACTGTGTGATCTCAAAGGCATTTGAGAGCTATCAGGTATCTGCTTGCAGATAGTCTGCAGTGGCTTTGGTGATTATTCTGACAAGATACTGTGCATCTTGTATTACCTGTAAAAGGCAAATCAGTGTGACCTTTCCGGGGCGGGGGGGAAGGACACAAGTAGCTTTAAAACAATCAAGTATCTACTAATACGTGAAATAACTTTTTGTCTTCTTAAAATGCTGTATAAAAACTACTTGTTAGTCTTATTTGCAGTATATAAATTCTGCACATGCAAAAGAACCCTTTGTATTTTGCTGTGGTGAAAATGAATTTCCAGATTTTTCTATGGCAACAAATTCTGACCTTTCCAGTTCAGAAATCTTTGTTGTATTGGTGCATATTAAACATTTAATTCTATTTAAAAAGTTGATTACAGCATTGGTATGAAGTCTTACGAGACCAAGTCAATCTCTCACAGGTAAATAATAGGAAATTAAGATGCATATCTGAATAGATATTCATCTATTCAAAGTCTATGAATATAACTTGCAATTAGACTATTACCGACAATTGTTTAGCTGCTGTACTAAAGGAACATCTCCGAATGACATGATTTAAGTAAATTCTAACAATCAGGGAGCATCTATTAACTTCATTGGAATTTGTTTAGTGATCATTACTTGAGCAAATTTCGGGTTAATTTTTGTGGGCAGCTAAAGTCAAGATAATTAAATCTGTGTTAGAACTTCCCTACCCTGGACTGTGGTAACTTGCATACTACATTTCATGTCACTGGAATTGCTGGTTATTATTTGAACTTTCATGTGAATAGTTTAAAAATTCTTGGTCAAGATAAGAAGATTTTGAAAACAAGTTTTTTATGATTATTTTAATGCATAGAATTTATACAGAATATTTAATAACTTTGGCTACACACACTGGACTGCAGAACTTTTTAAAACATCATCTCCTATTTATCCTTCTGTACAACTTGAGTAAATGTAATGTTGTAGTAATGCAATGTTACTTGTATCCTTTTTTCACAGGAGAAGTAATATTGATTTGCCTTTTACAGATAATGCAAGAGCTACAGTGCCTTGTTCCAAAAGCTGTCAGAGCAGAGTGTCTGCTAATGGACACCTGATAGCTCTGAGTTTTAATTTTCCTGCCAACATGGGCTTGACTGTCTGCAGCTTCATCATATCTATTATCCTGTGGTTTGTATGTTACATGTTAGTTGCATGCGCTGGTGAAACCCATGGAAGACATCTGAGTGGTGGTTTCCAGAGGCAAACTTCATATTGTGGAATGAGCATCAGGCCAAGTTTCCATTGAAAATAAAGTTTTAATGTCTGAATGGGATTTTGTTACGTAAAAGTGATACTAATTTAAAGAGGTACTCTAATGCTCATACTTCTGTAATTGCCGTTCTGTGATTTCTTAAGAACTTCTTTTTTAAAGGCAGCAAACAAAGCAAAAATCATTGAGGGTGTGATCCAAGGAATGATGTGCATTTAATTACAAGCCAAATTGCTGAAATTTCAGTGAAGTCCAGGATTTGTTAGTTGCATTGTTAGGTCTGAACACTGCATGGCTAGTGGTATGTGTCTCAGAATGGTGATCCAAAACCCCCACATACTGAGCAAAAACTCACCTATAGTACTAAATGCCAAAGCACAAAGAAATGTCTGAAATATTAGCCAGCTCTAGAGTGTGAAGCTGGAGTTGAAAGCAGGTGTGCTGTACATATAGACACAATGATCTGAATACTTCCCTGAGGGATGATGCTAGCAGTGCTTCAGAGAGAAAATATGTGAAGCAGCTCCCCACAGTGTCCAAGGGCTGTGTCTATATTTTATCTAAATGCTGTGTAATACTAGCCACTGGATTGTCAAATTGTGGTCCCTCTTATGTCACTGCCTGAATTATCTGTCTGTCTATCTATCTATAGCTTACTGTGCAGTAGCACAGGTTTAGCAGGCAGCTTAGAAAGTTTCTTTCCACTAATACAGCATAACCTTGAGTTTAAGACAGTACCCTGTGTGGCGAGGGATGTGGGTTTGAATTTCCTCAGGCTGATGGTAGCCTTACATTGTATCTAGGTTCCAGTATCCTGAATGAGAACCAGAGCTCATATGCAGCTGGCAAATATTGGCTTTACTATGTTTGTGAGGGGTCTAATATTGGGCACAGTTAAGCACGGTCAGAGAACACCAACTCCATCAGACCTCTCGGGAATCTTAGGTGCCAGTCTGTCTAGTCTTTATCAGGTTTTGCAGGATCTGAAGGTCTTGTTGCTGGGAAAGTTCTGTGATTTCCTTAGAAATCCCTTGTAGATCCTGTTAACTTCTCTAGCACCTGAGTTACTAATCTCCACAACTGTTTACATCCAAAGACTCTATTACATGGACAGATGATCCCATAGTGGCCTTATAAAACCCATATTCATTAAATCTTTAATTTTCAATGTGAGATTTAAACATGGTAAATGTGTTTTTTAAGTCTTTAGAAATTACGATCTTTTATACTTAACAGATCTCTAACTTTGAGAAGCTCAAACTAATCTATATGAATTCAATCCTATTCAGAAACCTGAAATCTAATATCATTATCACACCTTTTCCTATAACCGAGGCTGCTTGCCACAACTTTGTATGCAACAGAGGTGTGGACTTTGTTCATGTTAACCTATTGTTCATAGGTACTTCCCATTTGCAATCTCATGCAATCCAACATTGCCTAGTCACAGTTGTTACTTTCATTATACTTCATAGCATTTTGCCCCAGGTATTGCATTATATTTGCATGTGAAAGCACCACTCAAAGCCTTAACTAAGAAGGCAAAAACCTATTTACTCAGGGTTTTTTTGGGTTTTTTAGAGCATTCAGGCCACTCTAGAAGATCGGGATCTGTTGTCTATTTAAAAAGCACTGATCAAAGCTTGCTTTTTGAATTTAAAATGTGGTCAGAAGAGATGGTCACAGAATCCCTTTTCTAGTCACTTGCTCAGGGACTGTGCCATCCTGTATTCAGCGTCCTGTTCAGCCTACTGGGATTAGACTCACACCTCCCACCTCCTTGCAGGCATGTCAGCAGGCTGTAGCATAGTTATTCAGGCAGTTACGTTGGAAAAGTAATTTTGCATGCTGGTCACTTCCCTGTGGTTCACTTTGTTTGATCCTGAAGTGTTTGGATAAAATAGGCTTATTCCTGAGGTATATTGGATCACAAATGTTCACTTACCGTTTATGTACCTGGAGTATTTTCAAATCAAGCTGATGGTATCAATACTACACAGCTTGTCAAGATGCAGTTTCAGTTTTGGGTAACTAAATTTTCCAAAACTCTCAGTTTAGATACTGAAATCTTTTATTGACCTATAGTGTTCCTAGTACAATCATACATAACCCCACAGTCCTTGAAATAATTATTTGAACTCTGGCAGTAAAAACTTTAAAGTTAATTTTAAATGATCGAACTGAAAATTAAACAGATTCACTATCTCTCTTTTGTAATAAACCATACTTAAAAATAAATCCATTAGATTAAAATTGTCCATTAGATTGTGCTCATACTTCAGAAGTAAATTTATTATAAGGGACTTCATTAAAGAAAGTGGATGATGTGTAAGTGAACAAAACCATTATTTCTAATTCTAAATTTATGGCCAGTGTATGATTGTAGTATCTTAGTTCAAAGGATGATTTCAAAACTGTTTGTATAGTAAAGCCACTACCTAAGTAGCACTGTGCAAGTGGTACGATTTGAACTTCAGTCCAAAGCCTGAACTGGGTGACCGCCTCAAAATGGCCCAGAAGGTCTGAAGTGGTATGCTGAAATTTGTACTGTGGACATTCCAATAAAACTAGAATTTCTTTTTCTAGAACTGCAGATTACTTAAATTTCTGTACATAGATATATACACCCCCCCCCCCCCCCCAAGAGATTTCTGGTAAGATTCAAGAATTTAAAGCCTTAGGTCTGTGACCCTGGAGCTCAGTTTTTTTACTTGCACTTCCAAATATTTGTCTTTATGCTAGGTACGTTATTACTGATTTGGTTTTCTCTTGTTTTGTTGTCTCCTTCATTCATGTGAGATCAGCCTCAGAAGACTTCCTTAATGCCTGCTGGTAAATTATCCTTTGGATAAATGAGCATTTGGTGACTGATAGCATACCCACTATGCTGAAACTAATGAGTAGACAAAGCTGCGTGACTGAGTTGAGTGAAGGATCAAGGATTCAGAAATGCATGTCCACAGCTCACTCAAGAGTCCTGAGTGTGCTCTTTTGCTGTGTGGTTGACTGCCAAACGGTTCCCAGTGGGAAACGTCTGTAGTGGTATGCACTGTTAAATGACTTACAGTGTCTTCTTCAGGAAGTCACTGTTTGGGAGAGTTCTGCTCCTGCTGGTGTTCTGCCTCAGGTGCCACGGTCTGGCATACAGTTAGTAGCTTTTAAAATAGAAATGTGAAAAAATAAAAGAACTTGTAGGAAAACTGATTTTAAACAAATTTTTTAAATGTTAACTGTTGACATGTAAATGTCATATTGTAATTTTTTCTTCACTTCAGTACTGCTATCCAGAGGGGAAGTTATCTAAGTAAAATATCAGGCCTTCTAATGTGACTGCTCACCACCAGTTTTTGTTATATAGCTAGCAAAGTTGTGACAGGCTTTTAAAAGGATGAAATATGAAGTAGAGAAAATTTAGACTGTTCATTTTGAATGTCAGTATTTCATGGGTATGGAGAGCCATTTTGTTACATGTAAATGATATAAACTTGACTGACTTACTGGGAAAATTCATGGACTACATGCATTTCTAAATTCTAAGATAAATCACAGCCTGTGATATCAAGATTTATGTTAATGTAATTTTACAGCAAATAAATGTCTTTTTAAAAGAGAAGGAATTAATGCTTTTATGTTTTACGTAGAGTTTGGACTGTATATTATGAATACATTAATGAGTATATGAATTATCATTTACCTCAGTTGTCCAGTCACTACAATGATAATGAATGTATTCTCTTGAATATATGCAAAATACTGGAAAATCTTTTTCACTCTTTTGCATTGATACCCATAAGAATAATAAAAAATACTGAATATATTCAGTATTTCCAGCTATGCACATTTTGCCCCCATGTGTATGTATTTTTTCTGCATGAGAACAGAAATCCTATTCCTATAAGGAATTTAAATTACTGTATTTAAGCTCTGTTTTTAAGTTATCTGATTCGGATTGCTTTGAAATGTTTCACAGACCATTTTCTGAGTTAGCCTGATACTTTCAGTATTGGTAGAATTCAATACTGTGAAATTCAGCGGTGATGAAACTCTTGTGTTAGAAAATAGTCTTTACTTAGGCTATGAATTTATTTGGGGTGTGGCTGAGCCCTAAGCTTTTTGGAAGTTGACTTTTCTCTTCCAATTGCTTGTGCTCTCAGCAGCGCTTTGGCACCTGACCTAAACTAGAAGTTCATGGGAGCAATCAAAGGCAGTGACTCTCTGGCACAAGCATGTTAGATTCATGCTGCCGCTAGGTTATCTACAAAAACGTAATCTTATTAGTCACTTGTATATGCTTTATGTGTAGAATAGACAGAACAATAGTAGCAAGCCATATGAAATGGGGGAGAGAGGAGCACAGCACCGGCTATCAAACTTGTGGCTCTGAAGAGTTTGATGAAAAAACGGATTTGACAGTGCTTTCTTTGAGGCCATGCCACTGTTGGTAGACGAAACCCCAGTGCTCACCTTGTAGCTACCAGTGTGGTGAAGCAAGCAGGGGAATTAGGGGATGTTGCTTCCGCCCTATAGCCAGGACTGTTCTTCGGTGGTTGTAACATTGTTCCAGGCAACGGGTGGGATGAGTATACACCTTGCCTGTGAGTTTAGGTAGGCTTAGGACTTTCACCAGCCTTACACTAAATCATCACTTGTTGCCCAGCTCCAGACTTAGGTCCTTCTGTCTTCTGACAGAAAAATTAAGAGTAACTGTGTTGAATTCTGGGATTTTAAGTAGTAAAACTTTGGGACTCTTAATTCCTAGACCAGATTTATCAATGTCATACTTCTGGTATTGTGCTTTTAGATACTATCGTGTGACTGTAATTGGAAGAAAAAAAAAAGTATGAAATCGTGTCTTGCATAGTAATTTTCTTTAAGCATTGACAAATCAATCAGTTTAATTCCCCTAAACTGTGACTAGGAACTAGAAAAAAGCATGAGAATTGATGAATATGCAACATGTATTTTTGATAAGTTTTTCTTCTGGTAATGTATCAGTACTGTATCTAATGAGCAATATAATCAGGAAACATGTATTTACATTTTTTAGGTTTACTGGGATAAGTGATCCAGGGTGGGGAAAAATGAAATAAAAGCACCTGACAGGTGTGATTGGTTGCTGCACACATTTGGAAAATGTGCATTGTCCAAGTTTCCATGGGATGCAATTGAAAGGATTTCCATCAATCTTCAAAATATATTTGCATAGTTAGATTCTAAAAAAGTCCTAATTTTTCTTGGGTAGGCTCCTGGAAGAATGGAAGTGCTTGCAATTCTTCAGTCACAGAGCAGTGATCTAATTCATCAAGGCATTTTAAGCATGCACCTGACTTTATAATAATTTACTTCTCATGCATAAAGAATACCTAAGCTTAAGTCCTTTGCTGAGTTAATCCCTTAATACACCAATTGTTTTCTTCATGTACAGCCTTCTTTTTCTGATCACCAATCATAAACACTTAATAACCATTACTATAGTGGTGCTGTACTGGATCTGGGTGGAATGGAGTTGGTTTTCTTCATAGCAGCCCATATGGTGCTGTGTTTCAGATTTGTGACTCAAACAGTGTTGATAACACACCAGTCTTTCAGCTATTGCTGAGCAGTGCTTGCACAGGGTCAAGGTCGCCTCTGTTCCTCACTCTGCTCACCAGTGAGCAGGCTGGGGGTGGGCAAGAGGCTGCGAGGGGGCACAGCTGGGACAGCTGACCCCACTGTGCAAAGAGATATTCCTTGCCATATAATGTCATGCTCAGCAATAAAAGCTGATGGGTAAATTTTCTGAAGTAGGCATTGCTCAGGGACTGGCTGGGCAGTGGGAGGTGGTCAGTGATTGCCTTGGTATCACTTGTTTTTTTTTTTTCTCTTCCCTTTGCTTATTAAACTGTCTTTATCTTGACCCATGAGTTTTTCTTGGTTTTTCTCTTCCCATTCTTCCCCTATCCTGCTGGGGGTGGGAGTGAATGTGCGGCTGGTGGGTGCTTAGCTGCTGGCTGGGGTCAACCCACCAGAGATAGCCACAAAAATACCTACTGCTTTAGTTCTTAGCATCACCCTCCCTCAGAAAAAAAGTTTGTTCCAGGTAGGTAGTAGCTAAGTCAGTGAAGTTTAAAGTGGAAATATGATGCCATTTTTTAACAGTTACAGTAATGAATCATTGAACACAGAAGCACAAGTGGCTTCACCTTAAACCTTGAAATTGGAGTAAGATTACTTCAGCTGATCAGAGAAAGATCAGCTCTAGCCTGTTGAGTTAGGTTTTAGGAAAGGCAAGGATGTGCAGTCAGTGTTGTTTTATGGCTATAATTTAAGGAAATCAGTCCGGATTGTAATATCTTTCTTAGCCTTTATCTAGGAGTATTCCTTTCAACGAAAATCCTACAGACCTTTCAGAAAACCAGTAGTTTTCATTTTCTCTTGGTTGAACTGTGAAGTGCCTCGCCTTCAGGGTAGAATTTCCACTGGTTGATAGAGTGGGTGGAAACTGAGGAAGATTTCTGAATTATGCTTTAGGGAAACCTTACAGTGTTTCTGCCATAACACGAACTGCCCTCGTTTGATAAATTCTTGCTGAGTTCAGATAATGATGTGGCAGGCATAATTCCACAAGCGCGAGATTGTTATGCAGAGATACAGGACTGCTGAAAGAAGTGTAAGGTATCATAGAAAATCTTTGTGATTTGAAAACCATGGGAGAAAATGTGATAACTGTTGACGTGCTTGGCATATCTGAGAGCATGTCTTTAACCTTTTGTTCTTTTACTGAGAAGTAGTTAATGTTTTAGAGTAACCTAGTACCAGTGACCTCCCCTTTGACAGCATTCTTATCTGAAATGATTGAATGGGAGAAAGGAAATCTTTCAATAATAAAGCCAAAGAGCAAAGGTGTTTGAAGCTATTTTGTGAACTCAGAAGTGGTATAATACATTTGGGACAAAGATATTTGAAATATCAAGAATAAGATAAGAGGAAAAAAACCCTCAAAGGATACATAAGTGAAAAAATGCAGCAAGAAGTTCAGGGAGTTATTGCACGTTACAATGTGCATGGTGGAGTTTGATAAACTGTCATGAGCTTACTCAGTGAAACTTCAGAATTGTCCTCCAGACCTCATCTATGCAAAAGTTTTTTGTTTCTGGATCACTAGGTAAATCAATGATGCATATTTTTGCAACTATTACATACATGAGTTAGATTTATATCAGGGAGGGCTAGTTCATCCAACTCAGGGAACTGACTATATGATTTGCAAAGGGTTTATAGTGGAAAGAATGTGTTGTTTCCATTCCACTCTCCAGAGTCTCCCTAAACATATGGTTAGAACATAGCTCCAAAAATTGGTCTTCTGTTATTGAATTGGTACAGATATTTAGTAGATGAACATTTAAGGAGGACTGTTAGCTATTCAGTGATGTTTGTTTTCAGACTCCCTTTTATTATTTTCATTGTATGATCCAAAAGTGCACCGATTTTGTATATCAGAGAGTTATCAACCTGATCTAAGATGCAAAAAAAAAAAAGGAGTTTGAGACTTAGCATGGTAGTAGTCTGAGTCTGAAAATGTTACCCACGCGACTAGTCCCATATTGTAGATTTCCCTACTGGTGCCACCTTTAGCGGAATTTTGTTTACACCATAATATCAGGGCCACCATATCAGCTTTATACTTTCTCTTTAGTTATACATCCAAAGTAATTTCTTTGTGGGGTGTGTGCCAAGCTGTCTGTGTCAAGCTGTCTGTGTACTGCAGTTTTGTGGTACTAAATTTGACTGCATGGCTAGCTGAAACGGCAGGAATTTGTAGTGTTGAGGCTTTGAACAAAGAGAGAGTTGGTTGAAAATTTTTTAGTCAATTCCAGGTAAAAGTCTGAATATTTTTGCAAACAAGCTGAATAGGACTATTAATGCTATAGAGGTTTGCTCTCAATGTTTTTCTACCTTGGTTAGTTTGAAACAACTAGTATGGCGCAGGCTTGTGAATTGTGTTTATGTGGAGATTTGCTTTGTGTTGAATAATTTATTTCATAGGGAGATGTGGTCATAATTTCATGAACGCTTAAAATATGTTGAAGTCCATTTTGATTATAGTCTATAATGTGATTTTCTTTTAATTCTGAATTGCTCAAGAAGATTTAAAGCCTAGCTATTTTCTGAAAGAAGGATGCTGGTATTTTTCATTAATTTTCATAGAAAATAATATTTTGTGGTAGAAGCAGTTATGTTTACCTTTCTGCTGTCATTTAAGAATTGCAGACTTTTATTTTGGCTAGTAATAATAATATTGAAATATACTTTTTAGATTTTTTTTTTTTATTTCCTTGCTTTATTACTGCAGAAATCAGAAAGGAATTCTAAAGAAAAAATGTGTCAATCACTAAAAGTTTATTAAACTTACTTCCCTTTCACAGGTTTTCACTCAATTTTATATCTTCTTTGTTCACTTACAGCCTATATGAAGTGATTAGAAAATGTAAATTTAGATGTCTGCCTGCCTTCTAAGTGTCTAAGCTCCATTGTAGTCAATGGGTATATAGCCAGTACAGTTAGTAGAGCCTGGAGAGCAGTTCTTATCCTAAGTGGACATACACTGGCTAGTCAACTGGGAGCTCTCTAGGCTCTGTTGACTTCTTCATTGACAAAATCACCATTGATGTCGGTATGAAGGCTGCTGTATTTAATTGTCTTAATTTGGAACTGAATCCCATCAAAACCTTGTCATTTAAAGCTAAGCCACCTCATCTCTTGGTTTGGTCAGGAGAGAGAGACAGACATCTTCTGAGGGCAATTCACTCAACCTACTTTAAACATCTAATTTAAACCACGAAACGAGAGCATAATACAGCCAAAATCTGTGCACGCTCTGCAATAGTCTGTAGAAGTCTATATAGTTAAAAACAAAACCTGTGATTGTTGTGTAGTTACTGTTATCAATTACAGGGCAAGATAGAATGTCTCTTAATTAACTTAATAACCTGATAGGTACGTTTAGACATAGCTAATTAGACCTTTCTTGTAATTTGGCCTATGATTAATAGACTGTGAAGACTGTTTCATTTGTATTAAATGCACGGACAGTCACAAGGAAATTAAAATTTGAGCCTGCGTTGAATAACTAATGGATGACCTCAGGATAGCACAATAGTGAGAGACTATTCTCTTTATAAGGAATTAATACATTAAGTTGCTAGTTTAAACCTGTTTTTTTTCAAGATCTTTTGTAGCCTTATCAATATGTACATGAATCTTTCTCTTGGAAATACCCACAGATCAACTTTTGCAAATTGCTTTTAAAACAGTCTGTCTTACATAGTTTAATAAAACTAGTGAATATAAAAACATATGAAGATACCATTATAGAAGAAAGTAAAAAGAACTGGTTTCATTTTTGGTTTGCACAGTCCAAGGTAAAATCCTTGGAGAAGTTAACTGCCAGTTTTTCTGGAGCTTGTATCACCTTTCTGCCCATTCTTTCTCATTCTGGTCAGGGCAGAACTTAATTTGGGGCAATGCAGTGGGGAAGCAGCAGGAATGAATGTATTCACCCTAGTGCTCCAGTCTGTAGTAATCATGGAAGTTCCCTTTCAACCCTTTGCTGTGCTGCAGTGTCTCTCATGGGTGCATAGGGAATTAATAGCTACTGACATCTGAACAGGCTTCTTCACTTGTTACGCAGCTGGAAGGGAGAGACTGAAGTGAGTTCCACTGATAGAAAAGACAAAAGTACATAGAGTAAAAGGAAGACGTAGCAGTGGAAAGAAGATAGGAGGAGAGAGATTATGAGTGAACAGCTCATCTGGCAGCATGGAGACCGAATCTGCCATGACTTTTTATGTGTTGTTATAAGGCATTCTGTGCATGGGAAAATGTGTTATAAAGGTAGACAAAACTTTTTATTTTTCTTATTTGAATTAGGTGAAATTTGGAACAAGTAGAAAACTTAGAAATTTGGGCTAGAAAGGCAAAAAGTATAGTTAATATTTTTAAGAGACATATGACTGTCTTACATTTCTGTTTTCACACATAGTTGAAACTTCTCTGTTGAATTTTTCATCAGGAAATGAATTTCAGTTTCAGTGATCTTATGCCATTTTTATTCTGCTGTTAATGCAGAGGCGGCTTCATTGAGACTAGTTGGTCTTTTTTTCTTTTTTCTTGTGAAACCTTGCCTACTTAGCACATTGTGAGTCAGATCAGACTGCTGCTAACCAAAAAGGAATTTTATTTTTGTAACTTGTTGTACACTTTAGTTTTTCTTATTTAATACCTTCACTTCTGTCATCTTTTTTTGAAACATTTCAAAATTGTAAGAGTATAATTGTAAGAGTATATTTAGAGTACCATGTAGTATGTTATTCCTGCCGTCTATTAAGATGTCATCTGAGCAACAGATGAGAGCATCAAATAAACTTCGAATAATTTCATCAGAAGTTTAATATAGTTTGTCTTTTACCAGGGAATGGTGCTAAGATGAGACTGCCTCTAATAGGCTTTCCTAATCTCTAATGTCTTTTCACCTTCAGTGAAGTATATGCTTTTACTTAAAAAACAAGGTTTTTTCTTTTTTTCTTGGGTGTGCGGGTTTTTTTTTGTTTCTGTTGCCCCTCCCACCCCTCCACCCCATGGCATAGCCAAGCAACCGAACACAGGCAGATAACATATTTCCTTGTAATTGCCAATGTGCTGGGGGTGACAAGAGTTTCCAAGGAAGCGTGAGCTTGAGGAGCATGGGATGGGGGCTGAGCGGATGGATTTAGGTCCCTTGTTGGACTGGGTGGCAGAATTTGGTAGGAGGGCAAAGGCAGTGGGGATCATGGAGTTGTGATCCTACTTCTGGGATCTCTGAGAGTGTGTGTGGCAGGAGAATATGGAAGGAGATAACACCTCCTGCGTGTGAATGTGGATTTACACAGAGCATGTCTGAAGCTATTATCACTGCTATTGTTGTTGCTGGTTGGGGTGGAGGTTTTCTTTGCAAATTCTGCAGAGTTCAGGAACCCAGCTGTGGTAAGTTGGAGACCACTTTCACACCTTGCTTGGAGCAGCTTCAGAAGCAAATCCCTAAAAGCTTCTTCACTCGCCTTTTGCAATGGAATACTCATAGTAAAAAGCTATGTCTTCCTTAAATGGCAGGCTTCATAATCTGAGTCACCTTAGTCTTGACTTGAAGTTGTACTTATTTTTAATGATATCTCTGAAAGTGCTTGAGGCAAATCAGTTTGAGGCTTATTACACAAATAGGTAGGTTTTTTTTGAACTGCGTACTATTTTCAGTTTATGAGGATTCCAACAATGTTATTTCTTTTTTGCTTTAGTTGTACAGGATTGGTACAACTCATTTGTTACTCCAGATAGATAGAAGTAACCTGTATCTATAGTTCTTTTTAGTTTTCTAATTGCTGTCACAGAATAGAACTGGTTATGCTCTGGGACAGCACAGATCTCTGTATCACTCAGGCCTAATTATCAATATGTTAACAGTAGATAAAAAAGTTGTCCTTTTGCATAGGAGCTAACTTCACATCACATCATCGGAATAGCACTTATTTTTTTCTACTTTGTGCAGTACGTTCTTTAGTTTTATTGCTATGTCTCAGAATAAGGTACAGAATCATATAATCAGTTTTAATTTATTACATCTGTTTCTGTTAATTAAAGACCATTTCTTCCTGTGATAAGCAAGTCAGTGATGGCAACAATCAACTAGTATTTGTCTTACATTGACACATAGACATTTTAAAATTTTTCATGTCTGTATTATCTTTTTAAATGCTACATTAATTTTGTAATGTATTATTAATAGATTGTCACCCATGCATGTCTTACATGTGTTGACACTATTAATTTTTTTATCTCAGTTCTCATCATCTTGTTTTTGTTAATCTAAGACAGAAAAATAATTTTCAAACCATGATTCAGAGAAATTATTTAAATTACAAGTCAGCTGTTACAGATTGACACTTGTCCTTTGGTAATAGAATCCTCTGCACTGGAATTCTGACTGCTGTTGTCGTCCATTACAAGCACAAGATTACCTCTTTCCACTTGTCACTAACTCTGCATTTTAGCAGGGAAAAAAAGAAAGGTTTGCTGTTAGAGTGTTGCCAAGCAACCAAAATATGAATTACTCCAATTTCTGGATTTTTCTTGTATGATATATATCAGAGGGTTTCTCTTACCTTGGTGAGAGACAGTTTAGATAAAGTTACACTCCATAGCTTTACCATTTCTAAAATTAGCAAGTAGCTTTATTTCTCCCTGTGGAGTTCCATTTCAAAACAAAAGACACCTTTTTTTTTTGATTCCCTGGAGATAATTATCAAAAATCACATCACAGATGATCATGTCTTCACAAGACATGAGACTGGGCATGTTTTCTCCTTTTTGTTTCTGAAACTAAATTTCTCTTTCTGAGATGAAGACCTTGTTTCTGTCTCATTTTCACTTGTACCTCATTGTTTATACCACTACTTGAATAAAAAGAATGGAAAGTCTTGGAGTGGACAAAGATAACTTGCTGCATCTTAAAAATCCTGCATGCTGTTGCTCATGTTTACTCATGTTATTTGGTATCCTCCCTCTTAAGTATCTTCTTCCAATACGACTGATGGTACTACCAAGTAACTACTGGTATTTAAAAAAATATTCATTAAATGAATGTGTGTGGAAAAGATGAAGCAGAGATAGACTTAAGTGTGTAGAAGTTATGGTGAGATGTATGCTTGGGGGTAAATGAAGAGAGAGTACATGCTCTTAACTTAGCCAGTTTTTTGTCCTAATTTTGTTGTACATTCCTGTAATTTTTTACTTTCATGGAGCTTCTTTTTTTGCAGTGGAAGCCACAGATTTCCTGTGGAACCATGTGGATTTGAGGGTCACCTCGCCCATTAGTCATTGATTTCCTCTCAGGGCACATGCCCAGCACAGAGCCACAGCTTCTTTCTGGATTCCTAATCTGTGTTTTATGTGTAGAGAGCTAGGAAGAACCTCAGCAGCAGTATGGAGAGTGCTTCTCTTTCTGCAGCCCTACAAGGCCAGGGTGTATAACAGCAATTAGGTAGTATCAATGCGTGGCATAGGACATGGTTTCCTGTTGACATTGGGTTTGTATCCATGTCTGCAACAATGTAATAAAGTATTTGCTCATGCCTGTACAATAGTATTTTGGAGGACTTGCTTTAAAAAATCTCTGCCCGTTTGATCAGACCTTGGAGATCCCAGATATGACTGCATATTCTAACCAGATCATTGTTCCATGTCTGGGTGAGATCAAAAATACACCAACCTTCCTGATACACAAATTTCCAATGAGAAGAAACTTGGATGTATGGGTCAGAGAAGAGCTACTCACTGCTCTGAATGGTTAAATGAACAGTATGCAGATTGTTTTGGGTAAATTTGAGCAGGGAGCAGGGGTTGGGTTGTTTAACGTAAATTCCAGTGAATGAGTGACTGTATAGGCTAAGAGCACTTCAGATGTGAACACTTCATAGGGTGAAGCTGGCAGTAGTTTGAGGACATGGGTGTTTCCAGCTGTTTTCTTCAAAGTTGAAAACAGGCTTTTCCTTTACTCCTTTACTTTTGGTAAATACAAGATTAGTTTAGGTGCAATATCCCACTAATTTTTTGTTTTGTTTTAATTTTCTAAAGGAGTTGATGACCAAGCTGATAACAGAGACACCTGACCAGCCAATCCCATTTCTAATTGATCATCTTCAGTCCAAACAGGGGAACTGCAGTCAGCTTCAGAGAACGTTGTCTGGCTCTGCTGCCCTTTGGGCAGAGAGTGAAACATCAGGTATGTTCTGTATGCTGGAAAGGGCCAGTCTCCAGTATAATCTTCTCACACTTTCGTCCATGATTTCCTGGATGCACGTGTACCTCCTGAACAGGTACTACTCTGTGGCTTTGAGCATGCACAATAAATCCTGTTTGTCCAGTAGATACTGAGTTTAATATATATTGTTGGCTATTAGCTCAGCCTATGTACCTACCATGTGAGTATGGGTCAGAGTTACAGGGTGGAAACAATCCCAGTCCCAATGAGAAAGAAGGTTCATATAAAGGTCCCTTGATTCTCCTGCTGTCCTCTTTGCTTTCCCTTTCTCTTCACTTCGTTTTCCTTTTCCCTCCCGTGGTGTATTTGTGCCTGAGATTAGCCTCTATTGAGGTATTTTCTTTAATAATACACATTTTTAACAACCCATCATTCGAACACTTAATGAGAAGATGCTTTTACTACTTTATGAACTCCAGTGTGAATAATTTATGATTGTAGATCTTCAGAAGCATAAAAAATTTTCTGAAATAATACCTGCTCTGATTCTAAAGTAGAAATTTTAGCTTTGATATTTTGGTACAAGCTACTATTGGTACAGAAAGCTACAAGAATGTTGGTCTTGTATTTAAAAATTGACTGATGATCTGTTTCAGACTATAATAGATCTCAAATAGTTGCTGATAGTCAAAATGTCAGTTGCCTGACAAATCAGCTTTTTATTTATATCAAATGTAAAGTTTTAAGCATAGGCAGTCAAACATGTAAGAGAATAGATGGAGGTTAAGGACTTTTTCATAACAAAAAATAAGATGTTTTTAATGAAAAACATGTTAATGAATTTCTAAATTTTGATGTTTAGGAAACAGAAGAAATATATGAAATTTAGCATAAATCAGAAATAGGAGAACAAAAAGAGCTGACTTTGGTTGGGACTGATAGGTCTTGTTTTTTCTGGATTAATTGTTCATTAAGTCTTTGAAAAATGACCCTACAAATGTTGTAATTGCCTGATTCAATTCTTTTAACAGAAAATAAAGGAACAAGGAGAGATTTTAGAAGTTATGATAAACCTTGGCAGGTAAATGCAAAAAAGCCTAAAAAGTCAAAGAGCGACCTTGCCGTGTCCAACATTTCTCCACCGTCACCGGAGTCCAAGTCATGTAAGAAGGCTTCACTACATTATTCATTCGTGCATACTTCCAAACCCATAGTATGTTTTTCTGTTGAATTAGGATTAAAATGGAAAGCAAACTATGAGCAGTTGAAATGGCTAGATATATATGTCAGAAGAGTTTGATTCTTGCTTGACTTTCACTTGAATTATGAATATTTAATAAAACCCTATGTTGTCTTCTGTAGATAGATAAAAACCCAGAAGAATATCTGGGTGTCATGCAGAATTTTATGTTCAGATATCTATTATGATTTGACGTTTTAATTTGCATTGCCATTTTGCATGTGTAAAATCTGTTCTGTTTATATTGGTCCTAATAACAGATTTTTTTTCAGTGGGTCAGCCAATGCAAAACTATGAATTATGAACAGATACTGTTCAAGATATGGGGGCAGTGTCAGCAGAACAGGTGTACTGCTCTCAGAGTTGCTGAAGGAATCTAAATGTACACTGAAACAAATGGCAGAATAGAAGTAGAGTGACTGGAGAGAATATTGTCAATGGCCTGTAAAATAGAAGTAGTAAAAATAGAGGCAGCAAGCCTTAATGAAATATAGTGCTTCCTGCATACCGGCTAGTCAAGAAATTTAATTTTTAAGCTTGATTTTAATGGTTTTTTTACACAAATAAATATATCTACAATATACATACATATATATATATAGGTACACACACACAAAAGTGCGTATACAAGATTTGTTCGCCAAAATAAATTGCTAAATTATATTTTCTTCTGTTGACTATTGTAGCTTTTTGAAATTTTTATAATAGCCAAATCTTGTTAATAACTCGGAATGTGATTAGGTGGACCAGATGAGAACAGAATTACATAGTATGCTGCAGTAGAAGGCTTGCTGTCTTTCCTCTAAAAGCAAGATGGGGAAGTCTAGACTTCAGTGGAGTCGAAGAAAAATCTCCCAGTGGACTCAGTAAGTCAAAATATAGCACAGCAATGGGTAAAGTAAATCATGATAGATTTATGCAATAGAGACACTGTGCTTTTGGGTAATTAACAGTCTTGTATGGTTATGGAACATTTTTGATTGAGAATAGATAACTGTAACAAGTAAAAAATAGCTGTACAGGTAGCTGTGCCCTGTAGCACAGCTTTTCTCAGGACTGTATTGTCCTAGCAAGATTTATGGATTATTTTTTCTGGAAACGGAGCATGTGTCTCTGTTTCTTCTTCATGAAGCACATTCCCTGCTTCAAAAAGACTCAAATTTGATCATCAGTTCCACTGTACCTTTCTATGGGCACATGAATTTTTAAGTTAGTCCAAAAGTAGCATGTGGATTTTAATTCACTTTCAAGAGTAAATAGAGGTATTCAGAGAAGTGGTCATAGTCACTCATAATCTGAGGCTAATCTAACAGTCTTTGCTGGATAACAGCAATTTATGGAGATATGCTGTTAGAAATAGTGGCCAAGGGTGTTGTGAGCTGTTCCTGTCATCACACTGTGTTCTTCTCCTCCCTCCCAGTGCTTGCACTTCAGATACGCATCAAATAACTTCCATGCCATCTCCTAAAGATCTCAAGTTCTCAGTCTTTATCCCAGATAGGGGTGTGACATCATGTCACTCCCTTTATTTGTGTGCCTACTACAAGTTTCATGCTTGTTGGTCCTTAGGTTGTCCCAGGAGAGGGATGAAGAGGAGGCTGCGCACTCTAAACTACCAGGTCACACGTCAAGCAAGGAAATAATTTATACATCCGTAATAAGACTGGACTCAAAGATCTGTCCTTGTGGACTGAAGGGCATCTAGTAACGCTCTTCAGTTGGTAATGCTTGCTCTCAAACTATTGAAGTCCCTAAGTCTAGCAGCAGAGTTTGTGGGAGTGCAGCTTTACCCACAACAGAGGAAGACAGAATTAGGGTGCACTTAAGGCAATTGGACATACATAAATACATGTCACTATATGGGATTCATTCTGAGCATGCTGAGAGAGGAGACTAATGTCATTGCAAGGCCATTCTATCATCACTGAAAGGTCGTGATGATGGTGGGAGGTTCCTGGTGACTAGAAAAAGGCAAACATCACATTGATTTTGAGGAAGGGCAAGAAGGAGACTTTGGGGACTACAGGCTGATCAGCTTAACCTCACTCTCTGGGAAGGTTATTGAGCAAATTTTCTTGGAAGGTGTTCCCAGCCACAAGAAGGAAGAAAATGTGATTGGGAACAGCAAGCATGGATTTATGAGATCATACATGCCTGATCAGATCAACCTGATTGCCCCCTTAGATGAAATAACTGGCCCTGTAATCAAAGAAAGAGCAGTGGATGTTTAATACCATGACTTTGGCAAAACTTTTTTCAGTGTCCCATCATATCCTTATAATTCAGTTGGTGAGATATGGACTGGATAAGTGGACAACAAGATGTGTGGAAAGTTGGCTCAACTGTTGGGTTCTAGGGCTTGTGACTGGCAATGCAAAGTCCAGTTGGAAAGCCTATCACTAGTGTCATGCTTAAGGGACTGATACTGAGACCAATACCATTTAAAGGTCTGTCTTAATGTCCTGGATAATGAGGTAGAATGTTCTCTTAGCAGGTTTGCAGGTGAGACCAAATTGTGGGAAGTGGTTGGTATTCTGGGTAGCAGGGCTGCTATTCAGAGGGACCTCAGCAGGACTGAGGAGTGGGCTGAGAGGAACCTCATGAAGTTCAACACAGGCAAATGCATATAAGATGGAATAACCCTGAGCAATAGTAAAAACTGGGGTCTGAATGGCTAGAAAGTAGCTTTGCAGAAAAAGACCTGGGGTGCTGATGGACAAAAACTTGAATATGAACCAACTGTGGCTGTGTGCTCTTGCAACGCTGAAGGTGAGCTGCATACTAGGCTGCATTAGCAAGACTATAGCCAGCAGTGTTTATTTGGCACTATTGAGATGGCATCTGGAGTATGTCATGATAGACAATGATGTACTGGACCAGGTCCAGTGGAGGTCCACCAAGATGATGAGGGGGCTAGAGCACGTGATGGACAAGGAAAAGCTGAAGGGAATTGGTTTGTTCATCCTGAAGAAATGAAAGCTAAGGGGAGATTTCATTGTCATCATCAACTATTACACTGGAGGGTGGTAGAGAAGACAGCCGGATTCCTCTTGAAGGTGTGTAGTGAAAGGACAAGAGGCAACAAAAATTATACTGCAAGGGTGGTCAAACACTAGAACAGGTTGTCCAGAGAGGCTGTGGGATCTCCATCCTGGGAGATACTCAAAACTCAACTGTGTAGTCTTGAGCAACCTGCCCCAGTTTTGAGCAGCAGGTTGGACTGGACTTCCAGAGGTCCTTTCCAGCCTTATTATCCTCTGATTCCATGCTTTTCTGTTTATGCCCTTTCCTATTTTTTTGTCCATGCCACTGTTTTAAACCTTGATTCCTCCTATTAATTTTGTGACTTACTCACCCCTGCAAATATTTATCTCTGCAACTTTTTGAAAATACCTGTGTATTTGAACTACATTTTTTTTAATTGCTATCACAGAGGCTGGTTTCAGCCATGTGCCTTTTTGGCATATCTTGCTTCTCTTTTTTTCTTCCAACAACCAAAATAATATTGACCTTTTTTTGACATTTTTTTGCTAGGTTTATGCCAAAATCACTGGGTACTGTATGCCCCTTCAACCACTCAGATCAGCAGAAAGCAAGCGCATTCAGAAGCCATTTATTTCTCTGTCCAGATGTTCACAGCTTATTCCATTTTTTTTGTGCATTCAGCTTGTACCTCAAAACATGTTTGGGTGTCATTGTACATTTTTTTTCCAAAGCCTCTCCAAAGAGGTAGTAAGGACTCATCTGAGAAACAGAATGTTTTGGACCTGATGAGATCTAAAGATTTACTCTCAAATTTGTGTTTAAAACAAACAAATAAATGCCCATACCCAAAAACCTAAAAAGCCCTCCAAAACTACCAAAACAACAACAAAATTTAATGGAGTCCATCAGTTGTAATACATCCTGTTGCAGAGCTTTTGTCGTACGACTATCTTGTTCAAATGATCCTGATCTTGTAAGTTTATTCAGAACTGAGAATTGTCATTTTATAGGAATCTTTGGAAAGATCAGGAGAATTGATTTATTTAATTAGGAAGTATTTTTTTCCTTCAGCAGAGCTCATGTTGAGTGCAGTGTGCATGTTATTCCTGCACACATACCTCTTCCTTATGCATTCAACTTTTTTTAATGGAAGGATTTCTCCAGTCCCTCCTCCTGCCTGTTACGATCTCAGTCGCACATGAAACAAACACACAAGCAAGAAACCCTGGTATCTAAGGGATCTGACCACTTGTTTGGTGTGTGCAACAACATAATTAAGCAGAAACTGCTGCTGTTGTCTGGCAAGGAAGAGGCTTGAAGCTAGGGCTCCTAGTGTGTGTGTGTTTTGGTGTATATATAATATATTTAATGAAATGTTCAGATGATCACATTCTGTATTTGAAGAAGAACAAATTTGGAAGTTTCTAAATAGTTTGTGAAACAGACTTCTTGATTCCTAGCTAGCTACTTTTAGGCAAAGTAGGTTGATCTCTTCACCACCTCCATATTAAATCAGATCACAGATCATCCTTTCACTCTGCTTCAGTTCACCATTCTCACCATATCCCATTTAGAGTTACAAAGTTGTGTACTTCTAATTGCCCTTGGTCAGTCTAGGACTGTAGGCCATTGTTCTCTTAGCCTTTTAATATCCAGGTACCATGTAAACCAGTTTGGCTGTATTATCAAAGAACTCTAATCTGAATGCTATTGTGAGATTTAAATACATGAGTAATTTTATGCTCAGAAATAACACATATTTTTGTTCTTTGAGTTGTAAGATGGTCATACGATGTATTAACGAAATGTGGGATTTAATGAGCAACTGGTCTGATTCTGTCTGCAAATCATGTCTTGAAAAGACATGTATATGTAGATAAAAACAGTACTGATCTTGTACCATCATCCAGTAGAAAATAAAGGTCTGCTGATTTGTGACAGAATTCATAACACATCTGCAAATTAATCTGATGTGCATTTGTTGGCGGGGTGTACCACCAGAAAATCAGAAATACAGGAAAGCATGTCTTTGCAGCCTTCTAAGATGAGATGGGGAAATCTCAGCTCCATAAAGAGAAAACCTAAATATTTCTATACAAACGCTATGATGTAGATATAATAAATCTTCTGAATTGTAGGCAAATAATTTCAAGAGAAAGTATTATACAAATCTCTCAAATAAGAGAGATGAGGTTGAGGCAGGTAGTGTGATGAGAGATTTAAAATTACTGATATGATGATTTTGAGGAATGAGTGAGTATAATAAAGAAAGAGGAAGGTCAGAATACTATGAAAGGATTTTACTAAGTGCGTAGTGACATATGCATGGAAATGTTATATGTTGGACTTCATACATACAGAAGAAGATCATGTATTTCAAAAGATCTCAAGGAAGGGGTGTATGATTTTTATACAGTTCTGCATGCTTCACACAAAGCCATCCATTTGAAAATGACCAGTGCTTGTTAATCCTGTAGTTGGGAGGATACAAGTTTATATTTTAAAAACATTTGTAAGCAAGCAGAAAATGAACCTTGAAAGGAGAGACACTTGCTACATGATGTAATGAAGTAGATTTTAGTTTTAGTATCCATTCATTAGTTGGAAGAGTAGGTAAGTAAGAAGAACTGTGTCTTCTCCAGAAGTAATAAAAATTTCAGTCAGTTCTAATTCTGCTTAACTTCCCCCTCAGTTTTGGTTCAGTAGAATGAGCCAAACTCATTGAACAAATTCTATTGAAACTCAGAAATGTTCCATGACAGCATATCTGTTTTGATACATTTTCACTGAAGTACAAAATGGTTCACTGAAACACAGACTGTATTACACCAGTGTGCAGAACACCATGTTTTTGTCTGGTTTCCCACCATCCATCTAGTGAGACGCAGTCCAAGCTTCCTGTGTTTGTGGAACATTTCTCTGAAACTAGGGACCAGACCATTGTCTCTTGAGCAAGTTTCCCTACTTTCCAAGGATGGAGTCTTGATACTCTCATTTTCCTGATGCAGGTTGGTTCATATACTTGGCAGTTGCTGATCCTGGAAACTCCACAGCTGTTGAGTAGAACTTATGTTTGTTTCATTCAGCTTCTGTCCCATGACACATTTTATTTCAAAATTGTTTCTCAAAAATTCTGTCCTTTGGTATTTTGAAAAATGTGGTTTGTTTCAAATTGATGTGATATCAAATTCCAGCTTGTTGAAATTTTCTGCAACCTGGAAGCCCTAAGATTTGGTCATCTTTGTACATGGTTTTACTATATTAAATAATTGCCTGTTTGTATTTTGGTGGTACTGTGAGATTTCTGTGGTGTGGTGAGTTCAGTATAAACATGGAAAGAAAAGTCTGTCAAACTGCTGGTAGGCTAGAGTGAGTGATGCTGTAGAGTATACTGTTGGTACACTGAAGGGAGAAGATGGCTGAAAAAGCAGGCAGTAAAGGAGCGTGTGATCTCAATATAAAACAAAGGTGAGCGAAAATAGAGAGACCTCATTATAGAATTTCTTTTCTAGTTTACTAAATATTTATATTTACAGTTAGTAAAAGTTTAGAAAAAATACTAGATGGAAGATTTTGTTTTCTGTAAATAAGAAAAAGGATAAGAAATACTGAAGTTGTGCTATTTAATTTAATTATGCTAGGGTCTATGAATGGAGGCAATTTTTGGTCACACAAAAATTTAGATAACTTTTAATGAACATCGTGGTTCCTAAACCAGGGAATTATAAATTAAATGATTGGCATTTAGAAGTCTCAACAAAAATTATAAGCTGTCCATCTGAGTAGAGGCTAGTCATACCCTAATACCTTAAGGCCTGTATCTATTCACTAGGAACCACCATAGCTCATTATTTCCATTGTCCTCAAAAGGAAATACATGACTTGTCATTTTGAACACAAAGCAGAACCGGACTCTGACAATTTAACTTGCCCCTCTCTTCCCTTCTCTTTACTGAGGCTTCCAGTGTCCCTTTCCTCCTACCTTTATCTCTGTAGGTCCTTTTTAATGTCTCCTTTTTTAATGTCTTCTGTCTTTGAGAATGTCTGTAATTGCAGTCTAATATACTAACTTCCCTAATACTTACCCAGGTTCCTGAGTGGGTGTTACAGATCAGAATATACTCTGGGTTGTCAGACTCTGTATAGATGTCCGGTTTGAAGATGGCTTGGTTTATGTCTACAGGAGATGGAATCACATTCTTTGTGACAAAAGGACTTAAACATACCATTGTGCCATTTCATTACCTGGAAAAGACGGCTATTGACTTCATTTCAACTCTCCCTTGTGAAGTTGATCCGAAGCGGAGCAGATTCTATATTCACACAGAGGGCAGTCAGCAATAAGGCAAATTTCAAAAGCAGTTATTTAACACATTTGTAACAGCCACCAGAGCTCGAAGTCTGAGCATAATTTCCCCATACCATCATAAAAGCACTCTGAAATTCCAAGTGATCATATGATACCACTTTTTTTGATCTGTAGAACACTGCAAGTTTCCTTCTTAGCATGTAATGAAAATGAAGTTTATAAGCATAAATTAGTTGACAGCTGTCAAAATAGTAAATAAAAATTTCAAAGCTGGTCAGGATATATTGGACATTATAGGCTTTGTTTTTGAAGGTTTTTTAAGTGAGTAGTTAGCAACCATTGATAAATGCAACTGGTTCTTTCTGTTGGGGATGTGGACTAGGCATCATCATCTTCACACCAGCATGTGCAGTTCTCAGCACGGTAATGCTGTGTTTGGAGACAACCCAACAATTGCATTTGGTGGCAAAGGCAGCAGATCGCTTAGCTCAGAACACTGGCAAAAAGAACTTGTTAAACTGCAGTTCCAGAGACACCATCATTTTTGTTTTCATTTCTATGAATTGTTCAAAATGTTCACATTGGTCAATTGAGCTCTGTTCATTGCGGGTCCTACATAACTCAGAAACTCTTCTCTTCTTCCCTGCCATTGTAGGTGAAGTTAGCTCAGCAGTTCAGAAACTGTTATTTTAAAATTAAATCAAAGTTTTTGGTAATAGATAATGAGTAGGAGACTGTAAGCTCAGGACTGTGCTTCCCAAAGATCGAGTTTGTTTAAGTATCGGAATAAAGATTATAAGCTGTACAGCATGAACAACAGGGACATATTTTGTTTCACTGTTTTTATGAATTGTGTTATCTACACTTCATGATTTTTTAAAAAAAAATTTATATATATGTTGTTTTAAAAGCTCTGTTTAAAATATTTCTTTTTGCTTTTTGATAAAATGACTAGCACAGCCAAAAGTACCAGTTACTCATTTTCCTTTTGACATTTTTCCTTACTGGCCCCTAGGACACACAATTCTATTTTGATGTAAATGAAGTACCTTTATATGCAATATTTTTATTACATTTTTCTGTTATTGCATTATTTTTATTATTTTTAATTGTTAATATTAATTATTCTTGTTTACCAATTAATTCCATCACAAGAATCATCCCAAGTGTACATTTGTTCATAGAAGTTTTCATTTTTACTTCACACTGACCAAAGAAAATATTTCCAGCTGTTAAAATAAGAGGATAGTTAAGTAATTTCCACTCAAGGTACTTCAGCTTGTAAACTCATTGTGCAGCTTTTTTTCTACTGTAGGAGTCTGAACTACCAAATCTAAACTTCATCTATATATCTGTGTATATTTAGTGCCAAGGTCAATAGAGCATCCTAAATGGGATTGGAGGACAAAACCGGAGAACCATGATTTTGATGAACTAAATCATATTCTTCAAGAAAGCAAAAAACTTGGAAAAGCCCTTGAGAATCTGTCTCGCAGTAAGTTGATTGATTTTAGTTTTTTAATGTAACCATGCAGCCTGAATTGTAATTTGGAAGTGTATATCAAGAAGGTGGTCTTCTATTCAATGAAGACCAAGTTCATTGACATCAGCAGTTACATTCCTGTTGATGAGGTTTAAAGAATGTCTGAGATAATTTAGCAGCTCACCTGCTGACTGAAACTACTTCCCCTGCACTTCCTTTTTTGTTACATTAGTTTTCTGCCAGTTTAGTGAGCTGAATTAGCTCATAAAGAGATCAACACAAGAGGCTTGTTTAAGGAAAATGGTGGGAACGTGCAGCAGTGAGACTGCTCCTTTGGGTGGTAGCAGTTAGATTGGATTAACCTTTGTGAAACCTTAACCTCATTGATGCAAATCAGACCTGTCATTGAAAAACAATTAGATATTTTGTATCCTTGACCCCAATTAATTCCTTCCAGTTTCCAAAAGCAATTCAAATAAATATTTTAAAGCATCTCAAATAAATACTCAAAAACATGGTAGCCAATTATTTCATAACAAAACCCAAGTATTGTCCCTTAAAAGACATAGTTAAGCAGGAGCAGTGTTTAAAAACAGCATGCTTATATATGGAGTATCTCTGAGAATTACTGGATATGATGAAGAATAGCTTCCCCCCCCCCCCCCCCCCCCCGTAGAATAGGATTCTAAAGTACATTGGTGGGAGCAAACACTACTAACAATTATCAAAGTATGAAAAGTACTCTCTGCCATGGTACATGAAAACTATGGATGGTGTGGTCTGGGAAACATTTGAATGAGAAATATTTTATTTCCCCTCTCATTAAATTTTATCCATGGCACTTCGTGATTCACTGGAGAAATTGCAGATGGTAAGGTCAGAAACAGAGCTGGATGAAGAATGGAAGATCTGTTTTGTGGAGAATTTTGAGATTCAGCATTTTTCCAAATTGTGTCAAATACCCAAAACTAGTTTGCCCAAATTCCCTCTCTCCCAAATGTTTTAGGTTAATCACAACAGTTACATTCTGAGCAATTTTCATATTTATATTAACTATAGTAGGTTAGTTACAGGGGACTCTTAAAATACATTTCTAGTTAATTGTTCTATCTGCCTCTAAGGAGCTAAACCACCTCCTATGAGAGTCTTGGATTTGCAGCCCCACCATTGCTTGACCGTGCTACTGTGATGGGTACGAGTGTCATTTTCAAGCCTTTCTCCTTTAGAGACTTGTAACCAAGCTTAACACAGATACAGAAACAATTTTTTGCCATTTCAAAAAGAGTTAATTTATTCACCATCTGGAGATACAAACCAACCAGATGTGAGAGTTCAATAATAAAGGACTAAATCCACTCTTCAATCCTGTATCTTTGTCTTTCCTTGTGAATATTGCGTAGGTTCCACTGAGCTCTGGCTTCCTTATACCTAAAATACAGTTCGCAGCATTCTGTACCTCTCTTTGCCACAGAATTTTCTAACTGGAGTGCAAAACATTGCAGCTCTTTTGGGTTCTACACTTGGACTGGAGGTGAATGTAGCTGGTCAGTGTTGTTGGAGTCGGGTTTTCATAGAGTTATTTCACAAATGAAACATTCTTCACTGTTTCTAGCTAGTACTTGATGTTTTCTGATGATTTATCAAGATAATATGGAATTTTAATCCTATCCCCCAGCGTGCTTTAAATCACTTGCAGCCTGATACTAAGTTCACTTTCATGAATGTGCTCTCTATTTCTTCATCCAGATCATTAACGGAAATATTGTCAGACCTCTTCATGATTCCATTTCAGATCTGACAACCAGCCCTTGAAAGCTACTCAGTAAGTGTGTTTTTTCCCACCAGATGTTTATCTACCTTGCAGTGATTTCACCTAGAATGTAATTCTCTAATTTGTTTACTGGAGTATCATCTAGGACAGTAAACAAAGTCTTATTATAGCTGAAGTATTTGACATGTACTTCCTCTTCTTATCCACTAGGCAAGTTTCCCAGTTGAGAAAGGCATTAGACTGATTTGATGAGATTCGTTCTTGATAAATTCACGTCGGCTGGTTCTTACCACCTTTCCTATCCATTAGATGTTGATAAAATGTTTATTTAACAATTTTGTCAAATATTCTTGCTGCTCTCAGATTTAGGCTTGCTGGTTAGTAGTTCCCCATGTCTTCCTTTCTTCTTTACTGAAGAAAAGTATGTTATTTTCCCTTTCCTGTCTTCTCCATTCCTGAAAGACAGTTGCTAATGGATTAGAGGTTTCTTCAGCTAGTTAGTTAAGTGCTCTAGAGTGAATTTCACAAGATTCTGCCAACTTGAACTTATCTAAGTCATCAGAATATCTTTCAGGTTTCCATCATCTGGCTTGCAGTTTTTCTTCTTAAAATCACTAGCATTGATCATCTGGCCACAGTTAATTTTTTTGTAAAGACTGAAGCAGTGAAAGTATTGAACACTGGGATTTCTTTGTATCGTCTGCTATTTGCTTTCCTTCTCTTTGATGTAATAGTTCTGTTCTTTCCTGGTGTATTTATAGTATCTTTCTTGTGGCTTTTTTGTTCTTTGATAGTTGTTACTCATTTTGCACTGTAGCCTTTTTGGTTGTATCATTTAAACACCTACAGCTTACAATTAATCTGATGCATGTCCTTGTTTCCAGTTTTTGTACTCCTGATTTTTCAGATCATTTCGGGAAATAAATCTGTTATATGCTGTGATTTCTTATGTGTTAGGATGATAGAAAAATTACAGAATTGCAGAATCAAGTCCAACCATCAACTCAACACCACCATGCCCACTAAACCATGTCCAACAATGCCATGTCCACACGTTCCCTGAACAGCTCCAGTGAGGGTGACTCCACCACTTCCCTGGGCAGCCTGTTCCAGTGTTTCACCACTCTCTCAGTAAAGAAATTTTTCCTAATATCCAGCCTGAACCTCCCCTGGCACAACTTGAGGCCATTTCCTCTTGTCCTGTCCCTCGTCACTTGGGAGAAGAGACCAACACCCATCTCTCTGCAACCTCCTTTCAGGTAATTGTAGAGAGCGAGAAGCCTCCTCTTCTGCAGACCGAACAACCCCAGTTCCCTCAGCCGCTCCTCATAAGACTTGTGCTCCAGACCCCTCACCAGCTTTGTCACCCTTCTCTGGACACGCTCCAGCACCTCAGTGTCCTTCTTGTAGTGAGGGGCTCAAAACTGAACACAGTCTTCGAGGTGCGGCCTCACCAGCGCCGAGTACAGGGGCACGGTCACCTCCCTACTCCTGCTGGCCACACTGTTTCTGATAGAGGCCAGGATGCCGTTGGCCTTCTTGGCCACCTGGGCACACTGCTGGCTCATATTCAGCCGGCTGTCAATCAACACCCCCAGGTCCTTTTCTGCAGGACAGCTTTCCAGGTACTTGTCCCCAAGCCTGTAGCGTTGCATGGGGTTGTTGTGACCCAAGTGCAGGACCCGGCACTTGGCCTTGTTGAACCTCATACAACTGGCCTGGGCCCATCGATCCAGCCTGTCCAGATCCCTCTGCAGAGCCTTCCTACCCTCGAGCAGATCAATACACCTGCCCAACTTGGTGTCATCTGCAAACTTGCTGAGGGAGCACTCAATCCCCTCATCCAGATCATCGATAAAGATATTAAACAAGTCTGGTCCCAAAACTGAGCTCTAGGGGACAGCACTTGCGACCGGCCGCCAACTGGATTTCTCTCCATTCACCATGACTCTCTGGGCTTTGCCGTCCAGCCAGTTTTTTACCCAGCGAAGAGTGTACCTGTCTAAGCCACGAGTCGCCAGCTTCTCCAGGAGAATACTGTGGGAGACAGTGTCGAAGGCTTTACTAAAGTCCAGGTAGACAACATCCACAGCCTTTCCTTCACCCACTAGGCGGGTCACCAGGTCATAGAAGGAGATCAGGTTGGTCAAGCAGGACCTGCCTTTCATGAACCCGTGCTGGCTGGGCCTGATGCCTTGGTTGTCCTGCACGTGCCCTGTGAGCGCCCTCAAGATGAACCTCTCCATAATCTCCCCGGGCACCGAGGTCAGGCTGACAGGCCTGTAGTTCCCCGGATCCTCCTTATGGCCCTTCTTGTAGATGGGCGTCACATTGGCAAGCCTTCAGTCATCCAGGATCTCCCCTGTTAACCAGGACTGTTGATAAATGATGGAGAGTGGCTTGGCAAGCTCCTCCACCAGCTCCCTCAGTACCCTTGGGTGGATGCCATCAGGCCTCATAGACTTTTCATTCAAAATGAAACATGTGAAAAGTTTGGAAAAAAAGAAAAGGTATAATTTTGAAAATAAATGTGGTTTTATTGTTCTCCCAAAGGTAGAAATCAGATTGCACATAGGAAATATCTTAGAGGGTTTCAATGTATGGAGCCATCTAGAACTTTAAAAGTATAAGAGATGTGAAACTCATTCTGTGCTGTACCCAAACAAACATCCCATGTGGTCAATTTTACAAAAGCCATGACAAGGTCCCATAGCAACCTTCTCCAGTGTTAATGCTTGTTTTGGGCAGGCTAGTGCTTTTGATTCTGCAAGCATGTCTGTAAAGTCTATGAGTCTAATGCTACATTTAATCCTAATCTTGTTTCAAAGCAGTATGGGACAGGCACCAGGCTCAACAAATAGTTGAATACACAAGTAATCACAACGTACTATCAATGGCTTTTTACAGCACCCTGTCATTTCACTCTTCAGTATTTTCACAGGGAGGAGTGCCACATAAAACCAGGTATTTGAAGTTAAATGAATTTTCCATCAAGTGCTGGAATGAATTTCCATTTTTAAAGCTAAGCTTTGGATCTTGTAGCGAGTTTCCAGGACTTCATTGCCTGCTTTGCAGCTGACACAGCCTGTGAATTAAACTCTAGTTTCTGTTGCTTCATTCACTGTGCAGTCTAGATATCTGCTTTGAGACAAACCTGTGCACTTCATACAAAATTAGAACTGTCTGAAAACTTTGGAAGGTGAGACTCAGGCACTTGGATGTCCGGCCTCCCCTATGTTCAGTCCTCATAGTGATTAAAACTATTTCTAATATTTGGAGCCCTCCTCCCAAGACCCATCAAGACAGTATGTGAGTAATTCTGTGCTACAGTGGATCTGAGAAACCAAAAGTGACTTCACACTCAATGTTAAAAGTTTACCGTATGAGTTTTGAGAGACTGAAGAGAATTGCCATAATGATGGTCTAAGTGTGTTGGAGCTTGGTGATTTAAGTATACTATTTTTCAGAGGCCTACTCATGTGGGGAACATGGGTTTCGTTTGCTTCTCTAATCAGCTGTGTGTCACTGAAGTAGATTTTGAACTATCAAGTCAGCTATTTAGGGGAGATTTTGGTCTATGAAGCAACATAGAGGAATATATTGCATTTCCCTTGTGCATGTTTCATTTTCTTTGATTGCAAGGTCTCTTGTCTTTATTGCTATCATCCATCTTCCTCAGCTGATCATAAGTAAGAAAAGTTCCATGCTGTTTCAAATGTATGCTTTTGTATTTCCCCTTCTGGCCTGCTTGCCTTTTAAAGAGAGTTAAAATCTCCTGTATAGCTAAGGATCTTGCTCATGAATATATCTGTCTTCACCTGTCATCCTCTGAGAATGGAAAAATAGATAATAAGAGATGGAAAACAGTGAATTATGAGTGTTTTGAGGGGGAAAAATGAGGACTAAATCATGAAGAGCTTGCTGCACAGTAGATAGGAAGTCTGCCTGCTTTGTGAACAACTTTACATCTTTTATACGAACAGTTAAGTATTAGAGTGCATATTGAAAATGTGTGCGTGTTGGATGTTTCAATTTACACATGGTAACAGCATTTGATGACACTTAATGTGTTCTCTCTACTGTGAGATAGGTACTTTTTCATAATTACACATAGCCTTTCAACAGAGATAACCAACATTTTGTTAGTAATGTTTGAATCCTTGTTAAGGCCAGGTGTATGCTACAAATCAGAGGGGAAGAAACAAATTTATCATGCTTCGAATTCAATAGACGTTCTAATGTCAGAGCATGGTGGTAAGGTAACATTAACCAAAGCTATTTGGAAACCAGTCCAAGTCAGTTAATTGGAGGGAATCCCAGAAATAATGGTATCTAGCTATAACCAATAGGAAAAAAGTACTTTTTTGTTTCTTAATTTGGAAGGAGAGTAATCAAGAAATAAATAATCAGTAAATAAGAAAGCCATCTGCAATTTAGTAGGAAATATTGCTGGAAACCATAAAGAATCATAGAACCACAGAGTGTTTGAGGTTGGAAGGGACCTCTGGAGGTCATTGGTCCAACCCGCCTGTTCAAGCAGGGCCACCTAGAACTGGTTGTCCAGGACCATGTCCATGGCTCTTGAATATCTCAAAGAATGAAAGAACTCTGAGTCCCTCCAGAGTATCTCAAACAGTTATTTCTCATAATGTTAGAATCAGTTCATGTTGTTTATGCATATCTTAGAGAAAGACAAGCATGATCTTACCCTTGTAAGAAAAAGATAAAATAGTGAAATGTAAAAGCCTGTGTTCTGTTTATCGATTACAGGGAAGAAGATAACCAGCAAGAGTAAAACTCTCGTAACAATAAGGGTGGTACTAGTTTAAAAAAAAATCAGAATATTTTAACAAACCACTGAAATCATGTCCTTGGTTTTGTGGATGAACCTGCGAGTATGTGGGATGTGAGAAGTCTAATATATACATCATGAACTACTTCAATGCATTTAGCAGTCTCTGAAACACAGTAGAATAAGGTTTCATTTAGAAGCATCTGCACTAAAGGAAACTATTGATGATTTACATTCCAGTTGTGGAAGATGTACTTGAAGGGAATGCCACTAATGCTTATCAGAGACCTCTGAATTTTCCCATTGAAACCAGGTGTTTCTGATGATGATGATATAACTGCGAATGCACACCTGCATGACATGTAACTAGACTTTCATCAATCACCTCATGAGGGGCATTGTTTTAAGACATAATATTTTAGTATTTTTTTTCAGTCATACACAGTTGTTGATCTGAAATGGACTTTAGTCTGTAAGAATGACTTACCCATGATCACTTGAGCATCTAGCCCTACATGTTTTCTGCTAATTGAACCACAAAACTAGTCATCGGTATTCTGTAGAGGATTTTTCCTTTCTTCTGTTCAGGCTGAACTTTAAAATCATGTTATTCTTGTGTGAGATCAATGTTTGTGATTTATTTTGAGATCAACATTTTTAGATAAGCTCAATCAAATCTTTAAGGAAGATAATTTTATCTCAGTACTGCAGCTGTTATTCAATACTGCTTTTGCTCATGAAATCCATTTGCTTTTAGTGTGATGTATGAGTAATAATATAAAATAATGATATTTTCTGAGATTGAAACAGGAAGAATGTGAACATAATTATTGCTGTTGAATGACAAAGTGGGGCTTATATGGCCGGGAGATCACTGTTGCTTCAGTTGTAAGTATCTTTTTCCTACAGATGTTAAATTTTTAATTACCTTTGTGGAGGTATTTGCCATTCTGGTCTAGCCTACTCTAAGTTAGAGGACTAGAGTCTCTTCTTGAGTTACAGTGTCCTTTTCTGGAACAGTATTTGGCTTGCTAAAAGTTTCCCTAATGCTATTGCAGAACTGGGGTTTGTGTGACTGTCATCTCAGATAGGGTACTTTCTAGTTCTTAGAAGAAGGTGGTTGGCATTCAGTGGGTAGTAGAAGGGTGAGCTATGACTCTATACTTGGCTACTGGCTGCTGTGGGCTACCCACCTTAACCAACCTACTGGAGTGTACACCTTCCCTAAAATCAAGAGTTCTGAAAGATTCTGCAGTGTTGATTATTCTCTTCTGAGCTGACCTTGGCCTAGTGGAGTTTCTGGGACATAATATTTGGTGGTTCCTTTGCATTTTGTTTCTCTCTGTTTGCCTAATTCATTGCTCACCAAACCTAATCCTGAAACCTGTATTCTTCTTTGGAGCCACTTAGAAACTTGGATATAGAAATGCTGCAAGTTTAAAGCACAGATCCTTTTGCTGGGGATTAATTCTTTTTATTTTTTTAAAGCCACCATGGGGAGGAGAGATTAAATCCATGTTTCCTAGATGGTGACTATACTGATGTATAGTGTGCTGATACGTTAATGTGTGGTGCCTTGTAGATGATGCTGTTTGCCTTGTTCTTATATGGCTAGATGTTGGGAGGAATATTATCCTAATGCAAGATGGATACCACCACAGAAACTTGATACATAATTGTTTAATAATATAAGGACATATGTCCCTCCTTGGCAAGAACTCTGAGGTTTCAAGTCAATATGACTTCACAGAAAATCTATGAGTTACTACTGGAGGAAATATGTCTCATTTTGAAACTTGTAGAATGACTCAATGTAAGTAAAAGAAATAATATAAGAATGTCTATTATGACAGTCAATGACAAATCTATTATAAAGTTCCTATACAGAAATGACTGAGCTGGTTTGGTTTTTGTGTACGTATTTTCTTGGGGAAATGCTTTGTTTGGTGCAATCAGAGCAACCATTGTATGTCCTTTATAATCCAAAGATGTTGTGAAATAAATAATTTCAATTTACCTTGTGTTTAATACATGGTGCAAACAGGCACAGGGGCTAGAATTTTCTATGCTGCCAGCTGCAGCATGGCGCAAGGTTTTGCCATGGGAAATGCAAGTACATCTGAGATGGCCTGTTCCACCAGTGAGGGAACATATGCTTCCCCTGATTTACAATGAATAGGAGAATGCATTGGGGCAGTTAACTGCTGGGCACTTGATAGGTGATTCCTGTGTTCATGCTCAAAGCTGCAGTATTAATAATGGTAGAATAATAATGCTGTTTCTGTCCTGGAGTTTGTTACAGAACCTGTGATGCACTATGAGGTTGATAGTCCAGCCATCCACAAGTTCCTTGTCCTAGACCAATCCTGAGAATGAATTTTGTCAAGTTAATTAGAGTTGTATTGGGGTTGTCTTAGTATTTCTAAACTCTATGTCAAAACCTGGATATCAAATCCGGAAGGCTTTGTTTGGCAAGTAGGAAAACTGGCTTTTGGGAGCTCTGTGGCCATCTTCTGGATGTTTAGGAAAATGCATGAACTATTTACTCCTATTGAGCTGAATAATGGTAGTCTGGCATACATTAAAGTGGTAGCATTTTATTTTCTTATGACTAGGTACACATTAGACTTGTCAGGTGTACGTTGTGCATTTAGAAAAATGTAAGTCTTAAAAAAATTTCAACTAATTTTTATATTGTGTTATTTCTTCCTATAATTATTTAAGGATGACAAATAAAAGCAAAAATGGTAGATGTTGCTGAAGTTTCAGTCTTACCAGAACACCTATTCTATAATTTCAGGTGTGTATAGCATATGAAGATATTGCAAGTTTTTAAGCTACTGTAAAGCTCATCAGGAATAATGCAGCAAGCAGGGATTTTTTGACTTGCCATTTCAAAAAAACCTGAACTCATATAGTGCCTACTGTTTTGAAAATTAATTTTATGCTGTTGGATTGAGAGCATCGAAGTCTAAAAATCACTCTTCAAAGAGGAGTAATACCACTGAGTGGAGAGGCATTAGATACTGGATTAATTGTATTTGTTGCAGGAGAGCATCAACAAATAAAACTCTCCTGCTAAGAACTGCATATGAAAGAGCTAGGCATTTTTAAGACTCATGGAATTGTAATTAACAATGTTCCTTTTTCTTTTGAAAGAAAGTTCATTTCCTGGTAAGTAGAAATTAAGCAGAATGTCCTAAGCAGAATGTCCTACGCAGAAAGTCTTGTCTTTACTGTGGACGATGCTCATTCTAAACTCAAAAGGGATTTTATTTCATTAAAACATGGTGCAGATACATTGTGGGAGGTGGCTTTTTCATCAGAGAAGATGCTATAATGCTGTAATGATCATCACCTTTATTTCTTCGTTCTTACCATTGTGCTGTTGCAGAATGCCAAAGGGATAGAAGATTGGGAACAGAAACCAAAGATAACTGTGTAAAGAATGGTTTTGTATATGTATAGGCAGTTTAATAATCCATGCTAATTTTAAAAAAAGGCATGACAAACAACTGATTTAATACTTTAGATATAAAAAAGCCGTAAGGTACATGGCTAATACAGTGAGGTGTGCTTTTGGGCAATCTGCTTAATGTAGGCATGATAATAGTAATTAAAGGTAATAAGTATTAATAAGTTGCATTGTTATTACATTGTCTGGTAGTCATGTTTCATTTAATCCTGGTGTGCCAGACCTTTCTTGCAATCAGAGAGATTACCTTGTACTTCCAGTTCTCTTCAAAAACCAAGCTATTGACAGGCTGAAAGTGTTGCAGTTGAGAGAGCCTGTGATAGCATGAACAGCCCTGCTCCAGATTTGTTGCTGATCAGAGATGGCAGTAGTTGTGGCTGTGGAGCATTTCTGAAGGACTGTGAAAGCATGTTCAGACCAATTACTTTATTGTTCCAGCACCCTTACAGCACAGGGGGTCATAACACTCGAAAGTAGAAAGAAGTGCCCTGAATCTGTCTGTGTAATTCACCAGACAGCTGAGTGGGCTGGGTACTTGTGATGCCTGATCAAAATTCAGCACCCTTAATTACTTGTAAAAGGGAGGATTTTTAAAGACATAAAATTGGCAGTTAGGTGCCTAACTAATTCCCACTGTAAACCTTGTCTGTGAGCCTTAGCTGATGGTGGCAAGCAAACTTCTCACCCCATTAGTCGGAACACTGCACTTTCTCCTTGCAAAAAGTAAGAATGGTAGGACTATTGTATAGTTGTCAATCATAGTATGATACAGAACTGTAACAAATGTTGTCTGTGAGAAACAGCTGCTGTGAGACAAAGGGACTCCTTTATTTCTGAAGGATTTGCCTTTGACATCAGAAGCCCTTCCCCAGCAAAGGGAGGAGAAATTTTTCAACAGTCCGCTTCTTATCTGCTGCTCAGTGACTTGAGACAGAGCAATGATGAAGCAGCCCTAAAACTTCCATTCTCTACATTCACCATCATCCAGAGTCAGGCTTTAAATGCTTTAAGCTGAGGGAAGTCAGAAACAGCTGTTCCTAATAACTTATATTCTAACAAAGCTGTTGGATTGAAGCTTGAACAAACTAGGTGTGTCAGTTTTTCTGGTATTAGAGCTTTTTGGTGGGTAGGATTAAGTTGTGATGAAACAAGGCTACAGTTTGAGGAAGTGACTAAATTGTTAGGTAAAAGGTTTTTAGTGGCTACAGTTTGAGGAAGTGACTAAATTGTTAGGTAAAAGGTTTTTAGTGTATGGACATTTTGGCTACGCTTATGGATGTTTTGCCTAAACCTGAAACATAGCTGTTTCCATTTAAAGTAGTTTCATGGAACAGGCTGTCCCTTTGTCTCTTGTCTCTGTGATTTTTACAATAACATTTTCCTATTTAAAATATATAAAAAATAAAATTAATTTTTTCTTCTTTTACGTTGTATGAAAGCCATGGAGGAAAAAATGAAAATAACTATACAAGGTACAGAAAGCACAACCAATTATTTGTTCTCAAATATACAAAGTAAGTGAAAAGCAGGGTTTCTTTTTGAAAAACACTGATCTCTGGATATTAGCAATTACACGAACCAGAGATAGCAACCATTGCTACCATTGCGTTGTAGAAATCAAAGTTTTAAAATTTTCCATGTATTACTTGAAAATAAAGTAACTGACAGTAACCCATTTGACTACTAAAAAGTCAGGAGTGTGCTAAGGGTTAAGAGAGTAACAGAAATCCTAAATACTCCTGTATGATAATTATGACTATCTCTAGTTGCATTCTTAGGATTCTAGATTAAGGTGTTTTGATTTTTTTAATGTTCTGGTAATATATGCAATAGGTTTAATTTTTTGAGGAATGACTTTTTGAAAATTGGAGTCCATACTATTTGACCTGAGATCTGCACCCAAAAAATCACTCACTGTTGTGATTTTCTGTCAACTGCACACAGGGTGCAAGTCCCCCCTCCTCTCAACTTCAGCCGTGATATTTTGTCAGTTTGGAAATTGCAAAAGAAAATTAGTAATAGTGGGCACACACTAAGTGTATGGTGCAGTATTGTCTTGGAAGAAGATGAGAAGCTTTTTTACACCCATCTTTTTATGGGTTAATTTATCCCGGTCTCTGGTAATGGAGTTGTATTATGAGCCACTAAAGGAGTATGGAGTATGGAGTTGAGGTGCTGGAGCGTGTCCATAGAAGGGCAACGAAGCTGGTGAGGGGTTTAGAGCACAAGTCTTATGAGGAGCAGCTGAGGGAACTGGGGTTGTTTAGCCTGGAGAAGAGGAGGCTGAGGGGAGACCTTCTCGCTCTCTACAACTACCTGAAAGGAGGTTGCAGAGAGGTGGGTGTTGGTCTCTTCTCCCAAGTGACTAGCGACAGGACAAGAGGAAATGGCCTCAAGTTGCACCAGGGGAGGTTCAGGCTGGATATTAGGAAAAAGTTCTTTACTGAGAGAGTGGTGAAACATTGGAATAGGCTGCCCAGGGAGGTGGTAGAGTCACCCTCCCTGGAGGTATTCAAGGAGCGTGTGGATGTGGCATTGTGGGATGTGGCTTGATGGGCATGGAGCTGTGTGGTGTTGGGTGGGTTGGTTTTTGGTGTGTTGTGGTTTGTTTTTTGTGGGTTTTTTTTTTTTTTTGCAGGTTGGACTTGATGATCTTACAGGTCTTTTCCAACCTTAGTGATTCTGTGATTCTGAGTTTTGTTAATGTTAATGGAGCTGAAGCTGTAACATAAAGATCTGTATGACTGACAGTATGGTAAATCCTGCCTCCAGAAGAATCACCATGCCAAGATTACCGTAACAAGCTCCTTAAGAAATTTCTTCACAAGAATCCTTTTTCTTTTCTCATGATACGACATCAGTGAGAGAGAGATAAAAAGAGTTTGCAGGTTTAATTCTGTGATTGTAAAGATAAAAGTTTTCTAAACTTTTAAAATTTTATTTTTGTAAGATGTCCTCAGAAGCTGCTATCTCTCCACACACTTATCTAAGAAATAGAGTTATTTTTGGTGACTTGCTACTGTTCGAAGTTTAGTAAAGAAGAAATTTGAGGCATTCTGGTCAATTCAGTTACTCAGTTTAGTCTTCTCTAAATTCAGAGTAAATTTTGGGGAACCGGTGGGACTTATACAAAGAAGCATTTTACTAAAAGCACTCCTTTAGATTATGGATGTTTTTCAATTTTATGTGCTTATATGTAACTTAATAAAAGAAGTTAGTAGAGCTTTTTGTGTGAGGCATATAGTTCTATGTACAGTTTTTCCTGTTTGCTATTAGGTACTTTCAGTACTGATCTTTGATTAGTAACATAGGCAGTTGAATAGTAAAAGCATTCGGCATTTTTGGAATGCAGTCTTGGAAGTGGCAAGGTTACCTTTTGTAGTTTCTTTTGCTATACTTGAAAATAAATATTTTTAACAAGTGAGTCAGCACAGGGAAAAATTGCTTTTGCATCCGCTCCCAGGTTTCAAAGACCCATTCACAGAGCATCTATGAAAGCAGAAGAAAAGGGTACCAACCTCCAATCTGAGGAAATAAACCCTTATCAAAATAAAATGAACTGTCTTAACATTATGGAAAACTACTGGGAAAAGGTAGTTTGTCTGTTTAGAGAGAGCATTTGTGGTTGTAAAATGGATTGACCTTGATTATACAAAATACATCCAATGTGGTGGAGAGCTGGGTTATGGAAAATTGACTGAAAATATTCTGTTGACTCCTGGTATATTTCTTCTGTGTTGATCAGGTCTTAAAATTATAATTGCAGTTTGCCTAGTACTTCTCTGTTTTTAAAATAAAAATTGATACAAGAAAGTCATCTAAACTGAGAATTAGCCATATAGCATTAGTGATTGAAAGCACAGTCAAAAATCCAAGGTATTAATGTAGTTATGGTATACCACATAGTAGGAAATAAAAATGTCATGGAAATAAGCTTATACTGCTGCAATCTTTAGTGTGATTTTAGAAAGAATAACTCTCCGCTCAGCTGATACTACATGTTTTGCAATATCATCTCTTGCATTTCTTGGATGCAAGGATATCCTTTGATAACGTGATATGAATTAGAGAAAGAACTTTCAAGTGTGTGTTCTTCCTGTGCATGGGTACTTCTCCACTGTATTTTCACCACCAGCAGATGCTTTTCTTTAGTTTTTGAATTAAAGTTCTAACCTGGAAAGGTTTCTTACCAAACCTCAGAGGAACCTGGGAAATGCTTTGCTTTCAATACATCAGAATTTTCAACATGATAGCATTAAATGTATGATTACTTGATCTCTCCATGTGATATGACTGAGGCGTGTAGATGTGCTGAAATTCTGAGACTGCGTATTTAATGTGCTACAGGATAGTCATAATTAAAAAAGTTACATGACATAATGGAAGCAGGTATAGGAAAGCCTCAGGCAGGCATCAGCAGAAGGGACAAGAGCAAATAAACAAGTTCTTGTTCAGAGGGTTTAGAAAAACTGTTTTGCATTTTATTGTGAAATTTACTTTGAGATTTTCCTCTCTTGAAATTCCATCTGTTTTCATAGAATTGTTTCTACATTGAACCACGGAGAAAAAAGAGTCATGTCCATGTTGCCCTGTAATTGCAGCATGATGTTATGCATGCTGGTCAGGGCGAGATTTGCATAATAATGTGTCCGTATCTAAATACTATGTTGCTGGTTTAATTTTAGAAAGCAGGTAGAAGTATACTTAAGTTCATTGTCACTTTACTGGAACATTTGCTGTTTCCATTTCCGTAGTTTTTTGAAAACTCATTTTGATAATATTGCAGCTGAGGAAAGTTGAGAGTATATTGTTTCCAGGCAATTTCACTAATGGAACAAAGTGTGATACATTATATGGTACAGCAGTGTGCAGAGAACAATATGTAAACTTTTCAGATTAAGCCTTACTTTTACTTACTGTAGTAAAAGACTTTTATAGAAAGAATGTTTCTAAATCTTTTTTTTTTTAATCTGTTTTGTTTTCAGGCATTGCTATTTCTGATGAACTTGATAAGGTAAGATTCCCTGTATGCCTAATGAACAGTACAAAAAGACAGATGATTGTGATAATTTTAGGCAATGAGACCTGCATCTCCCTGTCCTGGGATACACACTTAGTTCTGTTGGGTTCAGAGGAAGTTTGGGTATGGAAAGCTATATGGGTAAGTACAGTATATGTTGATACATTAAGAGCTTGATCCAGGATGGGCTGTCAACTATGAAAAAAAATCTCACTGAGTTTAAGAGACTCTTAATGAGACCATGGATCTTGATACCATCTTTGCTTAACACAGTCCGTTGGGTTACTTTGTGTACTTTTGGAAACATGTATCTTTAAATACCATTTATTCATCAAGTAATGAGTTCTGCATTCTCAGATATGATTTGTGAGAATATTTAGGAATAATTTTTGCTCCCTAGATTTGATCAGGAATACACAGGGCATAAAGATCAGTCTTTACTTCCTTGCTGAATGCAACAAACAATTATGTCTTCTGTTTTGGCCCTTTTGATACATTACACAGTTCACATGAATTTTAGTTTTAGCTGTAATGAATTCTATGCTGAAAGAGTAATCAAGCTAATTTTTCAAAGTTCCAAAGGAAACAGAACACCTTTCTCTTCCCTAGTCTCACTGGTGAACAGCAATATGTTTATAGTGCCAAGAATCTTGGGTTGTGTTCTTGGCGTGAGAAACCATTACTATCAGGGAAATAGGATCAAAAGGTATATAAGACACAGGAATAATGCATAACATAGGAGACAATTTTTTAAATATCTTTCCTTTCTCCTGGTAAAATGAGGGCATGAACCTTTCTGACACACGTGCATATAAAATATCTCCACTGGGACAGGTGCATATAAAATATCTCCACTGGGTTCTCTAGGAAAGGCCAGTTAGACAAGATTGATCACTGTTACCATGCAGTCATGTGCATATGGGGTTGCCATTTCAACACCATGGCCTTTCCTTGTCATTTTGCCCTTGATCTTGCTTATCTCGTTTGTATTAAGAGTATAACAGTATCTAAGTCTTCCTTCCTACTATTTCCTTAACTGTTCTCAGAAGTGATGAGAAATACAATTAGAAAGTCCTTCCATTAGAACCCTTACCTTTAAGAATATTTATGAAGAACTCCTCTTCATTTGGTTCTGTTTGTTGAAAAAAACCTGTGAAATACTGTTTGTGGGAGGAAAAAGACATTTTGGGCTAGAGCCTGTTATCACGTATTTTTTACATACATTTTTTAGGAGATAATTCTGTGTTAATTTTTTTAAAAACAGTGATAGATTATTGTTCAAAAACATTGATGTTTTTTAGATTTTATTATTCAGTGTGAAAACTGAGATGGGGAACATCATTGGTGAATTTCCTCAGCATCCAGTCTGACCAAAGAGTTAGTTTTATTTTTGTTACCATATACTTTATTGTTTATGATTTAAAATTGGAAGGTGGTGGGTTTTTTAAAATAAAACTTGACATTGTGTTATGTACATTCAATAGCATACATTACCTGACATCTTTACAATGCTCTGTCTGCTTTAACATCTGTGTCTGATGAGGACAGGTAAATTGAATGTTCTTGAAAACAAAATCTATCCGGAAACTAAATAAAAATACAAACAATAAAGCTCTTAACATGCTTTCTTTGTGCAGCATTGCTCAACAGGCTTCCAGGATAGATTTACAGAAGCAGTGCAATTTTTCGTCTCTGTGGGCTTTCATGAACTTCACTTCTATTTCTTGTTTTGCCCCTTAAGGATTTTTAATGTACATAAAGACTAGTTCTATGTTAAGAAATTAAGCATAGCCAGGACCATTCTGTGGAATCTTGCCTCTTAGGAATGATCCCTTGCAGGATCTTATTCCCGAAATGTTCCTGTGACTTGTTTTTAAGTGGATTATTTGGCTTGGGCCAAAAGCAACCAAAGACTACCTGATAACCATTTAACATTAGGCAGAATTTGGTTCCATTTCACCTGAGCATGTTCCCAGGCAATATTTAGTTTTTGGGTATAAATGTAGTAAAGTTCATTGTAATTCCTTTGCCAGAAATACATGCTGATACTAAAGCTTCCTTATCTAGCCTGTGGCAGCACTGAATAATTTTTCAGACTGCATTCATCTGTGGTTTGGGTTAACCATTTAACCCTTCAGGTACATGTCATGGGTCTAGAACAGCATGCCCAAACTTTGTATCGGATTCTGTTATAATATTGACATTACGTAGATGTCATGAGAGACATAAAACTAAAGACAATAATAAATTCTTCTATATGTTCTTCCTTGCTTTATTTTCCTGATGATCAGGAAGGTTCTTGGGGATTAGGACAGAGCCCATAATCCTGCTGTTTTATCTGTGTTTTAGATTATGAACTTGGAGAAAATAGAGAATGCATGTGTATGTTTCTTTATTTTTTTTTCTCATTATGTAAGTATTTTTTTAAAAATTATTTCTTTCTTAGCTGCCTTTGTCAGGGGAGTACTTGATTGGTATTGTTGGTTGATGTAACTCCTCCTCCAAGTAATCCAGTTAATTAGTTAGTTGCTTAGATACTTGAGCATTTGGATTTGGAAAACCAGTTTGCTCTGAATTACAATCACTTTTGTGGAAGGGTGTTTCTTTTAAACATATTCTTGTCAAATACCTGCTATTATTAGCTTTGTGCCAGTACTTAGGGCTTCAGTCCAAGATAGATGGAGAGAAAATACAGGCAGACAAGGTCAGTCAAAATAGAAGCTTTCAGTTTGACACAGTCTAATAAAATTTCAGAGTTCATTCATACAATTGCAAAAAAAATTCCTAAGATTACTGCAGTGAAAACAGTTTTATAGATGCCCTCCTTTTTCATCTCATTTACTTCAGACTTGCAGAGTTTGGTGTTCAGTCTCTCTTGATTCAGACTGCATCTCTAGGCCATGGAAGCTATGTAAAATCAGCAACTGGTACTGCTTGTGTAAGGAAAGAAATTGAGAAGGGATGCCTTGTGACTTACAGGTTTTAAGGCAAAAGTGCAGAGTTAATATAATACAAATTTCTGAATTGACTCACCCTCCTTACCACTGCGCGGAAACTATGCATCAAAGTGTGCAGTTTCTAAAGCTTCTCAATAATGTAAAGAATTTTATGTACACAGACAAAGAAGTTGAGCTGGGATGTTAGCCTTTCAGTGAAATTCACAGAATTCTAGTTTGGTTAAAAAACTACAGAGGAAAAAACACTGAATTCACTGTGAGTTTAAGGGTTTTTCCTAAGTCTGTTAGGACACTTCCCTGGGAAGTGGAAGTTCAAATTCACACAGAAGTATAGAGTAGCCATACTACTGAAGCGCCGGTGTCCTGTGTGAATGCTCTGACCACGGGGCTACTGATGATGCATCTCCTCTAGAATTTGCTGCTGCTGGAAGACCCTACTAGTGTTTATATCACAAAATAAACTGTAATATATGTTGCACTGTAGCATGTCTGCATTGTAAGATACATTGAGGCAGAACGTAGCCAGGATGCTACAATGCAGAAATAGGTTTAAAATGAGTTTATATGATTGTACCCATTTCAGCAATATTTCTGAACCAGACCATGCAAAATAAGGAGTCACACCCTTTACCTCTTGCCACAATTGAAGACTAACTAAAATAATGTCATTCTAAAGCAATTTGAAAGGAGGCAGGGGAAAGTTTATTCATCTTTTGGCTTCTGATTCTCTATAAAGAACACTTAGTGAACATTTTCCAAGCTTTCTTTTTTTTTTTAGTGCAAATACTAAAACTAGAAATATTTTCTTTTTATAAATAGATGAGATTTTCACATAATCCCAGTGTTCCATGGATTGGTGCTTTACTTAAGCTTCATGTAGTGGAGCTGCCACAGATAGTGTGAGACCTGTCATAACATTGTGAAATTTGTCCAGAATTCCAAACAATGTCTTTCAGTCACTTTAAACATTAATAATGGGAGACAGCTAAGTATTAGAGATCCAGAATCAGACTCGAGTGAAGATGATATAATAACTCATAACAGATTTTGACCTTCAAGGTTAATATTAAAACATTTTTTCTATGCTTTGTCTAGGGTTTACTTTCTTACATGTAGTATTACTACAATGAACACAGGTTATAATTAATAAAATAGAGGAAATAACTACTCTAAGTCATAAAAATAAACAAATTTCTGCTCACCCAAAACTCTTTCTCACTATGGGGGTTCCCTCAAAATCCACATCAGAAATTAGAAATACTGAGCTTTTAAAACTATGCCTAAATCAATGCATACACAAATGTTGTTCTATCTGGTAGGGGCTGTATACTGCAACCACATCTCAGCCCAACGTGAAGATGAGAATCAGCTGTCCTCCAGTCTTTCCCTTCTTCTCCTGGTCTCCACATAAAGGAAGCTCAAGTGTGTCAAGTTGGTAGCCTCTGATGTGTATAAAAAGTGAATAACACCCAGACCACACCATAAAATAATCCTCTAGGTTGATTTAGTGCACCTAATACCCACCTGTCCTGAAATTATTTCTGTGTACACTAATGTCGCTGTCAATCTCTTCTGTTCTTTATGAGGGAATATAAATTGGAAATTAGTTAAGATTCTAAGGTTTATATAAAAAAGAAGTATAAAAACTTGTTTGAGAACAGAATACTTCATCAGAATTTATTGAAACTTTTGAAATAAAGTGCCAACTAAACATCCTGGTGTTCTCAATAGAGCTGTCTCTGAGTCTCCATTTACTGTTTTCACTGTGGTTGCTTATATAGTTGAAAGGAGGAAAATAAATTAGGTCACTGAAACTGTGGTGTACTAATCTAACAAGATTCAAAAAGCAAAGCAAGGTGATAAAGTGAGGCAAAGCATGACTATGTAATGTAAATCACATTTCTATTAAGTAGAGTATGAAAGTGCTACTTTAATCCCTAAAATGTCTAGAAGAGAAATCAGTATAACAAAGATAGACACAGCATTCATGGTTTGCTTATTCATATGCTGGTGGTGCAGTGTCCAGTGTCAGGAAAAACTTGTGGTGCTGAAAAAAGGGCAAATTTTTCGGTGCTTTTCATTTTCACTTAAGGGACTGGAAGCTTTTAGCAAGATTGACACTACAAGTTGTTGCAAGTTTAACTAGCTCCAGCAACCTTTTTTTATTAATTATTAGAAATTATCCTAGGGAGAAAGGGAAGGGAGAAAATGGCTAGAGTAGCAGGAATAAAGCTCAGAAGGGGCCAAATGGTTCTTACTTAAACTACTGTAGGCACCTTGTGTAATGAAGGCATCCTGGGCAGAGGAATAATCTTTTTTCCTAGCTCACAGGCTTATGATGGTAGTCATAGCTATGACAGGTTACACCTGTCAAGTGACCAGAGGCCACTGTCATCTAGTCTACATTACCTGACTGTGACACAGCACCAGATAAATGCACAAAACGTGTATTTGTAAGTACATAAAAGACACCAGTGGTTAGGTATTCTAAAACCTCTGAAGCCATGGTGTTTTCTTCAGATTTCTCTCTTCTGTATTGGCTGCATTCCATTTTCAGTGGTCCTACTGGGTCACGTCAACCTTGCAGAAAACAGACATTGTGTAAAAAGTGAATTAGTTAAGCGATGGAGAAGTCTGGACAGACGTATGGAGAGTGGAGTGCAGTAATGCACTCACAGGCACATTGCAGAAAGCAGAATGAAAGAACAAGGGGGAATGAGTCTAATCCAAGGCCTGGCTCATATTTGGCTCTGTCAGAATGGAAGCTTTTGGGAGTTCTGCTGAGCAAAATCACAGCATCTAGTGGGAGCAGGGTAAATATATTCATATGAAAGGAGTTTGCAGACTTTTTGTTTGTTTGTTTCATTTCAGTAGAGGCCACTACTTCAAACTGTGCTTTTACGATATCTGTGTCAATTAGGAAGAGACTTTAAAAACTATTTGTTTTTAGGAAGATGAGAAAATATGGTGGCTAGGCTAAGTAATCGCTGTGCTGTACTTTTTCCAGATTCTCTTTGTTTGGAAAGCATTGTTTTATGGCAGGAATATTTATTGAGACGCTGAGCTAGGTAACAGCCAAGGATTTGTTTTCCTAAAATTTTCTCTTGTTAAAGGATAGGAATAGAATATATCTCTCCTAATCAAGAACACTGTATTTGAAGTGTCTTTGCTAGCCTAGAAAAGAGTTTAATTAAAGCAAAATAAATATTCCTATCCCATCATTTCATGTCTATTTTTTTGCATATGTGCTTTTTTTTTAGTTCAACTATACTGTTGTACATGACCCTTTATCTACAACTATTCTAGTAACATTGAGAACAGAGATACTCACCACTTCAGAACAGCTTTTTCATACAATTTTTAAGGACAATTTGTTTCCTTAATCTAAATTCCTAGTATAATGATGCAAATCATTGTTACTGTTTTGAATATTCCAATTGGATTTTGCTTGCCTCTGGTAATCCTCTCCAGCTATCTTCTGGATAAGTAAGTGGTTAAAAATATGACTACTAGTTTCAGAAATGCATTTTATTAAAATGTTAATACCATTTTCAGAATTGGAAGATACATTATGTAAATCCCAGCAGGGTTATTTTTAAAATGCCAAATGCAGATGTATTTATTAGTTTTGCATTCATTCATAATGCAAATAAGAGTGATGCTATTAATCTACAACAGTCTTTTGGTTGGGTTGTTTATTATACAAGTGACCTCATCTGTTGCTTAGCAGAACTCACACAGTGCTGGTTTTCAGTTGTGCGTTTATTATAAAAATATGTAATTTTTCAAGATGATAACCCAGATTTCTACAGTTGCTATTGAAAAGTAAGAAACAGGAGAGATTTGAGACATCGAGGTGGACAAATCTCTCTTGGAATTTTGTTAATGGGAATCTTTTCCTTAGTCCATGATTGTTTCTGGGTATTTTGTAGCCCTCTGAAATTATAATGTACTGTAGTGGTTTTGTTCTTTTTTAACGAATAGCTTTATTTTCTATTTCTTCTTTTCTTTTCCTATTTACATGTGTGGTTGAGAACAAGCAGTGCAGTGTTTCTGTTTTTTAATTTCTCTTCAGGACACAACAGGTTTTAACACCCCCCTTCTTAGACCTCGTGTGATTGGAGAATGGATTGGTCGTGAAGAGAATGATGCTGACCCACTGGCTGCTGAGATGTTGCAGCCACCAATACCAAGAAATAAAAATGAGCAGTGGGACAGCGAGGATAGCAGCAGTCCTGGAGGAAGGTGAGATTTTGGTTCTGCCTAGAAATTTTATAATTTGTGAAGTGAATCTGTCTTTGTAACACCCCATTTCTGAGAGCAGAGTGCAGGGCTTTTAAATTCCCATGCCATAGTGTGGCAGCATGCAAAATAAATGGAAGATATTAATATGTGACTGGTTTCTTCTCATTCCTTTATATATGATTAACTTTATACTCATTTGCAATACCATGGTTTTATTTCCATGTATAAAGCTAAGTGTATGTTGACAAGATGGGGGCCCATTGTGTAATAATTTTGTGATGTATAGCTTCATTCAGATACTTCAAACCCTTCTGTCTTTCAGCGGTTAAACCCTTCTGTCTTTCAGCGGTTGATAGTGGCTGTTTGTTAATCTTCTTGACAATTTAGTGATAAATCTGATTTTCTCATTTGAAGGAAAGATAGACAAGGGAAACAGTACCTATGTTATTTTTAACAGGATTTCCTAAATTCATCTGCAGTTCTTATACTTAGCATCTTGGTGTTAATAGCAATTCTTTCTCAAAGAGAAAATTGTATTCTCTGCAGTAAATAACTTCTGATGTTTTATTGTGCTTGACTGAGGGTGGGGGAGTATGTTTGTTTGTTAATGTCCTTCAGCTACATGGAAGAGATTGTAATTTTTTCCAAGGAGTCCATTTTCCATTATTGAAAGGTACCTGTGTATCACAGAAAGTGAACTATTCACAGCCTTTCTTTAAAAGGGCTTAATGCTTTTTTTCTTTTTAAGTGTAAAGCTTGTGCACTGCCTCTGTTAATTGCCTTAAACACCTACCGTTCTCCCTCAGCCCTGTAACCTTTCTCCTTGGTTATAACTAGTACTCTGACTGCATCAGACACATTTTTCTTTCTCTTTTAAGAAGGCAGAAACTCTCTGCTTTCCCTTTGAAAAGGTCTAAGGTATTATCACAGAATCATAGACTATCTCAAGCTGGAAGGGACCCATAAGGATCATCGAGTCCAACTCCCTGCTCCTTGCAGGACTACCTAAAACTAAACCATATGACTAAGAGTGTCGTCTGGATGCTCCCTGAACTCTGACTGGCTTGGTGCCATGACCACTTCACTGGGGAGCCTGTTCCAGTGACCAACAACCCTCTCAGTGAAGAACCTTCTCCTAATGTCCAATCTGAACTTCCCCTGACGCAGCTTCACTCCATTTCCTCATGTCCTGTTGCTGGTAACCAGAGAGAGGGGATCAGCACCTCCCCCTCTGCTGCCCCCCTTGAGGAAGTTGTAGGCTGTGATGAGGTCACCCCTCAGCCTTCTCTTCTCCAAGCTGAACAAGCCAAGTGACCTCAGCCGCTCCTCATAAGTCTTGCTCTCAAGGCCTTTCACCATCTTGGTTGCCCTCCTCTGGACACAATCTAATAGTTTGATGTCTTTCTTATATTGAGGTGCCCAAACCTGCACACAATACTCAAGGTGGGGCCGCATCAGTGGGACAGTCACCTCCCTTGAGTGGCTATCTATGCTGTGCTTGATGCACCCCAGGACACGGTTGGCGCTTTTGGCTGCCAGGGCACACTGTTAACTCATATTCAACCTGCCATCAACCCAGCCCCCCAGATGTCTTTCCGTGGGACTGTTCTCCAGCCTCTCATCCCCCAATTAGAATTGTGAGTATTTGTTTGCTATGTCTTCCGTGAGCCTTCTACGTTGGAATTAACCTCCCTGACACAGGGAAATTAGTCTGTCACTTGCTGTGCTCTTAGAAGCTGTATTCATTAACTTTCCTCACATGTTGGGAATGTTTGTTATCCATAAGCACTTCTTTCTTCTTTTAATTAGATTATTGTGGGGAAGCTGCAAGTACTACTATTTCAAAGAAGTAGCAGTATGTAGTAATGATCCCTCAGCCAGACGTTGGATGGGAACCAACAGAACTCAGACACTGGGTCTCTCCAGTGCAGTCCCTGGGAAAGTAATGGAGTCAGCAACTGGCACTGCAGCTTGATTGTGAAGGCCTGGGTTTCTTTTTCCTTATTCAGCTGTCCAATAAAGACGCTGAATAAAGATCTGTTCCACGTTGCAGAGCAATTGAGGGTATTGTATCCCTTCTCTCAATAGGAAGGAGCAGAAATAAGCATCTCTGATCTCTAGACAGGAGCAAAGAGGTTTAGTTCTGAGTAACAACGATGATTCAAAGCAGCGTATTTTTCTCTTTGTAGAGGGTCGTACAAGCTGTGAGAAACCTCACAGCTAATGCTATAATTAAAAAATGTGTTTAATGGCTTTGAGAATAGTATTTGAGAAGTCTTGTTGAGTATCATGACAAAATCACATTGCGTGGCATATGAAATAAGGAGAATATAGGGTGCTTGATGCCAGGAAAGACTTATGGGACACTGATATCTCTAGCTTTTAGGTGCAGTAAGTGCTGAAGACCTGTTGAAAAACATGTATTGTTAAGTGGGAATACTGATTTTCAGTGGAAATGAATAGCTACTAAATTACATGCAGCATATGGATTTACATTTGGATGACTGCTTTTATGTCTGGGATAATTCTTTGCTTTGTTCACATTTTGTCAGCTTTTGTAAGGCATTTATAAAAAGCATGTTTGCAGGCTTGCAAAATTATCATAAAATCGTAGAACTTCAAGCTAGTGGTGATGATACCAAAATTGATGCCACCTATATATGGAAGTTTAAGAGCTGTATGGATCAACGTTAATCTGAATGTTTCATATAGTTCACTAATAACAGGCAGTTTCTTCAAGGTCTGATTCAGTGTTACTGGGAATTAAAGTACTATTAGCAGGATTTGGAATTGACTATACACAAAGTGCATGAGACAAGTAATAGGTAATAATAATTTAGTTTTTATGTAGCATATACCTTGTACATCCAAAAGTAGTGGGAATAGTATGGGTTTTATGAGATTAAATTAAACTCTCCAAAGAGTGAATTTGTTATCAAGTTGTAAAGAATTTTTGGCTACCTCATCTGTATTTTATTCATATACTTCATAGTTAATGTAGCCTAAAATAATTCAGTTACATTTTTACCTGGCAACTGAAAGAGGGAGCAATTTGAAATTCATATCAAATGTTTCCAATTATGTCTTGTTAAATTTGATTTAGCAACACTTTTAATAAAAAGTGATAGCTTATTGATCACTAATTACCAGAATTTATGTGATAAGCCAGCAAACTCTCAAAATTAATCCTAATCTTCAGTTACAGCAGAAGAACAGGAAAGTGAAAACTGTAATTGTCCCATTATTTCCAGGTAATATGTTTTCTTTTACTGATCACTAAACATAAGGAAATGCTACATAAATGAGATACTGTATAAATACCCAGAGGATTAGGCATCGAGCGATCACTGGTAGAGTAATTGCCATCAGCATCATGCAACTCCCTCTCTCTGTGTTGTTTTCACATGCCATAGCGTACAAGTTTTTTTCTGTTTGGTAGAAGGGGAAGCCCTGGGTCCTTACACATTCGTAGCATTCTATAGGAGACTGAATAGGCTACAGAGAATGGCATATTCCTGTGGACCACTGGTCTGTTGATAACATGCCCGTTGTCAATATTGGTCCAGCATAAAGTAGACCATAGTCAGTATACATAGTACATGGTATTTGGGAATCTATGAGTTGCCTGTTTTTTCTGTCTTTGCAACCACAAACCTCACTTTTTGCTCCATTCAGTAGCGGACAGTGGGAAAAAAACACTATTTTCTCCTTAAAAACACACATTCCTGTGATGATGAGCAACGGAAGCACACATATTGTATATCTGAAAGCCAGCCCAGTTACTTGGAAAAAGAAGGGGAATTAATTTTAAGCAACTGAAAGGACAAGTTTCACTACTACTTTGACTAGGAAAGATAGTGTAGCCAGTCTGAGGTAGCTGTATTAGTGATGTCTTGTCGAACTGATGAAGGGTCACCTTTTTTCCATTAATGTTCTGGATTGCTACAGAGGAAAGACTCTGTTTGTCACTGTTTTGTACTGCTATCTGTTGCTGCTGTAAGGGAGCAAGGTAAGGTATTAATATGTGATAAGGGACCATATAAAAGTGCTGATGGCAATCCTGCTGGTAACAAGCTCATCTTTCAGAAATTTGAACACCGTGAAAAAAGGATTAAACTCATTTCCAAGTCATTGTTAGTAGTTTTCTATATGAAAAATTTCCTGGAGAAATTCTGAGAAAAAGCAAGGCTCTTGGGAAACTTCCTCAAGGGATAATTTATGTACACAGTGGGGAATCTGTGTGATTTTTAATACGATGCTCTTGTTTCTTAGAGCCCGAAATGAACTAGAGCTTGCAGACGCCCCACCCATAACCTGATGTCCTAAACTCAAAGCCTGTTCTTCATCTCCAAGGTCTACTTTGTCTTATTAGTGTTCATCTTTGCAGTGGGAAATGAACTATCATTGATTATACTAAATTTCATACATTTGCAACAGATCTGCCTTCCTGCAACAGGCTGTAAGGCAGTCTGAGATGTTGCTGATGTGGGGCACCAAACTTGTGTCCTGTTGTTTTTATCTTGATATTGTAAGGAATCAGAAATTGCTAACTGTAGCAAGTCCTGCCTTAGACCCTTCTGCTAACTTCTGCGCAGGTCCAGTTGTCCGTTACTTAGGTTAGGGACACAAGTCAACAAACCATGAGAATTGTTATAATTATATACTCCTTAATCTTGTGGGGTTGTGATAACATAACCACTCAAGGGAGCAGTTCTTCATTCTCAGCTTTGTTGCTGTGCAATCAATGCCTTAGCAATAATGATTAGTAATTGACATCCTGTTGTTCTGTATATGTAGCTTATTTAGACTTGATTAATGCCCATAAAGGCAATGGGAAATTTCCCATCATCATTCAATCAAAACTTTAGATAGGAACTGAAAACACAAACTGACTTATAACATCCAGTGATCAAGGAATGAGTGATAACCAGCTGGTTTATGTGTGATCTGATGGCATTAACCTTCAGATCTGGAGGACATCATGGGCTACAGTAATTTGACAGAGGTGTGACATATTTTGTAGAGAGCACCAGTAAGAGAAATTTGTGCTTTCCTCCCTCACAGCTTAAAAATGGAGCCAAAGACCAAAGGACTAAAACAACAACAGCAGCAACATAAGAAACTGCTGGCTGCCATGCTTTCTCAGGACTCGTTTGATTCTGCTCAAAGCACAGCTCCATCTGTAACTGAAGAAGACATTGACAATGAAGACGATGCAATGGAACTGCTGGGTAACTGCAAAAAATGTGTATTTTCTGATACTTTTCTATTATAGATTAATCTAAAAAGTGTAATACCTGATCAAACATAGATTAGTTTGAATCTGCCCACTGTGTTTGAAGCTAAAGTACCCAGTAGCTGTGTGAAGGTTCATGGGGTTTAACTTGCAGCTTTCAGGAGTGAATGTAATGAAGGCCATAAATGTGTGTGAATAAACTGCTAGCTGCATCAAAATCCCATGAAATATCAAACGCTTCAGGTGCTTAAAGTAATTAATTTGATTTCCTACATAAATCACTTGCAGGTTCTACTTGAAGAATGTGTTTATGTGCAAGGAGCAGAATTAGCTTCACTGACTTTTATCTGGTTCTTTTTTTTCTTAGCTGCATCACAGTTCTAACTTCAGTGGGTTTTATTTGAGACTTACTAGCTACAAATAGCTTATGCAATGTGAACTTGTAACTTCTCCAGAGGATTTGATTGCAATTTTCCAGGAGACTGTTTTGTGTGTTAAATTGCACTGTAGAAGGCTCTGTGCTCACTGCTTTCTCCCTTTCCTAGAATTACTAGTTGTGAAAGGAGGGAAATTGTCGAAGAAAGTTAACTAGTAGTCTCTTTTCTGCCATTTTTAAAAGCTTCAGTGTAAGATGCTTAAAAGGTAGTCATGGATTTCAATACTTCTTTTTTTTCCCCAGTTTTTGCTATATAGAACTTTATGTGAGATCAAAGCACAGGAAATACACAATCTCAGGATATCTCAGCATTCTTACATTTATGAATTCTATCACAAACTATTAGTTTCATGTTGGACCTTAATCTAAAAATCAGAAAAACACATAGTGCTCTACTCTGTTTCTGTTATATTTCTGTTGCTTCCTTACTACAGTCTTCATAGAATCACAGAATAGTTGAGGTTGGAGGGGACAGCTGGAGATTTCTAGTCCAACTCCTTGCTCAAAACAATCAGCTAGAGCAAGTTGCTCTGAACATTGTTCAGTTGGGTTTTTACTCTCTCCAAAGATGGAGACTCTACGATGTCTCTGGGCAACCTGTTCCAGTGCTTGACCATGCTCATGGTAAAAAAAGTTTTTTGTTATGCTTAAATAATTGTGAATTAATACCTACTCTCTTTTTTTCAGTATTTTTAAGTTTGATGCATGCATTTGTTTTTACAGAAGAGAAGAGGTAAGTGAGTGACTGGGTCACTCAGGTGTCACAGTAGGTTAATTAGTTCTTTGTGTTTGAAGGAAGACACACTGTTTGTGACTGTGGGCTTGCAGTCTTCATGGAATCAGTTGGTATTTACAGAACTAATCCATGGATTCCAGTGAAGGCCATAATTAGCCTGTAGCTGCGTTATCTCCTTATTTCCTCCTGCAATTTACAGATCTTTCCAACTTTATCAGCGTGACATAAAAAGCAAGCTGAATGGGTGTCTTGTACTGGCATAAACCACAGGACTCCTAAAGTAGTATTTTGTGGCATCTGGAAGGTACAGTAGGTAGGGGTGTGTGTGATGTTATTGGCCTCATTATGTATCACATACAGAATAGAATCTTTTATCAACTTCTGTGGAGATAGCGAGGAAAAGGTATCCAACAGATGTGTAGGTCTCTCCTTCTAGACATTTGAATTCCTCAAGGTATCTGGAACCAGAAAGGCAGTATAAAAGAAATTAATTTTCTAGCGTCTTGACATTTGGGTAGAATATTATCTGTGTGCAAACAAGTGTTCGTTTTTTTTAATAAGGTCTCGATTCTAAGAAGCAATTCCGGTTTTGTGCCATGCAAAACCTGGAACATCTTTCTGTCATGCATTTCATCGAACCTGGCAAAGTTTATACAAAATCAACTTAAAACTAGGAAAGGTCACAAACAGGACCTCTGGTTCAGGTAGAGTGTTATATAAGTGATTCTGAGATTCTGTAGGAAAATCATGGCGTATTTGATGAATAGCCATGGTTATAGTGATTCTAATATAGCCATGTTATAGTAAGTACCACTGATAGAAATTTCAATATGCACATCTTGGTGTTGAAAGTGCTGTGCTTCTGAAAGACTGGCTTTTATTTTAATTCTCATTTTGCAATTTCCTGACAGTATGTGGTTTATATTCGATATAACGGTTAGGTTACATCCTGCAGAACGGCTCAAAACTTGAGCATATGACAAAGTGTTACGCAGGATGGGTGTTCTATTTTCTTTTGAAGGTGACATAAAGAACTTAAGTTTCTGTCGGCGAACGGTATTTTTCATTGCTGTATTTTCCAGATCAGTAACTGTATGATACTGGGATTGAATTTTTTTATTATGTACTGCATTAATCCATTAACTGCTTTGATGCTTTTTACACTGCTTATCTGCGGTATAGCTAATTTCAAATCGTGGCTTTCTGCCATCACTGAATTGCAGGGCATTATTGCATATAGCTACTTGACTTGTTCCCTTTAGAGTTCAATATTCGTTGCTTATTCAGCCCTTTCTTAAAAAATTACAAAACCTCACACTCCTAAGGCTGGATTCTGGGAAAACAAGTTCTACTATTTATAGCAGATGATTTTACTGCATACCCTACTTATAATGCAGGTTTTTGCAGAACACAAAATTCCATCTTTATGTGTGTTCAAGAGAATATCTTTCAGAGTTTGGTTGATTTATTTAGGTATTAAAAGCATGAAACTGACTGTTGGTATATTTTCTTTTAAAAAAAATCTCCTAGTACTCATATCAGAATTGTCAATGAAGGTTTAGCTAGAATGAAACATTCCAAATAGAAGAAACAATTAAGCTGTTATACTTCTGAAGAATCCATTTCAAAAGAAATATATATACAAAGATGAAAAAGAATATTATGGGGCTACATTCTGATTTCAGTTATCACTCTTTGTGTATAACATAAGATGCATAGGAGGGCTGTTAACACACTAGTAACTTTCTAAGTGTGTTCCGTTATGCAGGTGGCTGAAATAGATTACTGGCAGATAATATCATAGTGGAAAGGCTCTTCCTGATTTTAAAAAGCTGAGAACTGTAACTGTAAAATCACATGTATTTGTAAATGTAAAAGGGTAATGCAGTTGAGGTCTGTGACTGAAAATGGTATCAAGCAGCTCATTTTGTACACATCATAATGCCAAGTATTGTGTTTTGTAAATCTAATAGAGAGCTGAAGTAGTTCTTTGTGAAACTCTGCAGTCCTTTTGGAATTCCATGACATTTGGGCTTAAGCTGTTCTTTGCATTTGGCTGAAGTCCACTGAGACTTTGAAATGATGTTATTCCCTCAGTATCTCACTGATGTCCATTGGAGAGAACTGAACTGTATTTTCCCTGAAATTGCAGGGAATATTGATTGAACAGTCACCAAAGCATGACTCATTTGGTTTTTAAAAAAATCAATTGTTTGATTAAGTGAAGAATATAATTGTTTAAATGTATTGCTATGCATAAACATACACATGGTAAAAGCATAAGGTTTTTTGAAGCACTCTTGGACTTAAATATACATTTTTCTTTTTACAAGTAAGGAAGATGAAAAAGAAATTCTGTATTGTTTTACACAATATTGATATTTAGTTATAATGCTCAATCACCTCTTTTCTTGTTGTTGTCCAATCTTTATGCATGCTTACAATATTAAAAATGTTACCATATGTTAATACATGCTATGCAGTAGTTAACTATGAAGCACCACTCCAAACATAAGTGTACCCAGGAAGCTCACACAGGTGTGGTTGAAGTGAAAGGTGGTGATAATTGAAAGCCATTTCCTGCAGGTACATCATTGCATATGCCAGTCTGTATGATACTGAAAAGCCTCCATGATTTAAACGCAAATAATCATATATCTGAACTAAACTTAAGTGTTTGCAGCATCAGGACTTGTAAAACCATCTCTTCTTTTCTTCAGAGCTGGTTTCACAGTAATAGTGGGTTTTCTGCTCTATGTTGAAATCTTAAGTGAAAGTTCAATGAGTGTCTGCCTCATGTTTGTTATGTGTTATTCTTGCTATGCAGTAACAAACCAGAATCTTTAAAGATAGAAATGCACTTTAAGTAGTAATATATTTTTTTAACTATTGCTATCAGGAGATACCTGGTGTCTTCTGTTTGCTTTAATAACTCTTCTTCTAATCTTTAGAATTTCTTTTTTCCTCAAGAGCTTTCCAAATGCTAATTACTTAGTCATTGTAACACCCCTGAAAGATTGGCTGGTGATTATATTTACATTTTATAACAAGAGGAGATAAGCAGAATTTAGTGGAGATTGCCTTTGCCTGTAGGATGAGACAATAACTCAGTGTTTGGTAGTCTACCCCTTATATAGTCTATACTGCTTTTCTGATAAGTCTCCGAGTGCTTTAATGAAAGGGTGTCCAATCTGCAGTGCTTTCAGTACATTTCCTCTGGTTCAACAGACATTCCTGATTTCCCTGTCTCCTAGAGGTCTTTGGCAACATGCAGGAAACAGACTCGAGACCTGATAAATTATTCTAGTATTAGCAGCAGGTTGTTCCTCTTTGTTGTCTCTCCCAGCTGGACAAAAACTTCTCCACTGCTATGTGACTAGAATACATCATTTGCTAGAGGAGAGGCCACAAGGCCCTGGGAAAGATGGTATGTGAGTCGTACTACATGTTCAGAACAGTTTTCTGGCCCGCAGCCTGTTTTGTTGGGGTTTAAGTAGAATGATTGTGTGGGAGAAAGCTGTGTGATTTGCTCATCGTGTTTCCTTTTGCTGACTCTTCTTCTTTGGAAGCCATTGGGAAATCGGCAACATTACCAGTGAGCATCTGCTGTGTAGTGCATGCACAGAAGCTGACGCTTCTGGGAGACAGTAGGCCTCTTCTGCAGGCAAAAACTGGCTGTGTTATACATTGCAAAATTTTCAGTGGCAGATGTAATGCACTGGTGCAAGTGTGTGTTACAGATCTCCATTAGAAGGGTACTCAGACTTAATATACCTAATAATAATAATATACCTAATATACTCAGACTTTAAATACCTTTTTGAGGTGGAAAAAGGGGATAGCATAGATAATCTTGTATCCCTTCAGATGCTGGGAACCGTAAGTTGCACAACACTGGACAGACCTCTAGTCATGGCACGGTACGCTGCACAGATCCTGCTGTGCTAAGGTTCACCAGCATTACAGTCCTTAGAGCTCTTAGAAGTAAATAATTTAGTTTAGCTTCGCTTATACGTAAAGAATTGCATTCAGCATTTCTACTGTCAAATAAAAAGATGTTCACATGACAACATGGTGGTTCATTTTTAAGATAAGACCATGCAGGTGGTGTAATTGCCAAATGCCAAGTGGGAATCTGCCTACAGTCTTCTCCCTTATGATCAGCAGGCTAACTTTATCCTGCGGCCAAGTGATATATGCAGCACAGCATAGCACAGCACAGTCCTGCACCTGCTCAGGTCAATTGTTGTATGGATCACAAACTCCTCATTGTACAACAGTCCTCAGGTTCGAATCACCAGCAAGCAGGAAAGTCAGTGTAGCACAGTATTTTCATGCCACTGGAAGAAGATAAGTTTTCTGTCTAGTCAGAGGTAGTGATCACTGCTTTAGCCCAAGTCATGGGAAAGTAATAATGGCAACGTTATTTGTCTCATGTTCTTATCACTGAATGCTGATTCTTTACACTCAATGCAATGATAAACATTGATGTTCTCAGATTCCAAGAAAATATTTAGCAAGGTATGATCCAACATTATTTTTCTCTTAAAAAAAATAAATGCGAAGTTGTTCATCTTATAGTATATCTTCAAAAGTCAAGTGAAATGTCTTTGTATACATGACTTGACTATCTGCATCACTACTGCCCTCCTAGTGAAATTTCTAAAAGAAGTTACTGTGTAGATAAATACTTAGATGCAGCTTTTTTGGAAATTGCCATAGACCTACAGGCTTCCATTTCTAATGTCTTACGAAGTGGTGGTCATAGCTTTTATGAAGCTATTTGTATGAAGTTTTCTGTTTTCTGTTTTCAACATCTGGAGAGAGGAGGCATGCTCTGTATCTAGAAGAGAAAGTAAAAAAAAACACTGGTTTATGGTGGTTTTTTTCCTTGCATTGTCTCGCAAAGCATGTAAAGCATTTACATATTTTTGTGGTCCTTGATGCTTATCACTAGAGTAAAAGAAGGAGTGTATTATATGGACCAGGCTTAGCATATGAACAGTCATGATGTTACTGCTCTGTGAATGATATGGCTAGTATGAATGAAATATCTTAAGCTTTGCTTTTGTGAGATGTAATTGACTTTCTAAGTGATAGGTATTTGACATTCAGTGGCTTTTTCTTTAGAGTCCGATATGGAAGATACAGTTCATCCTAATTTGGATAGAACTATATGATTCTAGGAAAAATATCAATAAGTGTAATTTACTGTTATCACAATTTCTAAAAGGTCTGATCTTCAGTCTTCCATTTATCTTCAATCTTTTTCTATCTGTATGGTAGGCAATTTCTGATAATCTTGATTACCAGGTACTTTGAAACTCCTGAAAGATTTAGAATTTGGATAGACAATGAACAGTTGAAGGCAAAAGTTCCAAAAGATGTTTTTTCCCTCTTTGTGTGTTGACCCCAGCAAGCAGCTAAGGACCACAGAGCCCCTCACTCATTCACTGCCCCTCAGTGGTAGGGAGGAGAGAATAGGAAGAGCAAAAGCAAGAAAACTCATGGGTTGAGATAAAGATAGTTTAACAATTGAAAGGAAGAGGAAGAAGAAAGAAAGGAAGAAAAAAAGAAGGAAAGAAAGCCCCCAAACCTAAAACAAGTGATGCCAAAGCAATCACACATCACCTCCCACAGGCAGACTGATGCCTAACCAGTCCCCAGGCAACAGCTACTTTGGAAAAAACCACACCCCAGTTTTTATTGCTGACCATGGCATTATATGGCCTGGAATATCCCTTTGGTCAATTCAGGTCAGCTGTCCCAGCTGCCTCCCCCACCAGCCTCTTGCCCACCCGCTGTGGTGCAGAGTGAGTGTGCTGGTTTTGGCTGGAGTACAGTTCATTTTCTTCATAGTAGCTAGTATGGGGCTGTGTTTTGGATTTGTGCTGGAAACAGTGTTGATAAAGCAGGGATGTTTTAGTCACTGCTGAGCAGTGCTTACACAGAGTCAAGACCTTTTCTGCTTCACACACCGTCCCACCAGTGAGTAGGCTGGGGGTGCACAAGAAGTTGGGAGGCAACACAGCTGGCACAGCTGACCCCAGCTGACCAAAGGGACCATATGACATCATGCTCAGCATATAAAGCTGTGGGAAGAGGAAGGAAAGGGGGGACATTCGGAGTAATGGCATTTGTCTTCCCAAGTAACCGTTAAGTGTGATGGAACCCTGCTTTTCTGGAGATGGCTGAACACCTGCTTGCCGATGGGAAGTGGTGAATGAACCCCTTAATTTGTTTTGCTGGCATGCATGGCTTTTGCTTTACCTATTAAATTGTCTTTATCTCAATCCACGAGTTTTCTCACTTTTACTCTTTCGATTCTCTCCCCCACCCCACCCTGGGGGGAGTGAGCGAGCGGCTGTGTGGTGCTTGGTTGCCCACTGGGGTTAAACCATGACAGTGAGAAACAGAGAAAACCTTGACTCTGCAAGTGTTGTTCAGCAATAGCTGAAAGATTGGTGTGTTATCAACACTGTTGTAGTCACAAATCTAAAACACAGCACCATGTGGGCTGCTATGAATAAAATTAACTCCATCCCAGTCAGACCCAGGACATCACTTAAAGATACTTTTTTTTCAAGTCACTACTGTCTTTTTGAGTACTGAGAGGTTGTATGGACATGGTGGAGGGTTTCTTCTACTCCTTCTGACATCTCCAGGGACATAGTTCTCATTTATTTTGGATAAAGGCTCCTCTTCTCCTCCTGAGATAGGTTGATCAGTGTACAGTTAGATCTCTTGCAACTGTTCCCCAATTTTCTATTGCCTTTCACTTACAGCTGATTCTGTTCTCCCCATGGGTGTTTTGGACCATAATTGTGGACTCCAGAATGTCTTTCACACTTGCCCCGTGTCTCTTTTGTTCTTTGCTTCTTAATTTGTCTTTGTTGTGCACAAAGGCCTTAGCATAGCACTGAGAAGTGACCATAGCTGTCACAGAGGATACAGTTTGTAAATTATGGTATCTGGCTGGGATTCTTATGCTATTGCATAAGTGTACCGTAAGTGGTAAAGACTGTAAAACCTGTAGAGCTCAATAAGAGCATTATGGTTACTGTTCAGACAACTGTTGATCTTCTGTGGACTTACATAAAGAAACATTCTTTCGTTCAGGAGGTTGTATTTGCAGTAACTTCTCCTTTCTCTCACTCTTGCCTTTTAACATATATATTCTGTTATTTCTTTACTATAGTTGGTTATGTGGAGTTTACCTGGAGGGATCTGTGTGCAGGATCTAATCTTGAGAATGTGTAGTAAATACTGAAGTCTAGTGGAAAGGGTAGGGGAAAAACAGCAGCAAAGAAACCACCAAGGTTGTGAAAAGGAATTTTGTTTTTAAAAATGGGCAATTATGGATAACTTGTATTTTTATCTTCAGGCTACAGTGATTAGCTTGCTCTAACTCTAGTAAGTCTCATTAAATCTTTATCTTTTTTGCTTTTAGTGCAATATATGAATTGTTATGCTGTGCCTCAAACAATTAATAAAATAAATGCTGATCATTTTTATGCAAATGTAGTATACAAATAATGCCAGGGTTGGTAAATCAGTTGGAGTCATTATTTTTACAGACCAGCTAAGGTGAGAAATAACCTCAAAAAGTTTTTTTTTTTAATGGTATTTCACTGAAATTTTAATTACAACTTTATTGCAGATAATGTCAACAGTATTTTTTACCAGATTCCTTGATCTGTGGGACTATTGTCTAGAGAGAAGCCATAAACTTGAAATCTACTACTAATTTTAAAGGAATGTTTTCATGCATTATCCTTGTCACTGAATACCCATGTAAAAGTTTAACAAATACTATATTCAGTATTTTTTTCTTTCTGCCAATATATGAAGTCACTGAAGCAAGAGAGACACGCAGGTCTGTTTTATGTCATTCATGGAGTTGATTGATTTCAGTTCATCTTGTGGTCCTATGCTAAAAGACAGCAACATCAGTGAGAATCTTTCAGTTGTTCTGAGTTTAAGCAAAGCTCTAAATGTTTATTCAAAGAACAGGGATTTGGTGTTTAAAGTCTTAAAATAATGGAATCCTGCTCTTGAATTTTACTGTCAGTAATACTACAGGTGTTTGATGTTGACATTAATTTCTAGTAAGCTTAATAAGTTCATAGTTCGGTTAAGAGGATGTTTGTAAGGTTAGAATAAATTATGAATTGAATTAGTCACTTACTGCAACACTTGTGTGGTTATTTCTGGTTTGATAAGCACAAAATGTGTTGAAACTGAAGTTGATTGTGCTTCATATTGCTAAAGGGAAAATGGGGAGAGAAAATCAATTATAGTTAGAAATACTAGATTGTCTTGAGTTGAAATGAGTTACATGAGCTACTAAAAAGCTTCAAAAGAATGATTCATTTTCAAGAAATAGATGTGTACTGAATATCCTGATGTGCAGGAACCTAAAATGTCATTTGTTTACAGTTCACGCAAGGAACCAAAGCTTATTTTAAGCCTATACCTAAAGAACAGAGCAGGGACACTGTGTAATCCTAGTCCCCTGACTGTCCAGATCAGACACCTAAATGTCTGTACTAACATAGCCTTTTTATGGCCTATATGCCTGGGATTTCTTCTAAAGGAAGGCAAGGTGACACAGCGTCATGGTATATATCACTCATTATGATCATGGGATCAGACTGATTCTCTTCTACACTTGTAAATATTTGCAGTTCTGATGTCTAATGGCTGTGGAGACACAGCAGAGCTCCCTTTAGAGAAGCTCCAGGAAGAAGCTTCCTCCCACCCCAACACCATGTATAAGACAGACAAGAAGGTGATTCTCACAGCCGAATCTGTTCCCCAATCTTATTTCTCTGCCCACCTCCAGATGTGCCAGGCACATCAGGTGTCAGGCAAATTGTAAAGAGCTGTGGTTGAGTAAGGTGGCATATTTTAGATAACGTTTTAAGCTATGAAGTTTAAGCAAGTATCTTTTCATGAGTTCAGCATAGTGGTTTTGTGGAATACATTGTCACAGAAAATTGTGGAGACTACAAGTGTAAATATACAAAACTAGATAAATTCATGGAAGATTGATCAGCACCACTTTAGTAAACATGTTGGTTCTGGTACATTCTCTATCTATCTCAGTCCCGAATGTGGAAATTGCAGGTAACTGAGAGGATCTTCACTTACTGTCTATATGCTTCTGGCTAATTTGGGTCAGGACTCAAAGGCTAGCTGCTCCTCAGGTCTGATCCAACATGAATACTTCATGTACCTTGGTGTCTCCCATCGTTTGATGAGGTATAATCTGAACCTGTATATTTAAGGACTGCATGCTGTGTAATTCTGATCCTTTCTTGAAATTTTAGTGGCTGAAAATGGCCAAAGATTTTCAATAAATATTTGTTATTTTTACAGAATAGAAGAGCTGGGATAGGAAAAATGATAGGTCTAATAGATGTTTATTTGCATATGTGAGAAGGGCAAGGTAAGGACTTCAACCTCCCTCGTCTTCTACATTCCTAGTGACTGTCTTTAACATGACATATCCTGCTTTGTGGTTCTTTCAGTAAGGCCAGACATTCCATAGTGTGTTCTGTTATTTTTTTCTGAATAAAAGCATAGTTTATTGGGAAAATATCAGATCAGCTGTACTAGTGAACTACCTCAATCAGACAACACATTCGGTAGTAGGTAGAAAGCTCCCATGTTCCTTATATGTAGAAGGTAAACATTTGCTTTACGGTGTTGAATCAGGGCTTAAATGAACAGCATGGCTATGGTAGGTTACTGGAGTTAGAACAACAGGTTACTAGAGCTAAGGTGAATGGTACAACTGATTACTGATTTTTCCTTTATAAGAATCGTGGGGCTTCAGTTGAAACTGTCTGTAGACAAGTTCAAAACAAATAAAAGGACATATATTTTCATGTACTGCACAATTAATCTATGGACTTATTTGCTAATGGTGTTGTGGATGCCAAAAATTTACATGTGCTGAAAATGAGCTGGACAGGTTAATGGAAGAAAAATACATCAAGGGCTGCAAGATATAGATACTACCTCTGCTTCGGAAGGTCCCTGGCCATGAATCAGCTGGAGCTGAGGGATTATGCTATAAAGTATTGTTATGTACTTGCCCTGTTCTTGTACTCATCCCTAGGAATGGGATATCCCTAGGATGCTGGATAAATGGATGTCCAAACTACTTACTACTTCCTAAGGACACTTAGGTTAGTTTAGACATACTGCTGGGAAGTCCTTCAGTGGCAATATATAAGGAAATCCAGCAGTGGATATAATTTCTTTCATGCCTGGACCTATTTTAGTGAGACCACTGACTTGCCAGTATTAGTAATCTGCAATAACCTCTGCATATACTTACTCTTTAGTTTACATTGAAGCTCAAAATATGAATGTCAGAGTTCAGAAGCTGGTTGGGGAGCTCTGCACCGCTTGATTGACTAGTCTGTGTGCTAAACTGTTGCCAGTTCCCAAGCAATCTCATTCTCTTTTTGGAGCGTGCAGGGAACTAGATTTGAAGGGGGAAGGGGATGAAACCATGCTGCCTAGAGATGAGCTTAGGGGTAGCGTGCTGATGTTGGGGGCCAAATCTATAGCCCAGCTCAAGTGCATCTACTCCAATGCACGCAGCATGGGCAGCAAACAGGAGGAGCTGGAAGCCATTGTGCAGCAGGACAGCTATGATGTAGTCGCCGTCACAGAAACATGGTGGGACAACTCGCATGACTGGAGTGCTGCGACGGATGGCTATAAGCTCTTCAGGAGAGATAGGCAAGGAAGGAGAGGTGGTGGGGTGGCTCTGTATGTTACGGAGTGTTTTGATTGTATAGAGCTCAACGATTATGACGACAAGGTTGAGTGCTTATGGGTAAGGATGAGGGATGAGCCTAACAAGGCAGATATCCTGCTGGGTGTCTGTTATAGACCACCCAACCAGGACGAAGAGGTGGACGAAGCATTCTACAAGCGACTGGTAGAAGTCTCGCCCATCACAAGCCCTTGTTCTTGTGGGGGCTTCAACTTACCGGACATCTGCTGGAAGTATAGCACAGCCGAGAGGAAACAGTCCTGGAGGTTCCTGGAGTGTGTGGAAGATAACTTCGTGACACAGCTGGTAAGTGAGCCTATGAGGGGAGATGCCCTGCTTGACCTGCTGTTTACAAACAGAGAGGGTTTGGTGGGAGAAGTGAAGGTTGGAGACGGTCTTGGGCTTAGCAAGCATGAAATGATAGAATTCTCAGTTCTTGGTGAAGTAAGGAGGGGGGTCAGCAATACCACTGCCATGGAATTCTGGAGGGCAGACTTCAGCCTGTTCAGGACACTGGTCAAAAGAGTCCCTTGGGAGACAGTCCAGGAGGGCTGGATGTTCTTCAAGCAGGAAATCTTAAAAGTGCAGGATCAGGCAGTCCCCATGTGCCGTAAGAAGAGCTGGCAGGGAAGACGGCCGGCTTGGCTGAACGGGGAGCTTTTGCTGGGACTCAGGAAAAAAAGGAGAGTTTCTCACCTTTGGAAGAAGGGGCAGGCAACTGAAGAAGAGTACAAGGATCTCGTTAGGTCATGCAGAGAGGGAATGAGAAAGGCAAAAGCCCAGCTAGAGCTCAATCTGGCCACGGTCGTAAGGGACAACAAAAAATGTTTTTACAAATATATTAGCAACAGAAAGAGAGCCAAGGAGAATCTCCATCCTTTACTGGATGCGGGGGGAAACATTGTCACTAAGGATGAGGAAAAGGCTGAGGGCACTTAATGACTTCTTTGCCTCAGTCTTTAATAGCCAGACCAGGTATCCTCAGGGTATTTGGTACCCTGAGCTGGAAGACAGGGATGGAGAGGAAAATAAACTCCCCATGATGCAGGAGGAGGCAGTTAAAGACCTGCTAAGCCACCTGGTCTATGGGGCCTGATGGCATCCACCCAAGGGTACTGAGGAGTTTGCCAAGCCACTCTCCATCATTTGTCAACAGTCCTGGTTAACAGGGGAGGTCCCGGATGACTGGAGGCTTGCCAACGTGATGCCCATCTACAAGAAGGGCCAGAAGGAGGATCCAAGGAACTACAGGCCTGTCAGCCTGACCTCGGTGCCGGGGAAGATTATGGAGAGGTTCATCTTGAGGGTGCTCACAGGGCACATGCAGGACAACCAAGGGATCAGGCCCAGCCAGCACGGGTTCACGAAGGGCAGGTCCTGCTTGACCAACCTGATCTCCTTCTATGACCAGGTGACCCGCCTAGTGGGTGAGGGAAAGGCTGTGGATGTTGTCTACCTGGACTTTAGTAAAGCCTTCGACACTGTCTCAAACAGTATTCTCCTGGAGAAGATGGCGACTCGTGGCTTAGACAGGTACACTCTTCACTGGGTAAAAATCTGGACGGCCAAGCCCTGAGAGTCGTGGTGAATGGAGTGAAATCCAGTTGGCAGCCGGTCACAAGTGGAGTCCCCCAGGGCTCAGTTTTGGGGCCGGTCTTGTTTAATATCTTTATTGATGATCTGGATGAGGGGATTCAGTGCTCCCTCAGCAAGTTTGCAGATGACACCAAGTTGGGCGGGTGTGTTGATCTGCTCGAGGGTAGGAAGGCTCTGCAGAGGGATCTGGACAGGCTGGATCGATGGGCCCAGGCCAGTTGTATGAGGTTCAACAAGGCCAAGTGCCGGGTCCTGCACTTGGGTCACAACAACTCCATGCAACGCTACAGGCTTGGGGACAAGTACCTGGAAAGCTGTCCTGCAGAAAAGGACCTGGGGGTGTTGATTGACAGCCGGCTGAATATGAGCCAGCAGTGTGCCCAGGTGGCCAAGAAGGCCAATGGCATCCTGGCCTCTATCAGAAACAGTGTGGCCAGCAGGAGTAGGGAGGTGATCGTGCCCCTGTACGCGGCACTGGTGAGGCCTCACCTCGAATACTGTATTCACTTTTGGGCCCCTCACTACAAGAAGGACATTGAGGTGCTGGAGCGTGTCCAGAGAAGGGCGACGAAGCTGTTGAGGGGTCTGGAGCACAAGTCTTATGAGGAGTGGCTGAGGGAACTGGGGTTGTTTACCATCTTTTTGGTGGGATTTTCCATTGTTAAAAGGCAATTCTTTGTGTCATTCAAATTAACTTGGACTCTGTTTGCAGGGTAGTTGTTTGTCATGTGGTGTGATAACACATCACCTGATGCTACGTTTTCCACGGGCAGCAAATCGTATGACTTAGTAATATAACTACTATCAAAACCAGTACCAAAAATCAGTGCACAATAAATATTAGTGGATGGCCAGGGAAAAAAACCAAACCCAAACAGTATCTATACAACCAGTTACTAAAAGCCAACTCTTAATTTTGGCTTGTAAGACTAGCATGTGCTAGGACTTGCCATCCGGTTTAGCAATTGGTATAATTTAATTCACAATTGTTGGTAGAGTTTATTGATGCAGAACTGAAGAAGGAACATTCAAAACTTATAGATAAACTCTGGCAAGTTTCTGAAAGGCTGAAGATGAGTAGGCAATGCTGAACGTCAGTTCATTACTGGGAAATCAGGTTGAAATCTATATGTCACAATGGACACTACCATGTTATTAACTCCAGAAGACTGATCACTTAGTTGTTAATATGTAATTGATTATTTGGGTTTAGAGTCACAGATTTGCAATGTGGATTTGTAAGTATGAGAAAGAGACTGAGAATTATGTGGATAATTTTACTGAGAGGAAGTAACTGGATCATAAGGTCTTGGCTCAGACTGTAAAACTCTGCCATTTTTTAGTATGAGTCCTAGCACAATGAAACTGGAGTTGACAAGTACTGTAACAGCACAAGAGAATAATATTAGCGCTAACACATTTTTCTGCAGAAGCATGGCTATTTCAGAATAACTAGTATTCCCAGTAAAAACTGCAATGAACTGGTACTTAAAACATTTGATATCTCATGTAAACGTAATATTGTCTGAGGCTAAAATAATGAAATTAGAGGAAGTATCCATGATTTAGAGAAGAAGTGATACTATAGTTAGGAGAACAAACAGAAAAACAGAGCCTTACCTTGCTTTTTCCTCTAGGCTATTAAAAAAAAAAAACATGGCAAAACCTCATGAACAGAAATGTGGGTCAAATGGGAAGTTCAGATTTCCTGAGGCTCCACCTGCTGCAGCAGATCTATCTACTTTGATGTGATGGGATATAGAATTTTTGAGATAGGATGATAGTAAAGAAGCAGAGATGTTGCTTTTTTCATGGGGAGATTCAGCTGGTTCTTATAGCTTGTGTTTCCTTGTAGCCGTTGTGAAAAAAAAAAAAAGTTGAATGCATAGAGTACTGTACGGGATATAAGTTGTGGTAGTAAAGAGATTGTGGAAGTTATGCTGCAGGAAGTCTAGTAGCTAAGAGCACATGACATCCCTTTTAAGGCTGTCCAGCATTCATAACGTAGGGGTCCTATGTATGGGGTGAAGCTGAGGGAACTCAGTTTGTTTAGCATAGAAAAGAGAAGTCCTTAGAGGGACCTAAGAGCAGCCTCCCAGTGCCTCAGTGGAGGCTCCTGAGAAGAAGGAGCCACACTCTTTACTGAGGCGCTCAGCAGGATGCTGAGCGACACTGGGTAGAAATTGAAAGAGGCAAGGTTCTCATTAGATATAAAGGGGAGAAAAAATTAGTATGTGGATATTTAACTGCTGGAACAGGTTGCCCAGGGAAGTTGTGGAGTCACTGACCTTCACATTTTCAAGACTCAGTTGGATAAAACCCTAAGCAACTTGGCTCACTTTACTGCTCAAAGTAGGATCAGTCAGAGACCTCCTGAGGTCCCTCTGAGCCTGAATGATTCTATGAATTGCTAGCCTAGGGAGGGCCACAGTCCCCTGGAATGTAATTTTGTTGTGCTCTGCTTGTAAAATACTGAAAATGAAACCATTAGAAAGTAAATGTTGGTCTATATCTGAGTAAACTACTGTGCAAATAAATGTTTTACCAACATAAAACATGCAGACTGAGACAAAGAGATTAGATCTGGACTTAGAAGGAAAGTGAAATAGGTAATGCAATAGGATACTTTGTGTGATTAGAAAACATGCAGGGGTTTGAAATATTAGATGGTTTGGATAACCTGTATAGTAAGTACATCTGTCATACAAACAGGCATGAATGATTGCTCTATTCCCTTATTCTTCTTATAACATATCTATATTACCTAACGTAAAAAGCCAGTTTCAAACCTGGTAACACATATTACAGGTGCAAGCTTGAGGTTTTAACTAACCAGTAGCTAACTACAAGTTCAGTCATCTAGAAGGGAGATTCGTTTACTGATGAGAATTGTATTAGCTCTTTAGTACTGCCAAAATGCTGCAAACCTCAGGGTTACCTCCAGAACGTGGGGAAAAAAAGAAGCTGCAAGCTGATTCAAAAACAAAATGTTGATTTGTGCTTAGAAAGAAAAATAGATGAAAGAAAGAGAGGAGAAAAATTTGAAGAGTCATGTCAAGATAAACACTCAGAAGAAAAATTATTTTTATGCCACATTTTAGAAGTTGATACACCGAAGTAATTAATATTAAAACTATACAGATAGAAAGTTAATATAAAACTATCTGGACAAGTAATTATGGCCCATTACAGTTGTTGCCCTCTTCTGAGCCCTTAAATGTGGACTGAAATGGTGAAATTGTCTAAGTAAGTGGTAGTGAATGGCTTTTTGCTTTCTCTTCAGAACAAGTAACTTAAAAAAAAAAAAGGTAGCAGGTTTTAAAGGTTAATAGGTAGCTTAGTAGTTGTGAGGGCAATAACAGGAAGTGAAAATGAGTAAAAGTTAGTAGAACTAATAAGTTTGACCCATTTAGCTCTGAAAACACAACTAACAGTTTTTGGGGGGAATAGGAGAATGACAAGATAGATGGAAAAGTCAGTCCTCTGAGCATCCCAGACTGTGTGATAGAAACATATATTTAGCTAGAAGCAGCAAACACTTCTTACAGGTTAGGTGAAAGTGTAGTATAGAACAATCCTAATGGAGAATTAAAAAAAACCAGTGAATAGCCCATAGAAAGCATATGGATTTATTTAGGCACAACTGGAAACTTTGCCTGGTAGAATACGAGGTGATAAAATATGGGTGTATTCGGTGCAAGGAAGCATCATAAAATTACACATGCAGGCAGATAGAATTTCTACAGACAATCAGCAACAACCTCATGTCTCCAAAATCCCTGAGGTAGGCTATAGATAGTGCACTTAACCATGATACAGGTAACAAGGCAATGTTATTTAAAATGTAATGAATACAACCATTTTAAAAAGAGGTGTTGTGACCCATACAAAGCAGTCCTGGTTATTGAGCAAGTAAGAGATGATGTCTTACACTAGTATCTTACAGACAGATAGATGTCTTACAGACAGACGCGCAGTCTTGCTGCAATCTGCAGAGTAAGTACAGCATTGACATCTTGGGAAGTGAGGAGAGGAAAGTACAGAACTAGAAAAGACTAGTGCTAGGAAAGGCCTAGACTAGTGCGAGGAAAGGGAGCCTGAGAGCCAGAAACACCTTGTCCCTTTTGACTGCTGCACAGCCTAGTCAGGATGCTTTGGAGCCTCTACCTCCATTTAAATTTTCTGTTTCATATTCTTCAAAATTTGTTAACATTGTTGTAATACTGCTGGGGCTTATAATTATTTATTTTGATTAAAAAGAAATGGAAACAGCATGTTTGGATCAGGGTTTTGAAAACATGTAAATTTTTGTTCATATTTGGTAAGATCAATACTGTTTAAGAAAAGAAATAATCCAAAGGCAAAAGAAACTTCTGATGGAGAAGTAACATTTTCCTTTAAATCAATGATGAACAACCTACATGAGCAGGGAACAATAATGAAATCTTCTGTTTCTGTATTGACCGAACCTAAAGATTTTTGCTTGTTTTGTACTGATCTCTTACAAAAACAGGTTCCCATTAATTTTGTACAGTACAATGAATTCAGTGGAAGCTTGTCTAAAGGTTTGTCTTTGGATGTAAAGTTATAACTTGTGTATCACCCTAGCACAAGTATTTGGACATACACAAAATTCATTGCTCAAAAAGTCATGGTTTTCTCTGAAAATGATTGGTATAGGCGTAATCTTCTGCAGTACTCTTCAGTACTGTCTCAAGCTAATGCCATTGCCGCCTGTGACACCCTTGAGTAGTTTATTTCCAGTTCCAGGAGGGAGTTTCCTGTAATACAATGGAAATAATAGGTAGAATGACTTGGCTTATGCATCACTGAGAGCCCTGGGATGTGACCTCAGATACTTTCTTGCACACAGAGATGAACACAATTCCAGAGTGGACTGATCGGTTCCTGAGTTAGGGGTAACTGCTTTTGGCATACTGGTTCCAGGTGCTACTGTACATTTGCAACTCACTCTGTATCTCACTGGTGCTGCAAAAATATCTTTATCCTGCACCAAACATTTTATACTCTGGAGACATTATAACTGGGATATTGTGATTGCTGTTTACCCTGAAATTCCAACATCAGTGGCAATTATGTTCAGGTGAGACTTCTGTCTGATAACCTTACATTTTATATGAATTTGCAATGTTAAAAGCCATGCAAAACTATTTACTGTGAATAGTGCTGTGAACAAACCTGCAAACCTTTGACCCTCCAAACAGCCTTACTAAAACAAAGAGGCTGTTTTTTACTGCATTAATGCTCCTATACATTGGACTATGATGGCCATTTGTAATAGGATTGGACCCTACAGATTCAGCCTGTCCTTGTATTCTCTGTTTCATTTTGAGTTTGCAACAGTTTTCAGCTTATTTTAGAATAACTAGCCAACATAATAAATGTGAATTGCTAGTTCTAATTAATTTACTAAGAGATTTTCTTTTAAATACACAGCTAAAATAAAGAGCTAAGTTAGTTACAGACTATTTTTCATAAACATGTCTCATGTATTTTATAGTAAAAATGGACACAAATGTGAACGTTTGGGGTAAAGAAGAAAATTCTTCTCCAGTTTACAGATCTAGTTCCACAGACTACTGGATGACTGGAAAATACGAATGTCTGGGAAGGGAATTAAATATGGTGACTGATGATGATGGCTACTACGAAATAAACCCTGGACAGTGAAGGCTGTGTTGTCACAAGGAAGCTGTGCCCACCAGGGGGCGCTGACGTTTTTTTAATAGGCTGATTACTCTAAATGTAGATTAGATTTAATCTATTTAAAAGGCGAACAGTGTGCTTAACATAGCAGGAAAAAAATAGCGTACAAGAAAACGGGAAAAATCGGTATACAGTAAACCTGTGGTATTTTTCTTCTCAAAGTTTATAAAAATTCACACTGAAGACTGCAGGTGACTGCAAGAACTGATAAGCAGTTTTTAACTAGTGTTCTGTAGCTCACTGTTGTAAGCTTTGACAAAATCTTTTTTGTTACTTTTTGCAATGAACATGAATTTTAAACCTGTGATTATAGATACATGTACATCATTTAAAAGAAACATGCAGAAGAAATGAGAAACAGATTTATTTTTTTCTCCTTGAAATTAAAAAGTAACATTTTCATATGAGGAAGTAAACATCTTATTCTTCTGTATAATCAACAAATGCTGTAATGTGCAGCAAAAAATTAGGCTTTACAAACCTCCGTTATAGCCTGCATTATAGTGGCTATCTTTGAAACTGCCCAGATTTGTCCATTTTAACAAAATGTGTTTCTTTTTGCCAGATTTTCCAGGTCTAGGTCAGTGATTCTGTAAGCCTGTCCCATGACTCATCTAATCATACAAATTGTGAATATTTGGCTTATGTCATATTGATTCATGTAGAAACAAATGAACTCAGAGAGCAACACTTGTCAAAATGTGGCAGAATCATATCAACAATTGTTGCTCATAAAGACTGCTGCTGCCCACTTATATTCGTAATTTATCCCAAATTTTGTAAACCTGCTGGCAAAGCAGTTATTTAAGCATAGGCAAGGGAATAAATATGTAGGAAGAGAAGAAGTGCTGATACTCAGCTAAGGATGATGAGTTGAAATTTTTGCAAGAATGAAGTTTGTTGCGATGCATTTGAACTTAATTTAATTTTATAGCATTTGTAATTAACTTAGCATGTAGTTAATGATAGACTTGCCAATTGTGACATTTAGATAGTGCTGGAAAATGATTTACAGACCAAAATCCTGACATAGTATATGATGTAGCATGTGCTTAATCAAACATGTATTTATATGTAGTGCAAAACTACAGTTAATTGTATCAAAACGGTCATCTTTGATTAATCCTTCTACTGCAAAATTTATTGTATTCATCCCTGTCTAGCTACAGTGATTATGGTATCCTTTTTCCGGGTATGAAATTGATATTATTTCTATAATAAAATGTTTATCACAGGCTAAGGTTTAAAAATAGTTTCTGTGTAAAGACCAGAAAAATAAACTTTTTGAAAGAAAAAGTAAATGTATAGAAATTTAAAAATCGGTTCAGTGTCTCCAACTTCAGCTGTTTAGAATTTTAACCAATTTGATACTCTCTCATGAAATAAAATGTTTTTTGTTGGTAACAGAATTTCTGCTCAATTAGTGTGTTCAAAAGACATACCGCATTGGAGTAATGGGGCAGCTAGAATTTAAAAAAAAAAAAAATTGATAAAAAATAGTGATGTACGTGCAATTTTTGCGATTAACTTATGAAGCGTGTGTTGATCACTGTGAAAACTAAGAAGTTAGTGACACAGCTGCTGTCAAACCTCTCCTACTAAATCAATTATGTAATTTGTTTTTTTCTAAGATGTAGATCGAATGAGTTTAAATGGCTTTCTTCTCTTTGGCAAAGCAAATTTTTCATTGTATTGCTTTCTCTTTTCAGACTGTACTTTATACTTTTAATTTGTAGCACACCTGGTCTTTTGTTAGAATCATTTAGAAAAATTGAATTTTAAATGGTTCTAATCCTGTCACTATTTTTCTGTTGAGTTGCTTGAGGTGTGACTATTTTAGCTTATGGATTTTTTTGTTGTTTGATTTGTCTATACAAAACCCTGCCTTAAATAATTGGCTGAGTTAGTTAAGTCTGTTGAAACAAGGTGGTGTTCACAGAACTCATGGTTTAAATGAAAAAAATCTAATGCTTCTTTTTATCTTATAAGGGAAAAAATAGTTTGTTTCGCAAATTATTTTGTAAAAGGAAATGTAGCATTGAGATATAATAACCTATTTTTTTAAGGGGATCTTTCTACAAAATATCAGTAGAAGCTTTTGACCTGTGAATATGAAAGGCTCAACAGTCTGTGACATAAAAGCCACTGCTGGTAGATTTTATTTTTGTGTGTGTGATCACTTCCTCATAGAAGATTAGAGGAAAGAACAAGCTAAGACTATTCAAAAGAAGATGCTTTTAAATATCATCTATTTATAGAGCACAGGCATTGCCCATCTTCCCTTTGGTGAGATCATAGGTAGTAAACTAAGGTGATCATTATAAACAGGTGCAAGCTTGCATAGAAAATCACAGAATGGTTTAAGTTGGAAGGGACCTTAAAGATCATCTAGTCCAACCCCCCTGCCATGGGCAGGGACACCTTCCACTAGACCAATTGCTCAAAGCCCCATCCAGCCTGACCTTGAACACTTCCAGGGTTGGGGCATCCACAACTTCTCTGGGCAACTTGTTCCAGTGCCTACTGAAAATGCTACTGAAAACCATCAGTACCTCGACTTAAACTTTGCTATAGAGAATAAAGTATTTATCTGAATCTCTGATGCAATTCAACTGTAATTCCTTGGAGAGAAGAGTGCAGAATGGAGAATCGTGTGAATTACTTTGTCAGGGCGTGCCATATATTAACTGAAGTGAGTTGGAATGAGCAAGAAAAGAATGCAAGTGAAAAGAAAGGCCTAATTATAGTTTAACAGGCAAAAAGTAAAGTGCATTTATAGGGAATTTCATTAGTGACAAAACTACACCTGCAGGAGTACTTCAGGAAGCAGTAACATTATGAGCTCTACCATTAGTAAGTGGGTTATTAAAGTGGGTTTAAAAAGTATGTATATATGTAAAACAGCAGGACATTTAATCAGAAATTCAGAAATATTAGACTTAGGGTTCTCTTGCATATGTCATTTGAACTCCTTGTGCATATGTGTTACAAGATCATTTTTTGATATATTATTATATTTTTTTTCTTGTTCTCTGTGCCTGTTTCCAGCCAAGCCCATCCTTCACTTTTCTCTCAATTTGCATTGCATTCCATTTTTTCTTCTTTCTGTGCTGACTGGCAGGCATGATCTCAGTTCTGGTGCTTGTTAGAACAATGCTGACAAGCATCCAGCAGAAAAAAAATGGTTAATTGTCCAATACTGGAGCCTTTGAGAAGAATGTATTATGCAGAGATGGAATATTCACTGGATAGGATACGCCTGTCCATGTTCCCATATTGTAGACAGAATAAGCTGCTAACCTGAAGAGCTGTTACTAACTGTGGATGAATTTGAAGTTTTGAGACACTAATAAGGAGCCTACGTTGGCTGGGTTTTCCGTAGAAGTATCAATAAGATGTCTGATAGCAGTGAAGTTCTCATGACTTGCCACAAAATTTTGGATTCCTGCTTCAGTGTCTAAAGTCAAAGAACTCCTTAGTGAAATAGATACTTCATTTTCTTAACCTGGGCAAAGACACTTTTATGTTCCTAACCCTTAGAAAAATGGATGAAACCATTTAACTCAACAAATTTAAAAAAAAAAAAAATCTTTTTGAGAGGTACAAGAAGTAAGGAAAAAATAAGCTGAAATTGCAAATATTTATTAATATTATAAGGAACTGAAAAATAGTCAGACTGTGGAAATTGTTCAACAGTTGAAGCTGTACTTGTCACAAATGTTTCTGTCTTCACTTTTTGGGAGATGACTGAAGTGAATTTGCAGAATCAGGTTAAGTAATCTGCAGAATCATGGTCTCTATTGTTGAGAAAATATACATCACTTTTTCCGCCTGAAGTTCAGTATATTTATATGAATGACCTCAAGTACTCTCCAGCAGAATAGTCTATAATGCACATATATATGTATGTGTATATATATTATATTTACGCATATATCATCTTTTCTGAGACTACAGGATTTTGCTGTTCTTTATTACTGATGATAGGGTATTATTCCTGAGACATTGTTGTGCAGGGGAGGATTCCTGAAAGATTATAAATTTGAAGTCAGGAATTACAGTTTAAGAATGCATGTTGTAGCATTCTCATAGTTTCTTGTTAATAAAGGATAGGCCATTTCCTGTGACAAGTAGTTACATCTTTCTTTTGTGTTTCCCTGTACCCTGGGGGTCACTGAAAGTGGCAGATTTTTTTTTTAATGCAATTTAGTTTTGAAATTGTAGTAGTTATAATTCACAAGGCTATTTAGACATGCCTCAAAGAAAAAGTGTGAATATTAAAGTGGACTGAATAGCAGACATTTTTGTAATTTTCTTTAAATGTTTTGTTCCAATTAAGATTGAACCAGAAATTTTTAAATTTGCCCTTTGAGAATGCCCAATTCCCCTGCTGCAGGCTGGTGAAATTGACACGCTTGTCAGTTTCCCTGCTAATAGTAGCTGTGAAATTGACAAGAATGTCGATTTCACAGAGCGCCACCTGGGACTGGTAAGATCTGTGGCTCAGGGGCAGCGCCTGTGTGGATTGTGCAATTACAAACCTGAGCCACCTATCTCAGAACTGACAAGCATGGAGTGTGTCCAAACTCTGCAGTTAGGAAAGAGAGTTATACGGCATTTTGACTTAAGTGTGCAGCATGTAAACCTCATCTTTGGTTAGAGCTAGAGCTTCTTCAAACTGTAGGTTTCCAGCTCCTTGGAAACTCCAAGGGCCTGTGCTCTGAGAGGCAGATGCTGACTGGTGCCCAGGTAGGCTTTCTCAGGCTTGTGTGATAGCAACAAGCAGGTTCCAACATCACTGTCTCTGAGACAGGACTACCAAAATGATTGCTGCTGGGTAGGAAAGCTGGAGTAAATCTCTTCTGGATTGGATAGAACTATAGGGAACCTGGTATTTCTGGAATGAAATATGTTTAAGCTTAATGACACAATACTTTTGAATATAGCTGAAAGGACATCTGAACATCAGTTAGTGTGAAGACATTTATCACTGAAATACTTTTGGTGACGTTCAACTAGAAAAGATACTAGCATGAAATGTGTGAAATACAGAACAGGTAACACTAAAGTTATCTTTTCATTATCAACTCAGAACTGCTTTTCCTAGAAGAAGGGGTGAAAATCTGGAATATTGTTGGAGATCATCAAACTACATTTCTGTTTTCAGGGGTCCAGAACAGTTGCTCAATTCTAAGAAGCTTAACTAACAGTCTAGTAAATACTTCTGTCTGTGGTTTTACATATTTTAACAGAGTGGGCTCTCAGCTATTGTCCCTTTGCATGTTCAGTTAACAAAATGAGCTGAAATTTAGATAGAGAATAAATAGTGCATGTACCCCCTAGGCATTGCATTGTTCCTTAAAGGCAGTCTGACCAATACAAAATGAATAGATCTTGGGTGTGAAATAAGTAATGTTTCCTTGGTGTAATCAGGCTGCATCAAAGGGGAAGCTGCCAGGATTTACAAAACCATTTAATACAAGGAAGGGTTCTGCTGACAGAATTGTGAATGCAAGGCAAAACCACGTTTCTTTATTTGTATCTTTGCCACAGAATTAAATTTCAGAAAGTTTGTAACTGTAAGTTAGACTTTGACTCTTAGTGGTGTAACATCACATTTACGCAATATTTCAAGTCACCTGTATGTGAAGATTAGTTAGGACTGTGATATAGCAGTATTCAGGAGCTTATAAGCAGGTTCAGTGTCTCATTGGGAATAAATTGTCAGCTAAGTTCTGTTTTGTTTGCTTGTTAACCTCCCCTGACCCACACATTTTATCAGTGTCCATCAGAACACTTCTATTTCACCCTGCCATTCCAAGAATTGTCAAGAGTTATAAATATGGAAGTGTTTTCTTGTATGTTACTAGTATCAGCTTTGGGACATGGAAAATTACAGGTTTGTTTGTCAGCTGGTATGTAATGTCCCAGTGTCAATAGCTCCCACTGAATATCTTTCTACAAATATCTTGAAATATTACAGAGTGCAGCGCTTATTTATTAACCAACACCTTGTGTAATAAAAATAGAAAATACCCTTTTTTAAAGTAAATGCTTATTTTAAATTAAAACTAAAAGAATTTGAATTGATTAGAAAATTTGTTTCAAGTTGTATGACTCACTTAAAAAATTGGTATTTAAATTTTTCTATGAGTTTACCTATGCAGTTTGATTAATTTTTAGTTAGCTATTTATTAGGTCCAGTTTTGAGAAAGAAGACATCAGAGAGGTTGCTGTACAAATATTTCACAGCTTCTGATAAGAAATGGATGGTTAGGATCTCAGCTCTAACATTGCTTCTGAGGTTAATATTGGACTCAAACACCAAATACTTAATCATTGCTTTCTCTTTTCTCTCAATATTTAGTAAACCAACCATTTTAGCAAGGGGGATTTTTACCCCTTTTTTGAAGGTGGATGTGCATAGTGATGTCAAGTTTATTTTTCTCCCTAGGAAGCTATAAAAAGGGGACTAGTTCTAGTGACTAGGCTTGAGTGCAGCTGTCTCTTACTTTTTTGTGTATGTAATTACTATTCTATGAAGGTGTTGGCAAAATATTGGCTAAGAAGTGCCAGTAGGTATTACTTACTTGGACTTTCATAAAAAACCCTTTGTCAAAGCCTGTCACAAGTGGATACTAAGGAAATAAAGTATTCACAAGGTGACAAATAAAGTGCTGTCATGGATTAGAAGCTGCCCATGTGGCAAAATAATAATAATAATGAGTAAATACTTGATACTTTTTAATATTTATTATTTTAGCAATCCAGTAGTAGTGGAGTACCTCTATTAGAATGCTACAGTTTAATGTATTATTATTCTCCACTGGGAGGTAGGTGATAAGTAAAATGATATTTACAACATCACACAAAAATATCCAAGTTGGTCAAGACCAGAAACAAATGAAGAATTTTCTAAAAATAAACAACATGACAGTAGGTGAATTTTGTGGTTGAGAAATCTCAGGGAACATAGTAGAAAGAATGATTTGAACTACAGCTACAATTTTCAGACTACTAAATTAACGTGAACAGTTGTGATGAGGTGTTTGCACGCTTATAACTGCTGTGGACATAAAAGGACCCAGGTATGTTTGGCCTATGCTATTAGGTCAAAATGTAACATTGTCTGCACTGCATATCCTGCTTGACTTCTTGCAAGTCTCCTTCAATTGTCTCTGGGTGTATCCAGTGAGCTATCTCGGTTTGGTATAAAAGCTTTCTGTTCTAGTCACTCTGATCTCAGAGTGGATACAGCAGAAGGGAAGGAGATTGGAAAATGTGAGAGGGAAATTATTCAAGACAGACAGAAGTTGAAGAGTTTTATACATATCAGTTTAGAGAAGGAATGAAAAAGGGCATGCAAAATCATTAGTGAGTATAAATTGGTTCTTGTTCGGCTTCTGACAGACTTGCAGCAGGAGATTGTTGGCTGAAGTTATTGCCACCCTCAGCCATCTGCCTTGCCCTGCACCTTTAATAGATATGGAAGCCCTCAGGGCAGAGACATCTGATCTGCTTGTAAATCAGCTTGTGACACTGTTGTTTTCAGCCCAGTGCATTAAGGAAGGCTGTTTCTGCCTAGGAGAGTAGCAATGTCTGTCAGAGGAGGGGAAGATGGCTTCAGTTGATAGCAACATCAGGCAGGGTGACTCTGCCAGAGACCTCATACATTCGATATTTCAAGGGCAAAAGCTTATAAAAGTGCGACTACTGAAATCTGATAAAAAAGATGCTTGTTTTATCCAGTGTGTATTTAACTGATGGAAGTGTTCACAGTAACATGGTTGCAAAGCCATGAGCTTAGCGTGATGTAAACCATTAGTGATATTTCCTGTATACTGTTTTTCCCCCTCTTAAGTTTTCAGCCCCTGGTTTCCTGTGAGGCTGGTTTTTATGCGCTTATACGATTTTGTAATCGTAATGTGCCCATCTGTCTTTGAATTCTAGTCACTTTTAAATCTACTGACAAATTTCAACAGAATTTGACAGGTCTCTAATATATGAAATTTATTCCAATTTCTTGAAATTTGGAACAATTGACAATCTCATTAGTACCACAAGCTTCAGTACAAACTAAAGAGGTACTATTGCAGATTGATCAGTATTATGGCTCTGAATCAAAGCATCTGCTGACTTGCTCAAGAAATTTGGGACAAGCTGTTTGAGTTAATGAAGGAGAGAAAAAGAAGGAGGATGGGCGGAATTACTAGGGAGAGGATACTATAAGAAATATGGAGGGAAACAGCTGAAATTAACTTGAAGGAATTATTGGGATGTAATACAAATCCATAAGAATTCATGAGTCGTTAGATTTGCTGCTTACAGAATAACTACTGCTACTTTTTTTTTGTTTGTGTTTCTTTCCCTGACCAGGCAGTACTTTAATTTTATTTTTTGTTGCAAGGTATGTGCTCTTACAGTTGAACATGGTATCAAGTGCAACACTGAATTTAAAAATCATAAGATAAACGTAATTTTAAATGCTGCAAGCAGTAAATAATATGACAAACAGTAAATAACATGGCAAAATCCAAACTTTGTTACCTGTTCTTACTTAAAAACAGTTGAGTCAACATATATTAAAAGGCTGTTGCTTTGCCAGCCATTCTTTCTAATAGTGTTTTGCATGTGAAGAGATTCTGAGAGTGTTCTCTTTTGTAAAATTAAATTGAAGTAGAATAAATTCTTTCTAATAGTTGTAATTGCTGAAAGCAAAAAAGAGGATGGAGGAAGAATAAACATGGAGAAGAAAGAACAGAGTGAAGTAAAAGATCATTTATAGCAAAGTAGAAAGGGAACAAATCCTTTTTCAGAAAGGTAACTCTTCTGATACTTGCAGTACTCAAAATTAGATTTGGAAAAATCCTTGGTAAAAAAAAAACCTTGATAAAAATGAGAGCAGAGAGAGATTGAAAACAAAAAATAAATAAAAGCACCTCTAAACAGCCATTCAGCCCACCTACAACTTCATGTATCCCATTTGTCTACTTTGATAGCTGTCTTAACAAATTACATGACAGAACTTTCATCAGGTAAAATTACGAATACTGCAGTGAATGCTGTGACTGCCCTGCAAATAAAGGGTAGCTTCAAGCAGTCCAAGACAGATACTGCTAGCAATGCTAGCTTTGGTAATGTGTATGTAGCAATTTTGAGCAGACCAAGGAGCTCATTAGCCATTACTGTGATTCATAGGGTTACTGTGGCACACAATACCTTGAGTTTGCAAGTTCAGGGATAGCTTAGACACATCGCTGTAGTAACTACAGTGTACCTGCTGACATCAAAAGTAGTGCTACCAGCTTCTCTTCGTGCATTTTCTTTAATGACTCAGCATCCATGAAGACATAGTTCTTTGTATGAGAATATACTGGCAATAAGTGTTATTATATGTAGGACATTTTGACTATTAATGTAGCAAAGGTGAGAAAGAGGCAAAACGTAGCAAAGGCTATGCTGCAAGAGAAGTGGTGGAGTGGGAGTCTATGGAGACTGAAAAGAAATTCAAAACCAGGAGAATTAATAAGAAGAGAAATTGGGTAATCATCAGCTTCTACCATCACATAGTAAGAATGCTGGAGAATAAATAAAAAAGAACCTAAAGGAGCATTTCAGCTGAAGGATGTCTGTCCATTGTCATAAATAGGTACTAGATTCTTTGCATAATTAGTGAGGACTGGAAGGGTGAGGGAGAGCCAAGTACAGTAGGAATACATCCAAATACCAAATCCAGAAAAAGTCTGTCCATGGACAAAGATGAGGCAAGAGAGAGGAGAGATGCTAGATTTAAATATAAGGATCTGGGTTATCTTTGATATTAAATCATTTGAAGTCTATGGAGTTACAGTAAGTATGAGTTGACATTGGAAGCTGTTGTAGGTAATTCTGTATTCTGAGTCCTTATTACACTTATTGTTGGTTGGTTGGGTTTTTTCTGTAGTTAGGAGGAGTGTTTGTTTAAGCTTAATATCTATTTTTGGAGCAAATCTATCTTCTAACCATTTGCTTTGTAGCTATGAAAGTTTTGGCAATTTCTGCATGTGTCTCTGGACTTACCTACTACTGCAGTGATCTCAAGATAATACATACAATATTTCTTGCATGAACTATGAAGGTATATTGTTATTTTCTACGAAGGTCCTTCCTGGTGGTATCCTCTATTTTAACTTCATTAACCAGCCATGAACCTGGTTTAATTTAACTGTTTTTATATCACCAGACACTGAATTGAAAAAATATTAAGCTGTATTTTAAAATCAGCTCTTCTGATTGCCTGTTTAAAGGAGTCCATGTCTAGGCAAGAAACCTCAAAGATGATATTGAAGAGTGAGTCTGAGCTGGGCCAAAGATCAACCCAGCAAAAAAGAGATAACGTTCAGACAGATGAGCTCCCTGGCCCAGCTCATTGTGGGCCACACAAGCACTGCAGCTAGCGTAGTGTAGCGTAAGGATGGAAAGTGTTAGTCAGCTGAAGTGGGAGACAGGCAGGTCTGACTCTTTCAGTGGCAGCGCAGACGTAGTTTAGCTTAAACTGATTGTGCAACTGCTTCTTAAATCATCACTATCTTGGAACAATAAGCTGCACAGGAGGCACACTTAAAAGAGTTAAATCCTGGCTTCACTGCAGTGAAATACGAGTTTTTTGACGAGATGGTGAGTCACCTTTAGAAGAATATATAGAAAGGAAGATGGAAATGGTTAGCAAAATATTGAGATATTGAGCAGCTGAAAAAGAAATGAAATTTTAATAGGATATGTATGTATGTGATGTTAAATGCATAAAGTTTATACATTCCTGGGATGAACAGTTGTTACAATGTGCTTTTTTGACAGAAGGAGGAGTTTTGAACACAAAACCATCACATTTATTGGCTTACTGGTTTTTGGGTAACATTGATGTAGCCCAAGTTTCTTCTCTGTAAAGAAATGGTGTATCTTTGAAGTGTCCAATAATGAAGGAATAAAATAGAAATTAAAAGAATTATAGTCATTCCATTTTTTTTAATTCTCTTCAGAGAAAGTTTACAGTCCTGGGAATAATTAAATATAAATAAATATGTAAATAATAGGTTTTTTCACTTTTGATTTTTAACCAGATGCAAAAAGAGACAAATCCAATTGTGGCTTCATAAAGGTTTCTCCCCTTATTTTATTAAAACCAGAAAGTTTATAAAGAGATTGTTTTCTTTTCAATATGATGAGAATAAAAACTTGAAAAGATGTTGTAAATGAAACAATGAGAATACAAAATTGTTCTTAAAGGCATAGTTCATAATAAAAAAGTGATAGTCATATATTTGTCCTTTCCAATAAAGGTAAAGAACACACTTTCTTTTTTCTCCAAAACATTCCTACATTATTGCGGAACTTTTAAATGTTATTGACTTTTAAATTTTCCTATTTTTGATACTATAAATGCTGACATTGAAGTACGAAACTAATGCTGCATATAATCCTTTCTTAGTCTTCCTTCAAGTCTCTTCTGATGTGAAATCTCAGCTTCAAAATTGTTCAGAGAATTAAAATATTGTCTAGTAGGCTAGAAAAAGTAACATTTGTATTTTATAAAATTTGCATTTATTTTATTGTTTATAAGGCATTATTATAAATCATTATTTATGGTTTATGTGAAATGCAAGTGAATGGTAACTAATTTTCTTCCCATATATAATCTTTTGCCTAACTAAACTCAACTGAAAACATAAAGCTTCAAGATTGTGAAGAAAAGCCATACTTGCCATGTGCAGGTTTTACAGTTTTTATGTAGAAACATTCCTCTCATTGCTTGTAGATTTCCGAGAACCTGAAGGCAAATCAGCTGGTCTAATCCGCAAAACACTATAGAGATGGGTGCATGTCGTGCATATTCCTTACAGAGACGGTTGCCATTCGCTGTGGTAGTTCCCTGTTACAGCATAAAAAAGTAACATCTATTTCCTCCTTCAAACATTGAAATGTGGACCAGAGTCCTCATTTCTCTCCCACACATAGAGAACACAGTCATTTCTAGTTCTTACTTGTGGAATTGTTTCTTCATGCTCACCTGCCACATCTTTAAAAGATTACTCCAGCACACCGAAGTCAAATGCTTTTTCTTGATGTATGGATTGCTCTGTATTTTATTTAGGACACTCAGAAGCTGACTGGATAGTTGTCATTTTTACATATACAAAGGAACTTTATGTATCGTTTAATTTCTATTTCTGACTCTCAGTTAGTTAGTTAGTGTATATATGACCATAGGCAAATGTGAATTTATGACTGTGGAGAGACAATTCCTCAGAATGCCACAGATTTAATTATTCAATCACTATCACCTAAATGCAGAAATACTCTAAGTAGTGGTTGGGATAGAAGAGACTTGGCAAGGTGTCTGACAATAGTTTGCAGACCTATTTCTCCATTTGGCTGTATGGGGAAATGTATCTTTGCAGGGGATTTTATCAAATGTTTTTCATGCTTATTTGTGTGCCCTTAGAGGGAGAGAACATATTTGACATATTTGAGTATTTCTGAGAGGAACTAATTTTCCTGCCATTTTTCAGGAAATGGATAGCAACTGGGTTATGTCAGTCACAAATAGTTAGGCTGAATTTATCGTTGCATTTTTTTTATGAATATTCACATCATGATCTGATAAAAATAATACTTGTTTTGTGAACTTTGCTCTAAATGTATGTCTAGTCACCAGAGACAAAATATTGTTAATGTCTAGCTGCAGAGCAGTAGTTATTTTTTCATCTTTGAATATTGATTGTCTATTGATGTGTTCAAAAGCGTTGGTGAAAAGGCCTGAATAATGTATTTGCTTAAGGTATCAGAACTCTTCTGTTAAAACTTCCAAATTCTATAAACATCATAATTACACCACCAGTGCCTTGGGAATTCTGTTTCTGATAACCTGTTCTTTAGAATTTGTTTGGATTATATTGGTTTGGTTTGTTTATATTGGACATAATTTCTAACTTGTAAATGAGCAATAATTTGGCAATATGTCACATTATATTGAATCTTCACATAGATAAATGTTTCATAAGTGGGTGATACCTTAACCAGAACATTAAACAGATGGGACACTTCCACTGGTGTGATGGGAAGTTATGTTAGCTGCTATGGGTATTTACTCAAGAGTGTTTACTGAAAGCATTATGAGAAGGTCTACAAACTAAGCTGCTCAGGTGATAGGGAATAGTAAGAGTTTTTGACAGCTGAGAGAGCTTCTTGCTCAGGACCGTTTTGGGGTGCTCATCTGAAAAGAAACTTTGAGTGTACATAGATAATTGAAAATGTCATTTGGGAGCTGAAGAAAGTATTTCTGTGGATCTGCCAAAACATTATCAGATGTTACAAATTGTTTCTTGTATTTTGGGAAACTGAAGGTGTGTTGTGTTTGCAGGAATGCAGTTGAATTGGTATGATGTCATTTTATGGATGAGCAAATGTATCTCTACATTAGTTTCAGAATAGTATTCTTATCCATTATAATGAAACTGATAAATTACTAAGTTTTGAAGATCTCTTTGAGCACATTGATGACCTCTCTCATTTGTGATAACTTTCAAAGGAGCTGCAAGTTCAATTTTTCTTTCAACTATTGGTAGAGCAAGACTCATCCATTAAACCTGCATTCACTTTAAAAAATCTTTATACAGTCATATCATAATATCAGAATTCATTTAATTAATGTACATTACCATATTTCAGGAATTCTAAAACAGATGAAGAAAAGGTGATGAGAAAGTAAGACATTGTGCTTATAGCAAGAGATCTTAACCTGCTTCCCATGTTCAAGTTTATATTTCAGTCATATTAGATTATATCATCTTGGCATTACTCAGTTAATGAGTAAAAAACAGAAAGGCAGTGATTACTTAGCAAATGTAATAACAAAAAAAAAAAATCATATCTTTAATGTGCTAACACATACTAGTAAGAACCATACTTTGATAATATATTAGGAATGCTTTTCTGAATGCATACTTGAATATTCTGATATAATAAAAAAAACTTTGATTCTTGTGTCTTGAGAGAAGCAAAATTACACTAAGTTTTAAGGTCCTTAAAAGGAGCAGTAGTGTGGTGCAGATGGGGTATCCTTCCATCAGTGTAAAAATGATGTCTTGCTTGCTTTTATTTCTGATACTTTGATAAACGTATTTTTTTTTCTTCTTGTGCTTTAGTCCTGTAGAAACATGTTCATATTCTGAACTGTTAACTGTTAGTGTTGTTTAAATACCTAATGCTTTTACCCCTTTAGGGTACAGCTCTGGGAGATGGGCTGAGCCTAACTGAGTATGATAAATTTCTTTCATTAAAGAAGGTGGTCCTACTTCCTCCTCTGTTCCTTCATGCAGGGCTGTATGCTCCTGTTGTTTCCTTTAAACTGATTTCAATGCTTGTGTGACCCCTCAGTGTGCCAAGACAGCTCACTAAGCCAGATGCAGAAGATTCCAGCAATAACATATTTTTCCCCTGAATGAGCTCACACCAGGGTCAGATAAGAATAAAGCACCAATATCACTGGGAACGGTAGAAAGGGGCAAGAGCATGGAAATAAGTGGGACTTTCTTTATCACTGGGAACAAGCTACTGGATTACAGAACTGCACCCTTATTGACTGCTGGTTAGCACCTTGGACTTTGACCTCATTCATCCACCAGCTGAGCTAATAGTACTTCGGGGCCAGTGAGCTTTGCTAGTGTGCCTGAAGACTGAAAACCATGAATCACTTGGCTTTTTGTGTTGACCTAACTTTCCTCTTAGTGCAATGCTGCCTGTTTTCTTTTTGCTTGAAATAGATCTCCTCTGCCGTATATTGTTGAAGATGCTTTCAGTTTAGACTTCTTATTTTTTTTTATTTTCTCTGTTCCTCTTGTTGATATGGTTTGTACTGCAAGTTTGACCTCATTTCATTTTTAGGTTATCTATCAGTCAAACTGCCTACACTGTAGGAATTTAGTACAGATGATTCTTTTTGAGAAGGAGAATATACTGAATTCGTAATTTATCTTCTGTGATACAATGTACTCTTTTCTGCTGCCTCCTTCCAGCCTATGACAATTGTGCTTCCTAATGTTTTGTGTTTCCTTCATCCTTGGTTGTTTGTTTTTTTTACAACTCTCTGAGGAGCATTTGCTATCTGATCTTGAACTGGCTTTCCATTCTGCCTCGCTCTCAATTGATAGAATTTCTTTGAATGGTTAGCCTGCAGTTTTTGTACTCCTCAGAGGGTGGCATACAGTGACCACCAGGGGATGTGGTTCACATTCGGTTCCACTGCTGTGGACTCCAAAGTTAAACACGTCTCAAGATCTACGGGAGTTTCACAGCTCTCATATTAAGGTGCTAAAACCCAAAAGAGAAACTGGCAGTATTTTAGATAAATTTTCAGTCTGTGGAGTCAATAGCAAATTCCACTTGAGTTCAATGGAGTCATGATTAACCTTAGTATGTCTTGAGAAAGCAGAATTGTCAGGTAACATTCTCTGACTTGTTTACAAGATGGTTTTATAGTTCTGAAATGAGATCTTCTGGAGAAATGTGTGGTTCTGATTCATACCCAGAAGATACAGTAGTGCTGAATAAAAGCAAATGTGTCTCTATGATGTATAAGATAGTAGGCATGAGCTAACTTTACGTGAACTAACAGGCTGCAATGCCTGATTTCTTATTTAGGCAGGAATCTTGTCCTGCAATATTCAGAGAAAGTGTAGCAACCACATGTATTGTATGTACCACTAGATTATTTTTCATTTCAGCCAGCTCTCTGTCTTGTATTGCAGTACGCTTGCACAAGCATGGTGGCAAAACCAAAAACCTTCTAATTTTTTCACATCCAACCCAAAAGCATAAGCAAACATAACCCGATAGTGCACTGAACTTGTAGGTTACACAAAACATTCTAACAGAATAAGTGGCACCTATACAACACCCCCAACTATGCAGGTTTTTCAGTAACCAAAAGTTTCTTTAAAAAGCATTTACTTCTCTTCAGTAAAAAAATTATTGGAAAACTGTGTGGTTTATTTGGAACTTTATTATCTGGCTAATCTATTGGATGTGTGGGATGGTTTTGATATACCTGCTAGTTTATCTGCTTGACCCAGCTGGAGAGATAAAATTATATTCAAAAATTTTGTTCTACCCTCTCTCAAAAGACAACAGTGGTATGAATTTAATCAATGAGTGAGGAAGAGCATGTACTGTCAGCTGTGATGCCATTGGTATGCTGATGGTATCCAGCTCAGTGTCTGCTTCTCTGAGTGTAGACAGTGCAGTCTTCCAGATGTCCCAGTGTCTGGCCAAAATAGAGATAGTGATACAAAACAGATGGTCTTGTCTCAGGACAAAGCAAAGTTGATTCAAGCTGATAGAGGGATGGAACTGGAAGAAACGGCAGAGATTCAGTTGTTGGATGCCATCTTATACTCATTCTTATCTTTGATTCACAGTTAGCAGTGGTAACAAGGAAGGCAGTTGTCCCTTTGCACCTAGGCAGAAGTTTGAAGAGCAATAACAAAGGTCCACGGTTTGTTTGTTCTAGCTTATTACGTAAGAGTTTTGTGATTGTCATAGAATTACTGGTATGTTACTGTCTCAGTCAGGACTTTAATGCACCTAGAGCTTACTGTGAACTTTCACATGCAACATACCAAGTATCCTTTGCTAAATGTACCTGCGCACACATAGAGTTTAGAGATTTCTTTGCTTTCTCTCTGCCTGCCCAAACTGTCCAGTCTGAGACCATTCTCATACGAGTCCCTAAATTAACTGGCCCTTTGCTAACACAACAGCTTGGTCTGCAGCCGGGTGCATTTGGGTTTAGTGCTTGATTGAAAAGCACTTTTTTAAAAATGGGAGATGCGCTACTTTCTCAGTAAAAAATTTAAGCTGTACAAGCATCTTGCTTCTTTCTTAGTGTATTTCTCTTTTCACAGAGAAGATTCTCCAAAGGACACGTACGGTGTTTGACTACATTTGGAATTTGATCATTTTAATTTAAAAAAAAAAAAAAAGAAAAAAGAAGTTGGGGAAAGAGATATTTCCTCTGTAGGAATCCTTGATCTAGATAAGTTTATGGAAGAGAGCATACAGATGCTCTAGTAACTGGCACTCTAGAAATGCTTATACTAATAATTTTTCAAAAGAAAGCTGTTGGAAGGTTCAGTGTTACTGAAAATGTTTGGCATAAGATTATTTGTAATTTTTATGCTTTGCCTCAACTTTCATTTCAATAAAAGTGTATGAATTTCCACTGGCCTCTTGACAAGCCAGCTAAGCTTAATCCTGCCAAGGGGCTGGCAGAGTAAATTAGGTGGATGCAAAGAAAAACGAATGTGGCCCTCAGTGCAAAAATTGATTCACACAAAGTTAAACAGTTTAGTATCTTCTCTGACTGGCTGAAAATTCATTGTAGTTGCTTTATGTATAGTGAGGTGTACTACTGAGTTCATGAATTATTATTAATCTTTGCTCATTTTTATAAAACTTCATATAAACAGCATGCAAATTATCAGTTTAATTAAAAATAGATTTAATAAAGAAAAAACATAAGTGATAATGTAATATGAAATTCAGTATTTTGGATATATATTGTAAGGAACATCTGTACTACATTAACCAAATACACTTGAAAAATATTATGTCTGGCTCCTCTTTGTTAGAAAATAAAAAACCAAACGTAAATTAAAAACAAAATGAAACCTTTTAAATATACATTCCTTTCTAATGCTTTGATATTTTCGATATGATTGAAAAAAAGCTTACTGATTTAAACATGGCTTATTCTATTATTATGACAAAGCGTTTTTTGGTGGTTTTCTTTATGAATGCAGAGTTAGACTCATGTCTGAATTGCGTATTCAAATAAATATAATGGTTGCATAAATAAACGACATCGTAATTGGAGCTGATTAGAAATACTAATCGAAATTTGCTTTTAATTTTAAAAGTTGTTTTACTTTAAGCTAAAGTGCAAAAAAGGAAAATTTGCCAAGGAAAAACATTAAAAGACATTCCTTTGGATGCCTTCTGAAGTCCAGAATTTCTGGTTGTTTTGTGGATTTTCTCATTATGATCTTTTTGCGGTTCTATATTATTATTATAACGCAAGTACTCTTGTACAATTATGGCAGTTGCAGTAATACATTATAGAATGTGAGGTAAGAAGTGAAATATTCTAAATTTTATTTTATTGGAAATGTAGACGTAATTAATGTGCTCCAATCAATAGGCAATTCCCATTATTGTAAAATTAAAGTGTTTGAAATAATTCTTTAGCACTGAATGAAACTATCTAGTTGATAGTTTAGACCAATGTGTTTGAAATCACTATTGGTGTGGAGCAACAGTGGTTATATACTCAGTGATTGTTGTTGAACTAGTGGGTGAGCAGTGGTTGTTTGGTGATTTTAGATCATGTGTCCTAGGATTACAAGTAGGGAATGATAAGAGGGAATGATGTCAGTTCTTTTCAGCTGTGATTATGGACTTTCTCATTTAAATAAAATGAGACTATAATGTTGCATTCAGTCAGTGGTTTGGGCAGTTGGGATATCCAAGACCTGTTTTATAAACTTCGTCTGCCTGATTTGGAGCAAGGTTGTGAAGCCCAGACACTGCATCTTAGACACACCCTCATCCCCTAAGTCAGTGCTCCATCAGTCTTGCCTGCAAGTAATTTGTTTTCTGTAGTAAACAAATATTCCACCTAGTGGAAAAAGGAAGAATAAGCAGGAGCCCTGTGGGCCAGTGCTTAGTGTATTTGACTAAGATACTGGAGTGTGCTCTAATGAAACTAGAACATCTTCTCCTATGTTAATTCCAGTCCCAGCTTAAAACAGGAAGATGGAGAAACTGAAGACAGATTCCTCTCACTCTTGCTGATTAAAAGTGAGAACTCTAATCAATGAGTCATTATATGTTTCGGTATCTGCAAACAATGTTGCTTTTTGTAGTCCCACCTTGGTTTTGTGTTTTTGACTGTGGTATGGGATTCTGCTAGATTGGCTGTGACAAATGATACAGGTAGAGGTGGACATGCAAACTCAAGGCGTTAGCAGCATCATGTTTCAATTGGTTTTGCGTGTGTCCATCAGTGGAAGCACAAACACATAGGGAATTTATTGTCAACTTGAGATGCTTATAAAGTAAGATGTCTTCAGAACATTGGATTCAGGAATCTAAAATGGCTCTAAGGAGTGAAAGTCTCTTGATGGGTTTACTTAGGATGATATTTGCATTAACAGTCTATGGCATGGGTCTGAACTGGGCCAAGTTCCAATATTTGAAGATGTTAATAGGAAGTCATATTAGAACATATGTACCAGACTAACACCATTGTCTACTCCATGACATCAAAGTCATAGATGAATAAGAAGAAACAAAGTGAGGAGTCCTGTAGCTAGTGTATTGCAGAAGACAACTCCAGTTTTGCTTCTGTTGAAGTAAATGATTAAACATTATTTTCAGGAGTGGAACATCAGGTGTTCTAGATTAATGGTTCTTCTTTGTCTAGAAGCTTAATTCCTGCTTGTCCCAACAGTTCTTTTGGAATTAAGGTGGGATTTTTATTGGGCGCTCTTGATATTGGTAAGAAAATTTATCTAAACCAGAGAGGATTGGTTAACATAATAAGAAACATACAAGTATGACATATAAAGCAACATAAATTCCTGGAATGCAAGCAGAACTGCTATCGGCAGTAGGGTTTTGTTGGTTTGTTTTTTTGCTTTTTTTGTTTTGTTTTTTAAGGGTTTGGTTGGTTGGGTTTTTTCTTTAATGAGAGTAGTAGAACATATTAAGAGTCTGTGCTTCAATCAACAATCCTTGACAAATCAGTGCTATGTACATGCAATACATCACAGAATCACAGAATGATAAGGGTTGGAAGGGACCTCTGGAGATCATCTAGTCCAAGCCCCCCGCCAGAGCAGGTTCACCTAGAGCAGATTGCACAGGAATGCGTCCAGGCGAGTTTTGAATATCTCCAGAGAAGGAGACTCCACAAGCTCTCTGGGCAGCTTGTTCCAGTGCTCTGCCACCCTCAAAGTAAAGAAGTTCCTCCTCATGTTTAGATGGAACTTCCTATGACCAAGTTTGTGCCCATTACCTCTTCTTGTGTCACTGGGCACCACTGAAAAAAGACTGGCCCCATCCTCCTGGCACCCACCCCTTAAGTATTTATAAGCATTAATAAGATCCCCCCTCAGTCTTCTCCAGACTAAAAAGACCCAAGTGCCTCAGCCTTTCCTCATAAGAAAGATGTTCCAGTCCCTTAATCATCTTTGTAGCCCTTTGCTGTACTCTCTCCAGCAGTTCCCTGTCCTTCTTGAACCAGGAAGCCCAGAACTGGACACAGTACTCCAGATGGGGCTTCACCCAGGGGAAAGTAGAGGGGGAGGATAACCTCCCTCAGCCTGCTTGCCACACTCTTTTTGATGTAGCCCAGGATGCCATTGGCCTTCTTGGCTGCAAGGGCACATTGCTGGCTCATGATCATCCTGTTGTCCACCAGGACTCCCAGTTCCCTTTCCACAGAGCTGCTTTCCAGCAGGTCAGCCCCTAACCTGTATTGATGCATGGGGTTATTCCGCCCTGGGTGCAGTACCCTACCCTTGCCTTTGTTGAATTTCATAAGGTTCCTCTCTGCCGAACTCTCCAGCTTGTCCAGGTCACGCTGAATGGCAGCGCAGCCTTCTGGTGTGTCAGCCACTCCTCCCAGTTTTGTGTCATCAGCAAACTTGCTGAGGGCACACTCTATCCCTTCATCCAGGTCATTGATGAATATGTTGAACCGGACTGGACCCAGTACTGACCCGTGGGGAACACCACTTGTTACACACCTCCAACTAGACTCTGTGCCACTAATCACAACCCTCTGAGCATTATCTATCAGCCAGTTTTCAATCCTCCCCACTGTCCGTTCATCTAACCCACACTTCCTAAGCTTGTCTATGAGGATGATGTGGGAGACAGTGTTGAAAGCCTTGCTGAAGTCAAGGTAGACAACATCTACTGCCCTCCCCTCACCTATCCATCCAGTCATGCCTTTGTAGAAGGCTATCAGATTGGTCAGACATGACTTCCCCATGGTGAATCTATGTTGACTACTTCTGATAACTTTCTTTTCCTCCAGGTGCTTTGAGCTGACACCCAGAATGAGTTGTTCCATCATCTTTCCAGGGATGGAGGTGAGGCTGACTGGCCTGTAGTTTCCTGGGTCTTCCTTCTTGCCCTTTTTGAAGACTGGAGTGACATTGGCTTTCCTCCAGTCTTCAGGCACCTCGCCTGTTCTCCAGGAACTTTCAAAGATGATGGAGAGTGGCCCAGCAATGACTTCTGCCAGCTCCCTCAGCACTTGCAGGTGCATCCCATCAGGACCCAAGGACTTGTGCATGTCCAGTTTACTGAATTGGTCTCTAACTTGATCCTCCTCAACCAAGGGTAAGTCTTCCTTCCTCCAGACTTTCTCTGTTACCTCCAAAGTCTGGGACTTCAGAGGGCTGGCTGGAGCAGTAAAGGCTGAAGCAAAGAAGGCATTCAGTAACTCGGCCTTCGCTGCATCATCTCTTATCATGGCACCTGTCTCATTCAACAGCGGGCCCACATTTTCTCTATTTTTCCGTTTGCCTCCAATGTACTTGAAGAAACGCTTCCTGTTGACCTTGACATCCCTTGCCAGTTTTAATTCTAAGGAGGCCTTGGCTTTCCTTGTTTCATGCCTGCATACTCTGACAGCATTCTTGTAATATTCCCAAGCGGTCAGTCCCTTCTTCCACGTACTGTAAACTTCCTTACATCAATGTCTATCATGATGTAAGAACACTGCCTTGAGAAATCTATTGCTTCAAAGAAAGAGCCATTATTTTACTGGTGCATCAGAATTGACTGGTGGCCTGCAGGAACAGAAATCAGAATTAATTACCTGAATTTTTTACTCTCACATGAAAACATTTAGTGCATTAGACTGAACAAACTCTGAGCTGTCATAACCTCTCCAAAGATGAACCAGGACTTTTTCCAGCTTGGCACTTTATACTTCTTGAATTACTCCTGGGAAATTACTACATGTTTTATAACAGAGGAAGGAGACAAAAGCGACTGCATCATCTCAAACAATGTAGCACATACCTTGATTACATAAGCCTTCTGTGCAACTGAACTTTCACTGCATTTAATAGAAGTTTTGCATAAGAAGAGCTCTGTCCTTAAAGTAAATGGTGTGTGAGTCTTGTAGGAAATGTTTGTCAGATGATTCCACACCCTCTCATCCCAAGACATTAAGCAATCTCGCACAGTTTCTAGAATACTTGGCATTAGTGCCCCTTTCCCTCTCCCCAGCTGTTCCTCCCCAAAAAGAAAGGAAGTAAATAATTACAAACACCATCCTATTTAAAAACATTACCTTGTTACTGGGCTATGTTCTTGTTAGCTGAAATAAATACCATTTTTCCCCTTCCCTTTTTGATGAAACTTGTCTATAAAAAAATCACAAAGAATTTAGCTTAGTGCAGCATTATTATTAATACAGAAAACATCTGGTTCCGTGCTATGCTATATTACACTTGTGATCTTTATCTCACTTTTAAGTATTTTCATGTATTGTTGTTATGGCAATGCATGAAGATTGAAGCTGTGTGGATTTATTTTGGTGAACTGCTGATTTGAGAAAAATGTAAGGGGTTTTTGTTTGTTTTGTAGGTAGGTTTTTTTACTGCCCGGAACATGCTTAATGGAAATTGTTGTAGGACCAAAGTAGGGTCTTCACGTACGCTATTCATGTAGAGAATAGCAGAGAATTAACATTAAATCAAAGAAATACAGTGCACAGTCATGCATTAAAGTAACAAACTTTTATTAGCACAAGTGAGATTGTTTCATTTATGTGAACTTCCAGCCTATCACTGTACAAAGATAGGTAACAATTTTCTAAGGATTTGAGAAGTTTCACAGTATTCTTGTCTTCCATCACATAAGCAGTCATCAACCTGGCTTTTCTTTCTCTCTTTTCTCAGTGAATTACCTCATTGCTGCTCAATAAAATCATTGAACCGCTCAGCTGTATCATCACTAGTTGGTCTAGCAAAGAATACAAAGGAAGAGAAAGATGCAGTGTTCCAGACCCCGTAGCTGAATTGACTTCTCAATGAAATCCTTTTTTGCTAAGTCTGATTCTTTCCGATGTTACATAGAAACATCTGAACCTTTGGAAACCTTTTTTTTTTCCTTAAAATGCATTATTGTGCTCATTGTTTGTATTTATTTTCATAACATCCTTATTTATGAATAAATACTCTTCTGCACAACACACATCAATTGTTGAACAAGATATACACACACATACAGAATTTAGTACTAAAATTACTGTATGATTTATTGTTGGGTTTTTTTAATTAAGGACCTTCAATAATGAATGTGGTCAATTAGGAAGATTGCCAAATGGCACATAAACTTGCTCACAACTCAAAAATTCTAATCCACAGTTATGGGTATTGGGAACCAGGCAACTTCTCAAAGCCCAGTTGCTTTAGTGAGAAGAAAGTGCAATATCTGCACTGTAAATTTGAGGCATCCAGAAGAAACTGAAATCATTTAATACTGAGGCAGAAGTGCCTCAAAGTTAAGTCAAATGCTGCAGTTATTCTTCAGATTTGGTAGATGGGGTTATACTTCTCCGTCTAGTTGGAATATTAACAGCTTTTGGTAGCTTGCCATGGACCAATTCCATTCAATGCTGAATTAGATCAATGAAAATTCCTTGAGAAAAATTAACAACTGTGTATGATTTTTTTTTTTTTTTAAAATCTGCGCCTTAGCATGAACATTACTGCTATTGGTCTAACAGCATGTGACAATAAATCAACACTGGATAATATTCTGCCTACTTGTCTGTTAGCTACAACTATAGGCACCTCTGAAATCCACGTTTCCTGCACAAAGTTTCACTTAATTTTCTCTTGTGAGAAAAATGTTGGTAGGTGACTAAAAATGAAAAAAAGGATATTTTTGATATACAGATTCAAATATAAAAGGTATGATAGAGGGCAGCCTCTGTCCACTCTCTGTTGAAACAGTCTTAGTCATTGGAGAGCCAAAAATTAATCAAGCAGAGAACAGTTGAAAACCTCATTTAAAGAAATCACATCTGTTTAGGGGGAAAAAACCCTAAGGCATATGCTTCAATTTCATTTAAACTGTAGTCCATCCAGTGGTTTTCATCTGTTAAAAAATATGGAACTTTTCACACCTCTTTAAAGCACAATTAAGCTGTATTTATTTTAATACATAATGTGTTCCGAATATGTAATACCTTTTCTGAAATGACTCATAGATGATTGATTTTATAATTCTTTATCATATAGCCTTCCAAGTCCTTTGAATTGGTTTGTATATAAACCATAGATAAAATTTAAAGAAAAAGGTGTGGAAATGGTGTAAATCAATGCCAGGAACTTCAGCAGAACTGTCAATTTATACCAACAAGCCAATGAATTCTGGGAGGGAGGAGAGTTTTCTTAAGCAGTAAAATAAAACATTACAGATAAGAAAATCTAGTTCAAGGACTTCAGTCACAAAAATTTCATTTAAGTTTAGCCTTGCTGTTCTTGGATGTTGCTTATTAAAATGGGTGTCTCCCAAAAAGTGTTGTTAACATGCCATAATCCTAACAATCTGACCAAACTGCCCGGAGTTTGAAGCACAATGGTAAGAGTAGTGTCTATGAACTATAGAGAACAACCAGAAATATTTCAGGTAATTATTCGGGGGGTTGTATGTCACTCTTTTGTGTATGAAGAGGAGCCTGGTACTCAACTATGTATCTATAATGACTACTTGTGTATTTTAAATTCTAATTGAACATTGCTTCTTCTGATTTTAAAGTTCTCTGTGACTTTTCCCCATCTGATGGCGGGATTTAAAGTCTGCCTTTATACACTTTCTGCTCCACTCAGATCCTTTAACATCAGGTTTATTTTGTAAACATAAAGATATGAAAATACATGTGTATGCATTATCTGAAAGACTTTTTAATTAGATGATCACATACTGTATACCATAAGCCACATGCATCAGTCGGTACATGGAATCGTTGGTGCTCATTTAATAGCAGCTAGTCAGTGTTTTACTTGTTTACCTTTCAGCTAGAACCTAACCAAATTATAAACAACTGAAAATTGGGCTTTATGGATACAGTAGGCATACAGAACTTGCCTATTTTATGTTAGCAAAAAATACGCAGATTATCCCTAAAGAATGTCCTGACTGTAAACCAAGAGAATTCATTCACAGTCTAACTGAGCTCCACTATTCCAGTGTGATCTTGGGCAAAAAATTCTCTGAGAGCTTCAGATGTCTTCCTGCAAAATGGGAATGATTGTACAGTAGTAGAAAATCCAGTTATTATTATTATTATTATGAGTTGCCCAAATATTACAGCAATATGGTGGGTATAAGTATGCACATTAAGGTCTCTTTCAATGTGATGTATGTATCCATTTCATATTTTCTGGGTTTAGCAGAGCACTTTTATTTTAGCAATACTTTTTCATTGCTAAGTGAATAGATGATGAAAATACCAGAGGAGGAGCATATGTTAAAAAAAATGAATTTTTTCTTCAATATGCCCTATGTCAAATGGAGCTATTGGACAGCATCTCTTGATGACATGTTTTTTATAAATGAATCAGAGAAATAAAGATTGAAAAAATATGCAGCACTGTTTGAAGTGGAAATGATACTGAATATTTTTCAAGGAACCCCTTGTAACAGGGTGATAATACATATAAATAAAAATCCTCTCAAATGTCTTTTCCTACTATTATGCAAGTAACTGTGTGTGTTTTCTTTCTGATTTTTGAGTTGTTCCATTCTTTAGTGATTCTACAGGTGAAGCATCTTTATTCCTACAAAATTTAATCATGTGTTCATCCAGTCATTCTGTCTTGTTGCAGAGGATCTTGATGATCTAAGAATGGAAGGAGTAACAAGCGTGATGTCTTCTGGGAGCAAATTCAATCAAACTCGAAGTGCTCATACGGCTGAGCCTCAAGCAAAGGTCACATTGAATATCTGTGCAAGATGTGCCAGGTAAAAAGCAAAACAAAACCAGATCATGCTAACCAATACGTTCTCTTCCCCAGGTTTTCAGCTATTTATTGTGCTTGTGGGCCAGGTGATGACCTCTCTTGTGCTAAAGAAAAAATAATTACTTAGCTACTGCTTACCCTATGACCTCTGGCATTTGGGTTGTGCAACTTATGTTTATGCTTGATATGTCGCATCAACAATGAATCAAAGAACAGAGTCTTAGGCCTTACTTCACAGCTTGAAACTATTTTAAACCTTTCTGTCTCTGAATTTCATTAGTTATTTGAGCTTCTGTGGTTTTTCAGGGGATGAATCATGGAATTTAAAGATTCAAATCCAATTTGAAAAGCACCTGTATAAATGGAGATTTAGTTGCACAGGTGCAGTTCAGAATTTCAAATAGTTGCTTCTAAGCACTTTATAATCTCATCCTGTTTCACCTCTGAGAAATAATTTAATCAGGTTGAACCCCTTTTGGTTTTGACAGCTGGAAATAATTCTTGCATTTACAGTATGAGGGCCAAATAAACAGGTTGGTATTCCTGTAGCCAAGTCAACTTGAGAATGCAACACTAACGGGAACCCGTTAAATTTCCTAGATGCATTCATCTATGTAGACAAAAGCTCATTTGGAGAAAGGATTTAAGCCTGTTTAAATGACAAAACTAGCCTTCTCACCCTTCTGTTAATGGTTCAGATTAGCAAGAACAATACAGAGGCATGCCAATTTTATCTGCCTGCCTTTGCCAATGGCTGCTCTATTGTGTAGTTTGAGAGGGGATTAGCCGCTTGTAAATAAAAAGCAACCTGTGGTGAAATTAAGTCAAAAGTTTGGCCATATGCCACCCTAAGTTTCTACTTTTTTCCCATTTTGCTTGTAAATTACTACTTTTAAAAGGCACTTATGTAGGAAGAGGGGCTTCAAAACATTTTCTGATGCTCTGGGAGCATAACTACAAGCATACTGAATCACCCATGCAATAGCATCTCTTTAGCAGGGTTGTGGAGCCTCAGGGGACTTCAGCTCACAGTACTGTCAGAGCAGCAGTGACTGGATGGCCTTGTAATTCCAGAGAGTTTTGCTGTCAGCGATGTGGCCTTATGCTTTAAAAGCAAACATGTTAGTCATGGGATTCTTCCCAATTCACTAGAAACAAATTACGTATGTTGTAAAATGTTTCTAAACAACTAGCTACATGAAAGTGTGGCACCTTTTTTCAACTGGCATTGGTTGTCCATGGGTGAACAAGTAGAAAGGTAAGGAAAATAGAAATGTTTTCTACATGGTCTTTTTGAACTTACATAAACTCTAGTATGGAATACTATAAAGGTTAATTAAATTTTAAATTCCGTTAAGTAGCCGCTAACAGCAGGTGCCAGGATAGTATATATTCTCTCTGTCCTGCACACCAGGGAACAAACGGCTGAGATCTTGAGCCAAACCTAGCAACCTTGGCTATTGCTATTGTCCTTTAACTGGCTGTACTATATGACTGCAGTCTAAAATATGAGTTGTGAGAGAAAGACCTCATAAAATCCCCTTTTCCCACTTCACTTACCAGAGAATGGAAAGCAGTGCTTTATTTTGCCTGTACACCTTAATTTCATTCCCTGCCCTGTTTAATGAAGTCGATGAGGAACTGGATGATACCTACTTCACTATGGTTCTTTTCACTCCCGTTGCAGTTCAGCAGTTTCTTTAAACTTTGGAGGAATTAAAAAATACACCATCTCATCAGTAGCAAGGGAAGTCAAAAGAGAGAACTGGGTATTGCTGTTGTATTCAGTTGTGAGGAAAATAATAGCATTTATTCTTCAAGATGAGGAAGTCCATTCTTTTGGAGCATTCCTTTCTTCTTACTGAGTCTGAGGACACCTTTCCTCTCTTACTTCAAGACAGAGTTATTAGTGCAGTCAGTGCTCTCTTTCAATACCTCCACAGTGGATTTGTCCAGTGCCTTCTCACAGCAGCTGAATTAGTTGGTAGAGAGAGTTGCATGAAGCAAGAGGACACGAAGGACACGAAGATAGGGGTTTTTTCCTGTTTGGTTCCAAGAGCAATTAAATTTGCTGTTACTCAGTGGTTAGCCATTGAAAACACCACGCTATAAAATCACAGCCTGAGCATTTGGGTCATCTCTACGATAGTTTATCAGTGTTGACTTTTATCTCCATTGTTATGACAAAGCCTCATATTTATTTTAAGGTCATAATACAGAACCTATTAGTACTTTTATTTTTTTAGAAATGATATTTTTATTTTTTCATATTCTCTTCTCTAAGTAGTCTTCTGTGCTGTACTGTTTCCATATAAATACTATGGGATATGATTGTAGGCACATTTGAATACAATTGAAAAAGAAGTCAATATAAGTTGTTGTTATGCATACTTTTGGCTACGATTAAACAGGTGTCTTTCCTCCCATTTTTTGGTTGTATAAAGTAATTTGAAATTAATAGCAGTGGGTGTTCTGTAGATAACAGGACTTGTCAAATCAGATTACCAAATCAGGTTTGCTGAAGGTATTTTGGCTGTCTGTAGGTGGAATATGACTTCTTACTTGAAATTTGATTGGCGGAGTTCCAAATGTTAAGAAACATGCTTCTTGGCTCAGACAAAAAGTTTAATTTTACTCTTGCATTTGCATAATCTAGTTTTTTCACCTTGTGGTATTTTTTTAAAAAATGCTCTGCTCTGATTACTGTCCAGTCAATTTACCTTCTATGATACCTCCTCCAGAAGGTTCCTCACTTCCTTGGACATGTTGGGGCTCTTCTGAGAGGCATTTATTTAAACAATTGAAGGAGTTCCTCAGTACTAGCTTTAATTTAATTTGGCTTAATTTTTTGGGTCTCACTTGGAAAGGACAAATAGTCTTAATCGAAGTTCCACCCTACTTCTTCATTAAAATCATGTGTAAGTTTTAGACTCTCCTGCTACTATGATTACATTTTCTTGCCCTAGATCATTAGAGCTCCCTCATTATTTGAGAATTAGAGAGAACAGGTGTATGGCTATGTGTAGGTTACTTTAGCCTGAGAGGAGTGCTGGTTTAATTCTGTATACCCACTGAGAGCACCTGCAGTAGAGTACAGTGCAACAATATGTCTTATCTCTTCTGTGGCTTCCATAGCTTCTTGCAAATAGGCTAAACACGGGAGTACAGTGACTTAAGAGAATAATGGACTGAACCAACCATTTCCCCCATGCTGAGATATTTGTCATTGGACTTCATTTAGCTCCAGTTTAGATCTGTCCCTTTACACCACTCAAATACATGAGAAAATCAGGACTCAGATTCTAGAATGTAATAATAGGAGGACAATACTAGCAGCTTCTGGTTCCCTCTTTCTCTGTCAGTATGGCCTTATTCCTTTGCTAGTAACTGGCATTTAGTTCAAGCTAGTATTAAATGTCCTGTGTAGCTGATGATTGTCTCTGTCACTAGGCTGTTACTTTGCACAGTAATAGTTCTTCCCTTTGAACTCCCCTGTTCTATTTCTGATGCAGTGTTTACCATGGTGTCAGAGGAAGATCTTAAAAAGAATGCCAGATAGGAGTGACTATAGTTAGAGATAAAATTCTACTTTATTACAAAGCAAATTAAATCCAGTTTATATTGGGGGGGAAATCTGCAATGCTGTTGAGGCACTGGGTTTGGCAAAACATTCTCCCCTGCCTTAAGTCTCTTAGACAAAAGTAAGAACATTTTCATGAACCGTCGGAAATGAGACTGAGAATGGACATAATTTGAACTAGAATAAAACCCCCAAACTTTTAAGATTTTTTTAGAAACTGGTATCTAACCTTCAATGCTGATAATTTCACCCATCATTTTCAAATAATAGATAGAAAGAGTTATCACAGCCCAGGTCAATAATTTTAATAAAAGGTAAAGTTCTCCACCCAGACATCTAGGAGATAAAGATGGGGGATTCTTTCAAACTATCATACCAAGTTATTTTTTACAGCTTATGATTAAAAAAAAACAAAAAAAATCCCCTGAAAACCAAACAAACCAAAAAACCCCAAACCCTGCAAAAAACAGAGAGAGAGAAAGAGAAATAAAAGGAGGGGTTAATTCTCCTGGAGTATAAATTGGTTTGTAGACTGGAATATAGCTGTAAGAAACAGAGAGCTTACTGTTTTCTGTATAGATGTTTCACACACGATGAGCGAAATGCAGATGGATAACAGCTTTAAGAGGTTTTTCAAATGGGAAAGTAGCTACAGAACAATGTTATTCCCATAGCTGCTCTTGGACTACAGTGCAAGTTAAGCAGCATATTAAGTCATCTAAATAAAGGGGTGACATCATTCACAAGGTGGAACAAAACAAGGTTTATAGAAACAGAAAAAAAGGCTACAAACTCCCCTGTATTTGGAAGGTTTGCTTTTTGCTGTTTAGTCCGGAAAATTAGCAAAGACACTTTTAGTACAACTGATCTGGATTTAGATCATTTCAGCAAAATTGTTGTAATAAAAATTCCATCTTCATCTAAGGGCATAACTAGTCTGAATGTCTTGGAGAATAGACTGACTCGTTCTATAACATGATTTTGTGAATCCTTTCTCACACACAGGCAAAACAAATGAATTTCAGGTTTGGCCGATGAATCATAAGACTCCCTCACACATAAGCAAAACTCATATGGGTTAAATAAAGATCTAAATGACAATTTGTAAAAACCAAACAACACTTCCATATTTTCTCATGTATTGTGACTTGCACAATGAGCAGCATTTTGCAAGAATTTAATCAGGCATAAGGTATAAGATAGTATTAATATACTATTGAATGAATTTTAGGGGGGGTTCTTTTTTCTTTTTTTTTTTTTTTTTTGGAAGGACCACCCATTAGCCTTGTATGCCCACTGCCACGCTCAGAAGTTAAATCTTGTTCTTGTGGAGTCTTGCCAATGCATTCCTGGAAGTAAGAAGCTTTTTGTTTTTAATAGCGCTAGGGCTGCATTCATTCTTCTTAACATCAATAGAATACAAAAAAGGGGTTGCATGTGATTAAAAAAGAAATGGGATTATAGAAAACATACTGTGCCACAAGCTTGAAGGCTTCTGAACAAGAATGTTGGGAAAGAGCAGTAGTTGCATACAAATGTAGGTTTGAGATGCAATATTTTAGTTAATATTTTGTTTTAAGATTAGCTAGAGCAAAAGCGTAATGTCCTAAGGCCTTTTAACATGTTAGAAGAATCAAATATATAGGTATAAACAAACGAAGTACATCCGTCCATTAAAAAAGTAAATATGGCTTTTCTAACTGTCACCATTGGGATGTGGAGTACAGTTCAAGTGTAGTAACTTGTGTGCTTGAGCTGCTAATGTAAAATAAATCAGATGCTCTGTGCATGCTACCATTTACAGATGCTCTCTGAAAACTTAGTTTGGAAAAAATGCTCAAAAAGTCTTATGTCAGTTTGCCTTGCCTGTGAAATCTTCATTGTTGCCCTGCTCATTGTCTGTATCTCTGATTTCTTTAAGGTGTCTTGTCTTCCAAACAATCTTCAAGTTATCTTGCTTATTTACAAAGGCCAGTTAACTTTTCTTTAACCATCTGGATTTTTGCAATATTTTAGTAAGTTTGGTTTTCTACAGTGTGGTCTCCGCCACTTCCATGTGTACATGGGACATAGTCATATAAACTACATGGTACTATGTGAAATTTAAGGATCACATGTAGGTTCTCTGAAATACACCACTGGACTTTAAGCAGATCTTCATGACAGAGTCATGAGGACCATGAACATGTGGGAGAGGAGACAAGAGAATTGAAGGAACCAGCTATAATGTGTCATAAATTGCAGGATAATGGTGGAAAGAATAGAACTGTTGTCTGAATTGGTCATGACGTATCTCTCTAGAAAAGAACAGGAATTAATTGTCTGGTAATGGAATTCTCTGGTGTTAATCTAGCTTCGACCATTTTAGATTCTTACAGAGTAAGATTTTGTATGGAGATGCTTTATCTGAGTATCACAAAGCTATAACAATACTAATGAGACTTGAGGTCATTAAGAAGCATTTGGTGGAAAATTTGATAATGAGCTGTGCAGAAAATAGTGTCTGAAGCTTGACAAGTGAATCTCATTTAACTATCAAAAGCAGAAAAGCTGATGACTGTAAATAGAGAAAAAACTGCTGTTAAACCAGCCATGTTACTGTATGTACTGTCCACAGACAACACTACTGAAACTTCAGACAACAAAGAGAGAAACTAATGAAAGCACTTACCCCTGTGAGGAAGATCATAAATACTAACAAAACACTACATTTAAAAAGCAGTTAAAAATGATGGGCTCCTGGAAGATTTCCTCAAGGGAAGGAAGGAAGCCTACTGCATCCCTTCCTTATTGTTTATGGCTAGTCTGCTCTCATTGTCATTGTATTCTCTGCATAGAAACCATTGGAATGGCTGACTTGTCTTTTGATATGGGATGGGTTTTCCTGTCTTGTCCAGGCATGTAAGCCCAGACTAATTCCACAGCTGGGGACAGGAACTTGTCAGGGAATGGGTGCTGCACCATGCAACATTGGGATAGTCTGATCAGATGGGGTGAAGAAGAGGGGCAACCTCTGACATCCCATATAGATCTCATAGATCCTGGAAGAAGGGAGGATGCAGAATTTGCTGCTGCTGTGGTTTTTAACAGGTGGTCTAGGTTTATGTTCTGCCAAATTAGACCAAGCCATGCCTGTAGATGCTTCTGCTCTGTTTTCAGCAGACTGTTGTTCATGTCTGAACGTGAAGTTATCTTCCCCAGGCTGAGCCATTTTGGTGTGAGTCACTCTAAAGGGAGTAGTAGCTTGAAAATGCATGCAGGACTAAAAGACATTAAAACTAACTCCATGGACTGTTTTCCCCTTATTCTGAGCATATGTAACAGTACGTGGTGTCTGGGGGAGATGAGAAAAGGCTATACCTACATTGAAATCTGTCAAGGAGATTTCTGCTTGTGCAAAAATTCCTTAGCTGCTACATGAATTGTCAAAACTATTCAGTGATAGCATCTGCAGATGCTAATTTAAAGGTGGCTCAGGTGTTTAAAGGCGGTTCAGGTATGTTTACATGAACTATAATCATCCCTTTAACTGCAGTGTTAATATAAACCAAGAGGTGATGGAATTGGATAGAAGAGAACCTGATCACTGGGAATAATCCATTCCTAACAGAGTTAGGAGTAGAGCACTGTGTATGTGACTTTAAAGGATGTCTTTAAATTCCTACTTTTCTTTATAGACTGTATCTTCCTTCCTAATTCAATGTTTTGTGGGGAGTAACCTACAAATGGTGGATCCTGGAACGCATATGACTAGAAATTGGTATTTGAGGAGAATAAATTCTACTTCTGATATCAAAATCATGATATAATATGATGGAAAACCTAACATTACATTTCCTCTTTAGACCTGACCCATAGTTTTGATTCCTCTTTTTCCTAGCTTTCTTTGCTACTCCCCAAAGTTTTGTGTAAATAAATGCATAGTGAGTATTCTGTCAGAGCAGAAGGGGCAGACCATCCAGATGAATTGCATCTGAATCTTTTATTATGCCCCACTAAGTTCCATTTTTTCTGGTTTTTATTGACCTCTTGATTTTTGAATCATTATGACCCCTTTTTCCCTGCTGGCTTTTGTTTCCATGGTGAATTTTAGGTAAATTTGTCCTTTTGTACATTTAAATGGGTTTTGATTTGTCTGGAGTGCAGCCTTTTACACAGAAATGTAACAAAGAACCCCCTAGAATTTGTATTTTGCTTATTTTGTGGGTTTTATAAAATTTTTTAGTCTTTTTCCATGTGCAAATACCTTTGAAACATGTAACCTTTTAAAGGAAACAGCTAATTTCTGTCTAATCATGCAGCAGAAAGATAGGAAACATGATGATATCCTGTCACACAATTTATATTTCTAATTAATCAATAACATACAGATGTGTCAGAACAATCTCTCAAATCCTCCATATAACCCCTGGTTTGGCTCTGTACACTGTGATGTAATACTGGGGAATGGATACAGGTATATGTGTGGTTTGGTACATGCATTTGCATACAGAATGGATTTTGTATGTCTGCCCAGTAGTGGTAAGGCCAACTTAGTGACTCAGTTTCTGGCAGAAATTTCTGGTTTGTTAATATTCCTAAAATTTGGGAAAAAATTACTTCCAAGTACCAAGGGAAAGAAATGTTTCCAAACTAAAGTGGTTGGTACAGAAATAATTTCAGGGGAAAAATTCTCTGATTGGAGTTCATGCAGAGAATGTTAGGAAGTTGTGGAGGGTTGACCCTGGCTGGATGCTAGGTGCCCACCAAAGCCGCTCTATCACTCCCCTTCCTCAGCTGGACAGGGGAGAGAGAATATGACAAAAGACTCATGGGTCAAGATACGGACAGGGAGATCACTCACCATTACTGTCACGGGCAAAACAGCTGAACTTGGGGAAATTAGTTTAATTTATTACCAGTCAAAATCAGAGTAGGATAATGAGAAAGAAAACCAAATCTTATAAACACCTTCCCCCCACCCCTCCCTTCTTCCTGAGCTCAAATTCACTCCCGATTTTCTCTACCTCCTCCCCCCGAGCGGCACAGGGGGACGGGAAATGGGGGTTGCGGTCAGTTCATCACAAGTTGTTTCTGCCGTTCCTTCCTCCTCACACTCTTCCCCTGCTCCAGTGTGGGGTCCCTCCCATGGGAGACAGTTCACAAACTTCTCCAATGTGGGTCCTTCCCATGGGCTACAGTTCTTCATGAACTGCTCCAGCATGGGTCCTTTCCGTGGGGTGCAGTCCTTCAGGAACAGACTGCTCCAGCGTGGGTCCCCCACGGGGTCACAAGTCCTGCCAGCAAACCCGCTCCAGCGTGGGCTCCTCTCTCCACGGCTCCACAGGTCCTGCCAGGAGCCTGCTCCAGCGTGGGCTTCCCACAGGGTCACAGCCTCCTTCGGGCATCCACCTGCTTCAGCGTGGGGTCCTCCACAGGCTGCAGGTGGATATCTGCTCCACCGTGGACCTCCATGGGCTGCAGGGGACAGCCTGCCTCACCATGGTCTGCACCACGGGCTGCAGGGGAATCTCTGCTCCGGCGCCTGGAGCACCTTCTCCCCCTCCTTCTTCACTGACCTTGCTGTCTGCAGGGTTTCTCTCACATATTCTCACTCCTCTCTTCTACAGCTGCCGTTGCACAGTTGTTTTTTTCCCCCTTCTTAAGTAAGTCTGTTACCACAGAGGCGCTACCACCATCACTGATGGGCTCGGCCTTGGCCAGCAGCAGGTCCATCTTGGAGCCGGCTGGCATTGGCCTTATTGGACATAGGGGAAGCTTCTAGCAGCTTCTCACAGAAGCCACCCCTGTAGCCCCCTTGCTGGCAAAACCTTGCCATGCAGACCCAATACAGGAATTTATGTCTTCAAATGTTACCAAACCTTTTGATTATATATACGTATTTTTTTATTTCCCGTCTTGCATTTCATAGTAGCTTTTTGTCTGTGTAGTATTTCTAAGAGGCTATTCTTACAAAGGAGAAAGTACTAATCATTCCAGATGACTTGTGTCACTATTTTTCATTCTTTTTTTTCCTTTATTTTCTTTTTTGTAACCTTAGTTTTATTGCACCTCTTGTTTCAAAGAGCTGAGTTTTCCTCATGTTTGTTTGTGCTAGCTTCACAGACTTTGTCCTAAATGAAGTGTTTTATTTGCATCTTTTTCCTTTTAAGAGTGGCAAACAAGCAAATGTATAGTAGTGCTTTATAACTTCTAAAAATCTCCTTCACTTTGGAAAATTGTGGACAAAACCTATATTTTTCCTTTTGCTACTTAGATCTTCTTATAAGGCAGAAAAATGAAAAGAATTACAAGAAAATAAAAAGTTGTGGCAAAAAAATTTAGTCAAAAATTTTTCATTTAGCTTTTTGGCTGAGTTGAATCTGGGCACTGATTAATTTGCCCTGCTTTGATGCATAAATAACCACAATAGTGTCTTCATTGTCTTCTCTTGATTTTGTAGATGTTAAATACAGCTAAAATAAACTACTTTATCCTTCCTTTTCTGGAGTGGTGTTCTACTTTAGTATCTTACTTGTTCCTTCAAAAAAAATAGGAAAACACTAAAGAAAAAAATATGTCAGAAAATGTTTTTACTGGTCCTAGTGGTTATCGGAGACAGAGAACATAAATTAATTTTTAAGAGCTCTTAGGCTGATTTGCTAAGTTGTCAGAGTAACACACTGGTTTGCCTTTTCTTTCACTGACTCGTGTTTCTTTTGAACATCTTACTATATGCAAAATAGAGAATATCTGTATGATTTCAAATGTTTTTTTTGAGTTCATGGATCTAAGTTTGGCCTCCAAAATGCACAAGATATTATCATTTTTAATCCCAAACCTTAATTAGTTTTATGGCAAACTCCCAATGAATATGTGTTTTAAAAGAATGGCCAAGGTCTCTCTGTTTTCAAAATCTTAACTGTGTTTTGGGAAGGGAACAATGTAAGACAGGAGATTTATATCAAGTGCTCAGACAGAAATCCCAGGAGGATCAGACTTCTTTCCTCCCTCTTTTTTACCAGAATTTCCCACTGGATAAATCTACCAAGCAATAGTTTCAGACTTATCAGAAGTTCCACAAAATACTGTGATAATAAAAACCTCGTCTGTTATCAAGAATTATGTAAGCTGTGAAGAAACCAGTATTTTCAGACGAAGCTTATGTCTCTTTAAAAGGAACAGTGTGTGTCTGTATCCTTGCATTACGCAGTGTTTTTGGAGATGAAGCATTTCCCTCTGCATTTGATTTAACAGCTATTTTATTTCCTTAAAGGCTGCACATGTGGGGTAGACTTGTTGTTTTTGACATAAATAATTGTCAATTAGCATAAGAGAAATGGAACAACTCTGGTTTGAAGAAAGATAAGTGTTTGCATGTTAGTGAAAGTAGACTTATACTTGAAACGTGTACACGAGGTACATAAAATTTGCATGTGAATTGTATCTTATACATACTAACGTATTGTTCTCATGATAGGACTGTTTTTGGCAATGTGGCACTTAGTGTGCCCAGTTCATCTGGAGATAGCCCTGTAACTGTACTGACAGGGAATTAGTGTCTGGTTTTGGTTATGAAGGAAGAATACAGTATAAGATGTTGTGAATTAATGATGTGTCACTAGAACATCTTTTTTAAGAACTGTTGTTCAATGCTAGCTACATTTTTTTTTTATCTCAGGCTGGTTGTAAAAAGATAGCATTGGTATGAGGCGGTTGGTAAACTTGTAAACATGTAAAAATGCTGTTGAGAAATTCTAAGAAGAGTAGACTTAAAGGACTTTTTAGTTCTTTTGAATGTACCAGTCTTGATTTGTAATAATGAAAGCAGTAGGAGCATATTTGAAAATGCTGTGATGTATATCAGCAGTAGCAGTCGCTTCTGGATGTGAACGATATAGGGAGGAAGCCAGGAGATCATGAGCTTGGAGAAACTTGTTGGTCATAATTTGAGGCTCTGGATAACAGTTTAATATAGTTCTTAAAAACACACATGCGCGCGCACACACACACACACACACGAAACTCTTTCACAAGTCCTAGAAAAAAATGGTTCACAGGGGAAGAAAGAACGTTAAGCCTGAGAAGACTGACAAAGACTGTAATTTTTCTCCTGTGAGATAATGGTTTGAAGCCAGCAGCAGATAAAAGATTGCCATAAGAATGACTTAATTCCCCATCTTGTAAAAGGATTAGATAATTCAGTCTCTTTATGGATTCCTTACTCTGGGAAATATATTTCCACTTTTGGTTCTCCTCAGAAATAGCTGGAGAGTGTACTTATTTAAATGCACAAAGACCTGCATTCAGACATTTTGAAAAGGCAAACAGCACACAGAAAAGATTATTTTGCAGACTGTGTCAATGTGTAAGTTTTGCTCAGCAAGTGGATATTCTAGTTTTACCAGCTGAAAACATTAAGGCTGTGAATTACATATTGGCGACATGGAAACTTTCTACAAAAATCTTCAACAGTGACTGGAAAATAAGACTTTTAATTTGCGGAAAGGGAACGGACTTCAACCAAAATCCATTTTTAACTATCGTTTTTATGAATTTTCAAATCATGTGCTGTGTTTCAGAGTGCAAGCACTGAGAAATAGTGTCCTTAAGAAAGTGAGTGCAAAAGTAAGAAACAGGCTGTGATCTGAATAGTATCAGTGAAAATGGAGTATTTTATAGATTAATGTAGATCAGAGTGAAACTCAAAGAATACAAATGCTATATATCTCACGTAAATAGAATTGATGGTAGTAACAACACACTCCTGCCTGAAAGCCTTGCACCGCTTCTTTAAAATGGATTGAAAGGAATTATAAATCTCTGTAGGGAAGCATACTGAATGTGTTACTAAGTTTATATTCCTACATTTTATTCAGAAATTTTGTTAAATATCTGTATTTATTCATGTAGTCTTATAGTTTAATTTTGGAAATATCTGCCTTTTGGATAATGTTCTGCAGGATAATCAGGACTATAATAATAGTACTCACGCTTCTTTTCTGTTTGATGCAGATGCTTCCGATATTTTAGTCTATGGTGAAAACAGAAGCTATGACACTGATTTTTTTAATATAACAAGGTGACATGCTGCAGAGCTTTCCCATTATTACTTCAGGCTTGAGAAGTGCCAGCCACTTTCATTACTGACTGAATTCACAATCCTCTGTTGTTTGCCCCCATAGATCTAAGATATTTTTCTTCTATAGTTTATTGATCTGGAATTTGTATAAACTTCTTTTAAAATCTAATCTTCAATAGGAAGCTAGAGTATTTAGCTAAAGCAGATGGAGAGTTTTACCAGCAAAAGAGTATGTTTGCCTGTATATTTTTAAATAATATTTAATATCGTTTTACCATTATAATAACTGGCATAGTCTGTGCTGGAAAACCGTCATCTTTTTGTCTCTGTACCTATGAATACACTAAGAATTTTGCTGGCACAGTTTTAACATTTTTATAGAAGACATTAGTAGAACCAATGGAATAGGTCAGAAATTCCTGGCTTTATATTTAGGTGCTGGAGAAGCTTTGGATTTTACACCAGTATAACGGAGTGGAGAACTTGTGGAGACAGTAAGTCAAGGTACATGAGATCAGAATTTGGATCGGTATGTTTGGGAACAAAGAATGAAATAAACTCACCAAATTATAGGCAATTCAGGACAAATTATTATAAAGCTTGGAGTACTTTTGCTGGTGTGCTGTTGAGGTTGCTAGGGAAAGGTGCAAGAAAACATTCAATGTAACCTAAAAGCACATGGGGGCTTTCAAGACTTTTGTTGTCTGATCTCCGTTGCTATAACTTCCCTGGAGTGATGTATGTATTTGTTCTAGGGAAATTATAATTCAGTATTACAGTGATATCAGAGAGAGATGTTAAATGAAGATGTAATGTTTTAAATTACAGAAATGAAGCAGATGATTTGAAAGGAGGAAAAAAAGAAGGAAGTCAAATAAATCCAATTTATCCTTCTCCTCATCTCTGACTGAAATTCCCTTTGGTTGCCAAAGAAATATCATCATGTTATGTTTTTAATAAGTTTCTTTTGTTAATAAGTTCATGATATTCATTATCTTACAAAATGGATATTACAGGTTTTGAACCAAATTAGTAACTACTTCATAAAGAAACTGAAGTATATGTTAGGATTTTTTCAAGAGCATAGTGAACCTACTTTGAAATAATTTAAGCAAAATCAGTGATTCAACAAGCCAAGATCTCCTTAATTAAGATTCTAGTATGAACATGACACTACCTCTGTTTTTCAGAGTTGAGACCTTTTCTTTGCGGTAGTAGCCTTAAAAATGTACACTGATCTTGGGTGAACATGAAAACAGCTTTACTGCTTTTTTTGCTGAAAGATTTAAGGATTCTTTGCTGAACTTTCCCCTACTTCTCACTATGTTTGTCTAAAAGAAGTCAGCTGAGTCTTCAGCAAAGCAGATCAGGAATTTTCCAATAAAATGTGTGTTCTTTAGGAAATAATGATTCACAGAAACCAAAATGTTTTACAGAAATTATGCAGATTCAACAAAATTTAGCTGACACAGGGCAGAGCAGAGAGAATGGCTGGAGCTGCAATTCTCAGACATGTAATTTCCCACTTCCTCCTCGGGGGGTGCCCTTTACTTTTTTGGAGTCCCTGGAGGAATTTTTCTTTATTACTTAAAAAGCCAGCAGAAGCATTTGTATTCTTTTGAAATAACAGGTTTTCAGGATTTCCTCTCAAGTGGAATTTCAAAGTTTCTGTTGTTGTTCACCTCTGGGGAACACCAGAATTTGAGCAAATTTATCCAGCTCTAGTTTCCTATGTTTAAAAAGAAAAAGAAGTCCCGTAGTCATGTACCAGAATTTGAAGGCCAGCCACATAAACAGTAATTATGTAACTCTTGTAGTTGTTTATTAATTATGTAGTTGTTTAGTAATTATGTAACTCTATGTAGTTGTTTATTTGGGGATTAAAGGAGAGTTTGCCCAAAAATTATAACCCTTCTTCTCTTTGGGTTTTTCTGGTTCATTTTTGGGGGGAATAGAATGGGAATTTGGTTATTTGAGTTAAGTGATGTATTTCTGGAAGACTATATCAGAGTAGTATTAATCTAAATATAATCCCAGTTCCTCTGTCTGTGAGTGAACAATCACCCTCCTCTGAAGGTTAATCTCCTCTCCTGTTTAGTATTTGATTTGACACAAAAATTTCCTAAAGCACAACCTCTACTATACACTAGCACAAGGCAATTTATAATGCACATACTTTGAATTAGTAGTATACAAAAAGAACAAATTCTAAAGAGCATATATCTCAATATTAGGTATCAGAAACATTTCCATGTCTTTATTTTGAGGATACTTTATTCCTTCTCATTAGGTCCTGATGTTAGAAAAGTACCTATGCTTCTGGTTAAGTGTTTTTTATTATTTTTATGAATCTGACATCATCCTTTGAAGTAATTTTTTTTTCTTCTAATCCATTAATATTGCAAGAATGGTGTTCACCAGTGAACCTTTTTTTTTCATTGTAGTATTCTGCTATAACATGGATTTTTCTTTAATTTCATTTACTGCTACTTTTAAGAATATCATAGGAAAACAGTGTTGACATAGAGGACAATCATAGTGAATGTCTACGTTTAGGGCACTGGAGGAGTTCTTAGGTAGGAATTTGTCCTGCATCTGTACTTGCAGTCATGTACACACTTGAGTATAGACATTCCCATAGCTGCCATCAAAGCAGGACTTTGGTTTACCTCTTCAAAATCCATTTTGCTCAATTGTAAATGTTTCCATAAATTTCAAATCTGAAAATGCATGCCCACTTTAAATTGTGGAGAAAAAAACAATTGTAATTCAGCTTCCTCAACTATTCCCTGGTATTTTTTCCCCAAGATATAGTTTAATTCCAGTGTCCTATTGTCTAGAAACTCTGCAGCTGTATGAGGGCTACTGCATTGTTTTAGGGGTGGTACAAGTGGAGAAATCACAACTCCTCTAGCATTACTCTCTCCTTCCATCCCCACTATACCCACCCTTTATTAGGTACACATTATAATTAGTTATTTTAGGATGCTGTTAGATGGGTTTTGGATTCATATAAGGAATTGTTTTGTAGGATCATCTTGTCTCTTTCTTTTCAGCTTCTAAGTGAAGTCATCAATCTAACATGTTTCTAAAGCAGCAGTTGCCATAATGTCAAGAAGCTGTCCTCTTCATAGCTCATGTAAATTGGATATTGATGGGTATTGGAGAGATTTGAAAACAAGACAATTATTTCTGTCACACAAAAAGAATGGGGAAGTACAATGGCATGCGATGTAGCTGATTACAATAAAGAAGAGCAATAAACTCAACTGGACTTTGGACACTGTCAACATTGATTTTCTTGTCAAATAGGTCAAGTTTTGGGAAGGACTAACTTTCAGATAGTAGTGACAAATTTCACCACACAGTCTGTTTAAGTAATATAAATTTGATTAGAAGAGAAGAACATTAAGAAATATGTTCTAGTGAACTATTTTAGAAAAAGAAGATGTCATTTCAAAGATTTGCATATTGCAGAGAACAGACCTTCCTTATGTAGGATCCTTCCTTGTGTCTACTTCTGTATAACTGTAATTAGATAAAATTATGTAGATAGCTCCAACTGTAATATTTTTGGCATAATTAAGTAGCATGTGTTATAGTATCAAAAGGACTTAGTGGTAAATTTCAGAAACTAAAAGGGAAACGCTCTTAGTTTTTCAAAGTCATCTAATGGGGAATATGTTGCTGCTATGCAAATGTCATTGTTGACTTTAAAAAAGCCTTACAGCATGTATTCAGTCATACTACTTATTCATTCCTTCTTCTGTACTAACAGAATACTCTTTGCTTCATGCAAATACATGGAAGAATCTGACTCTATAATCTGATTCAGACAGACAGTACAATCTAGAAACAAATGATATGCTGGATGACTGTTCAAGCTCAAAGCAAAGCTGATCTTGCAGAATGACTGCTCATACTGTGCCAATTTATTTCCAATTGCTAAGTTCTGCTGGAAGAAAGATCAAGATGCACTCAGTGTTTTCTCCTGATAGTAACAATTGGATTGCCACAGGGATGTTGTTGTGGCTTTGAAAACAGGGTGGGAGGATGAGGAGGTTGCTATGAAGGGAAATAAAGATAGTCCATGAGGCATTTCCTCATTAAGCTGTGCCATCAGAAAAGCTCAAGAGTCTTTCTTTGAGTGCTAGAATGGGTCTTTCTGAAAGGTCAGGCACAAGAGAAGCCTGAGACTTTGTAGCACTTGATCAGCCTCTTCCAGCTGGACTCCACCAAACAGCCACTCACCAGAGCTCATCTACCAGGCAGGAAAAGCAGATCTGCACTGAATCGTTAGCCCACCTGCATGGTGTACAATGTCCCTGTCACTAAATTCCTGTTACAGATACTTACATGCTGCATATTTAATCCCTGTAAAATTCCCCTGGAACATTCTATCATCTTGAAAATGGAAATAAGTTGAAACATTTATGGCCATTAGTCTGCTCTATTTCACTTCTTTTTGCAACAAATGGAACTAGAGTAGGAACTGGTATCTGATACTTCTCTAGGGTATTGTTTCTTGCACAGCCCACAGGATGAAATCAATGAGTCAGTGAGTTGTTTTCCACCTCTGTCATCATAGGGATTTACAAGTGTTTCATTAAGACTGTAGGTAATTGTGATACCACAGAACAATGTGTTCTGAAGTGTTGTCGGGCACTCAAAATTGCCAGGGAAATACTGAAGATGTTCAAAAAGAGGTTGTTATATTAGTCAGAATGGGGGTTTATGTAGGTTATTTCACACAGCCTCATTGGCGAGAGGTTATGCAATATAAATCACGGAATTAACCTAATTTTCCTTTCAGTTTAGCAACTGGGATTCACATAATAGTTTCATCTTAGTATTTTTTCATCTTAGTATTTTTTCGTCTGGTAAAATGGGTGACTTATATTGAAATATCAAATCGTAATATCCTCATCTTGATGACATGCCCTGTTCTCCAACAATCTATGTTTTAAGAAAGAAAAACATGCTAAGTGCTCGAGTTCAGCAATGCACTTAACATGGGCATGATTTTAAACCAAGGAGTAATCTATTTAGAGAAATGTGTTACTGAATCAGAACTGCAACATTTGTTTCATATCACCTTTGTGCATGCTGAAGTAATTTTTCATTTTTCTAGTGAAAATTTAAGATGGCTGAACTTCTAGACAAAAGAAACCCGTTTTTTTTTACGTAGGTTACTCCTACTTCCAAATACTGCACCATCACTAACAGAATAATTAACATAGTAGATAAAGGCAACTTGCATGGAAATAATATAAAATCTTTGATAAGGTGATAAATCTTAAACATTTGTAGAAAACATTGCTTTTTCAGATATCAAGTCAAGAGGAAATATTTTTCTAATCTGAATCCTAAAGGAATCAACATGTTTTCTTTTTGCTGACTTTAGTCACTGCCATTTCTTAGATAATACTGTGTGTGCTTATAGATTGTTCAGGAGTGTGAAAAGACCTTTTCAAACTAGTGGATGAAAAAAAAGATCTATAATTTCAGTCTTCACTCTATTTTTCCTATTTGCTGTTTCCTTCCTCTGATGAGGCAATATAGAATTTTTTTATGCTGTAACTCATTCAAGGAATGTAGATGAAATTGTTTTGTCTTCTTTTTGCGTACTCTGATAGTATCATATTTTCTAAATCATACTGGCAGTATGACTGTGTTTCACACACCCACAAGCTTGTTTGTAGTGATAGACCTGTTATAATGCTGCTGCACCCATCCTGTAGAACTTATTCAGAATGTCTTTGGTCCTGAAGTCCTTGGCAGTTTTCTTGGAACAAGTCCTACAGAATGCATTTTTGGGTCAAAGGAAATCAAAATATTTGCCTGGAGGCTGTTTGCCTTTGTAGCTCTTGAAGCTCTGACATGCAGCTGGCTGAATGTAACTGAAACAATGGCCTCTAAGCAAGAGATCACACTATAAACAGAATGTATATAGAAAAAAATGTTGGCTATCAGGCATCAAGTTTAAACTCCCATTAAAATAATTAATAGCTGAAATAATGTTTTGGTTAATAACTGAAACAGTCAATAAAGTATTAGTAAGATAGCATTTTTTAAGTAACTTGGTTTTTTCATTTTTTTTTTTTTTTTTAAGAGTATACATTTAAAATAAGAGCCAAGATTTTCAAAGCTAGCCACCAGCTTGGAAAAGCTCAACTCTTTTTAGATTGCTTTGCAAACAAGGATGTGACTCTCATATACATTGCTCTTTTTATAATCACCTTTCCAAAACAGTGGATAAAAAGTTCCAACACAACATTTTCTCATCATTTTAACTTTTTTTGCTAAAGGAATTTCTATCTGGTATCTGGCAATAAAGAATCAAGTCTAGCTTAGAGTTTACACTTCTGCGTACAACTAGTCTGCAAGAAAACGAGTTGGACATGAAAATGTTTTTGTAGTACCAGGGACCAGACGAGTGGATCTCATAGCTTAGGCCTTCCAACGTTAATGATGCTTGCAGTGCAACACACTTTTCTTGGAAGACATACAGCAAGAATGAACCAGGGAAAAAAGTAGCATAAACAAGGACAGATTAGAAAATACATCTCTGATTGTATAATGAGCTTCTGAAGCATTCAGAAGCTCTTCTAGACGTATGCTTCTTTCTAATCTATTGCTTAAGAATTTTTAAGTGTATTCCTTTTACTGTGGAGGTGTCTTATGAATAGTATTACTATTGAAGAAGAAATCAGAATAGTCCAAGTAACAGAATTATTTTGGTGAGCAATAGTGTTTGTGATTTTTTTTTTGTTGCCTGAGTCACATGAGAATCTATTCCAATATGAATTGACATGTAAGAAATACATAAATAAGTTGAAAATTGGATGTGAAAATGAGCCTCAGATATGTCAGACATCTTATCCACCCATCCACCCACCAAGTTCACCCAAACATTTCCTCCTAGAAAGGGGAATCATATGAAATGGCTTTTCTGACTAGATACATTGAAAAGATTTTTTTTTAATTGTTTTTCATGAGGCAATGGGCCACTTAAATATATGTAATTTCTAGAATAAGATGAGAATAATTTCAGTTGTTCATGTCTGTTTTGGATTTATGAAAGCTGAGAATGGGAATGTATTATAAAATCTTAACAATTCTGGTGGGATAAAAGAAGCAGCTCCTACTTCTAGAGATAATTTTTTTATGACTGCAATATCAGCAGAGAAGGTTGGAGTAATTTTCCTTTTAATTAAACACAAATAAACTATCACTTCTGTTTTTCTGCAATTCCATGCATACTTACCCATTTACATCCTTATAAGCTTAAATACATGCTTGCAGTAAACATGCGTATATATGTAAAGAAGGAGGACAGGTCAATTTTAATGCAAAGGAAAACGATGTGATTTTTGAAATCTTCCTTTTTCACTTGGTTATTTCATTTGCAATTTGTTTTCTCCCTATTTGAATATCTTTCTGATAATGGTACAAAGTTGCTTGCTTCTGTCTGACTGGCATCTTTAGAAGAGCCTGTTTGACAAGCTAGGCCTTTAAAAAATTGGTAACTAGAGCATTACAAACCAGGTATAGAGCTACAAAGGATTCATAGAAGTAATTTCCAAAATTAGGTTTACAGCTTTTAAGTTTTACAGTTTTCTTGCCTTGAGGAGTTTTGTGTTTTGTGGAACTGCCTCCTCAGGTAAGAGTCATTATGAATTTACATTGAGCTTTCTGTCATAAATAAACCATCCCAGGGGCAATAAAAGGAGATAAATTGGAGGGGAGGGTAGGGAATGGTTTTGAGAAAGTACAAACAAATACATGTCTTAAGATCCAGATATATTAGATAACTGTGAGTGTCATAAAATGTGAAATTCAGATAGGGCAGATATGGGGGTTCTGCCTGTTTTCAAAGGTTAATTCAAAATTTAGTGTAAAGCAGCAGCAGAGAGTTAGAATACAGAGTGAAAGGATCTTTTTTTAAGAGATAAGTTATTTCTTTCCCCAAGGTTTTACTTCAATGTATTTTTATGGTTCCTGGGCTTTGCAGAATTAAATTGCATTTTTCTTATTCTTTTCATGTCTGAATAAATTCAAGGTAAGATAACCTTTATGTAAATGGCAGTTATATTGTATTAAGAGCTACAAAGCATTTCTTCAGAGCCGAATCTGCACTCAGGATTCATAAGAGCCTGAAGAGGGATGGTGGGACTCTTGGGATGCTCATTTATAAGAACAGATACAAGGATTATTTTTGTAAATTGCAGTCAAGGCATTGCAGTCAGCTGATGCAGGGGGAAAGGCTGAAGATGAAGCCTGCTGTAATTACTGTATTTTTCTTTTACAAAGTAATAAAGGAGGAGGAAATATTTTTGCATCCATTTCCCTGTGGTGGGTTAACCTTGGCTAAGGGCCAACCTCCCACCCAGCCGCTCGCTCACTCACTGCCCTCAGCAGGACGAGAAGAGAAAATAGGATGAAAAAGCTTGTGGGTCGAGATAAAGACAGGGAAATTGCTTACCAGTTACTGTCATGAGCAAAACAGACTTGACTTTTTTAATTTGGACAGACAGACTAGTTTAATTTATTGCCAATTAAAGTAGATTTAGGTAATGAGAAACAAAAAGAAAAACATTAAAACCACACCTTCCCTCCGCCCTTTCCCAGGGCCAACTTCAGTCCTTCACTCCAGACTCCTCTTTCAACCTCCTGAGCGGCACAGGGGGGATGGGGAATGGGGGGTTGTGGTCAGTTCACAGTGGCTCGTCTCTGCCCCTCCTTCTTCCTCACACTTTTCACCTGCTCTGGCATGGGCTCTCCCCACAGGCTGCAGTCCTTCAGGAAAAAAATCTGCTCCATTGTGGGTTCTCCACAGTCCCTCCAGGACATATCCACCTGCTCTGGTGTGGGTCCTCCATGGGCTGCAGTGGATATCGACTCTGGCGTGCTCCTCGCCATGGGCTGCAGGGGAGCGTCTGCTCCTTAGTGTGGAACACCTCCTCCCCTGACCTTGGTGTTCCCTCTGCTGTTTTCCACTCTTTCTGTTCCCCACTCTTCTGCTTGTGTGGCATTGTTTGCTCTTCCTTATCTATGTTTTCCCCAAGGTGCCACCATTTTGGCTGAGGGGCTCAGCTGTGTCCTGCCGTGGGTCTTCTGGAGCAGGATGGAACTGCTTGTGTCCAGCACAGAGCAGTCCTGGCCTCTCCTCACCAAGGCCACCCCTGCAGGCCCCCACTGCCAACATCTTGACACAGACACTCAGTACAGTCCGGTTCCATTAAAATATTTTTGAATGTAGTGAAGAAACCTTGCAGTTTTATATGTACGTGATACCACCAAAACCCCACCATTGTTAAAATAAGTCTTACAAAAATATGTAAGCGAGGATTCAGTTGACTGTTTCTTAGAGGCTAGCTTGGGTTACTAGACAATCTGGGATGATATGGTTGAACTATGGATGTTGGCTTTTCAGCAAAAGTTCCCTTTTAATTAGGACAATGTTGTGAGTAGAGTATGTAGTCAGAGATAACACTCTTCTCTGTCTTATCCATGGAATATGATTGCAAATGTTTTCATTCCGTTTTTCCACAATTTAGATTGCAAGGAGATAATTTGGCAGAAAGGCCAGAAGATGTCTCCATGGTATCTCAAACGTCTGAGCCAGCAGTGTCAGACTCTGATGGTAAGTTATATAAATATTTCCTGCTCATAAAAAAAACGCCAAACACCAACAACTTGAATTTAAGAGTAGAGGTTATATCTGTAAAAGAAGATTAAACACTTCCAGAGAGTGTTCCTGGGCATTTGAACTCAATCATTTACACTTCAAATCTGTTAGAAGAGCTTCTAACATGGTTCATGTCATAGCCAGTTAGCACTCCAGAATAATTCCTAGGCATATTTTGGGAGCTGCCTTCAGCCAGGATTCATTCTTAGTGGACAGTTTGTATGTTAGCACACTAGTTTGGATATAAAATACCTTAATAGCGTAGACATGGGCTGTTCATTGCCAGTTGGCCTCTATGCCAAAGAATGGTCTTTGAAATATTTAATTTAATACTACAAATGCATCCACAGGATTCAAGTAATATACAATAAAAATAAAAAGTTACATGATTTCTTCCTTGTTTTTAAACTATCAGAAATGCTTCTCTGATCTTTCCAAGCACCACTGACTAAAATTAAAATACAATAAAAAGGTGTTTATACAATAGATCTGAAGAACATTTTTTCTTCTCATACAAACACAATGATACATTGCACTAATCTGCAGTCAGGACACTCAGCCTTATTTCAATTTCTGCTCAGGTTTTTGAACAGAATCTAGTGGAAAAGGCACTTCCTAAGGGATATCTTGCCAGATAATGCCCTCCTTTCCTATGAAAGATTAAGTTGATGAATGTTAACTTTATCTTAGCTGTCACTGGAATGGAGACAGAAAGGAATAGAAATTTGGACAGAAAATCTGCAAAGATAAATCTTTCAGTCCATTCCCTTACTGTTGGGCAGAACCGGCCGAATCTATTAATTGGAGGATTTGATTTGCAGTTTAGTCTTCAGCAGCCACAGACAAGTTAGCTGTGTTGATTAATTAATGCAAAACGTACCAGAACTAACTTATGTTGGTTTTAATTATCCTACTAACTGTCTACTATTTAGTGCTGTTAGGGGTGCTATTAGGTATGATGGCAATCTGAGCTTTTGCTCATCTCTCTTGCCTCATTTGTAAATGAATGTATGTCAGCATTAGTAAGTAGTATGTCTTTAAAGATAAATTTTTCAAACTGGTTTTGTGAAAATGCATGGCTTCATGCAGTCATGCCATTTGTTTTTTCCTGTCATCTGCCATTGATTACTTTATTAAAAAAATGAATAGGAGACTCAGAATCTCAAAATATGATGTTCTTACAAGCTTGACGACGATTGTCAGCAGAGGAGACCCAGACTGGTGACCGCACTCAAGCCCTGTGAAAGGAAGGCAAAATTCTTCTGTTGTGAGAGTAACCCCCAGCAAGGGAGGTGGTGGTAGCTTGTTTGGGATAGGTAAGGGGATATGCAAGCATGAGATTATTGCAGCAGAAACAAGTAGAGGGGTAAGATATACATGTAGGAATAAGTTCTATGGTTTCTGAAACAATTTGTTTTGAACAGATCTCTGCCTTCCTTTTTCCTTCCTGTGTACCCTTGTTCTTGAAGTGGAAATATGCCCACTTTGCCATGCCATCTTCTGAAACTGTAGGCTTCAATAAAATAGTAGACTGTTGCTTGGGGGCAGAGGCACCAGCATTAAAGAAGGTGAAACTGTCAGAAGGTACTGGATGCTGTGTAATAATGAAACTGGGTCTTTCATGGTCACAGAGTATGAAGCACAAGAGTGCTATAGCCATTGTAACTTGGACCATTTTGTATGCTTCTGGATAATCTGTAGTCAGTATTGATATAGAGAAGATGGAGAATGTTTTCCCGAAAATAACACCTCCAATAAAAATATAGGGAGTAAAATTTAGATGGCTAGGTGGGTCAGTGACATTCATGTTGTTATAAACACATCTATCTCATGTCTATGTATATACATAAATCCGTTAGTCATATAGCTAGAAAATAGCAAAGCCCCTAGGGCAAAAGGACTGAGGTCAACAGTGAGGTACTGCCAAACTTCTGTCAAGAGGCGCTCTCAGAAACGTTCAGCCTTTCAAAATATTTTTTTTTTCCTAAAATGTTGGCTAGTAATACATTTTGATTTGAAAAAAAGCACAGCTGGATTTTACAAGTAGGCATAGACTAGAAACAGGCACAGAACTCGGGCAGCTGCCCATTCTATCAATATTTCCTATAAAGGCAGCACATTACTTGTTTTCTGTGCATCTGATATTTATTTTCAATTAATACTATGTATGTGAAGATGATAAAAGAGACTCCTAAAGATATTGTTAGAAAACCCTAAGTAACCAAGGCATCATGTTGCACTGAATTTTTAGTTATGTCCTCTTAAGTATGTATTATATCATGAAAAAGTGACTAACAGGTTTCACGTACCCGGTTTATTTGAATTTATTTTCTGCTCTTACTTATCAGTACCAATGACCTTACTGAGAGAAAACTATGCATTGGGAAGTGCTGATGTAAACCATTCGTTCAAGAATATGCAAGCAAGGTGCTGATGCACAGCAAAGTTGAGAGTAGCTTTCTTTAGATAATGATCTGTTTCTGGGTTAGTGGGAAATTGTTAAGTTGTTAAATCTGGAGCATCTCTCCTGTGGATTTTAGATGAACTAGGTTCAGAAGTAATTGGCAGCACATCTAATCTAACAGCCCTTATAAACGAACTTTACTAAAGCAATTCCACCTAATAAAGTCAATGTAATAGCTTTTGTAAAAAAGATCATCTGCAGCATCAGGCACTATACTGACTCCACTGGCAATCTGGATCTGGTTCTAATTAACCACTACACTGATTTCCCTCTAGTGTAATCCTGCTGAATTGGACAGAGTTGTGTTTGATCTAAGTAGTAAAAATGAGAGATGGGCATCAGGTCTCAAGATCGGAGAATACAAGATGCTATAACGCTGCAGATTCTTTTTACTGTCCTAAACTATACCTTTCAAAATTGTTTCTCTTTCCCATTGGACCACTTCACAGGAAAGAACTCAGGCAAGAATTTAATAGTTAGGCTCTTGTTTTTGATTAGAAGAAGCAGCTTCAGTGACCATACAGCAAATTTCCCCTGTAGATGCCAAGCCTGTCCAGTTTGTCTCTTGGATCAATCATCCATTAAGCTTCACTCTTGTTCTGTGCAGATAGATGGGGAGAACAGCTGAGGCTTCAAAAGATAGACACTGCAACAGGATTGATCCAGTAAAATTCTGCATCTGTCAACCCCCAGCCTGTTTTTCAGGTTGGGAGGATTGTAGATGTCATCTACTACTGTGTATTTTTTTTTTTTAATTTGGATATTAAGAAATAGTATCACTAAAGGATAATTGTTCATTTAATCCCAGTTGCCTGTAAGTACCATAGGACCTTTTTTCACTTGTTTCAGTCTCTTTTGCTGAAAAGCACCTTACCCTTTGAGTGAAAGCCAGGATATAAGGCAGGAAAAGAAGACATTATTGCAAATAAGATCTTTGCAGTCAATGCATTCTTGTAGAAGGAAGCTTAAAATACAATAACTTATTAGGGAATAAACTCTTAATATTGGTTAAATGAGAACAGTAGCACTTCTAAACTTCTAAACCACTCGTCGATTTTTCTGAGAAAAGCTGTTTGTAAAGTGACTTACTTTGCAGTGTAGTATGCAACTCCACGTATTTCTGAGGTGTGGGCAAAGACTTGTTTCTTTTGTGACTCTAGCTGGAATAATATAATTGGACTGAACATGATAGATTATATGGTACAGTGCCACAGTGTGTACATATGGTATTTCCTATTCCATTGTGTTATTAGAGCTACAGATTATGCTGCGATACATAATATTTAATTTGCTAAATAAATTTTACTAAGCAAATTTCACATCAGTAATTCATTCCCTATCAAACAGGAGTCACTGATTTTTATTATTTGCAGCTAGCCAGCTCCTGTTTCTATCCTATAGAAACTAGAAAGTTTCTACTTGAAGAAACTTGAAAAGACTAGGATGTGTAGCTTCTGTATTTTTTTTTTCCTTTAAAGTGCCAATATAGTAGAAAGTTCAAAACAGGCATTTGGATGTAGAGGAAGAGTTTGAAATTAGGGATGTTCAACAGAAATAGCAATGTATGAAACACATATAGGGCTGTTCCAGATGGAACTGCATGACCAGGCTAAAAAATTAATAAGGATGCAAATGCATGGGAATTAGGGTTGAGAACTAGATGGCAGTGGTAAAAATGTGGCATCATCTCCTAATTCCTGAACAGTTCTCTGACCTCAACTTTGCATCATCATTACCTCTTCTTCCTCTGCTTTTATTTGGGTTTGCAATGAAAGTGGTAACCATAGTTCCTGTACTTCAGTATAGTTGTGTCTTTATAGTAAATATAGTCTGAGATGTTGAACACATCAGGGCACTCTGGAAATATAAGGAGCTCCCTGCTAAGTGTCTGAATAACAGCAGAACCTAGGGAAGATCAGGGCATCTTGTTTTCTTAGGCTGCTTACAAACAGTATCTAAGTGCCTAGCAGACTGTCAGGCAAAGAGTGAAACTGCATAGCATGTTACTTGGAAATTGCTTTCTCTGACATAGGTACATAAGTTCTAAGTTGTTACATATGTGTCAGAGGCATTCTAGACTTCTCACCAAGTCATGTTGTTTTACAAATGTGGCAGTATGGGCAAAAATTATAGCTTGCATGGCTTTTAAACATTGCCGGAAGTGACCAGCACTTCTTACTTCAAGGGTTTTAACTATCATCTAATTATTTTGCAGAATTAATTAAATTTAATTTTATTGACTTTATTAAAGCTGAAGATCCACTACTCACTTGTGCGAAGGACAAACAGTATTTAGTTTTAATAGTAAAAATAATAAATAACCTACAAGACACCTTGGCAGCTGAAGGAAGCTTGCTTATCACTCTAATCGTGTTAGAGACACTGTTCCATGTTGCATTAAGCTTATAAATTAAAATCAGACATAAATTAAAATCCATTAAAGTCTAACTGAAAAGCAGTGCATTTACAGAAGCCACATTTACTTTCCCAGCAGTTAGTTTATAGGCATTTTATTTTCAAAGTGACTAATACTTAATTAGAGTGATTTACTTCTCTTCTACCTCTTTGGAACAGCTCAAGTACCCGGGGCTGAAACACTTACGGAAGATATTGATGAATTTCAGAGTGCCTCTCAAGTGACAGGATCTGTAAGTATTTTCCCTTATGGATAATTCTGTAATTTTTAAAAATAGTTTGATAAAAATTAGTTTTTGCATAAAGATAAAAGTTGTGCTTGCCAGCACTGTCATCCTAGGGAGAAAAAAACTTAATTTACCTAACCCTTCTGGATTCTTAGTTCTCTGGCTGTTTTAATTTTTTCATTCTAGAAAGGGTGATATTTTGAAATAAATTATTATAATCTCATACAAAACCATATGTTGTTGGACTTACATGTATAGCTCTCACTGAAAGTGCAGTCACTTTATGCTATGTCTGTATGTTCTTAAATGTTAGTCAACTATCCATTTTATCAGATAATATTCAATTTTACAAAATTAACAGAAGGAAGTAATTCAAACTCTAAATTTCATTGTGAAATATGACATTATAATATCTCAACTATAATTTTTTTTTTGTAACATTTGCTTGGAAACTAATAAACAAGAGGTGTCTATTTAAAATGTATAGCTAATTTACGTATTTTTTTAAAGAATGCAATATTATGCTTGGTAATATTTTCATCAGTTCTTTTATTTTGAAATTTAAGAAAATCTTTGCAGATTTGCAGTTTGCAGAAAATATAACCAGCAAGAAAATAATGTTTGAAAAATTATATAATCAGAATTTTGGCGCTAGTGGTATTGCATCAGAAATTTGAATATAGATTAAAGAAAGGATTGCTTTTTTTCTAAGGCAAATAACTTGGCAATAGTTGTTTGCTTTTGCAAAAGTTTAGACAGCTGTAAGAGGACACATTAATTCCTGTTCAACCACAGCAATACTGGCTTACAGCACACTTTAGTGTTGATAAATAAGTGAAAAGAAGGGCTCAGTATTTGTTAGCTAAGGAAAAAAGGGCAGTATTAAAGAAAAAAGAAAAAAGAAAAAAGACAATGCAGACTGATCCTGCGGTCCTTCAGGCAGCTGATTAAGTACTACTAATAAAGCTAAATAATACTGAACATACAGTATTTCAAAGAGAGTTATCAAAGCAGTTGGCAGATACGGAGTTCCAGATCAATTCCTAAAGCTCTTTGAGAATTTGGAATGCGAGAACCTCACACAGCATTTGCGGATATTGGGCGAAAGGAGTAAGGAGCAGAACTTTAGCTGCCATTGCTTTGAGCTTCTTTCTCAAGCCTCCTTTCTGCTTCACACCAGTGAACAGAGAGGTATAATGAATTTCGCAGCAGTTTCTGAACCCACGTTTTTCTTATTGATTTGGACCCACAGCTACCAGCTTTGATTTATCACTTCTGCAGATCTGTAGCACAGGGAATGAGCAACAAATAAATTTAATTACACAGAAAAATAAAGATACAAGGAAAACAAAAGGTCATTATGTTTATAAGCAAAATCTTGCGTCAGCCTTCAACTCAGTATTTTTAGATATATGCTCTGTGTGTGCAAGCTTACGAATGGGCACATGATATGTACATTTATCATTTAATGCTTTGCTAGTTCTAGGCATAGGAAAGGTTTCCTGGAGCAGCAGACTGCCAGAGGCAGCAAAGTTGCCTGGGCTGAATCCCTGAAAGCCACACTGGCTATTGTTATTGCCAGTGCTGCAAAGAGAAGGCAAGAAGAGCAGTTGCAGCTATGGCTGTGCCCATCCAACCTCTCCCGAGGACAAAGGCAGCTAGCTTCACTTTCCTGAGCTCTGAGAAAATTGCTTTGCCTAAGTTACTAAGGAGCCATAAACCAGTAACTGTTAATTCATCTGCTTTTGGGGTTTTTTGTGGTTTTTATCTTAAAGCTCTTGCTTAAATAGTGTGTAGCTAGCTGACTGTGTACTTTTATCTCTTTAAAATGGCTTGTTATTCAGAAAAAGATTCAGCTATCCAACATTGTATGTTTGTCTGCAACTGTATCTCCTGAAAAAGAAAAAAATCATCCAACAGTTGTTGCCTTTTAGGGCTCTGAAAGAACAGAGATCTGTTCCATGGTCCCCTAATAATTTCCAGTGAGACTTATTCTTTGACAATCTTGGCATATAAAATATAAAGGTAAAACTGAGGTTCCTCATAGGGAGGCTGTGAAGATAAATGCATTTTTGCAATGGATTCCCACAAATCCTTCAAAACAGTAAGAAATATGCCTGTAAAATTACTTCAGAATTGATACCAAAATACATTCTCGTGACTTGAAATGATTTTCAGATATTATATGAGATATGTGATACTATATGAGATACAAGATGAGGGAAAAATAGAATAAATATGATGTTGATCAGACATTTCTCATAAATTGGACAAATTGGTTCATGGTATTCACTCAAATGTGCATATTACATGTAAAAATTCTTGATATGGTTCAAGGTGTGCCATGTTTAATACTGGTACTGCATTCCAATAGGGTAATTTGAGTCTGTTACTAGTTAAATGGCTCATTATCGTAAATTTCTCTCTACTCATGTATATTTGACAAATTTTATTTAAAACTGCCTCAGCCTTCAGAGAAGTGTTTTGAGAAAAATTGTGGGATAAAGCAGCAAAAATTATGCATAAGGATCTTTAGGAAAGAGCTGTGTGGGTTCTTTTTTCATGTCCCGTGTGTAAGTCCAGATGTAAGATCTGTGATGTGGAGACTAAAGCAATCTGGATACCAGTACTTAGAAGAGATAGGCAACATCTATATCTATAACATGGTTCATGTAATTTATACTATGGTTACCTTATGATTTTCTTGTAACATTCTATGTGTTTACTATTCTATTTCTGAAGAATCTGGAAGTTTATATCATTAAACCTTTTTCCTTTAAACCTTTTTTAATAGAATCTTTTGCTATGCTTTATTTTTCATGAATAAACTCGTTGATATTTGAAAAATCGAGAACTTACTTTTTCAGTGCTACACAATTCCAAACAAGGCATATTGAATGAATAAACGAGTAAAGCTAGGAAAAAGCAGTATGAAGTATTTACAGGAATCAGCACTCTTCCCAAGTGTTTTGCAAGGATTCAAAGCGGAAGTAAGCATTCAAAATATCTTTAGAGATTAGGATTTCTAATCCGGCAGGGCTCATTTTCTGACAAATATTTAATGTAACAAAAAGTGCTAGGCAAAATGCAAAGCTTTTTCTTGAGACTTTTGCAGTGTGGTGAACTCAGAGTCCTATTTTACTTTATGTTTCTGTAAATGAGTTTTATAAATATCTGGCTAGCAAGCTTTAAGAAAACACTGAAGTGATACTAGGAAAAAATTAGGTGGGCTGGAATTCTGACAGAAATGGAAAAGTAAGGTATCAGGGGAAGTTACTAAACTTACGGTGACTAACAGAAAGAAAGAGGGCACATGCACCGGGCAATTCACATTGAGTAGCCTTTGCCTTCCCCCTGAATTGCTTCTTTTACCACCTGGATCTAACAGGACTCATGCTTATTGGTTTTTTTATGTGAATCTTTGCATTCACTCATCTTGCCTTGCATGTGCACATAAAAAGGTATATTTTTCTTCACAAATTATCCATGTTTTCCCTAGTGCTTCGAAACTTTTCAGTTGCTTTCCTAGAAGGAACACATGCATGGATTTTCTGTGATAAATACAGAAATTCCTTAATGGTAATTCAATTTGTGAAATGAGTTGAGGCTTCATGCACAAGGAAAAATTAAGCTTTTAATTCTTGCTATCATTGTATGTTGAATACAGCTGTATTCCAGTGATACATGACTTAAATTGTAATTGTTAGAAATTTTCTTAACTTCTCCCGCTATTTTCCCTGGGAACAATACTGAGAAGTAACTTAATTACTTTTACAAGTTTGAGTACAATCAACAGCTCTAAATTACCTGAACTTCAGTATTTAACTAAATCTAAAAATTATTTGCTGGATTTGGGTCACTGTTTAGCATATAGCAGGTTAGTCATTAAAGTAAGTATTTTAAGGTTCCACTGCAACATCAGGAACAACAGCAGTGTGCCTGTGAGGAAGTATGAATAATAAAGGTCATATATATATATATTATATACACAAAATTACTCTGTTCTCATACAAAAGTTTTCAAATCCATGTTGATTTTTGTAAGTAAATTTTGGAAATTCAGGCCCATAAAGTTAAAATTTTAGATTTTAACTTTAAATTTTAAATCTTCTGTAAAAACAATAATAACAGGCAATATTAGATTAGTGCAACTCTTCCACAGCTACTCAAAAACACCCTGCAAAGTGTAAGTTTAATTACTATTAGCTAAATTAACAACACAAGACAGTAGAAGATCATAGTATCAAGGTCCTTGGGAAATAAGTGATATTTCTGGCAAGTAGTTAAGCAAATAGTTTGAATTACATACCTTGAACCTCTTTGGTTGACACCTCCCCTATGTAAAACAAATTCCATAAAATAGACATAGCATTTTGTACATACAGCTGCAGAATAATTATTTCTTTTAAAATTCTTTTTTACTTTGGAGAGCACCTGAAGTACTTAAAATTTTATTTCACTTCTTACCTGTTGGTATTCTTTTTGCTGATATCATGTTGCATATTGCAAAACTTGAGCCCCCTGGCTGCCTGCCTGACCCCTCTGATGCGTGGTGGGGCTGCCCCATCTCCCTCCCTGGACCCCCAGGGGTAAGGACTGCTTCCAGAAAGGCCCCCACTCCTCACAGGTTCAGTTCATCAGCCCCACTGGCAGGCATTGCATGCGGCGCGTGGTTAGTGCTTCCAAGGAGACCTTTCATGGAGCAGAGAGAAGGGCAGATGTCTTCTGGAGTGAAAATATTCTTATTTGAAAATATTTAATCCTCTAAAATGTAATTTTAAATTGAAAGAGTTTTGTGAACTTTTAAAAAAATATGTAAAAAAAAATCAATGTGTGCCTTGGTTTTACCTGTCTAAAATTCTGGTTTCTTGGGCATGACAAATTAAAAAATATTAGTCCAAATAACAGTAAATAAAACAGGACTGAAGCTTAGAAAAAAATTATTCTGGTTACATTTCAGAAACTGAAACAAATGTGATTCCCAGGTGCCCACATATTTCCTTCTTCCCTCTTGTCTGTAAACAGAAAAACTATGTGTAGGTTAACTCAAACTACCATTTTTTTAGTGTAAGGTTTAGCGTAAAATGTGCTGGCTGACTGCCATGAGAAGCAAAAAGCTTGTAATTTCACTTACATGGCATTTCAAGTATAACAGGCCCTAATGTGGAAGGTGGGGAGTAGAGGTGGCTGCCAATATTGCAACAGACCTCTGAGAAGGTTTATTATTTTCACAATACCAAAAAAACATGTTGACTAGCTCACCTTGTGTCCTTGAACAGACTACAGAAGCTGAAAAATTAAACATTTGGTGGCCTCTTACAGAAAACGCATGTTGTGTCAAGACTATTCAAACAAAATATTGCACAGAAAGATCCGCTGCAAGAATAACAGCTGTCCTTGCCAGCTGCTTGGTCAGAATGGAAGGGACACTTGCAGACAAATAGTTCAATAAGGGGTATTTTTTATGTATTTGGAGGGATCTCTGTCAAATGTGTCTATTTAAGATTTAAGTCTATTTAAGATATTTAAGCTATTCAGCAAAGAAATGGTAGGTTATATATAGAAAGCTAAGCATGGTTGTCTTTCTTACAGTAATATCTCTGGAAGTTACCAATAAAATTTGCACTTGATTTAGCTAAACTAGGTAGAAGAAAAAGTTCACTCAAAATGCATTGCATATATTTACAGCTTGCCAGGAACTAACTAATTAATTGGGTTTCACCTCCTTTTCCTCGTTTCATTGTGATCATGCAATTCAGCTAGTCTTTAAAAATGAAGAAGCGCTTCCTCTTGTGAGGTGGGTACTGTTCCCACACCTGAAAAGAGATTGTGTGTGTGCATGGATGTGCATGTGAATGCTGTTTTACTCTGAAGCAGGCCAAAATAACATAGAAATGTAATGCTACATTGTTTATTAACACTTTCTTGCTCAGCAAGAAAGAGTGATTTATTTTCTAACAAGCACTTATTTCCAGATGATGTTGTAGGTAATTTGGAGGTCTTCCTCTTGGCCTTAGCTATTCTGAAATGTTGCATCTCTGTAGAACTCCCCAGGTGCCAGTGGGTATTACACAGCCCATGTCAAGTCAGCTCAATGGTGAGATCAAGACACTCACATCGTCACTGGGGTTTTTTAGGGATAAAAGCTATACTGATGTATGCTGTCAGCCTAACATCGTGCTGCAGATTGAAGCACATATAGCAATCTTGGAAAAACTTTCTTATTCTTATTCCTGAACTCCTTAATTGTATTTCTGTTCCACTGTGGCATTCCCAGTAAGTTATGGTATTTTCCAGAAGTTCAGGGAACCAGTGAGAGAGATTACCTTTAGCTTTATTGTTTGTAATTTTTTATTTTAGCAGTAATTTGGCTAAGTGATCTAAATAAAAAAGCATTCATGAATGTACTGTGTGTGAAGAAATTATGATGATATGTAAAGAAAGCCACTTAAGAAATGGACACATAGTTAACCTTAAAAGTTGACAAATGTATCCTGAGGGCTTTGTTTAAACATATTTCTGGCACAAAGAGACATTGCCTCACCTTCAAAGTTTGAAGGTGATGAACCGGGTCCAGGGCTGTTTCTACAAGTTAGAAAGATAAGGATGTCTTTCAGGAACATCCTCATATTTAGATCACGTTAATCTTGTTAATGTAAATAAGCCATTTGTAAATTTTGTGCTACTATTTATAAAGCTTAATGAACGATCAAGGACAACTGTAGTTTGGAAGATACTAAAGGAGTTGGAAGGACTTCTATGCACATATTTCATACATATATGCTATATTTTTCAACTACTTTCAGTCTACTGTCATTATCATTAAAGCCCAAGTTAACTGACATTAGTGTTTTACCTCTGCAATTCCTGGCCAGCAGACAAAGGATAGGTTTTGGTGAAGTGGAATAAGAAGGTTTAAATAAATGGCTTGCAAGCCTGAGTCTCTTTCTTAAGTGACATATCTGAACTGCTGCCATTCATCCAGTGGAGAGAAGGGGCACCACTGAATTCTGCTAGAGTTGTACAAATTCATTTATCCTTGCATTTGAACTGACATGCTTTGCAAAGCCTCCTTGATAACATCCCCTACTTTCAGCTTGTGTTTATCTTTTAGGAATAAAGCTGTTTCATAAATTGTGTGCTGGAGACACTGAGGACCTCTGTCTGTGTTTATGCATTATTCACTTAGATGAACTCACAGTCTCAAAATGTAAAAAAATGTTTTTTTATGTTAAGTATTATTTAGATATATAGAAAAAACAGTACCTGAGCCTGCCTCCAAAAATGTTGTTGGTTATAGCCCTGAAATATCTAGCTTCAGAGAAGGAACAATAAATGGTTACAGTACAGTTTTAATGTCTTAGTAAACTCTTGTATCTTTTTTTTTTTTCCATACCATTATTATTATTTTCTACCAAGTGAGCGTTTAATTGGAAGGGACTATTTTAAGCACATAGTTTATCATGAAATTAAATTGCTAATATTAAGTATCTCATCTTCCATAACTAGTATTGAAATACTGATCTGGTCTTTTGTGAAGCTATTGCCTGACAAAATGCCATAAGCTTATGTTATTACATAGAACAGAAAAATGCACTGGAAGGGTTACAAAATTTGGAGAAAAAATTCATTCAAATTTACCTCGTTATTTCACAGGCTGTTGGAACCGTGTATCTCAAAGGGAGTTTGAACATATAACAATATGTAATGGTAGAGACGGAATATATGTAAATGTATTTGTTTTAAATCATATGCAAGGTTAATATTTATTCTAAGAAAGTACATAAACATCTGCGCTACATCCAGAACTGAACACAAACTCTGTATGTCTTTGTAGCTGTGTGTTAACAGGATGAAGGCAGACACAAATATTCATTAAATGCATGTGTGTACCTGCTTTTGTGTGCCTGTATGTGCTTATACACGGGCATATCTATATTCCTTATGTGAACTTACATACCATTTTAAAACCTGTATTGAAACATACAAAGGTATTGCTAATGTTTGATAATCTTTGTGATTTGGAGTCTCCTAATTGCAAGTGATTTAATTTAAGCATTACTCATGTTTTTATAAATGTCTAAAGCACTATCATGATGACTACCATTAAAGTAGTTAAAATTCTCTATTTATCTTAGATTCTACTACAGGCAGTAGAGAGCTGCCTTTACTTAGACAGTCACCTTAGTTGTATGTGTCTTATGTGACTGCTGTGCATAAAGGAAAGAAGTACAGTAGAGGAAAAGGCAGAATGTAAGAAGAAAGAGGAGAGATTTGCAGAAGAGAAAGATAACTCCATTTCATTTCTAGAAAATAGGAAATGGAGAATGAAACCCTCTCACCAGGCTAATGTTTGGAGGTCTGTGTTTTTAGGAGGTCAGGGAGTTATTGAAAACCCATAATAATTTGCTCATAATAAATTTGAATAGTCAGAGTTAATAATATTAGAAGAGCTGTTTGGTCTTCAAGTATTACCATAGACCACTGACTAGTTTTTATTCCGTATTTCGTCAGAGTTGTATTTGTGCATGAAATTGTATATTCAAGAAGGATTCATCCTGATAAACTTGGCGATTTTTTTCACCCATAGTCATTACCGAAGTCCTGCTGTTTTTTCCCCTTGTGAAAATATGCACTATAAAATGTATATAAAGATGGCCTTTTTCTGCCATAAAAATCTGGGGACAAGTGTATATCTAGAAACAGATTGAAAATTAAAATATTAGAGTTTTGTTACAGGCTCTATTCCCCCTTCCCATCTCTCTTATTTAGTTTTTTAATTTCATAGGAATTGTTCACAGAATAAAATATTCTTTCATCTAGAGATAGATATTGGGTAACTAATATCTATTAGAAATAAACATTTAGAGATGTGAGTAATGTAATACAGGTTAATATTCTATAGTGACCTCAACAAGCCAGATTGTGACTTGGATGGAGAATTCACAATGAGGATTGAAGTGACAAATACTCAAAATCTCTTAGGGGAACAGGTGAATCAGGTCTAGTGATACGTCTGAAATAAATGTGTTTGCAGGATCAGTTCCACTTCTGAGTAACTTACTGTTTTATTCAGCTGTTCCTGTGTATTTACCCGGGATTAAATACAGGTAACTTTAACCAGAGCAGAACTAGTGTAAAAAACAATAGGCAAATCAAAAAATGTCGTTATTTGCAACAGATTAAAAATGCTGTAAAATATATCCCATATAACATTTTACTTCTGTAGAATTATGCTTACTTTTCTAAAAGGGAAGGCAGCTACAGTGTTTTATTTAGTGTTTATGGTTAAAGCAAATTTTTTGTGAATAGAGATGATATCAAACCTGTATTTTCATGTTCATCCTTTGAACTGTGGTACGCCTTTCCCTATGACATGAGAGTCCAGCAAGAACAGTACCATCACGTGCTGCAGCTATCTGCAGGAACCCACATCTCTGCTGGTGATACAGTTCCAGACTGTCAGACTGCATAGCAGCCGAGCCCTGTACGTCTTCTGTGAACGGTGTCACCAGTTTGGGTCTCCCTCTTCTGCTCAATCATTCTTCTCCCTGAAATTACATCAGCTTAATGTCTTTGAAAATGTGGCGCCTCTCTCAATGTTTGACATTTACCGAAGGATTAAAAAATTAGTAGGAGGTGAATGACAATGAGACCACTGCATAAGCCTTGTTTCTTTAGGAAACCTGGGAAATCAACAAAACCTCCTAGACTACAGATGAAATGTTTTGGTGAGGTAATAATGTACAAATTTATTTCAGATAGGCTGTTAAGAATGCTTTAATTAATATTTTTGTTGGGTTTGTGACCAAGTCTTGCACACTTGGTAATATATTTTTTATGTATTTCAAATAAATGTTAAAAAAAACTTATCAAGTTTTCTCATAGTATGTTTTAAAATCATTTCTTGAAACTGTGTTGAGTGAGTTCCAGAAAATGCAGATAATTTTGAACAACACAGTGACTGGGGAGGTGTTCTGTTTGCTGGCATTCCTTCCAAACTGCTATGTTGCCCTGATGATTTAGTTGCTGTTCCTGAAAGGAATACTTCTTGCAGTGATAAAACAGCACTGGCAATTTTGATTAGGAAATTCTGTGATATTCCCAGAAGTGCTGCTTTGCAGAGATACGGTGCCAAATGTTATGGTAATTTAAAGTAAGTGCAACCCCCACTAAGTAGCTGGAACTGCACAGAGTGTAAATCATTGAAGAATTTGTCCTGTTATGATGTCTCAGCGTGGAACAAGAGCTTGTGTGAAGGTATATATTTGAATTACTTTAGAACTGTCGATTTTAAGTAATGCCTACTATTTATGTTATTTAAGGTAAGACATGATATTTTGCATAAAATGTTACATAGTCTACATAAAAAGCACCAGAGTCAGAGTCACTATTCTAAATGAGGACACCTCTTTTTTTATTGTTTTCACCACTTTTTTATTGTTTTATGTGTAAATGTGAAACTAGATTAAAAGTACCCCGTTTTCCTTTTATCTGTGTAAGTCTCAGACAGTTTGGACCCTGGATGCCGTGGGTGTCAGACCTGGAGGTTCCCCAAGGCAGAAACTCTTAAAGGACTCCTTAGCAGCAAAAGAACTTCAGACCATGGAAAAACACCTAGCTGGTATGTATGATAGCAAGGGGTCATAAAACGCCTAGCAGTACTCACCCATCTAGCTCTGCCAATATTTTAGATGAAGGAAAAAATGATCTATCTCACACGCTGATGAAAACAGATAAAAACTTTAAACCCTTTTTCTTCACTGAAGAGAAACAACACAATTATTGTTGTGTTTGTAGATGTAATGAACTTTGCTGTAATTATGGTAAATACAGTAATTAAACAGTAATTAAACTGTGTTAAATACACTGCAGTCTGACAGCTTAATAACGCACCTTTTCTTTTTTCTGTTTTCACATTTCACCAAGACTTATGCAATAAGGAGGTAATGATGCTTCACCTACAGTTAAGTAATCTTTAGAAAAGGCTGCAGTGGACCTTTACCTTGAGAACAGATTGCTTTGCAGCAACAGCCCACCTTGTTCATGAGACTTCTGGCTAAGTGAAGTCTGTTAACTTGCGTGCAGTGGAACATCTGCAACATCTTTGATGGCGTAACTATTTCTAAAAGGTCAAACAAAAACCCCTTTTTTTCAGTGAAACTATGTTTCAGAGCTCTATAAAAATTAATGAGGGATATCCTAGGATATAGTTTGCAATTTGTTGTTCTTTGTAATCAATACTTCCTATCTTCAGCTTTAGTTATAAGGTATTACACAGACCTATAGCATGATAGTCCTATATTATGCATGCTATTTGTCATATGGTGAAAGCTGAGCTTCATGGGCCAACTGTGAAAAGTAATGCAGAACTGGAACATAAAAACTGTATATGTAAGGTGGAGCAAGAAATAAAATTTATCTGACCCTTCTTTCAAGTTATTCAGAGAGCGAGGCAGAGAACTTACCACTTTCAGTGGGATTTTCTAAAAGACTTTGGACATTTATGCTACCAATAGTACTCATGTGAAAGGCTTGGGAGCTGTATCCTCTTTTAGAGAGAGGTACAGCTGTTATACTTCTGTCTAGGGGCTGTTGCAGCTGAAGTTAAGGCAGAAGACAAAGCTATGAGCACAATGAGGGAAGCTCTTTAGAAAAAGTTTTTGCTCGTGATGAAGCAAGAACTAGAAATTATGGTATCTACAAATGAAGACATTTTAGACGGGTTTTGTTTCTGACAACAGACATACTGTCATTCAATTTTTTTTGACAAGTTCAAGTCACTGTAGCTGTTAGAGATGTAGCCACTGTCAAACTAGTCTGAAAATGCATGAGCCCTCTCTCCAAGCTGGAACTGCCAGGAACATCTAGTGGGAACCAGGAGACCAGCAGGCCAAGCTGTGGTCATCAGGTTTCTGTGGCATAGCAGGGACCTGAGTCCTCCAGAGGCCTCTGCCACTGAGGTAGCACTTGCCTTCCCTTGTGTTGCTGCAGTTGTCACTCAGGAGGGGTCTGGTGAAGATCTCCCTGCTTTGATTTATGTCTTAACTTGTCGCACTTCCATGATTTTACAAGCTGTTCTTGTAAGCAGTATGCTCTGAAACATGCAGTTCCTTTAGATCTCCCTTGACAAAGCTGACAGTAATAACTACCATGTTCAACAGAATATGGAATTTTAAATACTTAATTGACCGTAAGCTAACTAGCTACATTCACTTAGTCTCCGAGATTCAGTCTGCTGTTGTGTGACCTACAAGGTCTTCTCTCTCACATCAATGCTGCGGTTGTCATTTGGCTTTGGGCCCGTTGTTTTAGTAATGCTGTAACATGGGGTTCAGTCGTTCTACCAATCAGTAATTTTTGTCTTCCTGAGAAATTCACAAGAAAACAGCGCAATTATTAGACATCAGACTCTTGTATTCATGTCCTGTTATAACACCAGTGCTGCTTGAGACAATTATTCCCATCACAGACAAGCGTAACATAATTTCCATGAAGAATCAGCTCAGAGGACCTCAGATAATAATGCTGTGTTTTTGCATAGCCTTATTTGTCTCATACATTTGCAAAAGTTCAAGTGTCTCTGATATCAGCAAGTCTCCTTGTTTCAGTTCTCTTACCAAGTGCACTGGAACCTATTAATTCTACCCAATACTAGGCAGTCATTTAGATGCCTGAATTATGACTTGGATTACCTGTGTAATGATGAAATGTGGTCCCCTGTCTCAGATATACCTTCTTAAGGAGCCTGGCTTTCTCTTATTGACTACGTGCTGGATAAAACTCACTCCTAAGACATGGCACAATTTGGTGCCTGTGCCTAAATTAGGGACTAGCACCAACTGCCTCAGTACCTTGATATTTGAAAGCAGCATTTTTACAAAATCAGATATTGAAGCAGTTTTCTTTTCCTTCTCTACATATGGCTTGTAATACTTCTGTCTAAGATCCAGTCTCTTACATTTCTGTGGCTGCTTTATATCCCATTCAAGCGGAGAATATATTTGTTTTGGTAGTTAATTCCAGTATCTTGCCAGTTTGGTTTGTTACACTGATTCTGTGGTCTTTGGATACTTCTGGAATATATTTTATCACAAGAAGAACTGTTAAATGCATACACAGATTGTAAGCGCATTATGAATTGTATCCTTAGTCTGGTATTTCTGATAGGAAAGTAAAATGCCTTTGTGCTGCTCTGTTGCCTGTGTTTTCTTTTCCTTTAAATGACATTGACAAGGGATTTTAAATATCCTAAGTCATAATTCAACTCTGGTATTTACTATGGATCAGATAATACTGTAAAGCTGGAGATGTGTGATTTTTTTTTTTTTTTCCTTTTCTTTCTGGTTGAAAAGCTGATATTGAAGCAAAATAGAAAAGAGGATATGTGCTAAATAAAACTTAATAATTATGCTATGGCAACATGTTAATTTTATGTGGAGAAATGATTAGAATAATTGGTTTATCTGCAGGCTTGCTTACTATATGGAATTAAGGAAACATGAGCCAGAATAAAATGTTTATTTAACTCTTATTAAATCATTCAATATTCAGGTAATTTCTTAGCATACTGAATCATCACGGGGAAGTTAGAGGACTGTAAGTTTGCAAAGACATAGGCTAAGCTGAATCTTTAAAAGCACATATTCCTGATTTCGTTTAAATCAGGTAGCCCACAATGTCACTTATTGGCCCCTGAATTTTTGCCAGGCATCTTACAAGTTCCAAAGTGATTTGTATTGATTTTTTTAAAAGCATAATGGAAGAGTACTTCAAGACATAATTATTTCCAAATGGAAATAAATAATTTTAAGAGGTCGGCAAGGTAGCAATTACAAATATTCTTTACTGTGTGCTAGAAACAATAACTATGTTTTGAAATTTACTAACAGCAAAACATTTCATCTTTAAAGAGTTGAGACACTTTTATCTGAGGCTTTCACAACTATTTCAGTTTTACCAGCTTTTCTAGTAATAGCATTTGAAATGTGTGGAATATCTTGTATTAGACTAGTAACATGAAGTGGACATAGCTTATTTTCCTGTTTGCCAGGTGTTATTATAAAATAAGTTAATGTTAAAGGCAGCACATCTTTAATTATTTTCCATACAGCATTCCTTTCATACCTACTAGAAACACAAGTGAAAGAAAATCTGATTTTCCAATATGCAGTTTAGAATCTGTTTCTTTTAGGACTTTTAGAACCTGAAATTATTGTTATCAAAATAAAAATGAAATGCTTATTTTATATAAGTTCACTTAATAGGTGTTTAAATCAGTAGAGCCTTGCTGATTTACAGCTTCTGGGACTGTGACTTGTACAGTTTAATGGGAAATGGCTTTGCTTTTCTACAGAAAACCAACTGTTCCTATCAAAACCAAGTTACAGTAGAGTACGTGCCCATGAGAATGAAAATTCATAACAATTGTGTAAGACAAAGTAAACTTGAGTAAACTGTTCCTTAAGCTTGACATTAATTAAAGGACTTTCAGTATGTTAGCACCGCTAACCTAAATTCCAGCTGCCCCTCACGTAACTTTGTTGGATGTATCTGATTTAATTCATTAGAAGCATTAATATGATTTAAATGAATTCAGAAGACACTTTTCATCTGTTCTGTTTTTAAATGGGACCTTATTCTTTATGGCTGTGTGAGGGGTAGGGACTGGACCACAAAATGGTGGCCACCTTTTCTCCTTGGATTCTAGATGTTGGTGACCCCGTCACCTGCTGTGGCACTGACAGCAGGCCAGAGCACAAAATTCAGATTCAAACAGGGTCACAGATTCAGAGTGCCAGAGTTCAAGGATTATTTCCCCCAGAGTTTTGGTTGGGCTATAGACAGCGAGGCCAGAAGCAAATATCTTGCCTTGAACCAGTTTTGGGTTGCCCTTCACTGCAGCTGAGGGTGGCAAGTTTAGCTCACTGGTCCATCTTGGTTTGATACTATTGAGAAACTGTGCACAGGCCACAGAGAGATAACTTTGAAGAAATCAGAGGGATTTTTATAGGTTGTATTAACATTCGATGAAGTAGTAGTATTTTGTTTCTGTGGGATAGCTGTGTTTGCAGTAAATCAACTGTAAATAAACTTTGAGGAAATGCTTGTCAAACATTTGAACTGTTAATTCTGATGCCTTATATTTTAAGGGTGAATAGATTTTCTCTGCACAGCTTCAGATTGTCACTTACAATGGAGAAAATCAGTAAGAGTTTTAAACCAGAGAGAAACAGAAAGTGAGTTTCTTTCTTTCTTTTCTTTTTTTGTTTGTGTGTGTGTGCACAGATATTGAGAAGGACCTAGCACTATGGGAAGAAGCAAGACTCTCAAGAAGCCCTAGTATCCAGCATCATAGTTTAGTTACATCTGACCATCAAGGCAATCTTCAAGCTACACAGGGCCAAAATCCGAGGCCTCAGGTGCCAACTCAAATAGGGAAAAACATTCAGCTCCAAGGAAACAAATCACCACCGCTGCCCACTAACAGCAGAATACAGGTCTCCAGTGTTGCAACCAGTAGGCCTCCAACGCCTGGTACACAAACCAACAGGCCACCAACTCCATCGACTCCGGGGAGCAGACCTGTGACCCCGAATAGCTTGCTGTCACGGCCTCTTACCCCTAGCAACCAAGGAAATAGGGAAGGCATCATTAGTATGCAAAGAAGCAGATCTTTGACATCTAAGAGCCAAATGGGGAGGACCCTCAGCGCTGCTTCAGGGCTCTCTGTGCAAATGAGTGGAGACATTGTTGGAACTGTCACTACTCAGAGAAGCAGTTTATCAGAAGTAAGATTTTCAATTTAATGTTTTTGCTATGTTTAAGAGCTGCTCTAACATGAAGACTAGATTGTGTTTTATGTTGAAGTAACATCAGTATACCTAATATAACTTACTACCCTGAAAAGAACTTGAAATATAATGATGAGAAAATTAGCAAGGAAATACTACTCAGCTTTGAGAGGTACGGATTGGAGAATGTCACGATTATTACAGAAATCATACTGAAACACTCATGCCCCCCAAATTTTCCATGAGCTCTGTAGGGTTTTGCCAGCATGATGCATAGCACTTTTACTAGCCTTACAGTTTCTAAAGGTGCATGCCTCTGGAACATTAAACATAACTTTATCTTACCTTTATGATTCCAGGGTATATTTTCCTGCCGCACTGGCAGTGCATAATATTTCCTTGGTCTGCTTTTTATTTCATTTTTTGGACACATTGGAATGATTAGTTAGGCACCACTGAATGGACAAATTTTCCGAAACACAAAACTGAACTGCAATGAGAAATGTTCAGCACCCTTGAATCACTGTCTAGTACTATGTGCATGTTAACTAGGCTGATTCAGAGCATAAAAACTTCCTGTCCCATATTAATGGCCTCTATAGGATTAGCCTTTGTTTAAAACAAAAAAAAAAGTTAAAGTACCTTGTAAATTTTGAGTGGGATTCTCCTCTGCTAACCTTAGCTGCCTTAAAGATAACTTCAGTGTGTAGGCAGTGGAAATAAAAGCACCTGTGAACGAATAGCCCTGCTGTCTATCTCAGATACATGCCTTACAAAGGTGAGTTTTTTCTCAGGAAATGCCAGTCCTTCTATACTGACTCGAGAAGGACCTATATGTCTAGATTGATAATTTTTTAATGGTGGGGTAAGTTGGTTTCCACTATTTATTACCAATCTCTTTGTCATCCATTTGTCAAAGCCTGGAGAGCTTTTTTCCAAGACTGAAGAAAATATCATACCATTAGATAATTGTTTCTGAGAAGTACCATTTGTTTTAAAAATCTGTTGGGTATGACACTTGACACAATGTGTTTTCAGTCTAATGACTTCTTAAAAAAATTTTAAAATGTTGTTTACAATAATATTGCTTAGAGATGCTTGCAGGAAAATTAGAGATTTGATACTTAGTATAGTCTTGCAATTTAGTAATTGGCCTCCATTATTTATTATGAAAGAAAGGAAATGGGGCACAGATAACTCTAAAACTAAAGAATTTGGGGAGGAAATCTTACTTAAATTTGGTGGTGAAAAAAATCCTTATTTTGGTGTTTGAATGGCAGTGCACTAATCCCATCACTCGAGCTACTTCTTCACCTAGAATTGGATATCCAACTTAAAGACATGAGGACTGAAGGTGACTACAGTTCTGTTGAAAGTATCTTCACTGGCAGTTGATATATTTTCAAACCAGAAGTTTTCCATGGGAAAAAATATGAATTGTAACAAATTTCTTTTTTGACAAAAAAACCCCTTTGTCTCCTGTTTTGAGGGGTAGGTGTGTTTGTGTGCTGGAATTTTGTCACCAGAAAATGAGAATTTAAATTCATTTTTAACTAAAAATGTTCAGAAAAAATGAAGGGTTTCATTGTTTCCCACTAAACGCTTTACTCCTCTTTTTCTTTCTTTCTTTTTAAGCAGTCCCGTTCTTAACTGATACATAGTTATGTGATGCCAACTGTAATTGTTGTATAGACTCCTGAAAGTGCCAGTTTGTCCATCACTTCTGATCTTTCCTGTAACAAGGCAGGCAATTAAAATGCTTTCTTCCACAGGCTTTCTGTAGTTATAGTAATAACAACCATGAGTCCCATTTCATTTGCTGTGACTTGTTACTTCTGTTTGCCAAATCCCAAGCTTTGCTGATATCTCTTACAATAAGTGTCCTGTTATACTCCTGATATATGTCTCAAGAACTTTAAGAACTGTTTTACAGTTAGAATAGCATGTCCAGTTTCATCCAGCAAGCCCACTGTAAAGCTGGTATTAAATCTCAGCATTTCTATGTAGGATCTTATCCTCTGTTATAATCCCTTCTAGAAGTGACAAATTCTTTTCCTTCTCTTTGCTCACTGGGTACAATAGTACGTTGGCTGCTAGTGACCCAGCTCAAACCCTATTTATCCTTTCCTGACATGCACAAGTGACCTTTGACTTAATGGAAACTCATCTTGGCTCTGCTTCCGAGGGGAAAACTGCTAATATGACACGTTCATACTAAAGACCTTCCTCTGCCAAGCTGTAAAGGCCCTCAGGTGTCAGAAAGTATCTGATGGAGGTCTGGCCAATCTGCTGCTCCCAGACCCATCTTTGGAGTGTTACTCTAGAGGCTTTGGGAGCTCTTTTAAGCTATCTTTGCCCACTGAAGTGTCTGGTCACTTAGAGAAGTCGGTTTAGACAGAACATACCCAGGAAGTATCTCTGTTCACTGACATTTTTTGCCTTCTTGGAGGTGTCCCCCTATTTGTGGCCATGTGATTTCATTCTCTTGCATCACAGCTTTTCTCTGACCATGGAGACAAATTTTAAAAAGTGAAAGGTGGCCTGGGGTAGGAGAAGAACAACAAAGTTCTATCTTTCTTTGTACTTTTACAGACCACAAACATATAAAACTTTAGGCTGATACTGTAAATTATTTTGCAACTTTCATTGTAGGTTTTGTATTCTCTTCCTTGTGCTGGTTTTGGTGGTTAAAACACAACATCCTGTATAAAAACAGTAAAATAAAAGAAGGGAAATTGCCTTTATTCTTCTTAGCCTTATGGTGTGAACTGAGAATTTCCACTAGGTGTAAATACGCTGTGGTTATATTGCCAATACTATAGAAGATACTATGATAAGATTTTACAAATAATTCTGCTTCCTTACTCTTAAGTGGTGTTACTGGAATTAACCAGTACAAAGTTGATACATATTTGATAAGAATAAGTCAGTTGAAAAGGACATGATTACTGGCTACCAGGAGCATGTTTTACCATAAGGAGCTTGAATTAAAGAATTCAGAAACTGCATGGGTTTACACTGTGTGCTGTCACTTGTTTATTTATTAGGAATTTTAACATCTCTCTCAATGCCTTATGTATGCTTCCTAGTTTGTAATGTGTTTCAGAGTAACATAAAAATTCTAAAATACAAAAATTACTGATAAACACAATTCAGAGTTGTTCTTAAGTTTTAGTAAAGTTCATGGTCTAGCTCAGGGTGGTTTGATCTTGTTATAGCGCAAATCTTAAATAATTTGGCACGTACTTAACATATCAGCTGTTAAGAATGTTTGGGGTTTTTTTAATGCTCAAGACTTATAATGATCTGAGATTTTGTGGACGAGTTTCTGCCTCTTGGCACACATAATATTACAAAGTTCTAACAGGTGTGTTTTATTATCAGCTCTGTTCAAGGCTGAATTGAATTATAGCAAACAAATGCTACCTAGAGAAATGGTTTTATTATCTCTATAAAACTAATAAATCAGGGTTCCAAATCCTTTGGCAGAGATACTTTTATGCATTTACCTTATCCTTTGGTGTTTTGTATAAATTGACAAAGGAATGTTGAATCCTGCTTATCTCTTTAGGATGGATTCCATTAAAGTGACACAATTCTGTGATAGTTATCAATAGCTGTTGAGATGAAAATACTACTGACTCCCTTGTTTGCCATTTCATTTTCTGAACACTTGAAATTTTACAATCACTTTATTTATCCAGATAGTTTAAAGTGTTATTCAGTAATCTTTATTGGTCTGTCATTGTTAACAGTGGGAAATTTCCGTTTAATTGAATATACCATTGATTAACATAAGTTTTCCTTCTACTTACTGGAGTATAGAGCATAACTTGATGTGATGAGGACTCTCTTTTTGGTCAGATACTTCCCTTCTGTTCTGCTGCCTGGCTCAGTTCTTTGCTCTATGTTTTCAGAAGATTAAAAAGTATGCTGATCAATGTGAGAGCCACTCGCTCCTACTGCAAGAATCCTGTTCCATGAACCAAAACACTTTGCTCAGTTTAGTGCTGTAGTCAGCAACCTTCTTGAACACTGAGCGCATTTGAAATGGCAATACATGCGTGAGGCCTGGAGCTCCTGCCTGAGCTTAGTGTTGGGCCATTGCAGCAGTCTTTGTGGATTTTTTAACAGATTACTAACAGAATTAATAATTTACTCCCAGTGAGTTAGATCCTGATTGAACAGCCTTTGTTCTCCAAGAATTGATTTAAATAAGCCTGGTTTCTGTTTTTAAACCAGATAGCCTAACAATAAAAATCATGCTGTAGCGCTGTGCAATACAATTTAACTTTGAATATGTAGATTCTGGTTTTCAGCTGGAGTAAAAGAAGACAGTGCTATTACCCCCCTTCTTTTTCATGTACTTACAAGAATCTGGCCAGTAATTTTATGATATCTGGCCAATGTTTAAGTTCTCTTTTAGAGACTAGACCTGCATGTTTGAACTGCTTTTGAAAATAAAACTATGCATTCCAGTCTCATCTCTCACCTTGAATATTGCAAAGGAACCTGTCAAAGTATTTTATATGTCTGTGTGTGTACGTGCTCACATACATATGTGTGCGTGTGTGTATGGAAAAATATTTTTATATGCACACATATATACATTATATAAAAAGGAGGCAATTGTAAAACATTTTAAAAAGCATATATTCAGCTGTGTATGGATTTTTAACTGTGTAAAATATTTATATTTTGATGCTTAGAGTTTTATGGTATCTTGGAGACAAAAGTTTCCATAGCATTTTTCCTTCCTAGGCTTTCTCCTTTTTCCAATAAAACCATAGGTTCTAAATCAAGTTTCAGGTCCCGGTTCTTACTAGATTGGAGACAGTGAAAGTTCTGACAAATCAAAGCCTTACTTAAGCAAATCATGTATGACATGTCTAGGAGTAGTCCAAAAACTGCAGGGACAGTGTCTGTGTCTCTGCATTTCTAAGATGAGTATGTATATATCTGTGGCTATAGCAGATAGATAGCTAAAGAGACTTTTTTTTTTTTTTTGCAGAATAGATAAATAAATAAGAATTAAATAAAAAATTTTCTAGGGAGCCTGCATATCCTCTACATTCTGTTTTTATTTAACAGCAAGATTTTTTTTTTTATTAAAGGCTTTCTCCTCTCTATTAATTGAGGCTAGAGTGTTTCCTGCAGTCTGCATTTATATAGAACCATTCTCTGTCATTTTATCTAAAATAGATCTGTTTGTGGCAGGATGAATTCTTACAACAGCTTCAGCTTGCTCATCAACCTTGGATATTGCCGAGTGACACAGAAAGTGAAGGAGTGGAAGCTGACCAAGACAAATGTAAGTATATTTGTTAGGACCAGATAACATGTCAAAAGCCTTCAAACTTTTAACTTCTCTGTTTCATATCTTCAAATCCTGTGAAGACATCATGCCTGCTCATAGGAGCTTTTCTCATAAGTACCAATTACTCATTTGTTTGAGGGCTGAACTTTACAGGGTTGATTTACATAAGCTTTCTTACAGTCACTGAACAATGACAAAATGATCACAGACCACAGTTTACTTAGCTAAGTGAAATAATTTGTCCTGCCTGATGTGTTTCAGTAGATGTTCCAGAGAAGTTGCATGAAGTTGAAATAGATACTCTGTTTAGTAAATCCATATTGACTAGCAAAAAAACCTACAAAAACCCCCAGTAGCTCTGAAAAGTAGAGGCTTCCTCCTCAGGCCTGTGATTCCATTATCTCTATTTTGCCTGCATTCTTTTGAATTCCTCTGTATGAAAAAAAAGTTCTTAATCACACAAGTAATCCTAAATATCCTACACTCTTTGAAGCATTGTCTAATCATGAAAGCAAGGGTCAGCAGGATCATAACCTAAATGACAGAACAAGTAACAACAAGTAAAATGCTATAAATTGCAATACATTCAATCTGTAGCAAGTTCTATCTGCCTACAAGCTACCTGTAAATAATCTTGCTGAAAATATTAAACGTTTTGCATTTTCAATTCACAGTAGTTTTGTGATCTGCAAGGGTGAATGTGCAAACTATTTCCTAGCATACTTTAGGTGATATACTTGAAAAGAACAGATGATTTAATCAGCATGTTTAGAAAACTTAATACATGCTACTAAAACTGCTTTGAACATGCAGAGTTAAAATAAGAAAAAGCCAATTTCTTCACAGAATGGAGCAGTTGTTTGAGGGATTAATGATTAGTAATAATCACGCCAGATAAACAGAATATACTTTTAAATTATGCCACTTAAAAAAAATTAGAGTTTTCTATTCATATACCAGTTTCACAAATCCATACATAGCTTGGGGATTGACTATGAAATGTCAGTTTACATACTGAGATACTGAAGAGCACCTGCCAGGTTTTTTTAACACTAGTACAGTGTTAAAATGAAGTTCTGTGTGTCCAGCTGATTTTAGTCCAAAGCCAGTAAGTCCAGTTTGACTTGCACGTCAAACTTTCACTTATTTTTGGGCTCAAGCTCACCTTAGTGGCCAAAGGGAGAGCCTGGTGCCTGCCTTTTCTGTGCACGTGAATTTCCTCTTTATTTTCTGTAATTAATTCACAATCCCACAAACATCGGTAGGACTGGCTGCGCACAGATAGAATGGTACTAATTATGTGATCAGGGAGACTGATGCTTCAGGACAGATCAGATGCACAGCATGGTTCTTTTATAGCTGCTGTACCTGAATTGCATGGGTGTGGGGACTTCTGAGCATCCAAGATCCTGTGCTATAAAATTCCAAGAATCCTGGTATATCATTGTCACTGCCCAGTGTGACAGAGTGGTAAATTATAGATAAAAGTTTTGGTCCTACAACCAGATCAGTAGAGATGATATTTGCCTAACCAATAACAATAACCCTCTCTGTAAAGAAACGCTTCCTAATGTCCAGTCTAAACCTCCCCTGGCCCAACTTTGAACCATTCCCACATGTCCTATCACTGGATCCCAGGGAGAAGAGATCAGCACCTCCCTCTCCGCTTCCCCTCCTCAGGAAGCTGTAGAGAGCAATGAGGTCGCCCCTCCGCTTCCTTTTCTCCAAACTAGACAAGCCCAAAGTCCTTAGCCGCTCCTCACAGGACATGCCTTCCAGCCCTTTCACCAGCTTTGTTTCCCTCCTCTGGACACATTTGAGGACCTTCACATCCTTCTTAAACTGTGGGGCCCAGAACTGCACACAGTACTCAAGGTGAGGCCCCACCAACGCTGAATACAGCGGGATAATCACCTCTTTTGACCATCTGGTTATGCTGTGTGTGATGCACCCCAGGACACGGTTTGCCCGCTTGGCTGCCAGGGCACACTGCTGACTCACGGTGAGCCGGCTGTCGGCCAGCACCCCCAGATCCCTTTCTGCAGGGCTGCTCTCCAGCCGCTCCTCTCCCAGTTTATACTTCTGCCTGGCATTACTCCATCCTAGGTGCAGAATCTGGCATTTGGACTTGTTAAATTTCATCGATTAATCATAGCCCAATGCTCTAATCTGTCTAGATCCCTCTGCAAGGCCTCTTGTCCCTCAATAGTCAACAGCACCTCCCAGTTTGGTATCATCAGCAAACTTGCTAATGGTGCATTCAACTCCTGCGTCCAGATCATTGATAAATACATTGAACAGAACTGGCCCTAGAATTGAACCTGAAGGAACACCACTGGTGACCAGTCGCCAGCCAGATGTAGCCCCATTCACTACAACCCTTTGAGCTCTGCCCTTCAGCCAGTTCTTCATCCAGCACACTGTGAACCTCCTCATCCCATACTTGGACCACTTGTCCAGGAGGATGCTGTGAGGAACAGTGTCAAAAGCCTTAGTAAAATCCAGAAAAACTACATCCACCGCCTTCCCTTCATCCAGTAGGCAGGTGACCTTATCATAGAAGGATATAAAATTAGTTAAACAGGACTTTCCCTTCATGAACCCATGTTGATTGTGTAGTTAACTGCTGCACCCTTTATAGTAGGTCAGTGTTTCTACTAATATAACTAAAGGAGTGGAACAAAAATGTTTGATCAAAGCAATACTTTCTGTATCTGAAATCTAATAATGATAAATGTTATTAAAAATAACAATAATAATGTTATCATTCCCATCTGAGGTTATATGCTAGTGTCATTGGCAAGCAGAAAGTGCAGAACTGCCGCTGCTGACAATGAGAAGCTGCCAATTTCCAGCTGTAAAGTGGAGAGTCAGTGAGGGACTTGGCATACTTGCTGATGCCAGTGCTCGTAGGCAGAACAGCTGGCAAGATTACACATAATTTTTCACCGTAAAGTTAATAAATCTGTGTGGATGTTGTGTGTGTGATTTAGTGTTAAGGGGACCCAGGAGTTCATAATTTATGAGTTCGAGCAGAAGAGCTGCAAAATTAATCTTTACAATAGCAACACCTGTTCTTTGACTCAGCTTTTAATAAATTACATGTGGATAATATTTACCACATTCTTTGACTACTTTGAGATAATAGCAGCCAGGTGTAAAGCTAGTTTTTGGTAGTGGGAAAACTAACCATGCAAAAAGAGAAGCTATGTGAGTCACCTTGAGTTCTTTTAAATTAATACCTTCTGGTTAGTGTTCTACAAGAAAAAGAATGAAAAAATTTTGGGGTAACAGTTTCAAATGTAGTCAGATGTAAGAGTTTAAAGAGGCTATTTGCAAAGCTGAACAGAATTGGGTCAATTTGGCATCTTAACATCTCCCAACAAACATCATTTGCAGAACAGATACGACAGCCCACATCTTGTCTTATGGAAATGAGATCTAGGTTCTCAGTTCTTGTAGATCAGACTTTACTTTCTAAATCTTTCTGGCTCTCTGACAGCATTTTAAAAATTTACGCTTATCAGCAAGATCCCAAGATAACTAACTGGAAGTCAATCATTTTTAAAGCTTCATACCAATTATGACAAAATTTGAAATCAAATAGGTACTTATATAAAAGAGTATAAATACTTAAAGCTTGAAAGATTTGTTATGTTAAAGAAGGAAAGAAAAACATTTTTAAGAAGCATTGTTGATTTTTTTAGCATACCGTTTCCTTCTTCCTCTTTATGTGCTTAATTAAGTTTGTGGCCATATGTCAGAGAAAGAGATAGGTGTATTATTATTTGCTCTTGTAATGTAAATTTTGTTATTAAGAAATAGGAACAAACACATGCTTCTTTAAGAACTACTATAATTTAGTAACTAAATCTCTTCTTGCTAAATGTGTTCTCCTTTGATACTCTGTACACACTGAGCAAAGAGAAGTGAAAATGGCCAAGGCAATATGATCCAAAATCAAGGGTTTGTGGTTCTTTTTTGAATTTAGCGTCACTAAAAAGCCTGTAGACAGGGCCTGATGTGTCTTCCTCCTCAGCTGTCATTCTGAAGACAGTTCCCTATTATTACCTGTAGTAGTTTGCTTGTGTGCTGATTCTCTGCAAAGAGTTTTCAGAGGATGCATAGAGATCATTCTCAGAAAGAGGAGGGATCTGGAGAAAATATTTATCACTTCCACAATACTTAAGTTTGGTGGGAGTCCTTTTATCTGGCAAAAATAATTTTCTTCTTTATGGGGTACTGATGCAAGGAAATAGAAGCGCTGCATCTTCAACCACCAGAGCATTTCTTAGCCAGCTTTTATGAGAAGAAACTTGGCCTTTCAGGGGACTGGCAAGAGTCAGCTTGAATTTTCCCTTAAGAACAGGTCCTACAAAGACTGCTGGTTGGAAATTTCTAATGCATCACTAGCTTCCAAGAACCTTAAAAAGACAGTCTTTTGGTGTAATTTGACCTACTATCTGTAGTCCTGGCATGGATTTACTCCCCAAAAGCCCGATTCTGCTTTCTTGGGTGCCTCACTCAAGAAGTAACCCAAACAGCAGATTTCCCTGGGTCTCACAGTCTTGGACATACAGGATCCCTACCTGCAGTCAGTCCATTTTGCAGATGTACATGATAGGTGAATAACATAGATTGTTAGTGAACTTGCTACTTGGTAATCCATATTACAGAATCACAGAGGTCACTAAGGTTGGAAAAGACCTGTAAGATCATCAAGTCCAACCATCAACCCAACACCACCATGCCCGCTAAACCCTGTCCCACAATGCCATGTCCACATGTTCCTTGAACACCTCCAGTGACGGTGACTCCACCACTTCCCTGGGCAGCCTGTTCCAGTCTTTCACCACTCTCTCAGTAAAGAAATTTTTCCTAATATCCAGCCTGAACCTCCCCTGGTGCAACTTGAGGCCATTTCCTCTTCTCCTGTCACTAGTCACTTGGGAGAAGAGACCAACACCCACCTCTCTGCCACCCCCTTTCAGGTAATTGTAGAGAACGAGAAGGTCTCCCCTCAGCCTCCTCTTCTGCAGACTGAACAACCCCAGTTCCCTCAGCCGTTCCTCATAAGACTTGTGCTCCAGACCCCTCACCAGCTTCGTCGCCCTTCTCTGGACACGCTCCAGCACCTCAGTGTCCTTCTTGTAGTGAGGGGCCCAAAACTGAACACAGTATTCGAGGTGCGGCCTCACATGTGCCGAGTACAGGGGCACGATCACCTCCCTACTCCTGCTGGCCACACTATTTCTGATACAGGCCAGGATGCCGTTGGCCTTCTTGGCCACCTGGGCACACTGCTGGCTCATCCTCAGCCGGCTGTCAATCAACACCCCCAGGTCCTTTTCTGCGGGGGAGCTTTCCAGCCACTCGTCCCCAAGCCTGTAGCGTTGCATGGGGTTGTTGTGACCCAAGTGCAGCACCTGGCACTTGGCCTTGTTGAACCGCATACAATTGGCCTGGGCCCATCGATCCAGCCTGTCCAGATCCCTCTGTAGAGACTTCTGACCCTCGAGCAGATCAACACTCCCACCCAACTTGGTGTCATCTGCAAACTTGCTGAGGGAGCACTGAATCCCCTCATCCAGATCATCGATAAAGATATTAAACAAGACTGGTCCCAAAACTGAGCCCTGGGGGACTCTGCTTGTGATTGGCCGCCAACTGGATTTCACTCCATTTACCACGACTCTCAGGGCTCGGCCGTCCAGCCATTTTTTACCCAGTGAAGAGTGCACCTGTCTAAGCCACGATTTGCCAGCTTCTCCAGGAGAATACTGTGGGAGACAGTGTCGAAGGCTTTACTAAAGTCCAGGTAGACAACATCCACAGCCTTTCCCTCATCCACTAGGCGGGTCACCTGGTCATAGAAGGAGATCAGGTTGGTCAAGCAGGACCTGCCTTTCATGAACCCGTGCTGGCTGGGCCTGATCCCTTGGTTGTCCTGCACATGCCCTGTGAGCGCCCTCAAGATGAACCTCTCCATAATCTCCCCGGGCACCGAGGTCAGGCTGACAGGCCTGTAGTTCCCCAGATCCTCCTTATGGCCCTTCCTGTAGATGGGCATCACATTGGCAAGCCTACAGTCATCCGGGACCTCCCCCGTTAACCAGGACTGTTGATAAATGATGGAGAGTGGCTTGGCAAGCTCCTCTGCCAGCTCCCTCAGTACTCTTGGGTGGATGCCATCAGGCCCCATAGACCCCATAGTGTCCGGGTGGCTTAGCAGGTCTTTAACTGCTTCCTCCTGCATCATGGGGAGTTTATTTTCCTCTCCATCCCTGTCTTCCAGCTCAGGGTACCGAATACCCTGAGGATACCTGGTCTGGCTATTAAAGACTGAGGCAAAGAAGTCATTAAGTACCTCAGCCTTTTCCTCATCCTTGGTGACGATGTTCTCCCCCACATCCAATAAAGGATGGAGATTCTCCTTGGCTCTCTTTTTGTTGCTAATATATTTGTAAAAACATTTTTTGTTATTCCTTACGACCGTGGCCAGATTGAGCTCTAGCTGGGCTTTTGCCTTTCTAATTCCCTCTCTGCATGACCTAACGAGATCCTTGTACTCTTCTTCAGTTGCCTGCCCCTTCTTCCAAAGGTGAGAAGCTCTCCTTTTTTTCCTGAGTCCCAGCAAAAGCTCCCTGTTCAGCCAGGTCTGTCGTCTTCCCCGCCGGCTCTTCTTATGGCACGTGGGGACTGCCTGATCCTGTGCCTTTAAGATTTCCTTCTTGAAGAATGTCCAGCCTTCCTGGACCCCTTTGCCCTTCAGGACTGTCTCCCAAGGGACTCTTTTGACCAGTGTCCTGAACAGGTTGAAGTCTGCCCTCCGGAATTCCACGGCAGTGGTATTGCTGACCCCCCTCCTTACTTTGCCAAGAATTGAGAATTCTATCATTCCATGGTCGCTAAGCCCAAGACGGCCTCCGACCTTCACTTCTCCCACCAGTCTTTCTCTGTAAAGAGCAGGTCAAGCAGGGCATCTCCCCTGGTAGGCTCACTTACCAGCTGTGTCACGAAGTTACTGTCTTCCACACACTCCAGGAACCTCCAGGACTGTTTCTTCTCTGCTGCGTTATATTTCCAGCAGATGTCCGGTAAGTTGAAGCCCCCACAAGAACAAGGGCTTGTGATGGGCGAGACTTCTGCCAGTCGCTTGTAGAATGCTTCGTCCGCCTCTTCGTCCTGGTTGGGTGGTCTATAACAGACACCCAGCAGGATATCTGCCTTGTTTGCCTTCTCCATCATCCTTACCCATAAGCACTCGCAATCATTGAGGTCTATACAAACAAAACATTCCCTAACATACAGAGCCACCCCACCACCTCTCCTTCCTTGCCTATCCCTTCTGAAGAGCTTATAGCCATATTAAATGTATATCTATGTGTATATACATTCCTTTGCCCTAATCCGCTTAAGGCATGTCAGTTTCTGTAGTCAATGGCACAGTAAGTGGTACGGCTACTATCACTTCACTCTAACTTCAACTTGCCAACAGGAGCACTAGATGCTCATTTTTAGCTCAGCTGATCTGGGACAAGGCTTGAACTTTCACCTGCTGACCTGTGGCAAGAAACTTAAATGTTTTGCCACTATACACCTGAAAACTCTTTTCTAAGGTTTGCAGTGGAAGGTCTACTGCTGATAAATCAAAGCTGATTGTTGGGAAAAAGTGGGATTTCCATTCCATTCATTCTTGCACTGGTCTTGAAACTCTGCTGATGACTTCAACAGGTATTGAAGAAAACCTTCATTTTCCCATTCTGCACAAATGTCCACCTAGGTAAAAAACCCAAAGAATGAAATCTTTTTGTAGAATCAAGAAATTCAGACTGTGTTCCAGCAGAATTCCAAACCGTACAATATTTGTCCATGGGTTAAATTCCTTACACTGAGCAAATTCACGTGGCTAAACAGTTAGTTTTTCATAATTGTGAAGATAAGCATTTCTAAGATTTGGAAAATTGCTTGATCAGAGCTGATAATAAGGAGTTTGCTGCTGGAATATTTTTGCTGTGAAAGTTTCCTTTTGCTAGAGCCAGGTGCTACTCAGTATGAGTAAGAATGACAGAATCAGGCTTAGTGCAGCAACTGTTGATTGCAACCTTTATGACGTTAGCACAAACACATTCCATTTCTGTCAGTCAAATTCAACTGTTTGTATTTCTGTCCTGCTCTGGTGGAGTATAGCAGTACTGGAAACATCTCTTCCAGTGGGTATGAGTTTAGGGCAAGGCTAGATTTGGTTTCTCTAGGGAGTAAGGTAGTTATGAGGCATTGCTCAAACATATTCGTCAATTATATGTCTGGTTAATAAGAAGAAACTATTTGTAGTTGGAAATTTTTCCCAGGGAATAGTAAATTCACTATAAATATGCCCTTTTTTGTCCCAAAAGTGAATCTGGATTGAACTTCTGGGAGACTTTAATTCCAGATTCATGAATCTTCTGGAGAAAGTTATTGGTATCTTTCTTTCATTTAATATTTCAAGAGCGGTAATATAAACTGGAGTAAAAAAGTCATCTCTCCCCATCCCACATAACCTTTCTAAGGAGTGTCATAAAGCTTTTGTCTTCTTGGTGTATGAGTAATTTTCCAAATTTCTCCAGTGTGCACTTATGTATGTTAAACAAGGTAACGTCTCTCATTCTCTCTACCAGTGGCAGTGGCTTAGCTAGGTATTTAGCTTGAGACAATTCTATGTCCACTTCAGAAATTGGATACCAGTAAGGATTGTGTTCCTGTAAACAGAATTTTTCCAGGCCTGTTGGATGGTCTTGGCTGAATGTCTTGTGACACCCATAGCTGAAGCTGCACCATTTCATGTAACTGCTTTTTCAGTCTGAAAATGAGAGCAATTTTCTAGCGTGGAAACTTACCCACTTGGATTTAATTATTTATAGAGAGTGAAACAGAAGTAGAGATTGACATTATTTCTACCAGAAGTTAGATGACTGTTGGATAGTGAGGGGAGAGTTCAAATACTCAGGGAAAGTTGGAACTAGACTCAAGATTCCTGTTTTTTGAGTGGATGTGCTTAAATACAAAGCTGCCATTATCTCCTTATACTAGTAAGGCTTTAGCTCATGCCACTTTATCTCTACTGACTAGTATTTGGTTTCATCTTGGAAAACTTTGCATTGAACTAAATATTTGTGAGAAGGAGGGAATTTTCCATTGCAGTGAGGAAAAAAATTCTCAAAATTTGTTTCAGTGCAGAAAGCTGTTTTCAGCTTCCCAGCCTAAGGATATCTTTTTCTGCAACTTGCATTATTGTGGTGAACTTGGATTCCCAAAGACATTTAATGTAATAAAAAATGACACTGTAATTTAAAAAATGGCATAGAGAATTATCAGGGCACACATTAGGTAAATTAAAAGCTGGCTCACAGAGGAATCAAAAACTAGGGTTTATAATGGGAAGATGTAGATGAATGGGGCTCATTAGGGTCTGATAGGTTTGGATAATTGGTGGGAAGGACAAGTTGAAGTTATTAAATGATATGAATCCCCTGGTATAATGGCCACATTCCAGTAAAATGCACTTTATTATAACCAGATGAAAAATATATTTGAACCAAATGAAATATATCTGGCACCAGAGAAGCATATCTGTCTGCTGCAGAATAATGAAGCTTTGTCCTGGAAAGCAGTGACCTAATGGATTTAGGATGATCATTGAAGATCATCTCAGTGTGAGCTCTCAGCATAATTCTGTCAAAAAGAAGAGTAGACCATTCCTTGAATGCCTAAAAAGTTAAGTAGCGAAATAATTATTCCACATCGTATCAGTAAAAAACTGTTGTTTTGGTGTCTTGCCATCAAGAAAGATTGGAATTACTTGAGAGATTTCAGAAGATGATTAAAAATGGCCCAGGGTTTGGGAAACCCTGTTAGGAGTTTGTCTCACCTAAAGGCATTCAACTAGGAACCTCGGAGATGACTTGGTATCTGTAGGTAGACGTTTAAATAAAAAAGATTCAACTCATCAAACTGTGACAAAGGAAATTAAATGCTATGTCATAGCAACCAGGAGCCTTAAGCATTGTAAGCAAAAGTTAAAGGAGGCAATGAACTTGGAGTCGTTAACACGAGGTGATAGGGCTTTCTAAATGACGTGTGAGAGATAATCCAGCAGGAGATTCTGTGGGCTCTATACAGGTATACAGAGGTCAAACTAGATGATCACAGCAGGATTTTTTGTCTTGGTGTCTATGAATATACTTACTCATTGCCATAAAGAGCAGTCTGGATGTGCAATTTCAGTTGTTTTCCTGGACACTACATGTTAGGCATTGATAAATAGGTGCATGATATAATGATCATGATTCTGCATTTATGCTACCTGTTTTCTTGTAAACCCTTGAAAATGTGCATAACTGTATGTACATGTAAACACATTTTTGTGATTTTTATTCTAAGGTTTATTCTAGTGATTTTAAACTGCAAAGCTCCCCCCCAGTTGCTTTTATTATAGTAATTTAGTCCTTGGAATATAAAAATCATTTACTTGAGAAGGCAGGGTGCTCTGGATAAAGCAATGGCTGTCCTTAGTGATCCAAAAATATACACCTGGGAAATATATGATATGACAGTTTGGATTAATATTGACCATAACAAAGTTATTAATAAAATACTGTTAAACTTTACTGTGCTCTAGATAGTCATTGAAGTCTGTAGATGTCAAAGCACAAAATATGTTCATGCTAATTTTATCTATGTGAATGTCTGATATTAAATGGCAGTGTATATAATAGCAGTGATATAAGTATTTTGCTTTTCAAATATTTTTTTTAATTCAAAAAACATTTGCAAATGGAGTTCTAAGCTTTCAGGGAAAAAATATTGGCTGTCCTTAATTTTTGAATTCCACAGAGTTCTGTGCCTTGTATAAACCACTCTGGATAGATATACAGGTAAGTGCAACAGATAATCATCTATGCTCATCACTAAAGAATTGTACTAAGCTTTATTAGAATTTTGTTCCAAAATAAGAATATAAACATATATTGATTAACATATGTCACAATAAAAATACTCCACTAGTTGTATATTGATATAGTAGGCTATATATATTGATACAAGAACTTTGATTTGAATCACAAAGTATATTGTATGTGTTGAAACACAGGTTGTTTAATACTGTGCAGTTAAAAGATCAGTTTAAAAGAACATAATAAAAAATAATAAACTTCTAGGAAAGTAAAGCTCTTCTCTAATATTAAAGAATTTCAAAGAATAAAATAAACTAAAGCTTTTACTGACTCATCACGGACAGCTAGCCATTATAGCAAAGAAATGTAACTTTTTAATGGGAATGCAGCCTAATTTGCTGCATGTTGATGAATTAACTTTAATTAAATCACTTGATTCAGTTTTGATTATATCAGATTGATCCATCCCCTTTTAGACTTTGCTCTTCCAAAACACTTGTTGAGTAAAGGTAACTTAAATGTAGCTCTTTGTGAAGGCATGCAGTGAACTGAGAACTGATCTCTTTGAAAAATCTCTGAGTAAAAAGAGTATTTTTACTCAGATAATTCAGTCTTGTGTTGTTGCTCAGCTCTGTGGCTACCCAGTGTTTGTGCTGTGTGAATCCGGAGGAGCTATGAAGAATATTTGAATCTGACAGTGGTGAGCTGAAACTGCTTCAGCTGGCCTTTCAACCAAAAAATGCTCATGAAGCAATACCCCTAGGGTTTTAGTAAAGACAAGTGACTATAACCCTATGAAGATTGTCAGGTGCAAAGTCATCCTATGGAACTGTGTTTGGCCTTAGAGGGGCATATTGATGAGCTGTTTGAATGCAGGACTGCTGTCCAGACTTTCCAGTTGGAAGGAACTGGCCATTTCATGTGTCCTTCATAGTACAGAGCATTGGAAGGAGCTAGGGACCAAATTATGCTGATGGGCTCATTCTTTTATGCCTTTCTTGATTCCTTCGTTTGCTGTGCTGGCTGAGTGCTTTCACTACAGGCCCAGAAGATCTTGCTGCAAACCTACGCGTGCTTTTTATTCCATTTAATTGGCCCAACTTTCTTCAAGAGCTATAAAACCCATTCACCTTTCACCAGTGCCTTGTGTAGTCATTTACAGCAGTGAAGAAAGAACACGAAGTAGCCCTGAAGTACTACCAAAGCACATTGGTCATGTTCTACACCTACTTTTCACTCAATTTGTTTGAATGCAAATGACCCCATGAAGTGCAAGACCCAGGGAGCAGCAAGCAGGGAGTCCATCCTTTTACATTAAAGAAGGCCTTGAAAGGCTTTTGGCTCCACAACTGACTGATTCAGCAGAGGGGCCAGATTGCTGCAGAAACCAGGAAAAATATAGAATGCTTGACTGTAATCCCAGGGTGCAAAAATGACCAGGAGGTGAAGGATCTATGAAAGAAATCTGTTTTCTTTCTATGGCCCAGTATTCTCCAAGCTCTAAAAAAAATTAACGCTCCTTATTATCCTATTGATGTAAATGTGTTTTACAAGGCTGAGATTTATTCTAAGACAAAACTGTAGAAATTCCTCTTCTGTCATGAAGAGGAAGGATTTAAAATTCAAGGAGGAAAAGCTCCGTAATGGAAAAGGTTAAGATTTTGTGACATAATTACGGTGACTGTTCTTGACCCTGTCAGGGAGAAAATCCGTGAATGTGGAGACTGGGGGAGAGGGAGAAGAGAGGAGGGTTGATCCTTGGTATGTGACTTCATTTTGGTTAAATCTTGTTTGGCAGTGCGTAGTGCCAGTGTGAGTGTTATGGCAGGATCTGGGCAATGCTTATTTTCTCCGTGTCTTATTTCCCTGACCTGTGAAGTGGGATGATAAAATGTGATAACTGACAGCAAAGCTATGAGAAATCACCAGTTAATGTTTCTAAAATGTGTCATGAGTCTGGGCCCCAATTGTAATGTCTATCTGTATTTCTTTCTGGTGTGCTTTCACTAAATTTAAAATGGCTGTAGTTTTTCAGTTATTTTCCCCAACTAATTCAGTAGTGACATCCTGCTTGTATTAACTACTTTTAAATTATTGTAATTAGCTTTTATATTGGAGAAATCAGCCTGTCAGAGTATGACTCGTCTCACCTACTGTCAGCTATATAGAAGTGAGAGAGTCTAGTCCAAGCTATTTGTTCTCTGAAATAAGGAGAGAAACAAAGGGACCTCAGAGGACAGCTAGAGATCTGTCTTACTGGGGGACTGAGACAGGTACACAGAATCCCATCACCCCTTCAGGGTGTTCTTCATCTCTTGCATCTCCACCTTGATGCTTCTCTATCTCATGCCAGCTGAAAGTTGATTTGATCTTGCTAATATGGTTTCTCATCAGTCAAGAATTCCATGAGGGATATGGGGTAGCATGGAATACATTTCTGGCTGGCATCCCATTTCCTTCTGCAGCTCCACAGTCCCTGGAGTTTTTGTGGGTAACAGTCACAAGAAGAATCTGCAAATGAAACAGGCTTACATATATTTGCTTTTCTTCCCCCCCCCTTAAGACAAATTAGTTACTTAAAGATCAAACTGTGACAATGCTTGAATATCTGCTAAATGAAGTGCCTCCAAGGAAAACAGTTGTTAAACATCAGGTATAAACGACCAAAAAATGCATACAAGGTTAATAAAGGATAAAAACTGTTGCTAAGATTTCCTACGCTTTATTTCTTTTTTTTTGATGCAGAGGTTTTCATGGTATGGACCTTGCTTTACCGAGTATCAGTACAGTATCAGATATAAAGTCCAGGCTTATCACCTGGCAAAATGAAACTTAAAGATCTTGTTCCAATTGTATTTAATTGATTAGCTGGAGATAATGGGAAAAGTTCATTCCTGCCAAGTTTCTTTAATCTCCCAAAGAGGGCTGACATATTTATATGTCCAAAAGGAGTGAATAAATGTGGAGCTGCTGTGCCTGATTTCCTTCAGTGTTTAAAAATGGCAAGGTGAAGGCTTCTAAGGTAACATACAGACCTTTATGCATTCAGCTGTGTAATTAAATGTAGTTTTGGTGTTTATTTCCAGTTTATAACTTAGATTCTCTAACTGGATCCATGTAACGGATTATATCCTTTACAAACATTTGGGGAGGGGCAGGTTGTGTTACAGTCAGCAACATTTGCGAAACAATCTATTTCAATATGCATGTGTAAATATTTGTAAAAGCTAAATTTCCATTTTGCTTTGGGGAAGGTTTTCAACCTGAACACAATCAGAAATTAAAACATTGCTATCTCAGCTTATCGGATTCATTACAGCTGCCCATTATGTTTGATGCTTTTTGCAACACTGGTCGTTTTTTGCAATCTATTACTACTATTGAAAAAGAAGCAGCAGAAAACCCCTCCAAAACACTGAATAATTGGAAGAAATAATATAACTAAAGAAGCTGTGATTTGCTTCAGAATATTTTAGAAATAAAAACGAATTGGGATTCATCAAAATACTGATGAATGTTGCTTATTTAACTGTGAGCTTAGCATTATGGAAAACTTTTACAAAATGCAAACACAATGAAGGATTAATTTTCCCTTTTATCCTATTTTTGTGTACATTAAATATTAGCCCTAATTTCTGTGTTTTTCTGTTTGATTTCACAGGTTTGTGAAATCATTGGGATTGTTGAAGAACAATTTAATAAAAACAAAATTACGGTGATCAAAACTACACCTGAAAATTTGCTTTAGTTTATACATAATAATTTTAAATAAAGTTATTTTTCTAGTATCAGCAGTACATAAGTGGAACCGCTCTGATATGTGGATGCTTTAATGCACTGAATCAGAGTATTTACTGTGGTACAGTGGCCTTAGGAAAGAAGGGTAACTGTCACCTTTTAGTATGAAGTTAGTGTAATGTTTTTGTTTAGTTTATACCCCTGTTATTTTGGATTGACATTTGATAAACTAAACTCTGCCTGACCAAAATAAACTTTACCTAGGGATTTTACGTATTTTAACTTGTCTAGGGTTTTCTACTCCTTATATTTTTGTAATTTTACTCTTTTTTAGATTAATAAACATTAAAGTATTCGCCCACATCTGCCAATGTGTATGTCCCATTCAGGTCTCACAGAGAACTGGCTGTTCACTCATAGTCACCTGCAGAGAGAGGTCAGGAGGGGGAGTGAGTGAAAGAGTATGTGTGTGGGTAGCAGAAACAGGTGTTGCCCGTGCCGCATAGCTTTGTATTGAGTTTATCTACTTTGATCTTTAAAATAAATAAAGACTCTGTTAAAAAGGGAACATATCAATAAGGAATGGAGCATGCATGCAGAAATAAAGCACCTAAAGGAATTTCATATATATGATAAAGCATTAGTTACCCATATGGATTACCGAAACAAATCTGCTGTTTAAAATAAGCTAACTGGTGTGTGCTGTGTGCTTGGAACTTCAGAAGATGCTTTTGCACAGACATCAAATGAAGGGATGTGGCATTTACTGATTTCATTTACCTGTTAATTCTGTCAAGTGTGTTCTCAGTTTCCTTTGTCTTCAACTATGTACGCTTGGTTCCTGTATATTAGACATAATAATATAATGAAATTGCTTGCAACTATTAAAAATACAGTATAACAAACCATCTATTTGTTTAAGAAATAAAAATGAATTGTCTGTCATGAATGTTTCATAGTGTGAACTTTTTTTGCTGTCTCACAAACATACAGTGCTAAATACACAGGGAGTGTGTGGTCTGTCTTAGTCACGAGCAAGTAAAATGGACGGTAATATTGTGATGAACAAGTACTTGCTGTATGTATCGTCATAGTGTAGACTCCCCGTATGTAAAATGTTTAGTGTACTGGAAGCCCATGGGGATAGATAGTCCCATGAAGTTCATTTCAGGAAGGGGCTTCATTAATTTGTCATCAATAAAGATAATCTGTTGTGCAGTGTGTATTTGCAAGATACTTGAACACTCATTTGCGTATAGCAGAGCATATTATCACTGATATGCTGTATTTAGTCACTTGTGCTCAGTAAAGCATTCTTGTGAAACTAGTATCTCCTTTTCATGGGTTTTATTCTTTGTTAGTGGCCTGCATTTCACATTGTGCCCTGACACTACTGAAAAATGTAAAGTAGGTTTGCCTTTTTTTCTTCTTCCAGTTGCTTCACTGATCATCTGTTAAGCTCCATTCTTTCTGCTTCATGCCATTACTGGGTGAAATTATGACCATATTTAATCCCTGGGAAAAATCTCATTGACTTCAGTGGAATCTCATTGACTTCAGACTTCAGATTGCCCACAACAAGTTGAGAAATAAATTAGAATTTGGCAGCGTCTTAATTCTAGAAGTTCTTGAACGTCTAAGAACTTGAAGACAGTTTTGGCTGGGTAATACAGAGAGAGTTGGTCAGGGACATGTCTGGGTTTATATTTCAATTACATGTGAAGAAACACAAGACAAGCTTTATACAGGAAGGCAGGATATCAATCCTGCTTCTGGTCGCCAGAGGGCAAAAAACTTTTCAGTTGCAGATATAGTGGGTACCATCAACACTCATTAGCATGATTAAAAAATTCGCAAGTGTGAATTGTATGCAAGTGTCTTGAAGTGTGATAGGATGGCTTGACTCTTGAGTGGTCCCAGTTGTAAAAGCTGTGAAGTCTTGGGCTCCTGAGATCTGCCTGTTCTTGGGACTGGCCGGAACAATGGCGTTTTTCTGGGACACTTTCTAAGCTGAAGGGTGGGTGATAAAACCATGAAAAATATTACTTTATTTTCACACTAAAACAGAAAATCCCATGTCATTTTTGTTTTAGTTCTCATGATTTTTAACACTTGTGGTTGGCACTACTCCCTCTAAAGCGTACGGCAAGCAGTCTTGGCTGATGCTAGCACTCAGCCCAGCAACCACTGCTGGCGTTGTAGAGGAGAAGCAGCCACCCAGTACCCTGACTGCAAACAAGCTGGCAACGAAGCGTAACAAGTCAGGAGAACTCCAAGGAAGAGCTGAGATGTGCTTAATAGGCAACAAGCAGCTGGGCTTAGGGGACTGGGGAGTATAAACAGCAGCTGGGAAGGCCAGGCAGAAGGCATGTGTGATAAACGTGTTTTCACCTTTGAGCTGCGGGAAGTCGTACTCATTTTCTATTTGACCTTTTTGGCTTCAGGAAGCAGTTTCCATTTGTCAGTTTCTCATGGAATAAATTCTGCCTCCATGGTGCCTAATTGAATTGAGAGTCAGCTGTGGAAGTTCTTGTTGATGCTGCTCTAGTTAGCTTGGCAAGAGTATCAAGGTGGGGTTTTTTGTTTTGTTTTTGACTCTGCACTAGGCACTTCAAAGTCATCACAAAAAGTTCAGTGTAAGCTACGTAGAAATGCTTTTCTCTAGTTGCATGGAACAGAGTAGATTTAGTGCTTTTCAGAAAGATTCTTCATGGGTCATTGCTGATGCTATTCAATTACTGCTTTTTGATGGAAAAAGAGCCATGATAAACAGATACATTTTTCCTAGCCATATGTTTACATCTTAGTTTTTAAAAGCATTAACTAATGCAATAATGTAGGGACATAGTATTCTCAAAAGTACTTGTTAATGAAAAAAATACAAATGTATCTCAGTATATAGAGATGTGTGTAGCTTGCCTAATAAGCAGCTGTCTGTCTTTCAAAGGCCAATTTATAATAAAATGTTTTTTATTGCCATATGAGTTTCTGCTGCTTCCTTTTAAGACCTTCACACCCTTGATACTTTATCTGGATAATCTTGAAAGCAACCTTAATGTATCTCTATTCATTTCAATAACACAGTAATTTTATAGGTTCCCTTCTATACTGCTCATATCAAGTAACTTCATCATTTGGCAGATTTGAAAGAGTGACTTCTTGCTACCCCAGTGTCTAGCTCTAGGATTTGTAGGTGTGGCTGAGGGAGAAATGGGGAAGAAATTTTATCTGCAGAAGTTATTAAAATGAAGCAATTTCTTTTGAAATATTATCCAGTGGAAGATTTCTCTGACCAAATCCTTATCTTGAAAACTTAAGCAGTAATTTAAAAACACGTAACAAACAGCTGTACTGTGCACATATAGTATTAACAAAAGCTTCTGGCCCTGTGGGAATATGCTTCCTAAAAATACGGCTTTATTCATGGTTTAGGTCTCTTTCTCCTGAGTCAGGAGTTACAAAAGAAGGAGGGAAACTTGTTTCCTGCTTCCTGGAGTATTGCTTCAGGTATGTCTACATTTCACTTACAGAGGTAACTAGCTAAGTGCAGGGGAAATGCTATATTGCAACAACTAAACTCATAGAGATATATGAACTAGATGAAAGCCAACTCACATGCATGTATGTGACACTATTGTTTCATTGCTCTGGCTATATGTGGACATGCTTTACATTTAGTCCAATTAACTATTAATGTAAAATACAGAAAAGCTCCCCTGGGATAGATTACAGCAACCTGGACTTCCCTGCATCAAGTACACTAACCACGAAGTTACCATGCTTTTAGTAGCTTTATATGTCTAGTTCCAGGCAGCTTCCCAACAAACAAAGATGTGTTTAGAGTCAAGTAACTCTTCCTATGCTTATGGAAGTTTGGTGCCCATTCACTGTTGGCCCTGGTTTCTACTTTGTTCGTATTAGGCAGCGGCCAGTTAGGCAATGCAAGTACCTAGTTTTGTAGATATTTTTGCCCTTTACAGTTTTAGCTGGAAGTGCAAAAGCTTGGGGTTAACCCAGTAAAGTTTAAACAGACCACTGGTTTGACAGCATTAGCTTACGTAATAGTATATTGCTGAAATATTACTCAAATTAGTTTTAATTACTTTTAATTGCCAAGTTGCTGATTAAAAGAAGACACATCTTTATAAGTTAGAATTCTGACACAACTGTTCCTTATGACTTTGGTTGCTGTTTTCTTTCCTGACATGTTATATAAAACTAAAGCATAGCCAAATAGAATCTAGTTTGATGGCTTTTTTTTTTTAACTTTGCGTAGTACAGTCAGATAGTCTTTTCTGTGGCTTGTCTGTTTAAGAGAACATGCAGCAAATTTAATATGTACTGTCCATAGAAGTTTCCTCTACGACAGCTTTAAACCTATCAAGGTGCACTGTCAAGTGAAAACACTGTACTGGACCTTAAGTTCAGTTCAATCTGCAAAGCAGTCTAGCGGTGTTTTCACTTACAGAAACACATTACAAATGTATAAATTTCACTTTATCGAGAACTGGAATTTAATCTATGAAGCTCCATACATATCTCTGTTTTTGGAAGATGGCAGTGCTTTAGTGATTAATATTACGCCAGCTATTCCAGAAGAAGTTCTACTGTAGAATTTGACGCACTCTTAAACTAGTGTATCTTTTTTTGTATGAATAGTATCTGTATTATATTTGAGCTTCACATTATTTTCTTTAATTATTTATCAGCCAATTCTGGAGAATGCTTCTGGTTCTGAAACAATTAAGTAGAATCACTGAACCAATGTCTTCTGTAGATTCATGGACCTTCTTTTGAGAGCTTAGTGATGGAATATTGTTCTGAATTGTGAGCGATGTAGAAGGAACCTTCTTTTTGCCCACCAAAACCAGCTATAGCACAGCTCTGAAGAGACACCACAGGAGAGCAAACATAAATAGTTCCTCTTGTGACTTACTTGAATGCTGAGCTGCTGATTCTCACCAGGGACCTCCTCTCCCAGAAATGTACACATGTGTTTGCCTGCAGAGGGAATGTAATAGGAAATGGGGCTGGGAAGGGCCTCCAGATATCATTTAGTTGCTAACCCTGAGGCAGCATAACTGCAGCTAAACCATTTCTGACAGATGTTTGTCTAATCTGTTCTGAGAATGTCTGGAGATGGAGAATCCCTCTCCTTATCTTTAGAAAAATCATGTACCAAAGTGCTTGTACTTTTGCTTGACAGTGGTTTCTCAGAACAAGATCTTTTCCCCTTGAATACGTTCTTCACATCTTAGTTGTTTGCATCTTGTTTCAGCTCAGATAACATTGAATTCAGATGCTACCCAAAGCAACGGAATGAAATACTAGTCCTGTAAAACCTTTTGAATTCTTGCAGTGATGTTAATGTGGCCAGGATTTCACCCCAGAGTTACAGACAGTTACTGAAGAAGCATCGTTACAGGCCATGAGACGTGTTAGCCACTGTCAGCCAGGACTTGTGCTCTACAGGGTGCATATGTTGCTGCTCTGAGAAGCTGTGCTGTTGCACTGCAAATCCCATATGATGAAACAGCAAAGGGTCATTTGAGCCTCCATGATTCAGCCATTGTAGCTATCTCCAAAAAGCGCATGAGGAATTCATGAATACGTTTCAAAAACTTGCCAAAATGCTCCCTGGGGCCTGATAAGTACCGTAATTGAAAATCTCTCCATAAGTGCCTCCAGAAATCATTCTCTTCCTATTGATGTGTGTAATCCAACACCTACACACTCACAACTCCAGGTTTAATAAAGTGTGGGGCCCTTTAGCTTAGATTCCAAAGTAACTTACACTTCCTATCCCCCCAGGTGATGCTACATTTCTGTGTCCAGAACACATTATCTGTTATTGACTTTTCATCTGGACACAGATCTTACAGAATTTAAAATATTTTCCTATGAGGATGTGTTGAAAACATCTGATGGGCTTGCCTGGGGTACTGTGATGCATAGGCCTTCTGGGAGAGACTGTAGCATCAATCTCATCTATAATTCTGTGTCTGCTCTATGCAAAGACAGTAAGCTATTTAAAAGACATAGCTAAAGCTCTTCAGGTAAAAACATAGCCAAAACTCCAGATAGAGATGTACGCTCACTATTTCCCTTTAAAAGCAATTAATTCACAGTATGACAAATTAAATGTTATCTTCTGTTACTTGTTCTATATGCTAAATGTTTGCAGAGAATAATACCATGTTCAAATGCTGGAACACTGATTTTTCAGCTTTCAGACATGTCAGAAGAAGGTTAACTCATTTAAGAAGAGTAAATGTTGTATCCTGTAGATTTTAAAAGCATAAGAGAATGAATTCAGGAATGTGGAAATTTTTATTCTTGCATCCGGATGAAGTATCTGTGGTCAGAATGTTTTATTTGGGGCATGATCTAACTCAATGTAAAAATTACACAGTATCTCCTTCTCTGCTCCGTTCCACTGGAACGACATTCAAGTAGATAAGATACACTTCAAAGTTTTATAATACTTTTAATATAAATTCTGTCTTCACTAGTGATTCAGAAATCTGAAAACCTTGGCAAGTGTTATGCAAAGTGGTCCTTATCTCTTCAGAGAGATACGAGACATTACCAATACCAAGAAATAAGCTCTACAGAGAATGTGGGATATTGACATGGATTTTTGCTTGACTTCAACCTCTCATGGTCATGTGGTATCATGCTTTCGGCTAAACTGCTTACCTGACGCATGATACTTTTCAGCTCTATGATTAGTCTAGTTATAACATGCTATACATTGGTCTATTATAATAGAGACACTGAGATAAAGCTTTATCCTGTACTTACTGATACAGAGGAAATATTACTATTAACCTTTGTGTATATGGTATTCTCTTCCATGACACAGTTTTTGCTACATCCATTAGAATGGTCTTCCATTATTTACAGCATTAATAAATTCTGCGTTCAAAAAGTCAACTCCTTTCTGAACTGTGAAAAGCATCATATTCAAATTACCCTGTTGTCTTTTTAATCTGGGGTATTCTCTTCTTTGGAGGGCAAAGTTGTCCTAGCAGAGAGCAGCCTCCCAGCAGCTGCATCCTCTTGCACACTGAAGGATCATTTGCATCCTTGCTGCTTTTTCCAGGAGATTCTGCACTGTGTAGTGAAGTTCCAGCTCTTGCAGTCCTTACGTTTTATGAGCTTGGAAGTAATCCAGTTTAATTATTGGACATCTAATAAATATCATCTGAAAGTTTTAATCATTCTTTCTAAACTATTTCTTTTGGGGATAGGAGAACTTTGACATAGATTAATTACAGGGCTTCAATTTTTCCATTAGGAATATCTGTTCTCCTCCTTCCCACTGCCTCCATACTAAATACTATTTGAAGTACTTAACTGAGGTGGCTACTCTAATCCAAATATTGTATTTTTCAGTGTTTCTGGGAAGCAATGCTAGTTTTTCCTCCTAGTAATTGTAATTTACCACTACCATGGGATTTTGGGGAGAGTTAGGGTGATAACTGAGATAACTCAATTTACTAAAGGAGTTTGGGGGCAAGGGACATCTTTAGGTCGTCCCTCTGCCCACCCCCACCCCACCAACTCTTAATATGTTGCTTACTGAAGTGGAACACAGCTGTTTGTTTCTTTCAGCACAAGGGACAAGCCTGCATGGATTTATGTTTCATTGCTACCTTGGAAAGGGAGGAAATACTCCCCCTCCACCCCCCAAGGTATTTCTTTCCAAGAGGAAGCTGAGATCCTTCTTTCCAATTTTACTTTTTGGTCTGAAGGCAGCTATGACAGACTGTTTATAAGAACATTTAAGATACTTCATTTGTTGTTAAGATTTGAACTATCATACCACTAATGCAGTGCAAAAAAGAGTAATATGTTATTATTTTCCCTATTTGTTCATACTGAAGGATTTTTTTGGAAAATACAGATCAAACCCACCAGATGTCGAAATAATTATCTGTATCAGACAGTACTGATATGGCACTGTGAGTGCAGGTTGTTGCTCAAGCTTGATGGATCACCACACCTTCTAGCCTGGAGAGTGCCCCAGGCAGGTGACTGATCTTGTCATAGGTCAGTGATTGCCTAAACAAAATTAGCATGGGAGAGTCCTAATGTTTCTCCTTTCATACCTTTCCTGTCCTGGAGAGTCTAATTGCTGATTTTAATATGTTCATTGCAAAAACAAGGAGTCACTTCTCTTTTGAACAACAAGGAGATGCCAGGCAAGGCCACTACATAAGTTCTGAAGTGTGGATACTGGACTGGAGCCATGTGAATAATGTGTGTGCAGTGGCACAGTCTGAATTGGGTTTATTTTTTTAATAAATGTTGGTGAAGCAGAACAGAGCTTTGCTTTTGTGTCAGAGAAGACTGATTTCCATGAAAATATTTGGGGATTTCAAAAATAAAATTGTGGAGGTTTTAGGAACAAGCTACTATTTAAATATAAATGGCTTGACCTTTTCAAATTTATTTTTTGACACAATTTGATAAAGTTATGAATTTGCTGAATTTTATTCATGGTGTTTTATTGCTTCGATTTTACCAAAAGCATTTCAAGGAAATGTGGGTTTTTTTAGGAAAAAAATTGCCTGCTTGGTAGAATTCATCTCATGCTTGTAACTGTAAGTTTTATCTTGACCTGTCTGTCTGTCTGTCTATCTATCTATCTATGTCTTTAACCTAGGATTGAAGGAATGAGCCACATGAGAAACAAATTTCGTCTTTTAGCATGTTGGGCTCCATAGCATCTTTGAATTTTAATACTTTGTTGATGTATTCTTTGTAAAAGCTGAATTTTTCTATTGAGACACATTCATAAGATCTGCCAATAAAAAATCCCTCATTTCTCCATTTAGTGTGCCAACAATTGGCCTACATTTTAATTTCATACCCTATGATGTCATATGAATACTGTGGTGTTTTGTTTTATGGTCTTCATGCATTTTCATTATTGGAGAAGTTTGATCATAGTTCACTTAACTGTCAAATTCAGTTTTCTCCATAGCAAACTAACATTTAACACTCTCATAGGCTGGTGTGAATTTTTACAGACTGTTCTTCTCCATTCTTCGCTGAAAAATGAGTAGTTTTTGCTTATATTTTAGTTTGTATTAGTTCATATTTCTTAGTAGGAAATCACATGCTACCAGATAAGAGTAATTTTCTGGGCTTTTCTTGTTTGTATCATTTGTTTGTTTTTTTAATTAGTTGGGTGAATGGCATGGCATTTAGCCACATGTAATATGTAGTTGAATGTCAGCTAATATTATGACAACCTATAAGTGTTAATAGTTTTTCACAGGTCCGGAGTACCTTTAGGTAGAGGCCACTGTGGGCATTTGCCAAGTGTGCAAGACTGAAGGGCAGTGAAATTTGTCCTGAGCTCCACAAGGTTGTGTGTTTTCCTTCCTTCCAATGCTCCAAGCTCTTCAAGTTCCTCTGCTTTAAAGCTTCTGTAATGTCATTTATGCTGCACCTTTCTTGTCCTCTTCCTGGACTGTCTTCAGTATGTGGCTTGCCACATGGAGCTCTTCCTTTTGGGTGTAGGCTGGGTTGCTCTGTTGCCATTGTAGTGCTCCTTGGTGGAGTATGGGAACAGCCTCAGTGGTGTCTTCACAGGTAGAGAAAGGTTTATGTGCCTTGGGAAGTGAAAGGAGTTTGTACATGGGCGTTTCTGTACCGCTGTACGGGCTGTGTTTGTATATGGATATTTCTGTACATCTCTCTATTGCCATCTTTTTGAACAAGTGGAACTGGGTGGGCATCTCTATGTACCTTGATGGGAGGTGTCCATGTTGCTCACAATCAACATCCAGACTTTCTCCAGTGCTTGATGATATCTTTCTGAAGGGCCCATGCCACCACTGCTAGGCTACTTCATCACTGTGAACAGAAGCCCCCCGAGTAAGCAGACTACTAGATCAGTTTGGGAAACAAAAAGATCCTTGTTGACATCCTTTGATGCACCCCAAATCCTCTGTCTTCCCATAGTTACCTTGCCCTGTTGACAGCACTTTGAGTCTTCCATGGTCATCTGACACTGGTGTCCCAGGAGGGTGCCCTGCTACTGTCCCAGGATGAATGGTCCTGTCTCAGGTTTGAGAACAGGCTTAAATCCACAAGTGAAGGGTGTTGGTTTTACCCTTAAAATGTTGCAATTTAGTGTTACTTATGCTGCTGCCAAGCGACTTTCTAGCTCTGGACAGGGCTGCGAGAGGGCATTTAAAAATGCTTTCTGAAAACCATCTATTTGATGCTGATGCGCTGAAACACTGCAGAAAGTGCTTCCGCCAGTCCCACAACTTGACTTACAGACAATATTTACTGTAATCCAGTTTTGACCTGCAGAGCTTTCAAATATGCCCTTTGTTTTGTGTATTCTGTACAAAGAGGTAGCAATTTTCTCTTTCGTGAGGGAGGGAACAGTTATTCACATGGTGAGAGACCCTGTAACTTCACGGAATGGGGAAATAATTTCATTGATGGCAGTGGAAAGGAATATTTACGTCATAGACAGGAGGAACACTCGCCAATATGTTATACAGGATTCTAAATTTATTGCACACTTTCAATTTTTGCATTATAAAAACTCCTTTTTGATAAGATTTAAGGTTCTTATGGTGAAATATGTGGAAATTGAGATTTTTCTTATTGATTATATTGCCTTGAAGTTGAAATTGTTGATTTAATAAAATATTCCCTTTGTTTACATGTTGTTATGAAGTTTTCTGCGCTATAGAATAACTTTCAGTGATTGGCATACTGGCATATTTCAGAGGAATTAGATTTAGTTAGAGCTAATATACAGGACTGTGGAAACAGGTAGAATAAGTAGATAGATAGAGTGCTTAATCTACCTCTGTACAATTTAATATATTTTTTGTGTGAGGGTTGGGAAATTAGTTTTTGAGCTGTAGCCCAGTGCAAAAACAAAACAAGTAGCGGCCTTTGGCCCTTTTGGAAAGTGATTGTGTATTTCCAGTGATGACAGCCAGCACCATTCTTTGATTTACAGCAGCACAACTTTCATTTAATATTGACCATATGGCAATTTTCACCACCTACATTGTTCAGGTCCTATGTCAGTAGCACACAAAGCGGTGAACCTTATTCCCAGGCAATTCGAGTAAGACAGAGGATGCTGCATTGTGGCATATTGATAGCACAAAGCAGTGATAATTAGATCTCGCTGAATCCTTTATAAGTGGTCTGTGGGCTTTTGAACCTTATTGCAATATTTTGACACTATGGAATTATCAAATGTTCCAGCTTGTTTTCAAACTGTGTGTTTGAAATACATGATGACAAAAAGGTGTCATGGAACAAGTTTACATAACATAACCCACAGTCTTATTTTAATTTATATTAATAGATAGTTTTAAGTTATGCAAGAAATAGTGGGTAATGTTATTGGGAATCCTTGACGCTATAGTTCACATCTTCAGATGAGAACATCCCAGATCTTTAACAATGAAAATTTCCTCCTAGCAATTTCTCTTTATTTTTACAGTTCTAATTAGTGTGCCGCATATTGGAACAAAACCGAAGGTAGGAACATTTGACCTAGAATTTTGAGAGGGAACTTTTTTTTTATTATTTGTGGAAATACCTGTTATTGGAATTCATTGACATCAGTGACTTTGCTGACATGCAGGACTGCAGGAGGGTGTTGTGGTAGAAGTGAAGGGAGCTCAGTTTGGTACCTCAGTGTACCCACATTATTTATACACTGGTTCTGTGTGGCTAGTTCAAAAGGGAAGTTCTTTGGTCCACCTGATGGCAGTGCCACCAGACATGCCAAACACCTTTACATAGGGGCATGCTGCTCAACATATTTGTTCTCATCAGGCAGCTCTTTTTGCCGAAGGTGTGTGTAGAGCTCTGTCCTTCAGTTGACTGACTCAGGATGATTTATTGAATACGTAAGGCTTTGTGAGACATGACAGTTTCACTGAAGCTGGATAGCATCCGGCTCTGCAGTTTGACTACCTAATGGCCAGTACATGCATCCCCAGATCATCAGGGCCTGTTCTGTTGATACTGGGTCTACACCAGCTACTGCTGTGAAATTACCCCTTCCCTTGTGCGAGGGCCAGTGTATCGCTGGCTGTGTGATGACCTGAAAATGAACCACTGGCTTTTGTTCGTCGCCTTCAGCCAGATTAGTTCCCGGATCTACTGCTATTTGCCTTTGAACTACCTACACGTTTCCATAAACCTCAGTCCCATCTTGAATCTATGATACAGATTTCATGATTGCACTATAGGCACATGGAGGTGAGGTGGGAGGGTGGGGTGTGAGGGATGGCAGGGAGAAATGCTTATCCAGTATAAGCAGACAGTGCGTAGAAATAAACAGTAAAATCACATGTGGACAAAATGGTCAGTATGCATTCTCTAAGACTGCAACATCTCATCTGGTCCCAGCTCCTTTTGCAATCAGTTATGAACTATCGACTTTACTCGGAGTTCTGTCAGGTGCTTTCTGATCCCACAATTGCTTCTATAATGGGAAATGGAATTAAGTGATAAGCGAGAGTGAGAGAGAGAGCACTCAAAACACATTTACTGTCTCTGTGGTGAGAACGAATTGCTGTGATGATAGACTTGGAGAAAAAAATAAGTTCTGGGAAGAACAAGAGTGATAATTTTTATAGTCAAGGAGAAGGAAAATAAACTAACCTGATAGAAGAAAATTATTATGTCCATCTCCTTCTGCTTCAAGAATGCTAATAAAGATTGGCTGGACACCACTTAGGTCTTGGTGAGACTCATTCTAGCCTTTTCAGACATTCAGTTTTTTGCAGGTCCTGCACACCAAGCTACCTATTAATGTATGCACAAGGGGCTGGCATTTGGGTTTGAGTAAGTATCCTTTATGATGGCTCTTATCAAAACTTACTGAATTACCCTACAGGATGTCACAGAGGGAATACACTAGTATACTTACTTGCTTAACAGTGAGTCATGTGAGGAGCACCTCCATGGACTACTGCTCCTTATCTCTTCAGAACATTTATGTGTCTAACTTCCATGAATTAATCTGTTTGGTGGTGTTTCTTCTTCTTCTTTTTTTTTATTTAACACAGTGAAGTATTTCTTTAGACACACCCCATTGCTTGTGTATTCATTTCAGCCACATCAAATCACAATGATTTGCTCTAATACTATCTGTAATTGTAAAAATTTAGTAAATTTATAAGGATGGAGTGCTTTCATTAAAAGTACCTCAGTCCTGTCATGGTCTTGTCAGTATCCTTAGACTCCTAAATAAATTAATTGTAAATGTGTAGTGTTTAAAGTGTTATTCATGTTTTCATATTAATGTATGTGATACAGATTTTTAAGGAGTTCTGCACACATTTTGGGAGGTTGGATTTGAGATGCGTTTCGTGTGTCTTTACATATAAAGAAAAGAGCCATATTTGGTAGAAGTCAATGTAGCTACAACAGTTTTGTCACTGGAAAGCCCTTAATTTGTATAGGTTTCCCAATCTAGTTTGTAATGAAGGTAAAAAATGCTGCTGCTGCTGATAATGATCATAATACTGAATATGATGTTTCCTTAGCAGAATTCTGATAGGAATTCATTGTCCTTGCCTGACATGTACTTTTTCAGACAAGCAATAATTTATTTTTGGAAAAAGAATCTTAACTTCTACCCAAGTATGCCAAATATGCCTATATATATGTAACATATACTGACTTCCTCTATGTTGAACACCAGTGTTTACTGGCTGCAGAAACAGACAATACTGTGACGAAAATGAACAAATAAAGGAACTTGGTTTTTATTTCTAGTTCTTTGCAATCATGTATCCTTTACAATCAGGTGGGGCCACTTTTTATTGCCTTTGATGAAAGTAGAGTAAAAAGGGAACTTCACTGATTAGAGGAATACAGTTCTGAGACCAAAGTGATGAGAAACTTCAAACTATGGGCTGTAGAGCAATGCCAACTTTAGGAGCTTTGATATTGATTTTCCAGCAATGGGATTTCACACCTTTTGCTTTCAGATTTCGTTAGTGGTCTGGGACTAATGAAAAAGGGAGAGGCTTCTCTTACATGCCAAGAGACTTGATAACAATACCACCTAAGAGAAGGGAGAAGAAACTACTAGTACCATTATTGCCAATTTGTTTATTGCGTATAATCCCTTAAATTTAATAATGGTGTTGTGGCAATTAAAATGATAGCAATGGCATGCAGATTAAGAAGTCTGGATCTTCTTTACTTAAAAAAAGCTTTAACTTGAACACCTGAAGTCAGATATAATGCGTGTTTCACTGAACATTTATAGACTTCCCACAGTTGTCTCTTTATGCGGAAAGGGAGAAAGAAGTTATTTTACCTAGTTGCCAATTAGCTGAATAACTTAGCTGAAAAACCACTCAGTGCGTTGAAAGATTAGCTAGGAGATACTTTCCTTGCTCATGCCTATAGTCAGACTGAAGTCAAAGAGAATTCAGAAGTTGGCGTGATAAACAGGCTCTGCCTTACTGCCAACAGATACACTCAGAACATACTTTTCTTGCATGTAAAAGCACTAAGTCACTAAGTGCGCTGTGTCCCTTGTGGGAAATGTTTTGAAGTAGTGCTTCAGGAGTTGTAAACTCATTTCCCAGAATGAGTCTTTAAAATAGTCAGATGCACTGCATGTCAAAGGGGTGTCTTGCCTTATGTAAAATCCCCAGATTAACCATTTTGCTCATTCTCCACTCATATTGACATTCCTGCCTTTCAAATGTGCTGCTTCACAACTCTGCCAGATGGATGTGCTGAGCACTTCTTATTTACAGGACTTCCACTGGTGCCTGTGGGACCTCAGCCTGAGGTTCAAGGACCTTATGTCTAAGTGGCACTGTTGACCGTGTGCTTGGGAAGAAGAGAGCTGGAAATTAGGGAGAAGATTACAGTCTGGTTAGTCTGTTCCTGGAACTGACTGCAGTTAGTGTAGCTTCCCTGCACATGGAACAAGGACCCCTGTAATATAAACAAAATGTGGGCCAGACACAGTTTCGGCCACAAGCTTTCTGTAGCACTCTCCTGCTATTACGAGAATCAAATGTGACTTTTCTTGATAGTCACTTTGGTTTGAGATTAAAAAGTTCTTACAGCAATACGGGTTGAAGTAATGCTGCCCCTCGTCCCCTCATGATAGGTTTGCCATTGCTGATATGTGCTGCCCTCCCAGTTTTGTTGGCAAAGCAGTTTGTGGTGGTTGCAATGTGAGCTGGATTGGAACTGAAGAACATTTTTTCCAAGATGGAGGAAAAAGCAGCAAACAAAAGATGGTGAGTATTTTCACAGTGATCTGATTCATGGTGCAATTTCAGAAATAGCCGTGGTAGTGCGTTTGGGTATTGAAGGATACATATCCAAGCTCCACACCAGGCTGCTCAGATACTGGGCTTGATGGTAATGCTTCTTCCACAGCAAAGGAACAAACTGAAGGATAACAAATTGTGACATGAAGAGAAGTATAATTACTCATCTTGGGAACCTCCCCAGGCTGGTTTGACTTTGGTTAACAGTAGCGCTTGTACATGAACATGCTGTTAAACAGGCACAATGTGATACTGTAATGAGTTATGTTGTATAAAGCTGGATATTAATAAAGAACATCCAGAGAAAATAGGTCATGATCTGATAAGATTACTTTTTATCAGGGATCCAGTATTAACCTTATTTACCCTTGATGGATGTGTTCCTTTGTTTTCATGTGTATATGCTGATTGATTTTAAATACTGTAAATGAGTAGAACTTAACACCACAAAAAGGTTATCTTAGATACACAAAAGGAATAGTATTTTCTTGTCATAGGCATGTTTGAAGAATGCCTCTTGATCAAATTTCACTTATGCTTTTTCTCAGTATTTCATGACATGGCCTTTTTGTTCCTCATGAGTACAGCACCCAGATAATCTGCTCTGATTTTAACTAGTGTACAATGCTAGAAAGTCAGGTCCTGATGAAATCTGGTTTTGGTAGATCTGATAGGTATCCTTCATAGTATCTCCCATCTATTTATACTTATATTAGAAAATCTTTGGCTTTGAATGGCTGATAATAAAAGCAGAATCAAATGAAATATGGGATATGGTATGGCTTCAATAATAATTAAGGTTGAAGCCCAGCTGGATGTACTGTTGCAATTAATAGTAGCTTCACCCACTGGCATCTTTCTGTATCAATTGAAAAAATCTCTTTTGGATTTGTGCATTGCTAAAAAGCATATACAAATGAATGGTTGAATGCAAATTTTTATAAACATTTAAAACATTTAAATTTAAATTAACATTCAAAAACATTTCCATGCTAAGAGTAATAATACTTCAAAAAGCTTTATCTTAGTATCTTACTCCAGTTAAATATGAATGTTAAAATGCTGAATTAAATTCCATTAGGGCTAACTATTAGATTTTAATCTTTTTTTTTAATACATTTTGAAATTTTTGACAGGTCAAATCAGCTGATTCCATATGTGCTGTTGGCTCAGCTGATGCTCTTTTATTCCAGGAGGATAACCACTAGATGAATGCCATGAGATTTAAAGAATGCAGAATAGTTCCTGGTTTTAGCCTGTCTCATTTTAAGGGCTCCCTCCATTTGATTACCAAGGTCCTTGGGGTATAAAACAGGATAACTCCAAAGTAAACTAAACTGTATTTTTGTAACCTAACCAAAGGATGAGCCTTGCAATCAGTTTGCTGTATACTTCTGATTACATTAAATCAGCATTGTAGCAGTGACAAATCAGTCTATTCAAATGTTAAAATTTGAAAGTGTTTGTGACCTAAATGAGATCTGTTTTCAAATATATTTTCCTATTCACAGACTAAACATAAAATATACTGACAGCGGCAACCAGCTTCACAGCAAGGCATTTGGGCATTCCTGTTTGATTTTAAAGAGAATGTATAGACTATATAGACTATACCATGATGCACATTGTTCGTATTAAACTATTTAGTGATTTAACCTTTTATTAATTAACAATGTCTGAATAGTGAATAACAAAGTAGATAAAAAGGTTATTCTTAGGCTGACCCAACATAGTTGTTAAGAGTTTGTGGCCTCTCTGCTACTGTTCATCTAGAAGCTATGGAAAATAGCTATATTATGAATCACTGTATGAAATATTTTTGAATACCATGTTACTGAATTCCCCATGGAACCTGGCTGGATTATAGCACTACTTCTTTTCCTACACATTATCAATAAAATCCCACAGAGATCATGGTAGACTTTTAATGACCTTTGCTTATAAAAACATCAAAACTCTATCTATCCTAACTTGACAGCTAATTAAAAAAGGTTTGTCTCAAGTCTGATGTGGACATTGGTTAAATAACCTCTTCAAGCACCTTCATTCATACTTACACTGTATTATGAAATAACAGTTTAACAGTTCAGACACTTTTCCTGTACAGAACACAGGCATTTTATCAAAACTAGAACATTAGAAACACAAACCAGCATTGAAACTGCTATTTCTCAATTTTGACATGAATACTAGCATTTGCCAAGCAAAATTGTAGTGATCACAGCAAAATTATTTCCCTTATTTCAGGTATGCTAAAATTAAGTTTTATCTTTTATCTTTTAAATCTCTACAGTAAGGATTCCTACTTCCACTGAGAACAATGAGAGATCTGGATGTGGGATCAAACCTTTTGCAAGAATATTTTTTGTGTAGTTTTTCCCACAGCCCCACAGTTTAGGGAAACCTACTCATTCTTATCTTCTGGAATTTTTTTGGTTTTTTTCATTCCTGTCTTTTCAGGCAAAACGGAATAAAAACTGCTAGGTGAGTTTCTGACTAGACATGGACACTGAAGCAATGTAATGCACAGAATGCATGATTCTGTTAATGGAATGTCACTAAATGCATATGTAGATCATCTCAGCTCTAATAGAATCTCATTTTCGTATCCAAAACATACTGAGCTAATCACACAGACCCCACTTTATTGAGTTTGCACGTAAATCTCAGATTTCAACAGCTCTAAGTTAACAACTAACACTAAATGTCCTAAATCTTTTCAGACAGAAAACCAATGGATAGATTTTAGCACAGGTAGATGCTAAATCCAGGAAGGTCCTCAGCAGAAAAAACAACTATGCTATCTTTTGAAAGGCTGCAAATTCAGGAAGTGTCCTTGTCCTCACTGAGCTCAAATCAAGGTCTTTCAAAAAGTGAGAGAAATGGTTACTTTCACTCTCTAGCTCACTCTGGTGTTTAAGATACTTCTCACAGAAAGACAGCTGCATGGTTTTGCTCTTATTGATTCAGAACAAGGTTTTGAATATGATTTTCCAACATCGTGAGTGCTTCAGGCATCAGGATACAAAAACATTTTTTTTAATTGGTTTTACTCTAGCCTTGTGAATACTGAAATTTTATGAAATGTGGAACTGCCCTACCAGGCAAAAGAATGTCAGAATATTAGTGCTCTAGTTGTGAGGACACATGCTTGAATGATTTCATGGTGACTCACTTTTGCATCCCAACTCTTTGAAAAGGCTGTGTATGTTCCTACAGGAATATTCTGTAATTAATATTTTCCAATGATGAAATATTTCAAAAGAAGTTCTTGGCCCATCTCTACTTCTGAGTGCCTCCAAGGACATTGAGGTGCTGGAGCGTGTCCAGAGAAGGGCAACGAAGCTGGTGAGGGGTCTGGAGCACAAGTCTTATGAGGAGTGGCTGAGGGAACTGGGGTTGTTCAGTCTGGAGAAAAGGAGGCTGAGGGGAGACCTTCTCACTCTCTACAACTACCTGAAAGGAGGTTGCAGAGAGGTGGGTGGGTGTTGGTCTCTTCTCCCAAGTGACAAGTGACGGGACAAGAGGAAATGGCCTCAAGTTGTGCCAGGGGAGATTTAGACTGGGTATTAGGAAAAATTTCTTCACTGAGAGAGTGGTGAAGCATTGAAACAGGCTGTCCAGGGAAGTGGTGGAGTGACCATCACTGGAGGTGTTCAAGGAATGTGTGGACGTGGCATTGTGGGACATGGTTTAATGGGCATGGTGATGTTAGTTGATGGTTGATGATCTTACAGGTCTTTTCCAACCATAGTAATTCTGCGATTCTGTGAAAGTCTCTAAAATTTGTTTTGAAGAGTTGAAAAATCAGTAACCAACCCTGGTACACAAAATAGGTGCATGAATGGTTATTTATTATCTATTCTGTTCCACTGACCTCCTGCTGTGTGTTTTCACTGAGCAAGAAAAACAGCTCTGCTAATGCCAAAACAATGCAAACTTTAGAAATTATTAGTGTAGACATTTCTAAAGGACATTTGTAGATCACGCTATTGCCCTGATCAGTCGAGACTACTGGTAGTCATTTGGTGACATATTCAACCATTTAGATTTCTAGATCTTACATTAATTCAGGGAAGTGTCACACTGACTCATTTAATCCACTGTAAAAACCAGTCACTATAATAAGGCTATGAATATTTGTGAGGTGTTCTTTGGAAAGGCGATTTAGCTCTTCTGATAAATTCTACAGAGCTATTATTTAGTCCTCTGCAATACTGCACATCCTGTGCCTTGCATCACGTGGCATTGCTCTGTACCTGTGCATGCACAATCTTACTTGGGAACAGATCCAACACTGATTTGAAGACCCTTGTAATTAGTGGATGAAATGCTAGCTTTTGGAATCCTGCTTCTGGAATGGTATCCAGCATATGGAGTGAGCTTCCTGCAGTCTCCAGAGAGGGCACAAGGACAGTTAGATGCCACATGGTAAGATCCAGCATATCTAGAAAATAAGGCAGAAAACTACCAAAGTGGTTAGATAACTAGGAAAAATGCAATGCAGGTGTAGGTTTTAAGCCTGGCTCTGCACTCACTGATTGGCATTGCAAGGAGCTATCTCCAACCATCAGGATATTAAGATTGCAAGTAGCTTCAAGAGGGACTCATTAATCTTCTCTCAAAGAGCTGAACAGGCCTCTTTTCTTTCTTTCTTTTTTTTAAATTAAATGACCCATTTTGTGCCTGGTGGTCCTGCTTGCATTTGCTCCATATGATATAGTGTGTATTATATAATCAGTAAGTTACACAATTGTCTCTTAAGTCAGCCACAAAAACCTAGGGCAGAGCTTCAGACACAGCACAGGTTAAAAGTATCTTTTCATATTATTATTTAGTCACAGGCTACTGGCCTTATAGACATGCAAAGTTTTGTTTAGTGAGCAGGCTCAGTAGTTGCCAGTTGTGCTGTGGAGGTTGAATTATGCTGAAAACATTCTTCTGGTTATTGCACATGGGTAGGTTACCTGTCCAGTTGCCTGGATGGAGCTTTGCCTGAGTTCAATGCCCTGATCTCCCCATTAAATCAGTTTCAGGGGCAGGTCTTCATTTTGCTATGAAATGTGATTGTTATCGCAAAAGAAATAAAAAAATATTACATTGGGTTGTTGAATAACAATCAATTTCTTTATATAGCCAGGTCACCTACCTGTGAACATATGGTTGCTGCAAGCCTGGTATTCTAGTCCCAATAGCTGCAGAAGAAATTTTCCTTCTTTCCACCCACTCCCTGACAAAGAAATACCAAAGAAATATCCCACCATGTCTTCTGTTTAAAATTCATTGCTAAGACTGGGTACTCCAAAAAGGGAAAAGCAGTGGAGCTATTTTAACTTAGCCTCCTACGTGAAAAATAGACAGCACTTTCATAAACAGGAAGAAATAAGCATCATTAGGAAACATATTTGGACTAAGTGCATTTTCTGGAAATATTTATGCTCTCCTTCTTGGATTTGTGATAGTACCAATATTCAGCCTACGTAGCTGGGAGGAAAGTGGGCTTGTGTCATTTGCTTCATTATGGGGTGCAGGCTGGTCTGTTCCAAATGCAAAAATATTTGTTCCTCAGAACTATTTTATGATTTCTGGGATATAAGTAATCTCCATTTGTATTATGGTTGATTCCCTTTTTTGTTATGTACATCTAAGATATCTATTCAATCTCAGGGAGGTTCCATACTATGCAACAAATTAAATAACTTTTATTAAGTACTTATTGTATATAACACTGTCTGTATGGGGAACCCATCACAAATCACATCAGTCAGAAACCGCATGTTAATGGAGCTAATTCCTTTGATGTAACTGTATTACATATCAGGTATAACTGAGCTAATAAATTTACCCTTTTATAATAATTAGACATTTCAATTCTCATTTGATACTTCTAGAGCAATATCCTTTGATTTAATAATGTTCTGGAAAGGACTGTAATTATTGTAGCTTTGTGAAAAAACTGTTATAGCTGGTAGTGACACTACGAGTATAAACTTCTCAAAGATGTGTTTACTTTGATATTGAAGACATACATATTTAAAAGCAGTTTTACTAAAAAACTGAGCTATGTTTGGGAAGAAATTACATTCAGCTGTTGTATTTAAACTTCTTTCTGCTTGATATCCTCAGAAATATGTGCTGGTTATGATGGACTGCTGTATTAGTTGCAAGATTTAATGTGTGCTGGACATTGTATTTTCCCAAAGTAAAGTAATGCTGGAACCAGGCTCCTTTCTGCTTGGGTCTTGAAGCTGTTCCCATCACAGTGGTATGATCCCCTTCAAACATTGCATTTATGGCAATGACTTAGATCTATGACTTTGTAAACTGTTCTTTTTATATAGTTTTGTAAGAAGTAGCGAGAAGTATACTTCTGCTGGGTTTATTCTGAGTTTTGTTTGTTCCCCTCTCTGTCCTATACCCTGCCTTCTTTGCCATGCTTTCTAAATGTTTTCTTACAGTTTCTCTGCAGGTTCTTGAAAATCTCTTATGACTTAGTCTGTGGTTGGCAACAGGAAGAATTTTGTAAGTGATAAAGGCTCACTCACAAAGAAATTAAACCAAAACGGGACCTGGGTTGAGCAAAATGTCAGGGCCTTGCAAAATACCTGCGCTGGCCATCAAGGCAAATACCTGGTTGGCTGCAAAGCCCAAACCTCAGGAATTCCTTTTTTCTTCCTCATTCCCCTTCTTTCCGCTCCTTCCTCCTCACTTTTTAGTACGTCTTATTATGGAAACAACTCCTCTTTTTCCAAAAACATGAAGACTTCAAGTCTTGCTCTCCTTTCCCCTGCTGTGGCCGTCTGGGAGAGCACCCCTCTTCCAGATTCAGGAGCCAGGACAGGGAGCAGATCAGAAAGCAGTTGTGAAGTTTGCTTATGCCTCACAACAATGCCTGAACTGGGAAGCGTGCATTTGAAGGAGAAGAGTAAATAACAGTAAACCGGTGCTCTGACAACGGTTATTTAGGATTCTGTTACTATGGAGCATTTGCAGCTACTAAATGGGACTTGGCCTTAATCTGTCACTATATAAAACTGTCATTAGTTACATCCACAAGTACTCGAACATCTCCAAGCAAAAGGAGTTAAACAACATCTCATAGCTTTTTAATGGTTTATTTTAGTTTTAAGAGGGTAGTGGCTATTGCATACTTTTTGGAGTCTGCTGGACATGATAATGTTGATCTCAGAGGAATGTTTTCTTGGGCTGGGGGAGGCTTTTGGAGATCTTTTTTCTTTTTCCAAGTCCCTGTCCTTTGAATTGGTTAATGGAAACTAACACAGAAGTAGGAGATATTGGTTAAACCTTTGTCAACTCTTTCAGTTCCCACCTAATTTAGGATCTGAATGCTAGCCCCAACTCCATTAACACTGAAATTGTCAAAGGTGTGTTATTTTGGACCACCTTAATGTACATGAATTTTGTAATCTAGCCCTCATGTTCTCCTTGAAGAACCTGACCATTAAATTCAGACATGTAAAGGTTAATGTAATAATGTTTACATAGTTTATGTCTTACTAAAATTGATTATGTATATTGGACAATCACTACTGTACCACCAGTCCTAGGACAGCACTATAATTCAGCAGTCCCTCTGAATGCCCTACGGACAAAGACAACATGCCCACCTGCACTCTGCATCTGTACACTGCCGACATGCCAGCTCCGAAGCAAAGGAAATTTGCTGCAGCTTCTCTGCAGTTTTGTAGCCTCTTATTTTTTTGGACTCTGAGAGGAACAGTCTGAAGACTGGATTTGTTTGGTATTTTCTGATTTTTGTCAGAATATATTTTAAATCAATCACCTCTTTCTTTTTTTAATATAATTTGATTCCAAACCCCTATTTTTCCATTATGTTACTGAGCTAGAGTTTCACTTTCACTAACCAGGATTGGAATAACATCATATTGTCTCTCTGAACATGACAGTTGACATCCTGACTTTATACATTTATATATTTTAAACCACAATTAAAATACACTATGTTGCACTTTAAAAGCTGATCTCATCATCTTCAGTTTAGCTCATTTTTCCCTCCCTTCACCCATGTCCCCATTCCAGTGGTGGATTGAAACCAGGCTTTCTGGCTGCAGCCTTTTGAGATCTGAATTTGATCAGTGATAGAGCACAGGAATGTCTGATTTGAAGTAGAAAAGATTTATTGCAATCAATGTTAGTGCATGCAAAGTCACGCCATCCTGTTTTGCAAGTTACCTACTGCCTCTCCCTTCTCTCCAACCACTCTATCCCACTTACACCTTACTGTAGAACAGTCTACTTGCAATCCCATCTCAAACGAGGGTGGTTTTTTTTAATGATTCATTCAAATATGTAATAATTATGATCAAAGCATATTTCACAAATTGCAATTAATCACATTTTTAGTGTTGGCCCATGAACAATAAACTTCTTCTTGTAGGGAGCCCTATTAGAGTAGTGAAAGTTCAGAACTTAATTTCTTTTCAGTGCATTTTTGGGGGGTAGTAAATGATTTCATACAGACTTTCTGGCTCTATGTGAGCTTTCCTTTTGGCACGAGTTTACCTAAAAATAAAAATGTAGAAGGCAGTAGCTGCGTTTCATAAACCATTCTATTATTTCAAGTTGATTTTTAATATTATATCTAAACTGACAGAAAGAAAAAGCTTGGCAAGTGTGTTAGATAAATTATCTGTGATGCTTTTAATTTATAACGGAGATTGTGATTCGCTTTTAAGCAAAAATCATATTAGCAATTGGCAACTTAAAACCACATTTTCATTCCTGTTGACTTTCCTATAAAATGTACATGGAGTAAATAAAAGGTGTACCCATCAGTCAATAAGAGCTTGTGGGTTTTTTCTTTTCTTTCTATAACATTATATATGTACATGTAAAATTTAGCCCAGTGGGAGCAGTTTGTTTATGACAGAAATCTGTTTCAAAGGGCTTTTAAACATACTGTTTATCTCACATAGCATGAGTCTATCTGGTTTTGCTGTCACAGAGATTCTTATGACATGCTCATGGTATAAAGATGAAATGAAGCTCCTTTCCTGAAATATGGGAAAGATTCCACAAAGTGTCTGTTGCTCAAAATCGATAGTGGAAGAAAATCAATTTACTGAGTAATAGATCACTTCAGAAAGTGCCAAAAAACTGTGAATTATTGGAGCGATATGACCTTGCTGTCCTCTTATTGTCCCAGAGGATGACAAAAGTAGAGAGAGTTAATTTCATGTATATCCTTCATGCTGATATTTATCATCAGCACTGATATAATCTTAAATTTTTTTAAAAAACCTTTACAGTACACCACATCCTGCAAGATGAGTTTCTAGTGTTGGCCAAACATTCCAGATTAGTTGCAACAAAAGGGGAAAAAGTTTGAGAAAGAACAGACATGACAGCCTTGGGGGAACATGCTAGCTGCTTCATGATGGAGCATGATGGAGCAAAATATAAGGATGCTGGAGCACAAAGTAAAACAAAACTTTTTTCAATGGTCTTTCAGATGTCTCTTTAGAAATGGTCTTTGAATAGGAAAATCAATGAGAAGGATTCAGCACAACTCTTGGTGTGGCTGGATTTACTGTTTAGTGAGGCTGTTGGTACAGAGAAGTCCCAGAAATTCCGGATGTTTTCACAATATGCTCACAAGCCAACTAGAAATGTGGTTATAGGCCATGTGGGTATCCCAGGATCCTCAGGGTTATTATTATTAAGCTTTGCCAAAACTTTTCACAGAGTATCCAGAAAGCTAGCTTAAAGACAGGAACTGCATGCTGGTTTCTACTACCACCAGTGGTATGGACCCACCTTTACAGGAACATCTGTTATGAACAGGCCTTTGCCAGTGAATTTTTCTGTCTAAAAACAAGAAAGATAAAATTTCCTTTATCTTAGCAGAAGTCCTGTTTTCTGGAGAAGTCATGAGACCCTCTTTCCCTTTCCCTGTGCAGAGGTGGCAATCCTGTCACTTCATGTCCCAGAGACACTGTAAAATGAAAGAGTGGAGCCTCAGGTTTGTACTGGGAGACTTTGGAAGTAGGGGAATGCATAGACTGATGTTTCTCTACAGAACGTTGAGCCATGAAAGTTAGGAGCCGATTCTTTAATTGACAATTTGATACTTTGAATACATGCAGAGCTGAAACCAAGCTAAGCTGGAGGGCTAAGAGGCTAATCAGCTGCTATCAGTTTGCAAATCATACGTTTAATTTACATCTAATACAGTTTTCCCACTGCTGACACTGGAGGAAGTTTGCATGTGCTGACAGCCTTAAGCTATTGAGATTGTATTTGATTCTAGGATTTACGACTGAACTTTCCAGACCCTTTTCTGAATGTTTTGCTCTTCAGTGTGTGTGTGATCTGCCATGGCAAGATCTACAGAATTAAAGGGAAGGAGACTTTTGAGAAGTTTTTTAATTGCACTCAGAAATTAAGTGTTCATTAGAAGATGATTACTCTTGTGGAATAAAATTGTGTCCCTTTTGTGAAGACTCTACTGTAATTGTTTTGCTAATTTTGACTTAATGATGGTAGTGAAATACTCAAGGGTGGACTATTTGTTACTAAGCTTTAATTATTTTACCTGAATGTTAACTGCGTATTAGCAGAGCCAGGGTGCACTTGCTGTAAGAGCTAATGCCACTGCTAGTTCACAAAATGAAGTTACTTCTGTTTATTTTCCTTCTAATTTATTTGAATGATGTAATCTATACTGTTGCCTCTTGGTCTGTGCTTACTAACCTCAGTGCAGCTCCTTCTGATGTTTTAAATCACAGTGACTTTAGTAGCACATGTAATTAAAATCCATGTCTGGAAGGATCTTAGTTGTTTTACCTGCTGTAGGTGTAAATTATACCTGCTTAGGTCACCGAAGAAAGTCTGTTTAATCTGTCTCAGGTGGTTAATTGGTACAGAAAATCATAAACTCAGCTACCATAATCTGAAAAACGCCACCTCTAGGATCCTCTTTCTAGTTGGCCAATCTCCTCTCCTCCCACTTTTGGTTGATAAGTCCACTGACTCCTGTGGTGGACACACCTGCCTACCTGCTCCACTTATCCTCTGCTAGGTTACCCCGTGCCTGACCTCTGTCTTGGGTAAGCCAGCCTTGCCAGCCTCAGTAGCCATCATCTGCTGTCTTCTACATGCATTTATGCATAGGAAGACTACAGTCAGGCATCCATCTATTCTGTTTAAATCCCTGCTGCTCTGCTGCAGTGCTCTTTACTAAGCAAGACATCAGTCAAAAAATCGACTGTTCTTCTAAACTCATCAGCTAAACAGACCTTCAAGTCATGTTTATGGTCCATCTAAGTTTATTCTGGCTAAGGAGCTGTCTTACCTTATTTCACTAGCTGAAGTTGCCCATTGTTCCCCTAACTTTATTGATATTTATTTGCACAGCAGAAGGGAAGATGACTGGGTGGTGCTTGCATAGCCTGAGTCACTGGAAGGTACTAGTGAGTAACTGGGACAAAAGGAAGGCCTAGAAGTCTCTCCAGGGGAAAGTATGGGACTATGTGCAGAGCTTACTACAATAAAGCCCTTATCCTTGTTTGAAGCTTGTATGTGCTTCTCTAATAGAGAAATAAATACAAGTAATAACACCTTCATCTTAGATCTCACACTCTTCTGAGCTTTTTGTTTGCAAGATATTAACATAAGCGGGCTTTGGCAAGCTCTTTTTTTTCTGTGTTTTCCACTGCGAAAAGTAATCTGCAAAGGTTAATAAATGGATATTACATATTTCTGAAGTACTATATAGTTAAGTAAAAGACATTCTTAATTATTTATGCAGGGACTAACTAGCAAAGTGAAGGCAAAGACTGTGACTGAGGTTTTTGTGCATATCAGATACAAAGCGTGCTTGGATCAATTTCATGTGGACAAAGACATATGCACAGCTCAGCTCACCTACCTCTGACACACAAGCCCAGGTGGATTTATTCCCCCAGTATGTATGCCTCTTATTAATGCTATTAAAAATTATTGCTCCAAACTAGATGAAAATATGCCCTTAAGCTAGCAGTTTAACATTTATTTCCAATCTTATTTTTGTTTTTTTGGAAACACAGAAGAGAAATATCCCTCGTCTCCCAGGTGGACTAAAGGGGAACAATATAAACTTTGTATTTTAGTGTTAAAAATGTAAACACAGATGAAATGTACTTCAGAGCTCATTTTGCCAAAGCTTTTCTTGGATGATTTCCATCAACATACTTACTGTAATTATTTTCCAAATGTTACCCATGTGATTCTCATTTGCTACATGTTTAATTCCCTACCTTGAATTGGGGCAATCAGATATTACTAAAGATGGCAGACACCTAAAGATTTGTAGGTTCAACCTGCATAATGGCCCCACAGTAGTCGCATAGTGCTCATGTACTCTTATATGAACTACAACAAGAACTGGTTGAAATTCTATGTGTGGATTCAGTCTTGTGCCTTTTGAAGCTGAAAAGCAGATGTTATCCATGGCATGATACTTCATGTATAAAATTAATATTTAAAATTTACTCTTTTTAATTTATTTCTGGTATTCCACATGCAAAAGCCTAAGGGTTCCCATCAAAAGTAGCTAAAACAAGTCGTTAAAGATCAAAGCAATTGCAGTATAATTAGGGTTACCACTGAATTATGTTATCCTCATCATCTACTTCTCTTATTCCTCCCACCGTAGACACCAGCCACAAATAAACATTGTCTCTCAAATACAGGTTAAAAGCCAAAACTTGTCAGCTTAAACACTGGTTTATCAATCATAAAGGTGTAGCTTACACCAACAATAAAAATTTTTGAGATAATGCTCCTTTCACTTAACTTTGTTCTATGGCGAAATCACTTCATCAAATTTAATACTAACTGCCAGCGATAAAATGCAGATTCCAGCCACTGAAATGTCTTCATCCTACACCAACATGGCCTTTTTCCTCCTCTTTCACTTCCTCTCCTACTTTAGAAATGTCTAGTTGGATCACAATGGCGTTGACAGGTTATCTGGCAGCTGGGGACTCTGTAATGCTGACATCAAGGTGACTTTCATGCAATCCCAAAAGAACATTAAAACAATTCTAGAAAAGGGTCAGCCCCACCCAAGACATTAAATGCAAATCAGCTCTATCAACCCTAGACTAGATCCCAAGACAGAGCATGATCTCCTCTTGCTACATTTGAATGTCTTTGCATACCTGTGGAGATCTTGTAATTCCCTGAAAAATGTTCTGCACAGTGCTTTTTTGTTTAATCAATCTTCAATTTGTGTCAGAATATCTTTTTAATTTTATGCAATGCAATATACTGCCTCATTTACTGAGGCAGAGGGTAGAAAACAGAAAAAGCGATGGATCACATCCGTCAAAAAGCAACCAGTTCCATCCTTATCCCCTACATCCCTTCCAGTATAAGAGGCAGAGGGCAGCCTTGCGTTTCTTTATTTTCTATCCTCCTTGGCTTTACTTTATGTTTTAATTCCAAATGTTATGAGACACAAGGTGGGTTATTCAAAACTATTTATTAGCTTGTTAAACTGAAATGCCTTTGCTCGTTGGCCAAGTTTTATAGGAACCCGCAAAACATTGAAGTACCTCACAGGCAGTGCCCCACCTTTGTGGATGACATCAGTGCAACAGGACTTGATTTTTCAATATATCTTTAAACATATTTTTCTAACAAGTACACATTCTTACATGTATTTTCTTTCACTTAAATCAGCCAAGTTATATGCAGTCATGATTTATGTCTCCCAAAGGATCTTAAGAATTTAGAATCTATAAGCCTGATCCTAAAGTCTTTACTCAGGCAAAATGCCTGAAATAAACCAGAGGATATATAAGGCTTCATATAACTTTTGTCCATGAAGAAAAAACACCATTAACAAAAGCAATTACAGGTATCAAAGCTGAACTTTGCCTCGTATCTAAAAGCAAAGGAGTAACAATGAAGATACACTATAACTTCCTCCACACATACAAGTTTCACCAGTTTCCTTGATGGACACTATCTTTTCAGAAAGGGTCATCTGCTCCATCACAGTGGGCATTCGTACACCTGTATGGGCGTATCTTTATGAGCACTTTAGCCTGGACCAGGTGAGCGCTCCTGAGGAGACTCATCCCCACTCACCATCAGCCTGCATTGCAAAGCGCTCTGCCAGCACACAGACCGGCTGCCTTTTGGGCTAAGCCAAGCCCGAAAATGTGCTCCACGAGCTGAACTAACGCACCCCCACCGCTCACTGGCATTTGTTCCACACAGCCAGAACACAGCTCATCTGAACCAGCACCTCGTCCCGCCAAACACGGATAGCTTGGAAGCCAGGTCCTCGGCACCCACCGTTGCGCTCTCCAGATCCACTCACGTTGGGCCGCACAACTCGCCAGGGCAGATAGAGCCACATATCCTGTTCCTCATGATCCTACTACAAAGCAGACTGTAACTGCAGTCTCAGCAACTAACCACATGTCTGCTGCACATCTGTGCAGTGAAGAAGTCTGTGATACGTTTTTTTGGGGGTTGTGGGTTTTTTTAAAATTTCTAACAGGGAATCACGAAGCTGGAGTTACGGTTTTCTGTTATCGAATGTAATTTTAGTGAAAATATCTGTTGCATCTCTCTGCCCTGCTCAGTCACTGTCTCAAGGTACAGTGGTCTCAGTGTTTTATAGACAAATTGTACGTTATTTGAAAATCTCTTACCTGGAAAACCGCCCCATTCTTATCGTGGCAAGGTTCATTTCCCTAAAACCAGCACAATTTAGGCTTGTCAGCTGATAAGTTTCAGTGACATATGTCAAAGGCACAGCCCCACAGTGGCTTGAGCTGATTGAAATCCAGGCTCCCCCTGCGCTGCTGGTTATTCCCTCTGCCTTAGGCCACACTGACCTGCCCAAGTGCTTGCACAAAGGAGTAGTTTAGGGAGTTCCCCCGGTCAAATGCTTGCGGTGGAGTTGTTTTCAGCAAGTCACCTGTGGCAGCTCGCTCTGCTGTTTCTCAGCCACACTGCTATGGCAAGGATGCCAGCGGGACAGTGACAGGAGTGGGGGTGAAGTCTGGACCAAGGTAATTCAGACTTAAATTGGTTTATACTGCAGTGGAACTGCAGGCTTGTGCAAACGGAGTGACACTGGTTTATAGCCATTGAGAACATGGCCTGTAAATTTTAAGTAAAAAATCTTATCTGGTACCTATTTCAGAAATCATTCACTCAGTGTGAAGTGCTACAGAATTGGGATTGTCCAAGTTAATGGAATGAATTGTGACATGGTTCCTAAAAATCACCTCTTTTAATGCAGTCTTTTCCCTGGTTCATCTCTCTGTTTCCCCTTTTTCCTCTGAGTGGAAAGTTTACATTATACCACGAGAAGAGAGCACTAGCAAAAGGCAAGGGAGAGCCCACTTCATGTACTGTTTTGGAAGTTCCCTAAAGTGAAAAACAATATTCTTGAGGAAGAAGATTCCACAATGCCTTAAGGTACAGTACATTCTCTAACAATGATGCCTAAGCATCTTTTTTTATGATCTATAATATTTTCAGCATAGTAAGATTACAGACACACTAGTAAGGATTTGCTGGGAGCTATAACAGTCAAATCTTTCCATAAATTATCAGCACAAAAAAGCAGCCTTTTACTAGAAATTGATTTAACACTAACAAAATTGTGCTTAATGAGTTAATTTGGTGTTCAAGTGCATATCACATATATTTCCTTGGGGCTTTAAATAGAATCTAAAAGTACTTGTAATGGATATTTAAGTAAATTGTCTCTCTCCCATAGTACGGTAACATTAGGTCTATGTCTGAATTAATGCAATGGATATTTAGGCAGATGAAATGGAAATTTCGATGGAAATACGGAATGGACTTTTCAATACGGGAGCATGTTAATTACATTCCAGGACTTGATTTATGGGTTCTTTTATTAATGTATTTCAAATAAAAGGCTATAAAATTGGAAGGTCATGAAGAATTGCTGACATCACTTATTATGATTATTTGCTGTCTTGGACACTTTTATTGATGCCTTAATGCTCAGTAGCTTTAAGCTACTTACCATACTGAAAACAAAAGATGATTGCTCCAGTTATTTTCAATGGCTCTATATTCCTTAACTGTAGAGTCCTGGCGGCATTTTTTTTTTACAGCAGAAATGGATCTTCCTTAAAGCTATTCAATATTTGTGATGACTTCAGATTTTAAAAGTAATTGAATACTTAATTAAGAATTAATCTCCAAGTCTTAAAATTAATTAAAAAGTCAGCTTGGAGAAGGTCAAACAGACTGGTTTTTTTATTGGGAGTGACCTCAAGTGTGAAGTCTGCTCAGGTGATGATGGCAATACCTGAGTTATCAAAGTCAACAATAAACCAGCCCTTCAGTCATGAAGAAGGAAAAGTATGTTTCTTGAAGGTGTAACATTCAGGTAAATACTAAAACTGTCACATGACTCAGTGTAAATCTGATGCACACTTAGCAATAATATTTTCCTTGCTACTCCAAACAAATGCTGTTTACATATTACATTTACAATCTGATTACAAATTATATTTAATTCTTACTATTCTTCTCATCACAACTGTCCACAGTTCCTCTAGATAGGTTAACTTTACTGTAACCAAATCTATCAACCAGAGACTGTACTGTTGTGAGCAAATGCACACTGGTGTCAATAAACTCTCAATATTGCAGAGAATTCACAAAAAAATTGTAGTACATTAGAGGAGCTTTTCTCCTAAAAATAAAGAGATGCTCTACAAGTGAACATCTCTAGCATACATAGGGAATGTAGATGATGGCCACTGCTGAAGAACAGTGCTGGAGTCTTTTTAATTCACTGTTCTGGAGAAAAAGTAAAATCATCTGACTTCTTAACATTTTAATCTGTCCTTAGCTAAATGCTTTATTAAGCACAGCCAAATCTTGTTAATCCGTATTACCTATATTTCTAGGAACACCCAAACTACCTTGTAGTTTGCACTGCTATTTTATTCTGTAACATAGTACATCATTAATACAAAACTGTAAAGTCAATTAAACAGAATCCTGCTCAAAGCAAAATGGGGCCAAACCTAAAATAACATTTAAATTGAAACACAAAGGAATATATAAAAAAATTTTCACCCTATGCTGTCAAAATGAAAATGGAGTAGAAACCTCTAGTTCCCCCATATATAATGCTTTACCTACATATTTCTATTCTCCCTTGCAGTCATTTGAACAGTATGTTTTAGTATATTGCAATACTGGTTAGATGTTTATTTTAAAAATTAAGAAATGTTTAGGAAATGACACAGTTTAGCCAGTGGCAAATAAGTGAAATTAAAAGTTGGCCTTTTGCCACTGAAAACAGAGACATGCTCCTAATGTGTTGACTCAAAGCTCATAACATTTCTGGCAAATGAAGCACGAAACATATTGTCAGCTATGTAGAGACTGTTACATCCAGAAAAATACAGTACAGGAATGCTAAGGTTGCAAGTCAAGCACTCAGAAGTTAAAAATTGCTGGGGTTAAAGCTGCCTAAGTAATATTAATTCAACCTACTTGTACTTGTTATGGTGGTGTTTAATTGCATGATAATTGCAATACCTATTAAGTGCACAGAACCGAGTGTACTTACGAGGGCAAGATCCAACTGTTAGTCCAGCTCTGGCTGGACTATTTCCATCCAGTCAATTGCTGTTCTTCCATATGGCCAGATGCCTGGACCTTGTGGGATCACCTCGATGACATCCTTCTGGGAGGGGGAGGTGGGAGGCACACGTCTCTCTGCATGGCCGGGCTCAGAGCCAGAAGTCATGGTGCCAACATAACCTGCAAAAAGAAATCCCAAGAGCAGAAGCTAGCCCTGCATCTACAGATCTTTGGCCACCTGATTTATTTCATGAGTCTGCTTGTGGGAACAAGTGTTATATTTTTACAGAAGCTGAAAGGTGTCAGTGAATAAAACAGAGGCTTTCAAGAAGAGAAAGGACAATATTAGTACTACAAGAAGCTGAAAAACACTCCAATATTGAACTGGCCCTTATCTCTGTTTCTGCCACAGAGTTCTTCATACAATGATGATCAAATGCTTTTAATTAACTTTCTCACAGCTGCCTACTGCCAATCCCAGAATCAACTGTAAGAAATGGAAAGAGAACTTCTTCAGGAAAATTGTACTTATTTGTGAAGCATTGTGATAGTACTAACTTTAGGACTGATCTCAAAGACCAGGAATAAATACTTACCTTGTATTTAATGTATTAATCTGAGAAAAAGTATAGAATAGCCATCCATGAGGTGCCGTTGTCTGTTCCATTATCACACAAAGGTGGCTGCGGAAGAAATGGGCAATATTGTCATTAGAGACTGCCATAATGAACATGTACAAAAAGTTGATTTGTAACAACCTTAATTCTGACATTTTTCACTTTTGAAGGGGATTCTTTATTTTTCTCGGTTCTATTTTGTATGATTTTTTAACACGACAAACTGAGGGAAGGCACAGGGGAAGGAATGCCTGTCCACAACTGCAGGGCCAACAAGAAGATTGGAAACTTCAGAACTCAGCAAAGATCTCAGCCACCCGAGTTGTCCATGGTTGCAGTGGTAGGCTATTACCTAGCATGCAGCCACATATTTTAGCAGTGGTTTTCACAGCAGAGAGTTTCATTGCACTACAGAGGGACTCAGGACTGCTGCTTTTCTTCCCAAATTTCCGAAGGGACCAATTTCACCACTGGCTATAGACATATGCATTTCTGCTTCCCAGTCGTCTCCCGCTCCCTTCTGCTTCGGTCCAGCCCTCCAGCTTCTGGTTCTGACCTCTATCAACACATACATTTTGGTTCCTTGTCTCTCTTTCCCCTTGGATCAGGTTGTTTCTTCCCTTACTGCCAGGACACCGGTGCAAATGGCATACTTGCTGGACAGACACTGGTTTTCTCTCTTGAGTTCTGGACTAACTGCATGAAAAGACTATCCCAGCCCTTGCAGTGCTTCTCCCAGGGAAACACATGCCTTTTTCCAGTATTCTCAGCCGCAAGCATTTAAAAAATTAGGAGGCAGACCACAACAAATCATGAAACTGCCTTCACAGTCATAAGACTGTGTTAAAAAAAAAAGACTTCCGTTGTTCTTTTTATTAGAATTTTTGGTTGTTGAGTTTATTTTCAAATCTTTTTTTGAGACTTCAGCATGTACTCACACCATGTTTTCAGGCTTTTCATTGTAATAGTGAGTGCTGGAAACCTTTAAAAAAATATTGGCAGCTGAGATTCTCTTAAGCTCAGCAGGACTTCAGAAGTTGGCATCTCAAGAAAAACATAATATGGTGCAAGAGATGGGCTAGAACCAGGAGCATTGTCAGCTCTGCCCCTTGGCCAGCACACAGGAGCTGTGGGGACAAGACACGCTCAAGTCCCAGAGGATCCTTGGACAATTTAGCTGCCAGGCTCCAGCTGACTGTGCTGAGCATGTAGCAATGTGTTTTCCAGAGCTGTCTCCATCAACTTTTTAATTGCCACAGATTTTTGTAGGAAGAAACCTACCAAGCAGATTCATGCCCTTTCTCCAAGACGCAAGGATATTAGATGTCCTTCATGAGGCAGCTGGAAGCGTTTTCACATGGAGAGCACCATTTTAGTCTTATCGCTATTCCTGGAAATGGGTGAACCATTTAAGATGACACTCTCTAGAAGAACTCAGCCTGAAGCGAGCAAACAGCAGGACGTACTTCAGCATGAATAACTGAAATATGTCAAAGCTCTGAGCAACTCAAAATAGAATTTTACTGGCGAAAATATCTGGGCAATTAGGCATTGTTACCACTCATTTAATATGCAGTGATCTTGGGGGTATTTACTTTAATATTTGTTTCAACATTTAACTATGCATTGATACTATGTGACAATGTTTATCTGCTACACTTATATTACTGGATTTAAAAATCTAATTTTAATTAAATTATGTATCTAAAAGGTTTTTTTCTTTCATATTAATGGATGATTCCTTTATTTTAAACCCCATCTTTAAATGTCATTTCAGGACATTTAAAATTCTGGATTATACAAAGATGCCTTTCTGAATAAAGGTTCTATTCAAAATTTCATTTTAACATAGAACATTTAGAGGTAAAGAAATTTGGTATCAAGACTAGTGATTATTTTGTCATTGTGGCAGTTTTAGAGACAAATTTTGCCCTGTCACTTTGGAAACTCTGCTTTACTTAACATGAGTTGGCAGCTTCTAGAATTGAGAAAAAGAGGCAAGATATATTTGATAAGCTTCAAATTTACACTTCTTGACTGTCTTCTACTTATTTGTATAGAGATCTGAATTCAGTTGGTAAATATATTTCTTCATAAATTATGGATAACACAGATTCACTTACAACCCAATGTTTGAAAATGCTGGAATCTTTGAAATGACGACAGGCCAAACCCTACCCTATTACACTGGACTAAATCCAAGATAATTCTGTGAAGAAAATGAACATTTGAAGAAAAAGACCTGGAACTCCGAGTTACCCTAATAAACTCACTCCAGATTCACATTAAAGAAAGGCTGACAGCTCAGTAGAGTATCTAGCTGTGAATGCAATTTAATGAATACAACCGTGATTCAAATTAGTTAGGAGGAGAACTTAACAGATGACTGTTGTGGTACTTGTGTCACACTTGTATTATATTCCAAACATTACTTTTTTTTTTGCTTCATCTCTGAATCTGCCCCAGATATAGAATACTTAAACCTTTGTATCCTATAAACCTACAGTTAGAGCTCTCATAAACTGCAAAAAATTACATCAGTCTTCTACATACAACTCTTAAAGCTATTAAATGCCTACAGCATGCTGCACACAAGTGATAAAAGTATGTATGTGTGACACTATGTCTGCTTGGTAGTGGAAAAGGAGAGAGAGAGGTTGAAATACCCAATTCTACTATTAAATAATGACTTGCTTATGAGACTCACTGACCTATTAAATACAAACATCTGGTTTAGGTGTTCAGGATCCAAATTAATTACCCACCAAAGACTAACCAGGCATATCAGACCTTAGCCCACTCCCAATAACCAAATCACCCAATATTTCACTTGTGGAGAAAGTTAATGTTTTGTTAAAGGTGGGGCTAGTCACATAAAAGTTGATTTTTCCAGTACTGACAATAAGCCTTTATGATTTGTGTTACTGTATTCTTCAGCTGTGTTCCATTGCTATTCTACTAAATCTACCAAACAACTTCAGTCATGCTGTGATCCCATCCTCTCTGATAATTTATGATAAGGTCTTATTGGAACCAGGAAACAACGAACCTCAGAACTGCGGAGAAGGGTTTGTGTTATCGCTTGAATATAAGATACACTTTTGTGTGAATCAGTATTAAACAAGAACTTGTGCATGGTGTTGAAGGAGCTGTGATAAGTGGTAGTGCCATAGATTTTAGTGATACTAATCTGGGACCTGATTACTTGTAATTATTCTATCTTTATGGCCCTAATGTGCATGAGTCAGGCTTGGTTCACCACTTATATGACTTGTTGTGGCCATGCCATACAAGCTTCAGTGTTGTTCTGGGAGAGAAATGCTCAAATCTCCATGCCTGCTGATGGCTGCAGAGGAAGAAACATCAGTGTGCCTCCCTTTGCTCTTTCCTTGTCTGATATCTATTCTCAACACACTGTTTTGTTGCTGCTCTATGGATTCACTGAGAGACAATTGGCACTGCCTCTGGAAAGGCAGAAGTCAGACCACTGGCTTTGTATTGCAGAGAACAAAGAAGGAAGTGTGCCACCGCTGGGTGTTTGGCACTTCATGAAATGAGTTTTTCTTAGAAGCCTGCATCGAGCCTGCCTCCCTGGCAGGAGAAAAGCTGCATCTGTGTGCAAACCAGGTGGCTGCAATTCCTGTCTAGCCATGCTCAGGTCTCAATTACCCAGTCAGGCATCTGTGTCTCCTGCGGTCCTGGGTCCTTTAACCTGGGGGGGGAGATTGAATTGTTCTAGTTCTAGTAAATGAGCTGGCTGCAGAGGTAGTCATAGCAAAGCTCCTGTCTCTAGCAGGTGAGCTGAATGGCTTTTTCTAACAGAAGCAGCAGTTGGCACTACCTGCAGAATAACATCTGCTAGGAGGCTGGCAGAGACCGATGGGAAGAGTTGGCTCTATGGGCTCTAAACCTTGGATGCCTTCTTACCCAAATTTTGTCACATTCTCCCATTTGTGAGCCAAGTGTTGCTGAAAGAGAAAGGAATATTTTGTCTCACAGAAAAAAGAACACTGGAGGGAAATTCCCAACCCTGATGCTAACCCAGCTAAGCTCTCCTTTGCCCTGCTGAAAGAAGGCAGAGCTATGTGCGAGGATGTGAGGATGGGGAATAGAGAACAGGTGGAAATACACTTTAGCAAATGCATGACATCTGCCTTCTTACATATTCTCTAAGTGAGAGATGCTTTGCTAATGGCTGTACATAATTTTCTTACCTCTTCCCCCCGCCCCCCCCCCCCATTCTACTCCTTATTTTTCGTCTGCTGGCAATGCTTTGTAAAGGCGGTCTACGTAGTAACTAGGCGATAGACGAGGTACTTGCAGAAAAGTGCATGCAAAAGAACAGTGTGTAAAAAAGTCGTTAATTCTTCATACCTCAATGTTAACTAGTCCCATCTTCTGTATGCGTGTTTTATCCAGTATATTTCTGATATTTTAGATTGTTGGCATGCTGGAGGGGGAACTGCATTTTACTATGGCTTTTCAAAAGTACATTGAAATTGCAAAGAAAACGGTTTACATGGAGCAGGAGCCATGAAAAGAAATGATTTCACAGAGACATCTTACTGTACTTCTTTTGGGACCTTAAGTAACTTTTCTGGTACTAAACCAACCAAATCTAGGCTGTACTGCAAAATTTAGCATAAACATGCGATCACTTGTGTTAAGTGGAGCCATAGTTACGAAAGATTTAAACTCATCACAGTCAATCGTCATCAGTGGCAATGCAAAAATAACTGTATTTACAGACAGGAAAACTTCTCAGATAAACACATTAATAACTGTTTAACGCTTCCTGTTGATGCTGTTCCTGTTTATCAGTTACTCTTCAAGCAGGTTAATTTGAAAATGCTTATAGGTGGCTTAGCATTGTGCCATCAAATGCTATGCAGAGTCCCCAAACATAGATTCATAAGTCTAAGCTAGCTTAGTAAACTAACTTAATAACTTATATTTAAAAACACTTAAGGACAATGCAATAAACCTAAACAATTCACATACTAAAGCTGTCCATGAATCTGTTTTCAATAGCTGACTGTTGTTTAACCAACATAAACAACTCTCTTATTAAATCATGTATAATTTTGGAACTTGGGTTAAAGCATTCCCACAATATTTGGTGCAGATGTTATAAAGTTGTAAAAATCTGCAAAATACCCTGTTTTAAAGCTGAGTATTTTAGGATTAGGAACAAGATGGGTAAACTGAATGAATGTCAAACACACTATAAATTGTGAAAACAATGTGAAAACTGCTTTTTGCCTTTTTTGCCTTTGTGGTGAGGATAACAAGTACTGAGAAACTGGGAATCTGCTTGATCGCAGAACATAACCTGCCATAGAATTTTGAAATATTATGGATTAAGGCCCAGCACTGAATTGGGTCCGACATACAAATTCATTCTACAAAATTGTTGTTCTACAGGTGCCACCATTTGTTCGGTATCATCAGCATTTCCTCTTGTGTGATACAGGTTCTTCAGTGTTCACGTGCCCAGAGCTACCCAGTCCCTGCACCTTCTTCTTCCCTTTCTTGAGTGGGATTCAGGACGTAGGAGGACTGGAGGCTTAAAAAGCCAGCCAGTACCTGGTGTTCTCTGGCTGTGGCTCCACAGACAAAGCTGGCATAAACAGTCTTTGCTCTCCCTTTCTTCAACCCATTGTTCTCACCCTGCACTGCTCTCCCAGCTCCCTTTCCTTCTCCCAATTTTGCTGTGTGGCAAAGGGAAGGCTGTTCATTACTGCACGGAAATTTTCAGAAGGAATCTATTGTCCCTCACAAGTAAGGTCAACCGCCCTTACAGTAGTGAGGGCAGAGATGTCTCTTCCTTAATTTCAGCCTGACTGACCCTTGTCCACTTGCTTACCTGAGATACCAGCTAGACGATTTAATCCTTTGGGCAACGTTCACACTCTGAGCAAGCCTCAATAAGACAAGAAGAAGGTCCCAATGCCACCAAGTAAGTTTTGAGGATTGTGATGTGATAATAAATTGTACAGAGCAGCCTCACATTTCATATCGTGTTCCTGTAGCTGGGCACTCTGGAGGTGCCATGCAGTTCATCACTGATGCTGGGACACATCCTAGAACTGTAGGGTGCTTCAGTTATGTTTGGAATATGATTGCTTGTAAAACTACCTTTGAGAATATTGACTGAGAGAGAACAATGAAATAGTGTTTATGAACTGTGGGTGTCAGGGAGCACTAGCTCCGAGGGGCATGAATCCTGGTCCCCTTGATGTCCTGCCAGCTTTGAAACCTGGTGATTGCCTGTAAGATGCCATTTGGGGGTACAGAAACATTTCAGTGCCAACCCAAAATTTCCTTAGAAGCTGCTGAGGGGTGTTACAATCTCATAGCCTATGTACCAAGGGAGGAACTTACAGAACTTCAGTGGAAGTGGTGGTCTGAGCAGGGGACTTGGTGAATGAAAAAAGATGTAAAGTACTGCAACAGCATCTCAAAATAAGTGATTTTGGTTTTCAGCTTAAACACTTCACTATTTTGATAAATCATTACGAAAAAAACAAAACCTTAATCAGAATGTGTCTTTTTTTTTTTTTCCCTGAGCATGCATGGGTGTGCCACATGTGGATTAAAGAAAAAAGAAGAAACCCTGTGAGCCATTTACTTTACAAATGCTAAGATACAGAAAGACAAAATTAGAACATCCAATTCACCCTAATTTTGTCCCGCACGTGCCATAAAGTAACAGTTGGATTATGACTGTGGAATTTCAGTGTCTGTGGGACAGCCTGGCATGTCTGTGTAAACTGCTGGTAAGGGCACATCTGTGTGAGGGCGCTGCCTCTGAGTTTGAGAGCTGGAGCACGGGTGCACCCTCCTGCAACATGACCAGGGCTTGGATTTCTCTCTGATGACTAAAATGTCTGAAACTGCCCTAACATTTTGGTTAGACACAAATTTTGCTAACGCTTGCCTTTGGCAGCCACCAGTTCTGCCTACATGTTATACTAGTATCTACCCGAGATAAAATGAGTGGGAGTAGCTGCTCATGGTTAAACATCACCCATACTTCCTCCCCCTCTCATCTGCCAGCCTTAGCCCGGTCTTTCTCAACTTCCCATCCCCTGACATGCATTCCTAAATTTTCCCTTCTGTCACTCATGCGTGCACTTAAAACAAGTTTCTTCCTCTTTCCTGCTTACTCTATTAAGTGGATCTAGCATGCGTGAGGACTTCTCAGAAGTATTTTATATACGTGGTCACATTTACTCCTGCTCGCTGTAACTGAAAGTTATGAAATAACACCACCACTCTTCCCTCAAATCTTGTGCTTCAGAGAAACTCGTTTGAGAATTGCTTATAGGGTGGCTGTTTCCCATTGTGCTCCATGACAGTAAAGCCAAATGCCCTCAGGGAGAAGGATGACCTCCTAACTTGTTAGGAGATGGAGACAAGAGAATCCCACTAAGAGCAAAGGGTTAGAAATACCATTTGCAAAATCACAGCCCACTGAGGTCAACTGGGAAAGAATAAGGGGAGATGGCAGCCATGTTGAAAGGCGACTTCATGAGGCTTTGTGAAATTTCTCTGCTGATGAACTTCGTTATGCAGCTTGTTCAGTGAGGAAAAGTAACACAAAGATGTCAGGAAATAACTAAATTTTCCTTTTTTCAAAAACTGTCAGTAATCCAATTTTTTTTTTTTTTTAAACAAATGTGGTGGCTCTGATGAGTCCCTGCCTGTGAGTGAAATTACGCAGGGGTCCCCAAACTGCTTTGAGAGTGTTTCTTGCAAATAGTACACACTGTACATCGAAACCTAAAAAGCATGTTTGATTCCAAGTAATGCATCTGTCTCAAATAAAACAAAGCAAAACAAAAGACTGCATCCTGAGACCCTGAGAGACAGTGAATAAATTAATTTGTGGGGAAAAAAAAAAGAAAAATATGCAAAGGCATGGACGTATGCTTTCATTCTTTATGTTATAAATGTAAAGAACTGATCAGAAAATAAAAATCAACAATTTTATTTGTTGGAGGTTTTTTCCTTTTATTGTGGAACTGATGCTTTATTTATAGGCCTGCCACTAACTGTTACTAGAACCTAGTGTTCCTTCTCAAAATTAATACCTATAAATAACTGACATGGGAGAGAATAAAATCCAGACTCTTGCACACATACTGTATTTGTACATCTTCTTTACTTATTTATCTTTGTGTTTTGACCTATGTAATTTTTCTTTAGATGTCTAGACAAATTTAACTTTAGAAAATTAAAACTTGAAATGACATTTATTTCTGTTAAACAAATATGTAGCTTTGAGAACATAACTAAATATGTTATGAATTATAACTGCAGTGCACAAAGTCACATACTTACTTGACAGAAATAAATGTTGGCTAGAATAAAAATTTAGAACTCAAAGTGCATTGCTTTAAAAATAACTAATTAAAAACCTAGAATATTTCTTTGGGATGTACCAAACCAGGATAAAAGGAAGTGCATCTTTGGTGTAATTGTATTAGCTTTCACACACTCGATTACAATTTTCAGACAGCAGGGAAGAAACCAGGAATACTGTTAAAAAGCACTGCTAAACAGACACTTGTGAAAGACTATGAATCATTACTGTATACAGTACATAGCTTTAAAGGAAGATTTTTGATGCATTAAATGTTGATCCATGTAATCCTAGTTATCCTTCCTTGTCTCAACTGTTTATTTCTCGTTACAAGGTCATTCAGCTCTTCTGTGTATCTCATGTTGAATTTTACATTAGAGCCATGAAACATTCATTTCCTTATATTTCAGCTGCACAATTTAAAAAAAAAAAGCCTAAAAAATACAGATGCAAAGTGTTTTGAACCTTAAGAAAAATCTTAGCAATTTCGCAAAAAAAATCTTTATAATTTTCCTGCCTGAGATCATGCTTCCCATGATACAGATTATGACTTGGCTTTCAGGACGTTCTCATTTAATCGTGTTGGTTTAAGTTGAATATTGAGATTAATTTGGAGCTTTTCCCACTTACTTCGCTGAGACATAATTAGTTCCTTGTTGAAATAGTTTTGTGTCCTGAACATTCTAACTTTCTCATGTGATAATTTCAAAATAAATTCTTAATGCTAAGCTAGATGATCAAATTGATAACAAATCTGTGGTCTTACCCAAGCAGTGAGCTAATACAGCACTCAAAATTTTCATTTGTCCCTGAAAACAAAGGTAATACCGATATTGAAGGAGGCGTGTTTTTTTCCTATTACATTTTGTCCAGAGATTTAAACTGTAATCCTGAAAGCTGCATGTGCTCTACATCTGCATGATGCAATTACCTTCACTGGGACCACTCACTTCTTTATCTAAACAGCTCCCTAAGTGTGTTTGCAAGATTGGAGTCTTAGAATATTTTGATTTTAAACAATACGATACCATCAGTACGTAATGGTGACTTGGTGCTGTCATTCATTCAGAAAAATGGAATCTAAATTGTTTCAGCCAGGACTAATCTCTCTCTTCAATGAAAACCATGGTTTTGGCTTTTTGTTGTGCACAGTGTTGTTTTAGAAGAGCGCTCGGTCGCTTTTTGAGAAGGATTATATGTCATATTGCCTGTGATAGTAGTGGACTCAGTTTGATGACTTGGGAGATCCCTTCCAGTCTTGTGATTCTATATGAACCCAGTCAGTATTACTGTTGCTGTTTGGATGGGGATTTTTTTGTTTTTATGTCTGAAATTGTAGTTGAAATACTGCCCTGCACAGCAGCATGTGTGTTACACTTAAAATGTAGGCTGACGGGAATTCTACAAAAGTAACCCACTAAAAAAGATATTCTGTGATTACAAATTTACTGGTATATTCCCGCAGCGGGGAATAGAGAACACGACTGTATCCACTGCTTTTTTTTCCTTCTAGGTTATCCTCCTTTAAAAGTGTACCCTGTAGGTGTTCATGTTAGCTGGTATTTCCTTTCAGTGTCTCCAGTAAGTTATCCTTTCATTGTGGGTAAGTAAGAGTTTGCAAAACTTTGCACCCTTATTCTTAAATTAAATACTGACAAGGAATGGAAGTGTAAAGCATGCTAATAAGCAAGACCTCCCTGTGGGAACCTGTGATAGAAGACTGTTTCACATTGAGAGGCAGACAGCGCTGTTGACACAGGCTGTCAAAAAGGCTTCATGTCTTTGAAAGAAAATCTTAATCTTCTTTATTCATGTGTGAACAGGTCCAGGCCTTCATCCCGTAGCTCATACGCATTGACTGTTTAAACTGTGGGTTGCTAGGCTTTGGGTAGGGTTTGTTTGCTTGTGTCTACATTGTACGAATGGATGAGGACTGAAAATTAAAATCTGTCTGACACAGAGCACTGCTTTTCTGTCTCTGTTTGAAGAGACATGGCAACCCAGGGTGAAATGAAAAGGAATTTTATTGAGCGCAAAAAACGCTCAGTGTTTAAATGTTGGACGCAGGAACTGAATGGTCAATTTGGGAGGCTTGTAGGTTGTTTATAGACATTGGGATGGCTGTCAATCACAGTACAATGGTGAAATTTGTGTCGGGAAAAAAGTGCTTTTTAGTGGCTGAACTCCTGTTTCCTGTTAAAATGCTCACATCAACAAACAAAAAGAGGTTTTGTCTGAAGTTTACAAGCAAGAAAATTTCAGAATAACAGAGATGCTGCTACTGTTGTGGCATCTTTTGATCATTGCGGCACTGACTATTTAACATTTAAAACCAAATTTTACAGAGAAAGATCCTATTGCTCTGGGGATCAGATTCTGCTCTACTTCTGTGGCTTATAAATCAGGAACAGGTCAATTAAATGAATGGAATTGTGCTACTGAAAAGCAGTATGACAGTGGACTCTGAGACTTTACTCTGCGTATGTCTGTGCTATTAAACACTTTACTTAGATATGTTTTATATGTTATTTATATGTTTATAAATCAATAGCAAGGAGAAGCATAAGATAAATAGCACCTATAAAAAAGTAATCTCTTTCAGCACTTGTTAATAACAAGTACAGGAAAGGGGCTTATTTCAGAAGCAATATTCCCCTTTCCAGTTATTGTTAAAACTAATTGGCAGCATTTTGCTACTTCATTTTACAGAAGTTTATATTATCTCATCTATAAAATTTCTAACTGAAACTTGGCCAAATGTCAAACTTGCCACTATAGGCTTTGGAACAATTAAAAAAAAAAAAGAGGGAACTTAGGGGAAAATAGAAATAAGCCTGTTTTAGCAGAATAGAATTTAAAATGTTAAAGCTGTTGGCTTTCTCTGGTTTTATAAGATGAAAAAGCATGTTTTACAGAACACTGGCTGAGAACTCAGCCCTCAAAATCTGATATAAAATGTGGTTTCTGGGCCCCTGTGGGATTTGTAGGGGGGAAGAAAAAGAAAACAATTTTTCCCATTGTTTTCCTTTCACCTCAGACCATTGCATCCCCTCAGCCCTAGATCTTTCTGCTCCAATGGTGGAGGAAGCAAAGAGGTTCAAATGGAGCAAGGCATGGCAGACCTATCATCCAAGTGATAGGTCATACTAAGTTCTTCCCAACCTTATGAGCATTCAGCCCTTATATTTTCCATAAGCACTGGGGGCTTGCAGAGTGTGGTAGGAGGTGTTGCGCAGTTTTCAGGTTCTGAGCAGCAGGGCTCTTCCTTTGTGTTCACCTTTGTATTTTCACTAGCTTCCTCAATATACATATATGTGTTTACACTACATTTCATGTCTTTCTGAGCAGGTTTTTCATTGGCATGGACAGTAATAAACTACTTCCCATTTTATATGGCAGAGGGGTATGTATGCTTAATCCTGGAATAGCTACCACCTTCAGTGCTATCAAATGTGGTAGCTATTGCCCAGATCACTTGTTTCTTCCTCCTGCCCCTTAAATATATAGCCTTAAAAATCTACAATATAGATAATGACTGAAGTGTTCATGATGAGAAACTCTCCTGTGTGATTTTTAAATAAGAGGGCACATGTGAGGGCAGACTCTCAAAAATACAAGTCCCTATCACTCTGCAGATGTCTGAAATTTGTTGGCTATTTATCTTTTGGAAACTTTGCTTAATTCCTTTAGCGGCTTAAGTTATAGAGCTCATAGAAAACACAGAGAGGTAATCACATCGCTGCTTTCCAAACTGAAGTTGCTCTTTTTTGAGATCCATCTTTCCTTCTTTCAATTTAAATTTAGCATAGTAAACCAGGTACAGCCCTAAATAGTGATTTAGTAATTGGTTATTTACTGCAATTCCCTGTCTCTTCAGTTTTTTTGTCTTCACAGACCTAAGATACACCAACGGAAGTAACTGAATAGCTAAAGAATACTTTAATTTACATTTGGAGGGAGAATGGATTTTTTTTTAGTCCCTGTATATAGCATTCGACTTGCTTAATGGAGAGGAGTAGAGGAAGGTCTCACCTGGAGGTTCATTTTCTCTCCTCATTCATGCCACATTGCTCATTGCAAAAGAGTTTGCCCTCCGTGTTCCTTTTAGCCACGGCTGCATTTGGCTTCAGCAGGAATGCAGCTTCATGGGTGAAATGTTGTGGGGTTTTCTAAGCACCGTGCTTCAGTTGTTGCCCCTGTACTGCCACCCTCAGCAGCTTTGGGTGATCTGTTTCACTTCGCTACACATAATTTTTCCTTCTTCTGTAAAATGGGAGCAGTGATAAGGGTTCTTCATAAAAACAATGATGAAAACTGATTTTATGAAAAGCATAGTTGCTGTTGTTTATTACTACTTAAAAGTCTCAGCTGAGTAAAGTCTTCCAATTTCTTTATAGTTCCCTTCACCAATACACCCACACAGCTTGCGTTGCTTCCTCCCTGCACGACTAAGAGGTAAATATGTCTTCTCTTGCAGAAAACTAGAACACTTCTATTTGTGCTTTCACTCATCATCTTCCATGTTAACTCTTGTAATGTCCTACTACTTATTATTCTTCTTTTTCTAATCTCTTTGAAGGGTAGCAAGGTGGCAATATATGCTGTTCTTGCATGATCAGTACTTTATTCTTGTTTCTTATCAAGCCACTTCCCCGTAGCATGCTTGACAGATACAGCTGCCCCTGGAGACAGCTTCCTGTAGCCTCTCCCAGCTTTATCTTCTGTCCAAGGCTTGCCCCCTTTGCCATCAGTAACGCCAGATGCAGAGCTTTCTTAATATGCTTACCCTATTCCCATCCTACTGATTTCTTCCTCTCTGCCATGAGCTACTTTTGAAGTCTTGATTTGCCAAGGTCTTCCCATCTTAAAATGCCTCTTAAAGACTGACTTACTCTGTAAGTATTGTAAAAGGAAACAATTTTGTTTGCTTTTCCTTCCCTGTATGCTTTAGTCTTTCCTCTGCAATGTAGAGACCTCAGAGGCAGGGACTGTGTTGGATTCTCTGGATATGGACAAGTACTTTATTTTTTAGGAGATTAGAGCTGGCATAGAGGGGCTGCTGGAAGCTCGGCAGATAGCTGGGAACTGTATGCTGCATAAGGTGGTTGAACAACAAACTACATCTTTCAGGCAGCAAGTGTTCCTCCCCCTCTCCCCTTCCTCCAGGCTTTATTCTGGAGGTCTAAGTTTATAACAAAAGAAACAAAAAGGTTTTTATATAAATGGAAAAGCAAATGGAGCCCAGCTCATGTTACAACTCAGCCTTCTGACAGCCAGGAATGGAGATCTGCCCTACTTAGAGGCCTCTCTTTGCTCTGAACTGCAAGGGAGCTTTTAATATTCCCTCACTTGCTCTGAGTGTTCTCTGATTAGACCTTCAGCTCCAGCTCGGTATTAGCCTAAACTGTACATTTGGCAAAGATTGCTGCAAAAGTTTTGTCTGTACAGTAACTGCAACAGTGGAGCTATTATCCACTGCCTCGGCGCTATCAGGATATAAATAAGAAGTGGGGTGTGTATGCACAGTGTTGTGATTGCTCAGAAAGCTTCACTGTGTTGCAAATCCTTTAAAATAATACACCAAGAAAGTATTTTGACTTTCCATTAGTCATAAAGGCCAACATTTTTAATATGCATGATTAAATTTAGTCAGGGAGATAAATGTTGTTTTTTCTTTTTCTTCAGAGATTGATGGAAACTACCCAACACTTCTGGTATTGGTGCTTAAATATGTTTAAATTTAAAAGGGTGCTTTAAGTTAATAAAGCAGGTGCCAGAATGCTTTAGCTAGGTGAAGGCTAAATCCAAACTTCTTACTCAGATGCCTAATTTTAGGCAAGGCAGTATCTGTAGGATTAAATATCTTTTATTAGACTAACTATTTAGAAAAAAACAGACAGGGGAACACAAACCATTGTCTTGTTATGCACTTAAAATTTTGGAGAAATCATTCACGCTTTAAGAGATGTTCTGTGCTGAAAATAAACCACACTTTATACTTGATTTCTTGGTATGCAGACTTTCTGCAAGCCATGTAACAAAGGTGGAACACAATTTTAAAAGGCAAATGCCTGGAGAAGCTGCAAAATGTAGTGAAGCCTGTATTGAAAGCCACAGACTGCTGCCAGGCTTTGAGGTTGAATCATTATAGTTTCACGGTAAGCTGATTTGTATGTGACAAAATGTTTTCCTATTTTTTAATTCTTTTCTTCCTTTAAAATGAGAGTTTCTCCAAGTTTATGGTCTGTAAAATAATAAAAATTTTGGAGGGTGAGGGAAAAGAACAAGGATATGCTATGGCCCCAGAACAAAATGGAAAGTGTGGTCACTGGCAGGAACAATTTGAATCGGATACATTTTATGGAATAAATCACTATCTGGCTTTCTGTAGGATTATCTCAGTACATAAAAATGACTAAAGGGAACGAGAAACTTGGGCAGGACTATTCAAAGTAAGGCAAACATGGCATACAGAGCATCCCACAACTCCTTTCCATGCAAGGTTCATCCAACGTCATAATCTCTTCTCTTAACTTTCTTTGCCCTTTGTTATGCTTTCCGCCTTTGCAGAAGAGAGATGCATGAGGAGTTTTCAGGGATATTATTTTCTCTAGTTTTATAAAGGGACCAGATAACAAAACAGAACCCAGATGACCTTTAGAGCTGCGCGTGACCCTGTTTGATGAATGCTGGGCACTTGTATTGTGATAGGTCCTTTCCACTTAGACCCCATAAAATCTAAATTCCCAAAGTGCGTAACTACAACCCTGTGCTGGTGAAGAAATAGATGGATGTAAATCATTGATATTTGGAGCCAACCATTTTCACGATGCCAACTTTCATGAATTGTAAAAATGGCTAATCGCTTTTCTTTCCTAACTGCCTTTCACTCGCTGAGATGCCATTAGCCTTTAGCTCTTTGTTTTTATATACCCAGCTATTTTGTTAGTGCTCTGCACTCTATACTCCTGCTTCTGTTTCTCAGGATGTTAGACAGTGAATTATCTATTCACTTCAGAGACATCCCTCCCAATTTCGAGAATGAATGCAAAAGGGAAGTTGGATAAGCACTTTGTTTCTCTTCTAATTTAAAATCTACTTAAAAAAACCCTATGTGTGTATTGGTGTGTGTGGGGGGGAAGATCCTTCAGTTTTTGCTAAGAGTAGAAAGATTTATGGGGAGAAAGACTTCTTTAGATGACTCTTGCTCTCTCATGAGAAATACTATATGCGGATTTACAGATCTATCTAATTTTTATGCCTGTACACTCCTCCTTAAAAGGATTGCCAGCTTTGTCAAACAGTGAGGTTCGTGTACAGTTAGCTTTTCCTTCTCCTGGAAAGAATACATTGATTTTGACTGGTTTGCCCTTTGTCAGCCTGGTCTTTAGGACTCTGAATCTCATCCTAAAGCCTGCTCTCTAGACGTCAAAACAGAAAATGAGTGTTCATTGCCTGAGCACTGCATTGCTTTAACTAAAACTGAGAAGACTTCATTCTATATTGTAATAGGTCTGGCAAAAGGAAGCCAAAAGCCTCACAGGGGGCCAGCAGGTTTTTGGATCTCAGTCTGAGTTTGCTTCTGAGCTTTTTCTTAATATCACAATGGGCTCTTGCTGTGTACTTCTAATGCTTCAGCAATGAAGTCAGGGTATATTATGCCATCTGTCCAGGAGTCAACACTGCAGGTCAAGCTAATTTAAACTGGCACTTTTCATCTCCCTATGCCTGTATGCATTACATTTAATAGTTTAAGTGAGTGATTGTATCTCCTGACCCTGCAACAAAGGACAAAGCTCATGTTTGTATTTTTTCATTATCTATAGTTGTCAGGGATAGGGACATTTGATCCTTTAATGCAAAATATAGTTAAATCAATGACTGATACTCAACTTTTGTTGTAGGAACATTTGGGTTTTTTAAAATTATTTTTCATCCCCCCTTCTATCTTTTTTTTTGAAAGGTAAGTAAGAAGGCAATTTTATATATGATGGAATTTTGTAAATTTAATCTTGGATTGAAAAGTTTAAATGTAAAAATCAAAACTATTATTTCTTCTTTACAGTTAAAACTTTATGGGGGGAACTGTGGTAAACAGAAGGTTAAGTGATGATCCTGGAGCAAAATTATGCTCATAAATACTTTGGATGCGATGGAAAGAGAAACCTCTACATCATTATTTCTCATTTGAGCTCTGCAATGAACTTTGAGGAGTTAAATGTATAGAGATTATAGGTGAATCATCAGAATGATTATTTGATAAACAAAAAATGTGCATAATAGTATAATGGATGTTGTAAAATCCAGGGAAACTTGGCTGAAGATTAGTACTCAGTTTGATTAGTCTGTCACATTTTTCCTCCTTCTTTCCGCTGTTTCTTTGACTTGCTATTTCTCCAGCATTTTCCTTTTTCTATCCCCGAAGAAATAGAATTGTTGCCGAGAAGGGATGGGGAAGGAAGACCACACACAAGTATTTATTTCTTAAACACAGCTGAAGTTTGGAACAGGAATACTGTTCACATGATTAGGTTGTCAATAAGATATTTTCCCGCATTTACAAAAATGTTATACAACTACAATAACATAAATCTATCTCCTGCAGCCGTACTAGCCCAGGGCACCAAAGTTATGACTGTTGATCTGAAGTTAATTTCAGAACCAATTGAGGTATACCTATGCAAATTAACTGTGTAGACAGATATATGGATTGTTAGGTTTTGTTGCAATAAAGAATCATCTTCTTAGAGAAAACCTAGTCCTATCTAATGGCCATGGCCAGCTATTGATCTACTACCTTTTCTTGATGTTAACCTTTTGTCACTAATCAAAGCCATGGCACCATTCAACACACACACACACACACACAAGTCTAAATGTTAAGAAAAGAGAATAAATACTTCGAGCCTCAAACATGACACTGAGGCAGAAAGAAGAGGCATATGACCCTCCTTGTCACCCAAGAGATCCTGAAACTGAGAGAAACCAAAGGAGAAAACGTGACTGAGCCGAGAGCAAGCATGCAGACGTAAAGGTACAGCCTGGCCAATGTACAACTTATAGCTGAAAATGTTTGAACTGCCAAAATTAATGTTTTTACAGAAAGTTATTAATTTCACACCTACTCTCTATACTAGTGATGTTAGACTTTGTACAAGGAGCACAAACATATTGAATCACTCATTAACAAGGGTAGAAGGAACAGAAAACGCAATATGCAATAGGTATTTTCCATATAATACTGAGTGTAATTTCACATGCATGTCCTTATACAAGGAAATTGCTGTGCTACAAATAGGTACAAACAGGACATATAACAGGATTTTTAACTAGGATTAAATAATTGGAAAGAACTATAGTTCTTTCAGAAACACTGGCAGCATTTTCAATACTAATCCTTATATTTTAATACTGTTTCTCATATCTACTGCATCTGAAATATACTGAAATTTCGTAATACTGATTTATGGCTTATTAATCAAAATGTCACTGTAAAGTAATTCTTACCATTATTGTGAGTTAAATATTGTATTCTAGGTAAAGGTTACCTGTCCAGAAGCTAGATTCATAATTGAGAAGTAGGACTAATGGCATATTAGACCATTGGTGAAAGAAGAAAATTATGAGAAGCTATAACGGTGACTTCATTGGCTGTTATAAATCTGGCAGTGTAATGATATCACATAGAGCTGTGTCTTTAAAAAGACATTAAATTAATCTAGTAAGGCAAGACAAAAGTGGCTTAGAATTGCACGTTAATATTATTCCGGAGGACACTATAATATAAACTCTAAAGTAATTCCTAAAGAAGGGCCTTGGCAAATGTAATGAATAAGTACAGAAACTCCCGTTATCAGTAATAAAACTATTTAAAAAATTTAAGAATGAACATCTATTAGTTTAAATGTGTTGTACTTACACAGCATGATAGAAAAGTGAGGTACTTATCCACGCTTGCAATTCTAATGTATCTAAATCACAGGAAGGACCATTGCAAAAGAGCATTTAGAGAGAAAAGGGAAGGGACTGGTAGTCATTAGCAGCAAAATAAGTCAAAAGTTTTTGTGGGAGAGGGAGTGCTGGAAAGTGATTTGGCCTCCTTTGCTTCCAGCAGACTAAATGATGTTATTCTACATTATAAAAATGGACTTAACAACTGGGCATTTTCCTTTAATTCAGCTTAATTCCTGCCTGTTGTTGTGTTCAGCCCTTGCTGCCATGGCAGCACATTTTCACCTATGAAGAACCAGAGACATTGATAACAAACACCGTTGACGGTGCATATTGCAACTGTCCCCTATGCTTCCTAGAGTACTGTTCCCCACAGAAAAATCATAGAGTCATAGAATGGTTTGGATTGGAAGGGACCTTAAAGATCATCTAGTTCCAACCACCCTGCCATGGGCAGGGACACCTTCCACTAGACCACGTCGCTCAAAGCCCCATCCAGCCTGACCTTGAACAGTTCCAGGGTTGGGGCATCCACAACTTCTCTGGGCAACTTGTTCCAGTGCCTCACCACCCTCATGGGGAAGAATTTCTTCCTAATATCTAATATAAATCTACCCTCTTTCAGCTTAAAGCCATTACCCCTTGTCCTATCACTACATGCCCTTGTAAAATGTCCCTCTCCAGCTTTCTTGTAGGCCCCCTACAGGTACTGGAAAGCTGCTAGAAGGTCTCCCCAGAGCCTTCTCTTCTCCAGGCTGAACAAGGCCAACTCTCTCAGCCTGTCTTCATGGGAGAGGTGCTCCAGATCATCTCCATGGCCCTCCTCTGGACTTGCTCCAACAGGTCCATGTCCTTCTTATGTTGGGGGCCCCCAAGCTGAATGCAATACTCCAGGTGGGGTCTCACGAGAGTGGAGTAGAGGGGGAGAATCACCTCCCTCGACCTGTTGGTCACACTTCTTTTGATGCAGTCCAGGATATAGTTGGCTTTCTGGGCTGTAAGTGCTCACTGCCGGCTCATGTTGAGTTTCTCATCAAGCAAGAACCCCAAGTCCTTCTCCTCAGAGCTACTCTCAATCCATTCTCTGCCCAGCCTGTATTTGTGCTTGGGATTGTCCTAACCCACGTGAAGGACCTTGCACTTAGTCTTGTTGAACTTTGCTAGGTTCACACGGGCCCGCCTTTCAAGCCTGTCATGGCCTCTCTGAATGACATCCCTTCCCTTCAGCATGTCGACCGCACCACACAGCTTGGTGTCATTGGCAAACTTGCTGAGGGTGCACTCAATCCCACTGTCCATGTCGCTGACAAAGATGTTAAACAGTGCCTGTCCCAATACTGATCCCTGAGGAACACCACTCATCATTGGTCACCACTTGGACATTGAACTGTTGACCGTAACTCTGCGTGCGACCATCGGGCCAATTCCTTATCCACTAAGTGGTCCATCCATCAAATCCATGTCTCTCCAATTTAGAGACAAGAATGTCATGCAGGACACCATCAAATGCTTTGCACAAGTCCAGGTAGATGACGTTAGTAGCTCTTCCCATATCCACCAACACTGTAACCCCATCGTAGAAGGCCACCAAATTTGTCAGGCATGATTTGCCCTTGGTAAAGCCATGTTGGCTGTCACCAATTACCTCCTTGTTTTTCACGTGCCTTAGCATAGTTTCTAGGAGGATCTGCTCCATGATCTTGCTGGGCACAGAGGTGAGACTGACTGGCCTGTAGTTCCCTGGGTCTTCCTTTTCTCCCTTTTTAAAAATGGGGATTATGTTTCCCCTTTTCCAGTCAGTGGGAACTTCACCAGACTGCCATGACTTCTCAAATATGATGGATAATGGCTTAGCAACTTCATCCCCTAGTTCCCTCAGGACCTGCAGATATATCTGGTCAGGTCCCATGGATTTGTGCACCTTCAGGTTTCTTAGGTGGTCTTGAACCTGATCTTCTCCTACAGTGGGCGGTTCTTCATTCTCCCAGTCCCCGCCTTTGCCTTCCACAACTTGGGCAGTGTGGCTTGAGCACTTGCAGGTGAAGACTGAGGCAAAAAAGTCATTGAGTACCTCAGCCTTCTCCATATCCTGGGTAATCAGGTCTCCTGTTTCCTTCCAGAGAGGGCCCACATTTTCCCTAGTCTTCCTTTTATCACCAATGTACCTATAGAAGCTTTCCTTGTTGCCCTTGATGTACCTGGCTAGATTCAATTCTATCAGGGCTTTAGCTTTCCTAACCTGATCCCTGACTGCATGGACTCCTCCCAGGCTACCTGTCCTTGCTTCCACCCTCTGCAGGCTTCCTTTTTGTGTTTGAGTTTGTCCAGGAGCATCTCGTTCATCCATTCAGGCCCCATGGCATTTTCGCCCGACTTCCTCTTTGGAGGAGGAGATCCTTGAATATTAACCAGTTTTGTTGCTCCCCTCTTCCCTCCAGGGCTTTATCCCATGGTACTCTACCAAGCAGATCCCTGAAGAGGCCAAAGGCTGCGCTCCTGAAGTCTAGGGTAGTGAGCTTGCTGTGCGCCCTCCTCACTGCCTTAAGGATCTTGAATTCCACCATTTCATGGTCACGGCAGCCAAGGCTGCCCTTGAGCTTGACATTCCCCACCAGCCCCTCTTTGTTGGTGAGAACAGCACCTCTGCTCATTGGCTCCTCTAACACTTGAAGAAGGAAGTTATCACCAACACATTCCAGGAACCTCCTGGATTGCTTATGCCCTGTTGTGTTGTCCCTCTAATAGATATCAGGGTGGTTGAAGTCCCCCATGAGGACCAGGGCTTGTGAACATGAGGCTGCTCCTATCTGTCTGTAGAGGGCCTCATCCGCTTGGTCTTCCTGATCAGGTGGCCTGTAGCACTATAATGTCACCTGTCCCTGCCCTCCCTTTAATCCTGACCCCTAAGCTCTTAGTTGGCTCCTCATCCATCCTGAAGCAGAGCTCCATGCACTCCCGCTGGTTGTTGACATAGAGGGCGTCTTCCCTGCCTCTCCTTCGTAAAGAGCCCATATCCTTCTATTCCAACACTCCAGTCATAGGAGATGTCCCACCATGTCTCCATGAAGCCAATAAGATCATAGCCCTGCAGGCCTGCGCACATCTCTAACTCCTCTTGTTTATTCCTCACACTTAAGTGCGTTTGCATAGGGGCATTTAAGTTGGGCCCCCGAGGAAGCTGACTTGCTGGCTAGAGTGGCTGGAATTCCTTTGTGCTGGTCTTCAGACACTGTCCTGTTGACCCATGATCCTTCTCCAGGTTCTGGGCATCTATTGCTGGCACTGGCATCAAACTGGTAGGAGTGGGATGGATTGAGGTTCCCCTCCCCCAGCAACTTTAGTTTAAAAACCTCTTCACCAGGTTGGTGGTGAAATCCATACTCTGGATTTTGCCTTGATTGGCATTGCATAACGGGTCCTGCACAGGAATCAGGAATTCCTACACAAGTTCCTGAGATCCTTTCTAGCTCTGTTTTTCTATGGATAGGCTTTCTGTTTCATAGTCCCAGCTGAACTTAGGGGTGAGCTTGCTCTTTTGCATTTCCTGAGAGAGGAAGTCTGTTGAGGGAGATGCTGTCCAGGACTCCAAGGTTCAGGGACCTTGGTCTTCAGAAGACCATTTTAGAACACAAAACAGCAGCCAAGCCCATGGCTCTCACTCTGCTTGTCTTTGTGGTAATTCACCTGCCTGTTTTGTCTCAGACAGTCTTGGATTTATGAAGTTTTACACTGTGTGTATATATCAACCATAGAATTTTGAGTGGGTGAAGACAAAGCTGTTTATGTATCATTTACATTATTCATTTTCCTCCCTGAAATACTCATTTGAAACACGGCAAACAACAGAATGGTGCCTTATTGCATCACACTCTGAAGAAATGCTGTGAACTACCAGTTGGAAATATAGCCCTGCATTCATTTTTGCTATCAGATAAAAATGCAGCTGAACAAAAAATTCATGGGATGCGGAGTCTGCAAATGCTTTTTGTTTGCATAAGCTTTTGGGAACAGAAGATTTTGTTATCCCTGTACATCTGACTTTACATGAATTTTGCTTTTTAGGAAGAAAGGACATTCTGTGGTTTGGTCTGCAGATGGCTAAATGGATGATTGTCCCTGTGGGCTTTATAAACCAGGCTTTTGGCTTGGTTGGGAATACCTTCTTATGAGATTGATGCCAGGTTGCTTTTTTTTCCCTCTGCTGTGCGTGGTGCTTTGCTGATCTATCTTTGGAACAAGTCACATGCCAGTTGCTTGAGAAAAGAGATCTGTTGGTAACTGACATTACAAAGAGTACACAGAAGATTAAAAGAATATTGTTCTTTCTTCTGCTCTTCTTTTCCTCTCTTCTCTCAGAGCTTTTGTAAGTTTATTTAGTAGGCAGAGATATGGTATGTAATAAATAAGGATATTTTATAACAATCTTCTGGCCAAAAATCTACTGGACTTACTGATACTTGATGAAATATGGAAGAAATAAAGAGACAAATGTACAGTAATATTTGGCTAGGTGTGGGCATTAATAGACATTATTTGTTGAAATTGCTTCTCAAAATCAGGAAATGATTGGACATGATTAGAAATCATTAGGATTGATGCTGTTGCAATATTAATATATTTCCTATGTGTTAAAATTTTATTAAACCTTTCTCCCTATTATGTAGAAACAATAGAAATGTAAATCTTATTTACTGTGCATGACCAATAAACAAATTAGCCAAAACCAACCTTCAGTCTTATCCCTTCTCCCTGAAGAAATTTAAATTATTAGGATGCTTTTAATATGATGTTAAAGGGGAAAAACAAAAGGAAAAAAAACCCTATTATACAGCTTCGGGACAGAATAGCTTAAGCATTTTTTTCTAGTAAGGACATACTGCCATGTAGTGGCACCTTATCTCAATAATTACTTCTTATTTTGTTTAACAAATGTGTGTTATTTTCCTTCAGTCAATCACACCTGGTAAGCAGATGTTGCTTTAAATAGTACAACCAAAAATGAATTGGGTGCTAGGGGCTCAGAAGACTGTTCTGCTTTCAGAAACTGGAAAGCCCGTTTCTGATTTGGGAGCGTGCACAGTCAATCCGAGTTCAGAGTTGGAGACAAGTTGTCTTCTGTGGCATTACTCTCTTCCTGTCATATACTGCTTCGTGCTGGTGTTGTAGGGCTCATTCTGCACTTCACGCTTCTGTCTGCTGCAGTACAAGTGCTCAGGATGATGAGTTGAAGTTGTGGTTTACTGCAAGAAGGTTATAGGGGTGTCGAAGCCCACAGTTGTCTTTGAGGCATTCGTAATGAGGCAGTTGCTGCTGTAGCATGTTGATATACAGCCATTTTACACAGGAACACCTTCTGAGAAGTTTTGCAGCCTTCCTTCCTAAAATGACTTTGCCTGCTTAGCTGGAAGTTTTTTCACATGCACAGTCACTTTGAATTTTTTTCCTATGTTTATTTTCCTACAAAGGTACAGCTGACCTCACATATTTACAGGCAATAGATAAAAATACTTGGACAATAATTAAGGATGTAATTTCTGTTCTATAAACTGGCTCGGTTTGATTTTAATAAATGCTGAACTCGATCCATCTGGAAATAAGGGCCTAGTTCCTTCAAACAGATAAACACACTAGAGACTTTCTACAGCTAAGATGTCTGCAATTTTTTATTAGCTAGCAGAGAGGCTGGGTTTTTTTAACATACTTAACATTGAAAATACGATTTGATTCTAAGCTTAAAGGAATAGTGCAAATTCTAAACCACAGGCTTTGTTAAGGCTTTCTAATTCCATTCCAAGTATTGTGGAAGTCTGATGTTTGAATAAGGCCAAGTCATCTTTTAATTCCTAAACTGGCTCCAATAAAAGGTTAGAAAGTCTTTGATCTGTGTAAAAGAGAAGATCACCAGGGAGAAGCCTCTGCTTCTGTTTGTCCAAATGTTGCAAGCAGAGTCTCTAGGCTATAGCTAACAACTCAAATTATATTTGTTTGTGTCTTAGACAGACTTGTTGATTTGCATATAAAAGGGATTTCAACAGCAATATCAGTTCTTTCATGGGATTTACAATGGAGCAAAAAGGCTAGTTAAATTTTGATCTAATAGACTGGCCTGCAATGATGTCATGTAATTAGTGTCTAGTGCTGTAGATATTGCCTGATGTCATATTTCTAAAATTATCTGGTATGTACATACCAAGGCCCATAAAGGCCATACAAAACTGGGGGATAGAAACTTTTCCAAAATGAGACTAAAAGCATGGAAATTATAGAATAGAATAGAATAGAATAGAATAGAATAGAATAGAATAGATGTTTTCCTGAAAGAAAATCTCTGGAAAGCTTATTCTAGGAGAAATAAGGGAAATTCAACCTCAATAGATGCGTAAAGTTTGTAGAATACAGTTTCTAGCAAGATGTCCTGAAGTTTTTTATTGGTCATTGTAGAGGTAAATAGAAAATACAGAAGTAGGCTGAAGAGCAGGTTGGCTATTTAATAGGCAACAGTGTGAAGGAAATACAAGATTTGTAAAGAAGGCTACATGCATCAGCTTGTCTTGATGTCATCTAGTTTTATTTTGAGTGAAGTGGGAGATATAATGCTGTGCAAGAGCACTGTTGTCTGTCTTCTGACTGAAGTGGTTATACTTCTTGTAAGCAGAAAGGTTATTTATAATCACCTGTAAAAATTGCTTACAAGTAATTTTTCTGCATAGCACACTTCTGTAATGACCTTCTTTTTCCAGAGAAGGCCAAAGATAATTTCATGAACAAACCTTCCCAGTCTTTGTTTTCTCCCTTCCATTGACAGCCTCAAGTGGGGGCTTGGATAGGAAGGAAGAATTGTTCTTGCAACCCTGCCCTTGTTGTTCTCTTCTAGAGGGATGCACAGGCAATGAGTAGTTGTCACAACCAAGTGCATGTACTAGAGGCTGTCCTACAGAAGGATGATCAGCAACCATGTGATCTGACTAGGCTGGTGCTTATCTCTTCATGTCGCTAGAGTCCTTGACCACATGCTAAGGTTGATACTTGAATTCTCACCATTATTTCCATTTGACCATTATCTTATTTCCCTTTTAAGGATAGGGGAAAAAAATCATAACTCAGCTCACATAAGAAAACTTTGTCCCTTGAAGCCTTACATCTTCCTTCTCAGTATGAAATATAGCAACTGTGGAAGTAAATGTACATTAATACCTGGAATGGTGAAGATGCTAACTAGACTAGAATTTCTTTCTAGTATTAAACACGATGCTTCAGCATGTTAACTTTTACTGTTTCCATAAGAATGATGTAACATCATAACATGATATTAAAAGTTAGTGCAAAGTACACCTGCTCTTCTCCAACTAGCAACTCAGTCCTTTTAAACAATGGGAATGTGTTGCTTTCCTGCCTGCTATTCCTGTCTGCTATTCTCAGAAATGCGTATGTGCCTCAGATACTATCTTTTTAGACTGATGTAGTTGGAAAAATAAAGGATGTCATGTCTTCCTGCAAACTTTGCCTTCGTTATCTATGTAATGAGTAATTGTTAGAATAAAGGGTCTGGATAATCTTAATGACATCTGAAGAGTTCAAAGGAAAGTCTATAACGTTTGTCATCACTGCTTAAATTGTTAAATCATAGAAAAAAGTCCTGGCAAAGACCTCAAGAGGTCATGAAGTCCCTAAACTAAGATAAGCTATACCCATCTTTTTTTGGGAAAGATGTTTGTCTAACCTTTTCCAGTGATGGAAATTCCGTGACCTTCCCAGAAAATCTATTCCAAAGCTCTTTCTTAATGTTTAACCTTTGATGCTGTCACTACTTGTTCTTTCCACCATGAGCAAGTAGAACAGATGATTTTCTTCTTCTTGACCAGAGCTTTTCATGTAATTGAAGGATGCTATGATCTTTCCCCTCTTTGCGAGCAAACGATTTTTCTGTGTTTGTGTTTTCTAATCTCTAACCATTTTCTTTGCTCTTTTCTGGAGAGGTGATGAAGCAAAAAGATTTGATATCCTCCTTCTAACCCTGTTACACTCCTTTCAATCTTCCTGCTAGTCTAGCAAGGAGAATAGAGATAAGGTTCTTTGGATCATTACATTCTCTCCCAGGCTACCTGAAGGATTTGCTCTGGTATTGTTGACTGTTTTTACTTTTGTTTAGTTAGCTCTTTGCTTTTGCTGCTTTATTTAAATGTTTCTATGTTGAATACAAAATCATTGATGTGACTTTAAAAAAATTATTCTTCAAAAAACTTTTGTCACTTCTTGTCTTGCTGAACACATTTCCATCTGCCTGAGCAGGACAGATTAGACCTGCCCCATAGCATGGAAAGCTTTGGTTACCTTGGTTTCCATATGGTCTACATCTGTAGTTAACTAATACAGTTAACTTTGGTTACAATATCATCACCAAGGCTCTGATTTAAACCAAGGCTCTGATTTAAACCATTACCATAAACATAAACATTATTTTCAGGGGATGTCATTAGGGACATCATATCCCTTTGGTTCCTGCAGCCAGTTTTTTTCTAAGACATTTTGCCTTGTTTAGAGCTTCAGAATCTCCTTTGTATTGAAACTTCACAGTTACTTAGTAGCAGGGTTTTCAGTTCATTTTGTGTCTGCACTTTGTCTATTGACTGAACTCCACCCATTTCCACTATGAAGTGTGGGTCACTGCTTTTTTCTTTTTCCCTAAGCAGCTGTCCTCCTGGCAGTCCTTGTGGTGAACTTCTTCCAGGTTTGTTTCAGTCCTTGAACTCTACAGGACTGAGCCAAAAAACTTAGTCATGTAAGTCCCATTAATAATCATCTGTTTCTCAGGCTCATGGGATCAGTCTTCTGTTATGTGCTCTGACTGGAAACTCCCAAAGCCACGCCTGATGGGTGATCTCCTTGTAACATCTGTTCTGGGACTGTGCTGGTAAGTCATTATCAATTGATGTGTTGTTGCCTTGCTAATGCAACCCGTGGACAAGAGATTAGCTGGAACTGGTAAACGTGGAACTGAACATTTAGTGTTTGGGCTTTGGAGAAATGTGGCACAATATTAAAAGTATGTGTCAGAAATGGAAGTCTAAATTAGACATTGAAATAAATACTCCCCTCCTCCTCCCAATAAAGTTAAGTAACACTTAGTACTTGCACAACTTTGTGACAGAGAGAAAAAATATTTCTTTTGAGCTTACTCTGTGGTTATATATATTCTGAGTGGTTCCAGCTTAAAAGTGAGGGCATATCCAAGCTATATTTACCTGGTCAGTCAGGCATCAGATTAACTGTGTGACTATGGACAGATTTGCTTACGTTCAACAAAGCAGTCACTGCCTAGCTATATAGGCTTGAACTGAGCTTGAATCAGTCCCCTGTGGAAAATCTTAAATCCAAGCATTGTGCTTCGGCATGAGCTGGAGACCATTTTCGGGCAGTGTGAATGAACTGGTTGTTGATAAGGACCAAGACAGCTGCTGCCTAGTCTAGAGTGGCACTTCTTAAGCACAGCACTCTCGTGACCTTGTTGCTAGCTGTGTGCATGGTGGTTGGGTCAGCATATAAAATATATTTTACATATATATCTGTATACATTTTTTTATATATAAACCAGTAGGTTTTGGACTTCTGAGTTAGGCAGAGCACTCGGGAGCATTTTGTTGCTCTGAATACCTCGCTTGTGGCACTTATTGAAACACATTAGTCCTGGGCAAGCGTGTTGGACTTCCTTCCATACATAAATGTGGCTCCATGACTCAAAATAGCTTTGTGCATAAAAGAATATAAAAATAAAATTTTAAACGACTTAAGTCAGGTAACAGGCTGGAGGTTTGAAATTGCTTTAGCCTGGAAGATCAGATCTTGAGACAACCTTTAATGCGGCTGTCAAAATTAGCTACTAGTCCTTAAGGATGTCTACGTGACCCTTGTGAGGACCCTTTCTGATTTGCCATGAGCCTTGTCTGGAAGTAAAGGCAATAAGTCCTTTCTCTTCCCCCTTCCCAATGCCTTTTGAGATGCAAGTGTTCATGCATGTGTCACCACAGTACTGAAGTCCAAGAAAGCAAAGCCTTGAGACGAGGGGCTTTGAGAAATGTTAGTAAAGCTATATATACATCTTGCTTTTATATGCGGGAAAAAATAATGGTGTCCTCTCATATTTGAATTTGAGGGGAAAAGAAAATTTTCAAAGGCATGAAAGAGTTCAGTCTTCTGAGCATGAATATCTAAGCAAGATGTGATCCTAAAATGACAAGGAGTCAACATCTGGGTATGTTTTCCCACATTAGCAACTGCTGTCCTAAACTGTGCGGTTGTATGTGATGTTAAACAGCTGCTCAGTTTCACCCCAGAGGTAAGAATATTCTGTATCTCACTTATATTTTGGTTTTTCCGAACTTTTGAGATGAAAAGCTCTCAGACAATGTGTAAAGTAGTAGCACTGAAACTGCACTGTACTTGGTACCTAAAAATCATGTTTTAATTCAGTAAAAAGCTGCTGACATATTATAATGCTTATCCTTGGCACTACCGTATTACATTATCCAACCACCATTTCTCATTATCTACATACCAAATTGTTCAAGTCAGTAATTTGAGCCTGTCCCCACCATGTACTAGTGAAATACCATACAAATAGCTGCCACAAATAATAACAGCTGGTCTATTTCAAGGTGCTGTTGCCTTTGTTTACAATTTACAGTAAGAATGAAATGTATCCTGCCAACAGCATCAACCCATCCTGCATGCTGAAATGCCTGGTGGCTTTTGAAGCTGTATGTGCAAGTACGGTTTCTTATCAATCTGCTTTTTGGAGAAGAAAAAGGGTTGTATAGGGTCAGGGAAAGAATTCTTTGGGAGTTGTTCATATTTAATAAAATTACAGTCAGGAATTTCAGAATGGATAAAAAAGATGAAGGTTTTGTAAACTATGCAGGCATTCTTCCTGTAGTGATTATACACAGGATACTGAAATGTAGCACACCAGTGCCTGTGGTTTTTGTCTTCATTTCTGTGTCTTAAATGGGATGAATCATGCTACTATAAAGAAAAGACATGACTGTAACACACCTGCACTGAGCAGGACTTTCACATCTGTAATTCCCGGAAACCTTTGTGTAAACATGTTCGTAACAAAGCAGAAATACAATTTTGTGTGCACTTGCACACAGAAATAAGATGCAATGGTGGTGTCTTACAGAATTGCTAAAGTGAGAATTACAGGTGTCACTTTTTTCAAAATTTTCATAGTCAAAGTTTCTTTTGAAGGTGACTTTGTTTTCTAAGTCCAGCTGGAAACAGTTAACTACTTTCCTGATTTCTAAGACCAAACTTAGCTCTAAGTGCACTTGCAAAATCAGTGGCTCTGGAGTTAACTTTTTGTTAACTAATGTAGTTCAAACCAATCCTTTGCACAATTATATATTTTTTTTTGCTTCAAAATGAGCTCATAACTTTATTCCATAAGGGGATTTTGTGAGCTTTCCAGTTTGTCTGAACTGAATTACTGCAAAGGATCTGGCTTGTGGTGTGAGAACCGCGAAGAATATTCCAAAAATTCTTTCAAGTATAGATCTGTAGGTATCTCTCTCCTAAAATCTATGGAAGAACGTAACTGAAAAAGGTATGGAGACATTTATGCTGCTTATTAACTATGTTGTGTCTGAATCATTGCTATAAAAGAAAAATTGAAAGCTGGATTCAAAGTGAGATTATTGTGGTAGCTGGAGCTATATTTTGAGCTGATGGAACACACTGAATATAGTAGGGTTGAAAAAGAGTCTTGTCCAGCCACTTTTGCCCTCTTTTTCCCTAGCCTTGTTTGAGGAAAAGCATGTGAGTGCTTTTTACAGTGAAAAAGACAGGGCAAAGGTTGACATATTTAATACTTTAAAATAATCTGCAAACAAACATAATTTACCTGATATGCACATTAGTGAATTCTGCTCTATGGGGCTTTCACTCATTTTAGGCACTTTTGGAACTGTAATTCGGTACTTAAGTCTTACTCCACAGTAAGTGGTACTTTTAGAGTCACAAGGAAGTCCTACAAAGCATTCTCTCCCCCTTGAGGAATATTATTCTGTATTCACCTCACATAACACGGCCTCTTTACAGATTACAAACGTCATTCAAGTCAAACCAGTCTGGTAGTGAGTCTTCTCTAAATAAACTTTCCTTTATTCCCCTGGTCTTAAAGTCTGTTCACTGTCTCTTTATTTTCCTTGCTCTTTTGTGTGCAGCTAAGATTTATAAGGACCACTGTTACAAGTTATACCTTTTGTTACATCAGTCCTTTTGGTCTCAAGACCTTGGAACAGAGAATTTACAGCAACCATAAAATGGACCCCCCAAAAATACAACCCACCTTTGCAAATGTTCTGAATTTGATGTAGAAAACCAGTGGGATGAAAGGCTGTTCACATTATTCTCCATGCAGAAAACCAGAGCCTGACTACCACTAAAATTAGCGAGGAGCTTACACCGACTCTCTTTTTAGAAGTTAGAGGAAATTCTCACCACTGTAAGAGTCTTCGTCTGTACCTTTGTAGAGAGCCAAGCTGGCTTGAGATCTGAGAAACTTTCATCTTCAGGAGAATTCAAGCACGGCTCACAGACTTATGCTTAGGCCCATGTCTGAGGGAGCTGTATTTCTTCATGGAATATAATGGAGTATTCTAAACAAAATATGAAAACCTGTTATAAATAAACCTAATTAAGCGTTTTCAGATGAATAAACAGTAGTTTTATAACCCTTGCTATGAAATCTCATAATCTTATAATTAATTCCACGCTTAATATAGAAAATGACAGTTTGATGGAGTTGCTTTGAGGATTAAATAGGGAAATGTACCACATGCAGTTTTCCTGCTCCATACGTTACAGATTTTACATGTGAATGACATCACACAAAATAAAAAGACTGGTCATCTATCACCTGGATAATGTGTGCTAAATAATGATGAACCTGGTACCTCGCATATAATTTCCTTTTTCAGAACTGAGCTCCCCAAAGTTCTTTTTGTTCACGTTTTCCCAAAATTGGTCATCTCAGTTTGAAGCAGCATCTGTATAGTCTATGAAAGGTAAGAAATTGAAAATCAGACTTTGGTTTGCTTAGGATGTATTCCAAGATTATATGACTTGTGTGAGGTATGTTTCCCACTGTTACTAGCACGCTGGATGAAATCTTAATTGATCTCTTGTTCTTTATTTTCTGGGCAGAATGAAGTCTTTGAAGATGAATACTGGCTCATAAACTAAATGCTTTCAGCTGTTGCTGCTGAACATAACAATTCCTAAGAAGATTTTTGTCAGTTGCTTAGAGATTTCCTTGTTTTTATGGAGAAGAAAAGGTTGTAGTTTAACCCTTAAACAACTCCTGGATAACATTAGAAGTCACACTATATGTCTACAGTAGAAATTTAACAGCTGGAGAAGGAAAGCATGCTTTAGTAAGGAAAAGCATTTAGAAATGTGAACACATGGCTAGATGCAGGATTTAGTATGGCCTGTTATGCAGGAGGTCATATTCATTGGTTAAATTGGTATACTCTGTACTTAAAAACCACAAATGAATAAACCTAAATAGACTTAAATATTACTGCTGTGTGTATATGTAGTAGCTAGGTGAGAAATGGTTGCAGGACGGGATGAACATGCAGCATGCTGACACAACACGAAGTAGTACCTATCTTTCACAGAAAGCCCTTTCAAGCCTTTTCTTTCTTTCTTCCAGAAAGGAGTGACATGCTACATGGTGCAGCTGGCAGATTGGCTTGGCTTGATAATGCATGATCAGAGCCTCATGAAACGGTTTAGTTGGAAACCCCCCAGTACATAAAATACACTAAATGAAAAGCAGAAGCACAGTGGGGTGAGAAGGAGTATGTTTGGAAGTCAGGCGTGCCTGAGCTGAAATCCTCCCGTAGCAGAGCTTCACCTCTTTGCCTTTCTCTCTCCACAGAGAAGCAGGGCACAATATTCTCTGCCTGCCTGCCTTGCTGGAGTAACTGATGATGATCAGTGTATGACTTAGTATATCTACTGACAAGTTGTAATTATCAGTTAGTGATTGTCTTTGTGTTGAAGTATGTATTAACATGAAGGCATTTATTCATCTAAATAGGGGCAAGACTCCAAGTAAAGTTTACAGGTAACTTGCTGGTACAACTAGTCCACTACTCTATCATCATCCTTATGTCCTCTACCCTTCTGTCATCTGTCACCCTCCACACATCTTGAACCACACACCCACCACCTACCTCTCCTGTTCTACTGAAGCCCCAAACCCATTCTCTATATAATTTCAGCTGCATATCCACCCTTTTTCATCTGTCTCCCAAGCTCGTAACATACATGTGGTTTTTTGCCTCACTTCCCATAGTTCACTCTTTTGATCCTCTTCACCAAGACAGCAGATTGCTTCAGGTACCTTTCAGCCCTACACACATCATGTTAACCTTGCCCTCGGGCAGCAAGAGGCTGGGGAGCAGCTGAGAGGGGACAACTGGAGTATGTGAGCCTTGTGACTGCTGCCTGGAGTTATTGTGGGGTCCACAACCAGGGGGAAGGGAAAGGAGAAACTGGGATCTCCAATACTTCTGGGGCTAGACCCAAAACTCACCTTATTGTATAAACTGCTGTGGACAGAAAGATAAGATCTGAAGCCTCCATTTTATTGTGTGTTTGCACCCTCTGGAGGTCTTCTCTGTTGGGAAACCACTTGAGCAGCCATTGAAAGTCTTGGATGAGATGGGAGAATGAATATCTAGTTAGCTAAAGTAGGCATAAAAGAGAAATCCATATGGAGAATGTGGAACAAGTAGTGAAAGCTGGGGCAGGTTTGGGAACAGAAGGAAAAAAAGGCCTGTCACATCTAGGGGCCTTGCCCAGGTGCTGGGAAGTACCTGGGGTTCCCCACTCTCCCTGTTCCACTGCTGACAGCAGACATCTCAGCCACTTCTTGACCAAACTTGAGGTCTGTACACTCTGTCTGGTGTACATAACAACTGACAACCCACTTCTGTTACCAGCTGCAGCTCAGACAGTTCACGCTGTGGACTGAGGAATCCTTACCCCTATACTACTCTTTTTAAGAATTCACTTTTAAGACTTTTTTTCCTCTTGTAGCTTTAACAGCTCCCCACCCCCCCCCACCCCCCCTGCACCCCACCCCACCCCACCCCCCCCCTGCCCACAGCGGGTAAATCACATACATGAGACTGCTTTTGGGTGCAAACCTATGGAGTTGTAAGCTAGAAAATACCAGAAGTAAGGGTATTTGTTTGTTTGTTTTCCAAAATCAATTTAATGTGTTGCATGAAGCTTACATATAAGACATTTGATGCCGTGCAGGGCATACTTCTTGAATAATGCTGGAGCATGTCCAGAGAAGGGCGACGGAGCTGGTGAGGGGTCTGGAGCACAAGTCTGCTGAGGAGCGGCTGAGGGAGCTGGGGTTGTTCAGTCTGGAGAGGAGGAGGCTGAGTGAGGGGAGACCTCATCGCTCTCTACAACTGCCTGAAAGGGGGTTGTGGGGAGGGGGGTGTTGGTCTCTTCTCCCAAGTGACAAGCGACAGGACAAGAGGAAATGGTCTCAAGTTGCGCCAGGGGAAGTTCAGGCTGGATATTAGGAAAAATGTCTTTCCTGAGAGAGCGGTGAAGCACTGGCAGAGGCTGCCCAGGGAGGTGGTGGAGTCACCATCCCTGGAGGTGTTCAAGGAATGTGTGGACGAGGCACTGTGGGACATGGTTTAGTGGGCATGGTGGGGTTGGGGTGATGGTTGGACTTGATGACCTGACAGGTCTTTTCCAACCTTAATGATTCTGTGATTCTGTGATTCTGTGATTCTGTAATCCTCCAGTGATTTGCTTTTAGACTATCTGTAACTTCTGTGATCATGTACTTCTTTCCTGCAAGATCCCTGCCTCATTCACTGCAGAGAATACTTAATGAGCAACTACTTAATCTTTTCTCCTCTTTGTGTTTCTCCTAGCCTTGCTGTGTCCTACCTTGCTATAAAACCCACACGAGTAATTTCATGGAGTTTTCTGTAAGACTCATCACTTAGGGTTTTCTTTTTAAAGCACCTAAAAAAATTATCTATTTTTTCCCATTCCTGTGATATAAAGGATTAATTTTGTCGGGATTTTCTAGAAAGTATGAATCCAAATTTCAAAACACTAAGGTGGATTTTTTTTGAAAGTAGTCTAGTCATTTTGGATATCCAGTTCCAGGCTCATAACTTAAACACAAAGCGATAAGAAACTTCCACGAAGTGAACAGCTATGATGAATGTGAATAACACAACTTGCTGAGCAACACCTAGGACCTTCGTGACAAATTGAATCCCGTTGTTCAGAGGGCACAAATACAACTTAACATGAGCACAATCTTTCTTTCACAACACTTTACTATACCATGCTTTGTGTTTCTTTTAACTTCTGCAGCAACCAGAGGTCTTGCAAGCAATAGGTACCTTTATCCAAGTTAGTCCTGGGTAATGGTCTACTCTGCTCTGTCAATTGGACAGAAGAACTGAAGAAGAAATAGTACATTATAGTCTTTAATGTCACAGTCTCTTGAATGTACTTGCAGAAGGATGCTAGCTGAGAGCTATGTGGGTGATCTTATAATTGACTTCTCTTAATTGTTGCAACCTTGAATTTTTTTTTAATGTATTTTCTTTTACAAATTTCTCTTCTTTTTCAAGAGGTTTGCTAAATTAAGTGTGACTTTGGAAGTCAAGGGTGATGTTCTGTTTTAATTCCCCTATGTTTTCTTATATGTTTTTAAATACTTTCTTGTATAACAATATGAAACAAACTCTTAGAACTGAGAATATCTCCACTACCTCATAATTACGTTCAGTGCTTCAGTTCTCCTGCATAATGCTTTCATGAGAGTTGAAGCAGAAGTAGGAATGGAACATTGTTTAGTAACTATAACTGGAATAAAATAAGATCTTAGTGTTCTATGTTGACATTTTTTCTTGCTACAATTAGCTTTAACACATGACACTACACTAAATTTGTGGAGTGTCTGACCAATATGTACTGCTAATATACTGGAGAATATACTGAAGATGTCAATTCTGTACTTATTTGCGAAACTTCTAGCAGTTCATAACCAGTGCTTTGCCTCAGACGTCACAAAATCAAATCCTTATTATATCCCATGAGTTCTATATTAGACTGGAATTCCAATGGAAAAATCATGAGGGACTTTCTGTCTGCGGGGTTTTGTAATGTGGCTATGAATACCACTAAGAATGTTTTTCTTAAAAGCTGGATATCCACACATGCCCTATCGGTAAACCACTGGGTTGCTGAATTAAGATTTTATTTACCGCTGAAATAAATATACTACCCAGTATACACATAGTCAGGAACCACATATGGGAACCATTCGTAGGCTATATCAACATCAGTTAAGTTGTTTGCTGTATTTAGTGCTGCACGTTAGCATTGGGAAGTATGTATTTAAAATCATTAACTTTTTGCTAGTTAATCTCTTCATCTCTTCCTTTGAGAATCTTGGTCCTTCCAAACTTGGAAGTATTTTGCTGTCCAGTCAATCATGCCTTGAACCTGTTTTTAGAGAAAATTCTACCATCTTACTTAGATGTCTTTTTTCTTTTTTTTTTGCTTGTGTGATGTTTGCGTCACCCTTCATGCAGTCAAAACCGATTTTGAAAACTTAAGATTTTCATAAAAGGAAGACACAGACAAGGCAGAGATGTGCTGGTTTTTACTGAACTCTCTTATTTGACAAAAAGTAATTCTAGTGCTCTTAAGCCTTTTTTTTTTTCCTTCCACAAGAATCTATTACCACGCACTACCTATAACTTCTGAAAAAAGGAGTAAAATGCATTGGCCTGACTTAGCATTTTACTTTTAATTTGTTATCTGATGTTATGGGTAATGAGAAATGACCCGCTGAATAAAACATTTTTCCTGAATATTTTAATAAGCCATTTACAATTTTCCCAGTTTATTTATGGCCCTAACCATTTGATACTATATATTTTTTTAAAAAGTTGATTGTTGGCACCAGTTGATACACCTGTCATAATATCTATTTACAATATATACATCCTCTCTGCCAAGTTAGGTCATAGTTTACAATGTGGTTAGTACTGAATTCACAACATGGCACGATTCTGTACAACAATCTGAACTTGTGAAACCAACCAAATGGTGGTAATCTTATAGGGAGTTTTATTAAGCTGCAGCTACACATGGGGATATTGGAAATATGTTGCTGAAGTGAAACTAAAATTTATATAATTAATCATTTTGAAATGAATTTTCTTCTCTGTGTGTATTTTTGTTCAGGATAATTAGCTAACCACAGTTTGTTTATATAAGGTGTGTGTAATGTGTTTATAGAGCATGGCAGCTGACATAATGTAGCTCTTGGCGAGCTGTGACATTCCCTTCCCACAAGTAACATTTGAAATGATAAAACAACATTCAGATTAATAACTCCCCACCAGGTAAAAATCATTACAGCCCACATTCTCCAATAATATTTTCAATCCACCTTGTTAAACCTTTCCACAGGAGCAAACACAGGTACAACCCCATTTGCTGTAACTATAGAGCAATTCTTCGGCCAGTCTGGGGCCCCACAAATGTGTCTGAAGTAGGTTTACTGTTATTGAGAAACGTGTTTGTTGTAGACCAAGATGTTATGATATGATCCAGACAAACAGAATGAGATTTGATTAGGGGATTAGAGACATGAACAGAAGTCTCATGTCATTCAGATGGAAATATAACATATTAGGCTATGGGGAATTTGCGCCAAAGTATTTACCGCTGCTGAGACTCACATCATTGTGCCTGGGCTCTGCAAAGACTCTCTCCAAGATCATGCTGCTCAGAGAAGAGCTTTCAGAAACCCCAGGATATGAATATTTTCTTTCTGATGGACCCAAAAATAAGCATATTTTTTGAATCAGGATCCATGTGAATGTCTTCTTTCTGGACTGGTGTATTTTTCCCTGCAGAATAATAAAGCAGGGACCATATAAATATCATTGTGGGATCTGCTCTGCATGGAAGTGTCTGTGAGAAGATGGACCATGGACATACTGCCTGCAGCTTCTGGGAGAGAGGCCGTGCCAACAGGAGTTAGAGCTGTTGTGAACAGCTCTAGCTTTGATTTGCAGAAGAAACACTGATCCCTTTTGTAGGGGTAGAGTATGCTTCAGCAGGCCTGCATTTGATGGAGCCAAACCCCCTAGGGGAAAGGTAACCTGGCAAAAGCGATGACTGTTGAGGATCAAATTTGCTGGCCCCCAAACTGCATAAACACATGTAGTAGGAGGATCTGAACTAGAAGAAATTATCCAGTGAAACAGTCTGGCAAGGGTCCGAGAACTGAGCTCTGAACACCTCCTTCCTTCATTCTGCAGTGGTAAAGCCAAGGATGAAGAAGAAAGGACAGTTAAAACAAGCAACCATACTGACAAAAAAGTGCAGAGAATCACTGCCTCTTCTTGTACAGTGTCTTTTCCCCCTAGATAAAACAGCTTTCAGTTCTGCATGCTTTCAGCCTGGCTCTCAGGACACAACAACAAAGCAAGGAGATAATGATATGTTGCTGGCTTTTGCTAGAGATTTCTGTCAATGAGATCCTCCTCCCACTCTGAAGGAAAGTCATTGCTATATAGCATGTCCCCATGCTGATGTATGTATACAAGTGCAGGTTTTTGATCTGGAATCTGTATGGTCTCCAGCCTGTGGACCCTCTCACAGTCACCCCATTGCACAGCCTGCAGGGTCCTTCTGACTTGGAAATTCAATTTGCAATAACCACTAATGCTTCTCCTACCCATCTGTGGACTTTTTTACATGGTGACTTGGTCTTACAACTGCTGGTTACTGGTGATAGCGCTTCTTTTATCTTACCTTGGTAGCATGGCCCCCCACTTTACTGCAAATGAACTAGGTGTTTGCCCATTTGCCAGCTCTGAGCTGCAAAGTCCCTCGGTATGGCCAAACCATCCATTTCTGCAGAACACTGCCTCCAGTTGAAAAGCCAAAAGAGAATGGAAAGGATCATGTTCTGCAGATGAGTGAACTCAGTGCTGAATTCTCTAATGGTAGTAAAAGTGGGTGGGTGATTGCAGTTAACCTTCCCATTGTCATATTGCTGCAATTCAAGACCCAGCAGGCACAGGTGAAATGGGACAGTGACAGTTTTCTTTTGCTGGAAAGACATGTCAGGAAAGATCTTTGGCTGGCACAGTGGTTACCTTGAAGTGAATTGAGACTTATGTGCACTTGAGGATCTACTCCAAGGAGAAAAGTTTCAGCTTTATTGAAGTAATTGGAAATTTTGCTTTTTAATTCAGTGAGACAGGCTGTCAGTCCCAATTCCTTGGGACATAGGAAGACTGCAGCATGAAACGAGAAGAGGTGTATTTTTCTTACTGCAGGTAGGGCTAGGATACATGTAGGAATGAGGTAGAAGGGCCAGGTGGAAGGAGAAGAGGTCATTCTTTCAATAGTTTGGACTGTGAGATGCTTACCAAGCACCTGCCATACTGTACAGTACATATAGCTGGGTGCAAATGCTCTTTCTGCTGAAAACAATCTGCTATGGTAATAATACAGGATGCAGTGTATGCTGCTTTCTCTGTGAGTAGGATGTCCTCATACTCCTCTTTAGTATCAACCTGTGACTGTTCAGTCCTCTGAATAGTAGGTGGGCGCTGGAAGATTCCCCATGGCGTATTTCATGCAGGAGTGGCAGATATTTTCTTGCTAATACCTTCATTTTGTAGATATGTGTGCCTGAAATATTTATCCTTAGTTCTTTTAGCCTTTTGGGAGGTACTTGTTGTGCATATACTCTGTCTTCCGGAAATGTCCAGTATTTGACAAGAATATTGAGAGAGGGAATAGGACATGACCTACAGATTTATTTCTGAGAACATTCCTGCACGATAGTTATGTTTACACTGAGTGTGTATCCTCAAGACCGCACTTAAAATGTAGATCAAACAATATTGCCAACATGTATTTTTCCTTATTGAGAGTTTCTCCAAATACGGAGTCATATTTGCTGTTCTGCCAGTATTCTTGCAACAGTGTCTGTTTTCTATTTATGTGCAATTCCTCTTGTTAAAGAAAGAAAGAAAAGCATAATGGCCAATGTCTGGCTGAAACATGCGATGGGAGTATTGACTATCACTGTTTCAGATGGGTAAATGCTAAATAAATATGCAAGGAGCATGCAGTGATGAAGCCTTGGGTATAATGTTGCTATTCTACCATTTCTAATGTGTTCAGGCGACACTAAGATAGGCACGTAATGGTAGAAAATAGAAATTGTGCATTTAAGTAGTTTGCTCTCAAGCTACTTAATATGCAATGTACTGCTCGGAATCCTGCTACAGTGGTGATGCAGATAAATAGCTAGGTCTTGCATGTTTGATTCATAGTTTGTTAATAATATGTGATCAGTTAAACAGCACAGAATGAATACATAAAATTATTTAATCATTTAGAAATCACAAAATTTGCTAAATGATAGGGTAAGGAAAATTGAATTTGTTCAGCTCTTTGTCATCGCAGAACACTCCAAGCTAGCCTTTCATTTTCATTATTGGGTCAAGTTACAGTGTCAAGTCTACTTCATGGGCATTTATGAAAGGCACATTTAACAATCTTCATTTGGAAAATTGCTCTGATTTTTTCTGAAGGCTGATAAGAAATTGCACAAAGAATGAAATAATCTTAGGCCACTGATCTGGAAAGCCCTTTCTTTTTTGGCATTCTTTATACCATAAAAGGGCAAAAGCCCAGTATCTGTGATGTTACTCAGTTCAGTATATTTCATCTTCTTCAAAAGACTTCATCTCTCTGGACAACCAAAACCCATTGATCTAGGGAAAAAGAGTCAGCACTTAATAATAGAATGTAACTTTATTGAGCACTTAAACTGTGGCCAGGAAAAGCAAATACACTCTGAATCAACTCAGTGCAGTGAAGTGGAATATAAATGTTGCAGAGCTTATCTATGGAAGCATGTTGTCATTTTTCTGAGGTTTCTATCAAACTTTTAATCAAAACCATAGCTGAAATTGGCCCACATTACTGTGATCATTTTTGAATGTTCTGTTCTGTAAAGTCTAGCACACAGATTTATAATGTTTGAACACTAGTACTGTTGCCAAAAGTCACAAGAAAGTTGCAGGCTTCAGACACACATCATCAATACATGTTATATATCTACTTCAGAAGCACAGGGAAGTCCTTTAGAGATGGCCACAAATGCACTCCAGTGGCTAGAACCAACAATGCTGATAAAGTTGCAAGATGATCTGGGAAATGTATTACTCTAATGAATAAGGAGGAATGTATTCACAAAGACCAGCTGCTAAAGGCCTGTATTAGCTCCTGTAAAAGTCAGTTTGGAATACCTATAGTTAGAGTTCAGCTCTGAATTGGCCTGCAGAATGGCAGCACTGATTTAATATATTGCTTAATAACATGTGGTTTTTCTATTCATCTACTTCTCTTAGCATAGCTGGTCATTGTGCCTCTTACCTTTGTACATACAGCAGTAATGTGAGAATCATACCAATATATATGAAGATAATGTCCATATATGGTCCATAATGCCTATTGCACATAGCTGAAGTTCCCATTTAAAACTTCTTCAGGTAAAAGGATCATATTACTGCCATGAGCTTTATTTTAGGCTTGCTCCTTGTTTTGCTGTCTTCAGTGCATAAAAACAAGCACTTGCTTATGTGTTCTGATAGACCACGGAGGCAGACTTGACTGTTAGCAATAGGCAAGTTTCTTTTGCCTGATAATGCATCTACTAGAATAGCTATTAATCTAGTGATTTCATACAGCACTTGATTTTATATACAGACATCAAAAAACACATATCTCATATTTCAGCTATCTTTGGTTTATATTAGAAATGCAGAAATGAACACAACAGCCTAAATGAAAACCAGAAGAGAGGTTTACCTAATGCCACAGCTGATACTTTTGTACAGATCTTAATACCATAAAAATGCTGTAAGGAGTATCAAAAGAAAGAATAAATACGTATACATAACTATATAATGTTAATGAAGTGCTTGTTTAGGAAATTATAATAGTTAAACATTCCCTCATTAAAAATTTTGAGAAATACAGGTTCATCAGAAAATAGGAAACATTATAGAATAAAATAAATTAAGGAAAGGGGATACTATGATTATCATGTATTGATACTTATTTTTTCCAAATAGAACATTATATCTCATTGTGTTATGATAATGGAGTAAATGTGAATAACTAACTTCACGATTAGAAGTAGTAAATGTAAAATGTTGGAGTTTTTTACTAGTGGGGTGACAAGTTAGTTGTTTGCTTTTAATTAATAAAAGTTAGAAACCATAAAGAATATATATATGGTGATAAGACGAAATATTGAATTAATTTCGTGAGGCATACCAAATTTGGAAAACTGTAATTTAATTGGCTCTCTTTTTCCTGAACTCCTATCTCATTGGGCACTGGCTTTGGAGTAACTCCATCCTGTACTCAGTTTTCAAAGAATTTCCATCTGGTTTCACGATACTGGCCCAGTGTTTGAAAGGTAAATAGGCATTCAAGCATGCAAGATACTTTGCAGAGTTAACTGACCACAGGCAGGGCTTTCTGAGACAGTCACATAGTCAATTGGGGAAAAAACTGACTCATTTATACGAAGCATCCAGCTTCATTTTCCTTTATGTAGCCAAGACCCCAAATTACCCTGATGTGCTTGGCTGAGTATGTGATGAATAGGTTGGCTAGAGGAAGGAACTGGTACCGTCTATAATTTCCATGTACCTCTGGGAGGTCTATGTGAGGAAATCTCAAGTAATAATTTGAAGACTCTTCACATGAAGTAGTACGGGATTATTATTTTTCTATTTTTTGAAATAAATTGCATAAAGTGCTTTGGACAGTAGGAGTAGTAAATGATGAAAATTCCTTCAAAACAGTACACTGTTTCCTGCCTAACAGATACTTCATCCCTTTTGATTCTTACCTGGCTCGTCTCCCTGTAACATCTGAACAACTCAAGTCTTTCATGCCTCTGTTTAACAGCAGGCCTGTAAGTTAAGGCAATAGCGGTGTTTACATCTAAACGGCTGTATGAGGGGGCCTTCCAGGCTCCTGAGTCCTCGGTGAGACCCTACTATGCAACAGCCCACTCCAGGGTTTCTGGAGAAAGAAAACCCAGAGGCTCTGGCTAGAAGGACTCTGCAGTGACCACCACCTTGTCCCAGCCAAGCTGTGGTCCATGCCATGACCCACTCAATCTAGGTGCTGCCATAATTGCCAACTGCACCTACTCCCTATAAAACTTCCTGGAGGGGTACAGAGAAATAAAACAAGTTAGTGAGTAGGCTAACCTTTAGAAGACCTGTTAGTAGCAAAACTATTTACATATTCAAAATAGCAAAGGGCACACTGTTTACAAATAATATATGTTTTGTGTTTACAGCATCCATTGAAAATCATTAGGTAGCAGAGATCACAGAACTGCTTCCAGCTAAACCAGAAATACAAGTCAGCTGTTACTAATAAACTCCAATTTCAATTGATTGAATAATTATTTTATTCAGCCAGTTTTCTTTTGAAAATGGTTACATCAAATAGTTTGAAAACTGTTCCAGATGTCAGTTGTTCTTTCACATTAGGAATGCATGAGCAAATGGAAGATAGGCCATTTGATCAATAAAAATAACATACATAAATATGACCCTGTATTCTATCTTAATATATCTGGCAAGTGATTTCACTCCTAAGGAAACTAAATCTGAGAGTTCTTTCTTTATTTAAACAAAAATTCAACCGTGATTCTGTCTGTAGTCAAACAATACACTCTTATGTCCCTTCCAGCAATGAGGACCTCTGGATGTTTGATGGTGAAAGCTTTAATCTTGATACAGGTTCATCCTTCCTGATACCGTTTAACTTAATGTCAGGGTTTACTGAAAGTCTTCAGTCAAAACTATTAAGAACACATTGGTTTTTGATCGAATTACTCTTTTGTGAATCACACTGCTTCCTGTAGACTATGTTGACTTTTTGTTGAAATTGCCGGAAAACCAAAAGTGCTACCTTGGAAGTACTTTCTCCATTCTATCCCCACTATGCCCACTTGCTTCTGTGTCCAGCTTCCTAGGTTAGATTACACTGCCTGTAAAGCATTTAAATGCCTCTTAGAGCAGGGAGATGTGGTGCACTGTGGAGGCAGAGAGGACAAAATGTCAGAGCAAAAAGTTTACAAACAATTGCTTTTTTTCCCTCTTCTCCTGCTCTGAGATCTGTTACTTTGAAATACTGATTTACAGCAAGATCATGTTACTTGTTAACATATTAGTCATACTTTTGACAGCTTAATAAGATTCAACAGCACATTTTAAAAAGCTGGCAAACATTTCAAAATACGATTCCTGACATGTCATTAAAAATAATTCTATTCTAAGGTACAACACTTCCTTTAAAAAAAAAAAAACCAAACATAAAACCAAACAACAACAATTTGCCATGGTCTTTTAGGGCTTAAAACAGTGAATTTTTTTCACTGAAGTTTTAGGAGTTCTAAGGCAGTAAATAAAGCAGCCATTTATAATGCCTTTCTGTGGCCTGTAAGGAAGTAGATACAATGTAGTTTATGCAGACCAGCCACAAAGAAGTGTTAATTTATGAAGACTAATGAGCTTTATCACGTAGATTCGCTCCTTAGAAACAAAAAGTTCTGGATAAAATCCTGGTTACCCTGAACTTAGCGGGAATTTATCACTGACTTCAATAGCTTTGACTGTACCAGTAAATAAAAAATGCTTGGGACTCTTCTCTGCACTGATGCATTCAAGTTGCCTACTGGGACTAGCTCCATGCCACCTCCTGAGCCCTGCACAGGAGTTGTGTGGGAGAGGACTAATTGACCCAGGCCAAAGTCATGCCAAGGACTCTTCTGGCAATCAGCAGCACAAACTAGCGTAGCTGTGGCCAGCGAGGCTAGAATTTCACCTTCTCCATCCAGTGTCTTTTAACTGAAGTATACTTGTCCCTTGTTTCTCTCTCTTCCTCCCATAATTTCAATAGCTGGAAGATTAGTTCATAAATACAGGCATTGCCTGATTTTTTTCTGGTAGAGTTCAAAGAGAACAAGAGGTTTTCTAGCAAGGTAGCTGGTTAGTTGAAAGTTGGATTTAACTGAATTACACCGCCTCTCAAAGAAAAAAAATCTGTGGAGTAATAAAATTTTAAGTGTCCTTAAAACTGTAAATGTTAAGAAACTATTTTATTTAATTGCATACCATATGCCACATTTGGCACACATTAAAATCTGCAGGTTTTTTATGTGTTTCTTACTGCTCAGTAACTAGTACTTAGTTAAATATTTAATCTAAAACTTCTTAAATACAGAAGTAGCCTACATGAGCTTACAGTGTTCTGTCATGCAAGAAAGGAAAAGTTAAAATTCTGTAACTCTTTAAAGCTTTGGAGAGTCAAAAACATATATAATCAATAGACATCACCTCCCCACTGGATCACCAAAACTCATATACTCCATCTAACATTGCATAATTTTTACAAATTAAATTGTCCTGTAGTGCTAGCTTCATGCATCCCCCTATCTACCATGTATCTATTTGAAAACAAACATTTAATTTGCATGTATAATACATGCCCTTTCAGGCAGGGAAGCCTAAAAATGTTTCCCCTAAATCTGTAATTAAACATTTAAATGAATTTTCTGTTTTTCAAAAGTCGTCAGTGTGAATTATCTCCTATTGACCATCTGTTGTGTATCTTCTTCCCATGAATATGACTCCAAAGAGTTGAAAATAAAGCTTTATCCTGTATTTTAGAGTGCTGATGTTTTTTCACAGTAAGAAATCACATAAGATTGTGAAGGCAGAAAGGGCTCTACCACATGCTAAATCACATTAAAAGTTATTACAATTAATTTCTGTAGCCTTCTTTAAAAATAAAATTGTTGCCCGAAGGAAGAATTTGAGACCACAGAGAGGAAGAATTGCTGGCATTTGATTCCCTCTCTTAGGTTGCAATGCCATAAATAAATTTTTTGGGGGTAGAATGGGAGTAGAAGTATTCACTTAATGAAACCAGTTTAAAAAAAAAAAAAATAAAGCCACAGTTTGCCAGAAGCTAAAGGACTAAGAACTATTCTACTCTACCTTCCTCTGTAGTGACAAGAGATTTTCATAGGTGAAATGCAAAACTATGGCAAATTTTTCACTTGTATTTTGCCTCAACCAAAATGGAGTCATGAAAGTGACTCCATTGGAAGTATGGAAACACACAGAAATAAAAGCGAGATTTTGGCTGAAAAATTAATAATCCACAAAGCAAATGTTAGTACTTGGGTGCCTTCCCAAGGCACAATGGAAAAGATGTCTTTCACCAGAATTTCTTTTTTTTATTTTTTTAGGATGGATTGAAATTACAAAGCTTTTATTTTGTTAGCAAATGTCCCTCCTGAAGTCTTCCTCAACTCTGATCACATATGGCGCGCTTTAACTTCTAGTCTCCTTGATCACCAGGAGCATTAAATCAAACCATGATCTAGAGTCATTAAAGGGATAATGTACCATGAAAAGACAAAGCTAATTCAATTTCAATAACTTTATTGGCACTATATGGTGTCCAGGTACAGTAGAAGTTAATCAAGACAATGATTATCAGACATCTGCTCATTGAAAATAATTTAGTATCAATTTAGTGTGGATTTTACACACAGAGAGCCAACTTCTGCGCTAAAACATCAGCTGTTTTTAATGCTGCTTAATATGCAAAATCAGCATATTAGTTTGGCACAGATTTCTAATAGAAGAGTCCTGACCTTGTAACTGTGAGTATGCAGAGAAAATAGTTGTCTTCAGAAAGTTTGACATTCTCTGATGATAATTTTCAAAACTGTGATGTGTTAATCACTGGGAAAAGGGTCACTTGAAACTCAGAATTTGTTCCCTTCCTGTTCACATCTTATTCTTGAACAGAACAAATTGTTTTTGATTTTTCATTTGTGGCTCCAAATGTATGCAAATAGATACTCATCTACTGTATAGCTTGCTTATCAAGAAACTCAGTTGAAAGCTGAGGATTCAGAGTGATTGTACTGACCTTGAAGCATAGAATATTTCCTTCTCATTGAAAAGAGTAAATACTAAATGCTTTTAATTGAGACTGTAATGAAACAGACAGTGTTTCCCATTTCAATTGATTCCTTTTGTAATTTTTAAAACTTTCTTGAAAGCTGTCTTAATGAAGCATTCCTCCCAGTGAACTGGTTTGTTAAAATATTTGTGCAAACCAAACATCTGAAGAGGCATGTTGCAAACATGAGTCAAACGGAAACTGAGGTTTTAAAGTGTGTTTGAAAAAAGTATTATTTGTAAGTTATCCTCCCTTTTTTGCTCAGGATGTTCCATCAACATCAGAACTTCTGGAAGGATAATATCCAGGAAGAATTCAAAGCAAGTTGTTTCATGGAAACTATCTTCTGTTAGCTAACAGTGGACTCTCTTCACTAGGTTCTAGTAGTGCATTAATTAATGTTTAAGAAAAAGAGTGAAAGAACTCAGACAGCATCATGTAAATCCAATATGTACTGGAGTTTTAGCATAATAAAGTATTTGTCAAAAAGGTAGCAATGAGAGGGAATCTGCAGGTATGTCTAAAACTGCTTCTGTAAGGCTTTGAGAAAATTCATGTTAACACTTCCTTTCCCTTCTAGAATGGCAAAGGCATGAAAGACAGTGTGTCAATATTTTGTCAATGGTAGATGGGCTTCTTTATGACTAATGAAGTGTTAGAGCTGCAATTATCCACATTTAGTGGTATACTTAGGAAAGACACAGTTTACTTTTTTCTTTCAGCTGTACTGCAATTGCTTTCTTACCTGAAGAGGCATGAGCACTGCAGCTCTTATAACTGACTGGGGTAACAGGCTCAAGAGCCAGGCAGGCGTAAATCCCACTTCTTAAATGTCTTCTGTGGTGCTGACAAACCTGCCGTCAGGAACACTGCAGTAGTGTAAGTTTAAAACTACAGATGAGCCTCAGCCTTTCTTCTAAATGACATGTATTGCTTGTATGCAAAAATGCAATGGAAGATGAGCCCTCTGTGTGTGTGTGCGTGTGTAATTTTGTGTGTGTGTGTGTGACTTTGTGTGTTTTAGTTTTTAATGCAGTTGTTAAGTACCGGATTAGTTTCTCTGTACAAACCTGTTCAATTAGCCAGATCTGTAAATAATACATTAGATCTTATTCTGAGTTTCCTAATAAAGAACATTGATCCATTCCTTTTAACATTGCTATTATGACCCAATATGAGAAACAAGTATTACTTTTCTCCCAAAGGGGAAGTCAAAGATTAACACAGCCTCAAGTGGAATCTTTATGGTAAGAAGGAGTAGAAGTTTGAAGGGTTGCCTTAAGTTACTCCAGTGGCAACTAGGTTTCAGAAGTTCAGACTCACCAGGCCACTCTCAAAAGACTAAGTCTGCTCAAATGGCAGGCAATGTCTTGTCTGTAAACAGCATAAAATGCAATGGATTGGGCAGTTCGAAAGAAATTGCTGATTTGCTAGCGGAATTAATGAATGCCCTTTGCAAAAAAAAGATATTGTGCTTGGCTTAAAGTTAAAGATTTGGATTTTAATGTAGGATCAGAAAAGGGAGATCAGACTCTTTAATTCCTGATACACAGTTCTTCCAGTCTGTTTCCAGAAGCTTTTTGTAGCCAGGAGTGATAGACAGCAGAGGAATGATTTTCTAATTATTATTTGTTTTAGCAGACCTACAAACTGTGCTTTGACCTAAAGACTGAGATTCCAAAGACCCATTCTACTTGGAACCATGAAGCTAAAGAAACACAGACAAAGTCATGAACAAGTGCAACTTTTTTTTACCTGTCATGAGGAGAATAAACCTTTTATCATTGTTAATAATAAATTACTACAACAGTTATTGCTTTCAGTGTAAGCTGTAAGATGAAGGTAATAGAGCATTCTCCAAAGGCATACAATGGGGAGTAAAAGCACTATTCTAGTATAGTGAAACAGAAATTCTTACCAAAATGGTGGTCATCCAGTTTAAACTGAATGATACTCAAAGAAAGAAAAAGACCATAGTTGGACATTTTTGAGGCATTATAATCACAGTCAGCTGAAAGCTTTGAGTAATAAACCAGATGATACTATGTGAGGTTGTCCATCTAAGCTTCCCAGCAGTACAGAATTTACTATAACAATTTATGGACTTTGGTTCCCATGGAAGGAAATATGTGTATGGCTTTCCTGATGCAACTGAAAGTAAAAGCTGAGGGATAAAGTAATTGTTCCCAGGGCTTTTCACATTAGGCTTGATTTCTGCATTAATCATCTCTATCACAAACAGTCCTTGGCTGTAGTCCATGAAGACAAGGGAATGATTTCACAAAGCAAAGGGAGACATTTTTCATTTACTTGTGGATGTCCTCACTCTGAAAGGTGATCTTTCAATAACAGAGAAATCTAATGTGAAAGCAATGCTATTGACAAGTAAGGTTAAACGGACTGACAGAATGTCGAGTTTCACTTCAGATCCTAAGTAAAGACACTTGTCCTTGTGCCCAATATGTTTGCAGCTTTGAATCCTAGAAATGTTAAGGCTAATCTTAACTGTCTTTTCTTTCCCTTACCCTTCCTGGCAATTGCCGAACTGTGTAAACCAGTCATGATGCCTATCAAGTCACTTAAATGGTTTCCCACAAAACTTAAAAGGTTTTCCACCAAAAAAAGAAAATTTCACAAGTAAAAGGTCTGAGAGATACCAGTCTGCATTAATGCACAATGTAATTCACAGCCTTCTCACCCACAGCTGGCTGCTGAGATGCTCAAAGCCTGGAACTACACACACAGTAAATCCATGTAAACTCATGTCTGAAGTCAAAGACAGCTCATAGAAAGTTGGAATTCCTTTTAATGAAGAATTCTGTAGGAATGACTATTTAGGCAGAATGCATAGGGATTTTTTTCCTATTTCCAGTGGGAATATTTTGCTCTGTGAAGCTGAAACAATGCTGAGTTTGGGCTTACTTAGCAGTTTCCTACTTACTTAGCAGTTTCCTACAGCTTTCTTAGATGCAAGGTGGCCTAGGAGGACATTCAGCAACGGTCAGCTGCAGGGCTTGGAGCCAGGTTCCCAGAGCTGCTCATCCACTGGGACACCTGTGGCATAAGGTGTGCTCCTGTTGCAGGTGGGGAAACGCCAGGAGCCCAGGAGGTGAGCTAGCAAGAATTTAGACAGTGTCTAATAGAACTAATTTTTCATCAAAAGTTTGCCTGACTAGCCTAATATCACAAAGTATTTTAATGACTATGTTTTTCAGAATAAACCCCTTTCACTGTAAGTTTTCAGTCAACTTCAGTGAGTGGCAGTGTCACCATGTCACCTAGCTTCTGTTTTATCTTCTCTTTTGTGCCATGGAAACATTAGTATCTCTGTATTTCATGGAAGGGTTGTGATCAAGAATGTTTTTCAACTGCTATAATGTGCCTGAATTGACATATCTTCCTCTGCAAGATGAGGGTATAGAGATGATGAATACTGTGTTCAGTTTTGGGCCCTTCACTACAGGAAGGACATTGAGGTGCTGGACCATGTCCAGAGAAGGGCAACGAAGCTGGTGAGGGGTCTGGAGCACAAGTCTTATGAGGAGCGGTTGAAAGAACTGGGGTTTTTCAGTCTGGAGAAGAGGAGGCTGAGGGGAGACCTTCTCGCTCTCTACAATTACCTGAAAGGGGGTTGTAGAGAGGTGGGTGTTGGTCTCTTCTCCCAAGTGATAAGTGATAGGACAAGAGGAAATGGCCTCAAGTTGTGCCAGGGGAGGTTTAGATTGGATATTAGGAAAAATTTCTTCACTGAAGGGGTTGTCAGACACAGGAACAGGCTGCCCAGGGAGGTGGTTGAGTCCCCATGCCTGAAGGTATTTAAAAGATGCGTCGATGATGTGCTTAGGGACATGGTTTAGTGTTGGACTTAGCAGTGTTAGGTTTACGGTTGGACTTGACGATCTTAAAGGTCTTTTCCAACCTAAATAATTCTATGATTCTATGAACTAAAGTTCCTGGGTGGTTTTTTTCTGGGTGAGGGGAGGGGCAAAAGCAGAATAATTTTGGGACCTCTGGAGTTCATAACTTCACAGTTAGACAAGGTTGCTCAGGGCTTATCCAGCTAAGTTTTGAAAATCTCCAAGGATGAAGCTTCCATAGCCTTTCTTAGGCAATGTGCTGCTTTTCCCTTCCTGCAGCTTGTGTCTGTTGCCTCTTGTAATATCACTGTGTGTCTCTGGCTCCATCTTCCCGGTAACCACTTGGCAGGTAATTGAAGGCAACAGCAATATTCCTACCTCTAGCCTTCTCCTCTTCACATTGAACAATGCCCGTTCTGTCAGTTCCTTTTCATACATCATATGCTCCAGCCCCCTCATCATCTTGGTGGCCTTCCACTGGACTTGATCCAGTTTGCCAATGTCTTTTTTGTACTAGGGACCCCAAAGCTGGAGGCATAACTCCAAACGTGGTCTCACAAGTGCTGAATATAGGAGAACAAACACTCCTCTTGACCTCCCAGCAAGAGTATACTCTTACTAATGCAGCCCAGTATGTGACTGTCCTTCATCCCCACCGAGGTATACTTCCAGGTCTTGTTCACCAAGACCCCTAGCTCCTTGCCTACAAAGCTTTTTCTCCCATCACTGCCAAGCCTTTACTGTTGCATGCTGTTATTCCATTCCAGATGCAGGACTTTGCATGTGACCTTGACTTGGAAAATGGTGGACACATAAGTGCATTCTTCTCCATCATGCTTTAAAACCTAGTTTGTAGTCATTGACATATTACTTGAGTAATACAATCCAAATACTACTGTAGTCTCTAAGTACTTATAGCTGTGACTGGTTTCAGCCACAATGTATGGCAGGGAAAAACAACAAAACCAGGCTCTAGAGATAATAATTTAGCTTTCTGAAGTGAATGTTGGGCATGTAGGATGAAAAATGTATCCCTTAGGATAATGTTTTTTCAGTGGGGTTTTCATTTTAGCACCAAAAATCTATAAATATTAAATGCACATCCACATTTATTGCAAATGTTACTGTTTCTGTATTTGGACAGCTATGTACTTAGCTATGCCTGAACGAGATACAAAATACCTTATTTGCCTAAGTAAGCACCACTAAAATTCCTGCCACATATTCAGGCACTGGATCTTAGTGAAGGTTTCCAAGACATGATCAGCAACTTCTGGGCTTAGATCCCTTTGCGGACTCAGCATTCAAAGAAACAGGATGAAGAGACAGTCTTTGCCAGATAAGAGAAGTAAAAGCATTTTGTTATTAGGATACACAGATGGGGAATTGTACAACTCCGTTTGTATAAAACCACAATCTGAATAAGCCCGGGTGGGGGCTGGCAGGTGGATCCCACAAGCCAGCCTTTGAAAACGTGTCCCTACAAACCTGATTGATGACTTGCAGCCAGCTGAAGGAAAAATAAAAATAGTTGTGATGGCTTTCCTGCCACCTCTCCAGTGCACCATAAGGGGCCAAAAGGCTGCAGCACATAAATCCTATTACAAGTCTCTTCTTATTCTTGGTTAGCTTTTACTTTTTCTTGCATTTAAGACAGTAGGTGGGATGAAGTCTTAGCAGGATTGAAATCAGTAGGCATTTTCACTGTGCATTTTCACTCCAAGGATGGAATGAACACTTTGACTCTAACTTAAACAGTTTAAAACTGACTTGACTTTTCCAAGATAGCCATCTGGACTCTTTTGTTCTTGGTGGTGAGAACAAAAGCTACCTAATGAGCAGGGTATTCCAGCAGGTTAGATAGATACATATCTTGGAGACCTTCTCTGCTTGTTTCAGTTTTCCATTTTGGAGACAAATTCTACAGCTACATAGAGACTTCTAAAAGTGCTTGATTAACATGTAACATAAATTTCTGGACTTTAATCTTAAAATATATATGTGAGAGTAAGGTACTACTTTTTTATATAGGGTAACTTTTTTAACAGATATGAAATGTGATTTTTTAATCTACGATGAAATCATAGTTGTTCAATAGGGAGGCAAGTGAAGGTCTTTCATTACTTAATCTCATCGCGCAGTTTCAGTCTATCACAAAGATCAGGAAAAGAGCTCTTAGAATAGGGGATGGGAGGGGGTGTGTGTGCTGGTTTTGTCTGGGATAGAGTTAATTTTCTTCACAGTAACTGGTATGGGGCTGTGTTTTGGATTTGTGCTGAAAACAGTGTTGATAATACAGAGATATTTTTGTTAATGCTGAGCAGTCTTACACAGCGTCAAGGCCTTTTCTGCTTCTCACAGCACCCCACCACTGAGTAGGCTGGGGGTGCGCAAAATTTGGGAGGTGTTACAACTGGGACAGCTGACCCCAACTGACCAAAGGGAATTGACATACCATATGATGTCATGCTCAACATATAAAGCTGGGGGGAGAAGAAGGAAAGGTGGGGGGACATTTGGAGCGGTGGTGTTTGTCTTCACAATTAAACATTGCGTGTGATGGAGCCCTGCTTTCCTGGAGATGGCTGAATACCTGCCTGCCGATGGGAAGTAGTGAATTAATCCCTTCTTAATTTGCTTTGCTTGCACGCACAGCCTTTGCTTTACCTATTAAACTGTCTTTATCTCAACCCACGAGTTTTCTTACTTTTACTTTTCCAATTCTCTCCCCCATCCCACCTGGGGGGGAGTGAGCGAGGGGCTGTGTGGTGCTTAGTTGCCGGCTAGGGTTAAATCACGACAGTGTGTTAGAATTTTCCTTGGATCTGATCTTGTTCTGAATCTGATGAGGTTGCTTTACTACCTAGGGGAAAGGATTAATATTGGGCATACAAAACTGTTAACAATGGCAAAAGGTTTGACTGTAAAAAGAAATATCCTCAGTTTTGCATGCACAAATCGAACTGGTAAAAAGCCAAATATTTTCTGACCTCCTTCTGTATTTGGAATTGTTGACACAGTTGTTTTGTTATTCAAAATGCTTTGCTGTAGAGTTGGATATTCCTTGTGCTACTCCCTTTTTCTTGTGTAAGTTCATAGTAACTCTTTTGATAGTGGAGATCCAAGGCAAGTGCAATCAGGAATCAGGCCCAGAACTTTCTCCCTAGAATCATCAGAACTTCTAAAAATTAATTCTGCTAGGACTTCTAAATAATAATAATAATAATAATAATAATAATAATAATAAATATTAGTTTGGTTGATTTTTTAATCTTTTTTTTAATTTTTAAAGTGAACTCATAAACACAGGCTATAGAACTGCCATATCAGCCCGACCTCTTGGTCATCAGCTGGAAGTGGACTTTGCAGAGAAGCAAAAACCTAAAAATCCTGGGAACTCAGCAGGTCGTAGGTTCGTACTTTGTTTCAATGGCTACTTTTGATCTCATAGTGAAACTGTGGTGAGTGTTAATGAATCAGAAAAAGACAAGTTAAAAACGATAAGCAGGGTGCTTTATTCTGTATCACAAACAATAAATGCAAACTTCTTTGGGCACTGGAGAACTCCAGCTGACTTACTGTAGCTGGAAGGCTCTGGAAAGCTTTAAAATGGATATTCAATAGCCATGGTGATCTGTGTAGAGCAGAGCGAAATATGTGACCATTTATCACATACATACTCTGCTAGAGTCACGAAACTTTTGCAGGACTGGATGTATGAAAAAACTAGTGAGCAAAACAGTCAAGTAAACCTGACTGTTTTATTCAGTCTGGGCATAACAGAAAGTGATTTCAAGCCATTGTCTCATATTTTATGTTTCCGGAGCCAAAAACTCATGAGAGAAATAAACTGTGGGAAATCAAAAGCAGAAAATACATTTGCTTATTTCAAACACCTTCCCCCATCCTTCCCCACGACCGTCTTGGCTTGCTCAGCAATGAGCCATCCCACTGCTGTTCAAGCACTGGTACATTATATCCCTGGCCTGGCTGACAGGGTGTGATGTTGTCGGATAACAATGCAAAGTGCCTGGATGATTAGGGGCTGGCCCGGTGCCGAGGGCAGACCCATGATGTATGCACTGATTCAAGGCACAGGATTCCCAGATGGGAGCGCAGCGGTGAAGCGGTGCTCCGCGGATGGGATAAGTGCCCTCATTATTCACACTCTGGACAGCATAAGTGCCTCCATTATTCACATGTGGGTCCATTGTATATTGAGGAAAATATGTATCTTTATTGTTTACTCAGTCACAGTGCAGCACTTTATCAAGTTTAATGTTCCTGAATTAAGTATGCAAGCATGTGACCTTTTTAACCTTTTTTAAGTTGCTCCTATCATGCTGGTAGGTGATCTCAGGACTAAAAATAGAGTGACCTATTATATCACCAAAGCAAATGCTGTGCCAGTGAGGGATTTACATCCTTTAGTGGAGGATGAATCAGATATAATCAGACAGAATTACTCTTGATCATAACAAAATGAAAATACTACCCCATGCATCTGATTTTTTTCTAATGGTGTTCCTAAACTGAAGGCCAAAATGGAAGAAATACAAATGAAACACCATTTGAATTTAAAATATGGTACAAAAGCAAGATACAATTATTTTGAAAGGTCGTAAGAGTTGAAGGGTATTTATTTTCTTAAATAATATTGTGTCATGGATAGTAAACAGCCATCTATTTTACTGTTATAGAGTACTGATGAAAGTTTTTATAACAGCCAAGTATATCACTTTGATATATGTCAAAAGAAAGTAATCTGTATTCAGACTCTGAAATACATCACTGAAGCTGTTTAAATCATTTTTCATACATAAACAAATTTTGAAAGCTTTTGCGGAGAAGGCAGAGAGGGTAAGGGAAAAGTCCCTTTGCAGCTGTTCACATCATGTTTCATGCCAGTGGGGACACCAAGGACTGAGTGGCAATCACAAGCACTGCTTGGTTAGACATGGCCCTCAAAAAGTTACAAATTAATGTTCACCAAACCAGAAAGAAGTAACACGAAGAAGAGCTGGAGATCAGCAAAGCGACTGAGGGGCTGATCTTCTGCAGAATAGTACCACAAATCAAAAAGCCATTCACAGATAACTTACCCAACAGCAATGAGATGTTAACTCAAGTGCAAGAGCTGGCACCTTTAAAAAAATACTACCAAATTGTTAGGGGCAGGGACATATGACTTCCTTTCATTAAATTTAACCCAAAATTTCTAGGAGACTTTTTGATAGCACTTAAAAATTAACTCAAGTTAAAAAGCCCCTTGAGGAATTACTTGAGGTAACTCTATCTATTTTGGCATGGCCAAATCCAGTTCATCACTGTTACCCTGATCATGGGCAAAAAGTGTGGAAATGACTGGCTGTGTTTTCTGCTTCTACTTTGAAAATGGAGCAGGAAACCTACCTGAAATGACTGATGTATCTGCGAGAATGGTAGAGTGGTAGCAGCTTAAACAGCCTCTCTTCTGCTATGAACAGCTTCATTCAGACTGGTCATGTGCAGAGATATATGTCATTTTTTTCCAATTCTAGCTTCAGTCAGTGGAAAGATTCGTAGCCGGGTGGGATGCGGAAGACCTCCAGATTTAGCGCAGGTAATTTACACTGACTGAGTATGCAGAATGTCTGGGGGCAAGTGAGTCCAGAGGATTTATTTTGCAGCTAACAAACAACTGTTTAGACCTGTTCACTTAAGAGGCAAAGCAGAAAAGTTGAGATCTGAGCCTCTGGTGTTCTGTATAGCCTGTATCCCCATCTTGCTGTGTGGCCTGTCTTGAGCTGTTTAGACTTTGCCTTAGTACCCTGCCTCCACAATGCAATAATACTCACTAGTCTTCTCTGAAGCCCTGTTAAACACACTGATACCTTTAGATGGAAAAGAGGCTATGTGAGAATGCTTTCTTATGATATGAATGCCAATTTCTTGCTAACTTAATATTTGTCTTAGATGCCCCTGGATTTTTAAGGCTGTCAAAGTCCCTAGACCAGGAACAGATTTATTGGAAAGTCTAACAGACCATGTGAGAAAGTTCCCATTGCTGCATTTCCATTTAATAAGTCAACTTAATTGCTTTTCTTGTTATTTATGCACAATGTCAGGCACAATGCACAAATCAGAACTTAATATCACTGGGTTAGGTGCAATTCTTAACGCAGAGGCAGTGGAATTACCCGTAGACCTAAAAAATAACCTTTCCTGCCCTCCCCCCCTTCAGTCTGTATCGGAGTTGCATCTGGCACTGTTCCTGCCAGCAAACGAGCCTGGGTAATCTTGCTGCTGGTCCTTCTCTGATTGGTATTGATTACTCCTCTCACCTGAACATGAAGAGAAGTCTGCATTTCCTTTCTGAACTCACAAGGCCAGATGCTGAGAACACAAACATCCTCTGCTACCCCTGCAGTAATAATAAACATTCAAAATAAGCTAGAGCAAAGACCTGTTTCAACCCATTTAAAAAGATGACCAGATAACTGCCCAAGACACATTTAAAGCAGTGTTCGAACTGGTGACGAATGGAGAATTACTATCTGCAGAGTGCAGGCACTGCGGTTGCTCATCTAGAGAAATACTGCAGCTCAACTCAGGAATATAAAGCAGAAGCACTCAAAGGCAGCTTGACTGTGTCTAGCAATCTGTCATGCAGTTTGTCCCAATTTACTAATGTAAATTAGTAACTGATCTGACCAAAACATAATCTTTGGTGATATTTTGGGTCACTGTTAGTTTACGGGCAGAATTTTTCTTTCTGCCCATCCTTAACTGTGTCCTGTGTAGACAGATGCAAAATAAGGAATCCTATCACCAGCATGGAACAGAGCATATATTTTCCACAGTGTTTCATTCTCTGGGAGGAAAGGAAACTAAGAATTAAGTGATGAGTGAACTGCCAGCTAACTGAAAACGCTGGTTATAGTTCAACAATAAAACAATTATACGGAAAGCTATAAAATTTACGTATTGAATTCACTGTATACTTTTACAGTTGGAGGCTTATAAATTTCTTCTACTGGGAAATATTAATCATGGCTGATCTTCCTCAGCAAAGCTGACAGAGGGTAATAAATGCAAGGGAAGAGAAACATGAAGCCTAAAACTTGAGCTGGCTCAAGTCACTTGTTTTGTATTGCTTTTAAACAGCCAAGTTACCTTCATTTACAAGCTTGTAGTTTGCATCTTAACTTCACCTTACAAACAACCGAGGCCAATGGCTCTGTTGATGCTGTAGGTATCAGCAATTTTTCTACCTTGCTTTGTCACTCCGAGCAGTTAATTGGAGCCATCTCTTCTTCATGCACATTTCTAAGCAGAATCCCACAGTGATCCATAGTCGACCTTCCTTGTGTTGTCTGCATTGTTAACTATCCTGGCTGGGACCTTACTGTTTCTTTTCACAATTATAGCAGCTCCCTCTTCTTTCATATGCACACACATAAGTTGGTTTCATTTTATACAATCCCTAGCCGTTTCAGCTTCCTCAAAACCTTGTCTTCAGTTGTCCCCACATACAGACAGCTAGATTCAAAATTGTAACAACTGTCTTGTTTTCACAACTTTCCTTTTCCTAATTACCTGAATGAATCATATCCTTTATTTTTAATGAAGCCTTCAACCTTTATTTTCTCTTTTCTTTTTCCACAAGCCTCACCATATCTTTGCCAATTTTATTTCTCTGTATAGATCGCTCCTCTAACTTGTGATCTGATACCTTCCAGAAAGAAAGCGTTTGTGGCTAGGCAATATGGCATTTGGGCAATGCCGACTTTATTTTCAGGTGTTTTGGAATTACGAAGTCTGGCAGATTGATTTGTGTACTAACACAGTCTTGCTACCATTACTCTTCTCTATCCTCCCCACTTTCCCTACTTTCATTACATTTATTTGTCACATCTTCATTGAAATAATGTTGTAAGGTATCAGTAGCAGGGAGTATCTCTGCTGCAGCAATAGTAACATTAGGTAGCAAAATTATGCTGGATCCTGACTGGGACCTGTGGTTGCAGTGTAATAGAAGTAAAGAAGGTTTTAACTCATTTTCAGCGTTTGAAAGCTGAGAAAGCTTGGGTTCAGCTCATTAGGGGTGGCTAGCTTCCCCAGTTACATGTTGACACGTTCCTTTCCAATTCCAGGCACAGTATTTTCTCCCCTCCTCCTTTTCAGCAGAACATTTCTACCTTTGCACATACACATATGCATCAATTGTGGTGCAGTACCAAGGCTAATTTGGCACATGGATAGAGAGGCAAATGGCAGAGGCAGGGGAGAGAAAGTTTCATCATAACTACCACGATTTGTACTTTGAGAGCACATTTAAACAGAAGAGCATTTGCTTATATAGTATCATCTCTTTGAAGGGGTAAGCTAGTATAATAGACACAGACATCTCTGAGCTGTTTTGACATGGATCTAAAATTTGTCCCTCGATTCTAACTTAGCAAAATTCTTGAGTTGCAAGTAGTTTTATATCTTGTTACACACTTATTACATTTTACACACATCTGCCCTGTGGACTTGGAATTTTATAAGTTATTTTCCAAAAAAGCAGAAAATTTTAATCCAGGCTGATATTTACAGCTTGACTGATATCTGATCATTGCAGCAAGCAGAGCAACTAAAATTCAGATATCCTAATATTCAAGGAAGTTTCCTTGCAATGCCGCTGTCCTCTAAATAGCATGTCAGTGCAGTTAGGTACATCTAATGTATCTATGACCAATGGTTCCATCAAAAGGGCCTGATTTTGACTCATAAAATTAATTTTCCATTTTTAAGTTTGGGTTAAATTCTGACTTTTCTTGCCAGAAGCATAGATTTGAACACCTTTATTTATTGTCAAATGCCCATAGGGAGATTTGCCGAAATAAAGTAGCCAGAACAGTATGTTAGTTGGCTTGTGCCAACCTCTCTTTCCAGCAATCTGTTTTTCCTCTAACAAAGATCAAAATTGCACCCATTGGGTTAACGTATATGTGCTTGTAAAATTTGTTTTTAACACCAGGACAATGAAATTGGAGGTGAGCCCATTAATAATTGCTATATAGTAAGTTGCACCAGCTGGTCTGAGTAGAAATGAGGCTTTTCAGGGAATTAGTGATGGTGAATGGTGACTAGGTATGCTTGTAAGGAAGCAGAATTTGGCGTGTGAGCAGAGAGGTGTCTGGAAAGTGCTTCATCAGAATGGGACTAGAAATGGATATGGGATAAGAAAGTTAGAGGGATACCCCACTTGCACGGTTTCCCAGATGATGAAAGGATTCAGCATGGATTGGTTTTGATCCACTATTCCCAAGGCATATCAATGGATGTTGATGGTGGCTTCAGAAATGGTGGAGATCCTTTCACACCATGTGGGCCAGGACATGCGTCTCACCACTCTCTACTTAGTGGGGTCCCATTGTCATCTTATCCCTCAACAAAGGGAGGCTGGCTGTAAGGGACACCCTGATGGAAACTTTGCAAAGGTTTCAATCAGGGAAATAGAAGCAAAGGAAGGAGCGCGTGTCTGTAATAACAGCTTTTGAGAATAAAAATGAGTGATGCAGTCCCCCAAAGAAAGCATACAGTCAATTGGATAATAATCCTCTTGGGCCAGGGACCCTAAGGAAAAGGCAAAGAGAAGAAAGTCTAATGTAAACTGTAACAATGATTTAATAATACTTCTTCTGTAGATATCTGGTTAGGCTTTTGATTTTTTTTTAATTGTTGTCCAGGTCAAGTCACTGGAATTCTTTCTTTACATGCATGGTTCAGATGGACAGGGGATGTCCGGTTTCCATTTTCTAAAATTAGACTTCCCTAGGGGCACTTTAAATCAAGCTGAAAAACTGAACCACTCCATATCACTGATGCCTTTGCAAAACACAGGCTTCAGTGTTTCAACAAGAACAAATACAGAGCCCTGCACCTGGCTAATCCCTGCATCAGACTGGGTCTGGGGACTGACTGGGTAGCAGCTCTGCTAAAAACAACCTGGGATCCTGGTGGACGTGAACCAGTAGGTTAAGCATGAGCCAGGACTGTGTCCTGCAAGTGGTGAAGGCACACTGGGCTGTGTTAACCAGGAGCGTAGCCTGAAGGGAAGTGATTATTCTGCTTTATCCACCACTTGCGAGACTGCATCTTGCATACTGGGTCCAGTTTTGCGTCCCTTAGTTACATGAAAGATACCAAGGTTCAGCAGAGGGGTCCCAGGAGGCTGGACCATGTGCCCTGTGATGAGAGGCTGAGGGACCTGGGCATGTTCAGCCTGGAGAAGAGACAGCTTTGGGACCTAGAAGGATGTCATCAAAAAGATAAACCCAGGCCCTTCACAGTGATACAAGGTGGGAAAATGAGAGGCAATGATTATAAATTAGAATGGGGAAGATTCCAGCTGGATATACAGAAATAATTTTTCACTATGAGGATGAATAGTTGTTGAAACATGCTGCCTGGGGATGCCATGGACTATCTGTCCGTAGAGGTTTTCTAGTCCCAGCTAGAGCAACCTGGTCTGAATTCAGTGTTGAGCCTGCTTTGAGCAGGAGGTTAAACTGAAGACCTCTTGAGGTCCCTTCCAACCTGATTGTTCCTATTGTATGATGACGAATTCTGAACTTTCACCTCTTCTTTTTGTCTTTTCTCCTGGAGGCCCTTCATTGTGATCCAGAGCTTTGTTCTAAGCTATTTCATCTAAAGTCATATCAGAACATTTTGGGATAACACTGATTTATTGTGGGACTGCTATGAGAGAAACACATCTCCACGTGTGTCTACAGCTTCCCAGCACATAGGTGAGTTTGAGAAAAACTGTGTGGAAAATGCATAACAGAGACCATAACTTGCCTGTTTTTTTTCCTGGTGACAAGGACCAGTTTTTTTTATTAGGAAATTAGTACAGAATTGTTTCACATTTGCACCACATGTTCAAATTTTATTGTGTAATTTTTAAATTAGATATTTTGGGGCAGGGGTGTACGCTGGTCCACTCTTGAGAAAACTATTGTGCTTAGTTGATTTAACCTGGAACACTCTGGTTTGATCCAGCTTTCTCTTATTTTCTTGCTGTAGCTGTTTGTTTCTTTAGAGGTTGTCCTTCAAATATCTTTCCTTTCTTACAGTCTGGAATACTACATCCCCTTCCTAGCCCAAGCACAAGAAGCACTTCTGCAGCTATGTGGCTGGGGCTTCAACAGTAATTCACTTTTTCAGAAACCTCCTTCTTAGAATAGATTTCATGTTAACAAGCAGTGATTCTAGGTCAGAGACAATACATTGATAAGTGCAAATGGAAACTATTGCTGCACTGAAGAGGTGTTTTCTTCTTTAAAATTTAGTGAGGATTGTGCCATTTCATATGCCATGTTGTAACTTTCTTAAGCTAATGATGGCTTTCAAAGATCTGAATTATAAGCCCCATTTAAAAAGGAAAAGAAAAAAGAAAGGAAAATTATAATGAATGCAGAAAAAATGTCTCTAATTTGTTATGTTTAAAGCCATATGCTTATTGCAGTACTCCAAGTCTTCCCACTGGGTCTAGCACTTAACATCAGGTAACACAGCACCTCTTCAGTCATCTGAACAGCAACACTTACCTAAATTAAGAGGAAGTTTATAAAAATGATGGATGTTGTCTCCTCTCTAATGTAACTCACATCCCCCTAAGAAGTCGCAGTAGTGCAGTCTGAGAAGAGTATTGGAATCCAATGCAAGTTGATTTCATGAAAATGTTAAATCTGATCTAGTAAAAATATTAAATCCTGAAAATATTTTTTTTAATTAGGATTGTGAAAAAACACCTTATTTACTGATCATCTTTGAGATCATAACTTATTAACCTGCAGGAAAAAATGCTCCAGGATTTTAATTTTTAGGAGTGGAGGTACAAGTTTGCATTGGCAGGTAGTTGGGAGGAGAAGTTGGCACTATTTGTTTTTTTCCCTTTTATAAGTTGTAAAACCAGACTGTATCACTCTGCATTTCTCTCCTCCAACTCAGCTTATGGCTATATTCATCCCTTTGTTATTTCTTACCTGACAAATAATGTCTTGACTTCAGAGTGGAAAACTACCATTAGAAAAGGCTGATTTCCTACTGAATGTGTACATTGCGTCCCACTTCTGCTAAATAAAGAGACACTATTTGAGTATAAAAGTCAGAAGGAGATCTTCCTGGTTTCTGTGTCTTCCAAAGAAAATGAACGCATCTGTCCTTTTCCCATTTTATTTGCCAGCAGTATGTATGGGGCAGTTTGTATGCAGTAAGCAGCATTCTTACTTACTTCACAGATTGTCAGTCAGAAGAATTCCACTGTGTATTAAAAACATGAATGTGAATATACGGGGTTGTGCACCTATAAATTGAAGTGATTTGATGTGTCAATAAAATAATAATGGCAAGCACTAAAATCCTTTGGCTGTGAGTCAAGTGTGATGTAAGAGTTTCAAAGAATGACATAGTCCATTTTTCTTGCCTGTTTATTGCATTAACCCCTGAGGCTGCAGTTACCAGATGTTACTGATGTCTGAGGTACTCAGACACTAATGGATAGATGTAAAAATGTTACTATTTCTGCCTTTCACTTGTGACCCTTCTATGCAGGAGTTAGTGCTGCATTAAAAAATATACATGTTTATGATGACCATTAGTGCCATTAAAAGTAAATAAAACAATAAATAACTACCCCTAAATTTTGGTAAGTGTCCAAAAGGACACTTTAAGTAAAATACCTGTAAAAGTGTGTTAAAGCAATTCCTTCTTATTTTACCAAAGAAATTATGATTTCAGACAGTTATTGCAAACTTTAGTAATTTGGGGGTGGGGTGTGTGTCATTTCTTTTTTTAATACAGTAGTTCCTTAAACCCTTTCAAACAGCCTTACTCTTTTTGTTAGGGCATCCTTTGTGAAATGGTCCGGATTGAGGCACTAAACTTTCAATGTGACCTTTCTATATCTAGTTCCTCAATCCCTCCATCTTCAACTAATTCCTACAAACTAAGAAGGTTTAATTCTTCTCAATGGCCCATGTATTCTTCATTTTCCAAAGACGCAAAGCTTCCCATTAGAGTATTTATTGTCTAACTGACAAGTCCTCCCAGTGTAGATCTGCTTGAAGAGGGTGAGAGGTTAAGCACCAAGTTAATGTGATGACATGCAAGCAACAAATAACTGGAGTAAGTGTGGGTTGTTAGAAGACTGCTGACCTGCAAGGTGTTTTCAGAGTTGCACTTCTTCTTGATGACAGGTAGCAATGATTCTAGTGAGCTGGAGGCTGGCATGCTGTTACATTAATAGCTCACACCAGTTAGATTATTTCTGTAGACCACATGGGCAATAAGAGGTTATTAAAGATAAGTGTGGCTGACAGACAAATCTGCACCAGAAATTGTTTATGTGAGTGGTCAGGTCATCTTGTCAGATGCACTCATCAGCACGTTTCTTCTGTCAACAGTGTTACCAATTGCTGTGGCCTTGGTTCTCTCTTTAATTCTACATGACCCCGTGCTCAGAGACTATAACAATTAAATTGTTATGCCCAACTCAGAAGTATTTTAAATTAAATGGATCTTAAGACTTAGGGCATTTACTTTGGTATTATTCATAGGTTCTACATGACCTTAATGAAGCTTTAAGGGAATGAACAACCTGACTTCAGACACCTGAATGAAGTGCTTTAGTGCCACTTCACTTACCAGGGCTTGTCCAACAGTCAAATGTCTTACCCTAGTGTTAATTTAGAAAGTGTTTAATTAGAAGGTCTAAATGGAATGTGAATTGGTGTACTAAGTTTTCTCAATTTATTTTGCAATATCTATCAAAAATGTAGATGGAATGCTGCATGCATCTCTCCCTCAGACAAGGCTCAGTAGAAATATTGAAGAGGTGTTATTAGATGTTATTCCATGTACTGATCACTCCTCCACTGCTTTATTCAGCCTTGGAGTCCCTTGTCTTGTTACAGTTTGTTGAGTCTTGCTTTTGCTTTCTCTCAGCCAGATAAATCCCACTTTTTGAATTCCAAAATAAAACTTTCATTTGCAGGTTATCTTTCAAGGACGTAAGAATGGCTGCATACAGATGTGTGAGCACCACAAGCAATACAGTCCCTACAGTATTGCTCCCTTTACTTTCAATTGATATGATTTACTGCTTTCTCTAGGGAGAGACCTTGCTTTTCCCACTTTCTAGGATTTGCTTGGTATGGATTTTCATGTGTTGCCTATTCACAAAAAGGCAAATGAATGTGCCATATCTTTTTGATAGTTCTATGTAATCAGATTACACAGCTAAGTAGCAGCACTTCACCAAGTCATTGTGAAACATTTGGGTAACTGGGTAGCCCTCTTCAACTCCTATCTTCTCCTTCCACCCCAGTTCCTTCAAGCTGCCTCTGCTGCCATCTCCTGCTCAGAGCACGACCAGGGACAAGCAGTTCATATTGCCAGGTGGCAAAAGGAACAGTCTCCATCCACCCTAGAGGCTGGGGGTACTGTGGGTTTAGCACTTAATTGTGCCAGGACCCTCCTGAAGAGTGCACCTGCCTCCTGGAACAGGCAGAGGTAGCCTCTCTAAGTGCATCAGCATCTTAGAAAGGCCACTCAAGTGGAGGAGCTAGAGAGAAAGTGGAGGGGCAGAGAGACAAAAATACTGGGTGTTACTGCTCCCCTGTGTTTTCAAATTGTGCTCTGACTTTCATGAGCCACAAAACCAGCATGTTTGTCCAAAAATCCCAGGTACAAAGAACAAGCAACAAAGATACATACTCTCTTCTTGTAAGAAATCATGAGTTATTTAAGATGGAGATCCTTCACCAATACTGGGCAATTGTCCACTGTAAGATCTCCCGTCTTTCTGTATCACTTGTGCTATGAAAACAGGCTTATCATTTTTGTGTGTATTTAGAGATCAAATTCAGGTGAAAGGAAATATATGTAAATTGGGTTTATATCGCTAGAAGCAGGTAAAGTTTTAAGCTGTTTTTTTGGGTGTATGACATCTATTATGGCTGTGGAAAGAGAACATAGTGCAGTTAGTTCAAAGATAAACTGCTGTACTCATGAAAAAAATACCTTTAAAAGAATTTAGTTCTTGGGGACTTGAAGATCCAGGAGGCTATTAAACCAGCCTGCCTGCCTGCCTGCCTGCCTTCCTTCCTTCCTTCCTTCCTTCCTTCCTTCCTCTCTTTCTCTCTTTTGAAAAAGATATCTACAGATTGAAAAATTCCTAGCTTGAAAAATGCTAATAAAAAATTGACCAATTATCAAACCTGGAAAATGTTTGCTTTTGTAGAAAATCTTTTAAAAATAAGATTTAATTTTTTTTGGCAGTTCACTTTTAAAATGGGCTATTTATTCTATAATTGTGCAGCACACAGTTTATTGCAGTTTATATGGTTATGTTGAAATTACATGAACTGGGGCACCTAAGGGAATGTTTATATATCAGAAAAAAAAAAATTGGGCTGGATTGAAATGCAGCATGAATCATAAGAGAAGTTTAGAAGTACATGAAGATGAATGTGTCCCTGGTGACTCAACAGAGAACATCTGGTAGGTGAGATGCTGTGTAAATAAATACCTGAAAGGACTTTGGTTTTAACAAATATCAGTAAAGCATGAAAATGTACTCTAAAAAACTGAGAAACGTATATTATTTTATTAATTTAAGAAGGATAGAATATATTGTGTATTTGTCTGATCATGCTGGGAGATTCATGGAGCTGACAGAATAGCTAACTGGGATGAAGTCATTCCAGGAGCTCAAGGTCAGCTCTGTAGAGGAATACTGGTGCAGTGCAGCTGTATGGCACACATCTAAAGTTTAGGTACATGGCAGCCACGCTGACAACTGGAATCCTTCTCTGGGTATGTCATCTCGGGGGATGATTTTAAGGTGAGCATACAAGTAGTTGAAGCCAAAGAGCTGTCCTGAAAGTGTGGTGTGACCTTCCCTTCTCACCTGGCTCCACCTGGTTTCTTTGGTCCTGCCAACTCTGGTTTCCAGCTGGGAGGTGGAAGCACTCAGGAGCATGCTGAAGGAGGGCACTTGCTCACCTCCCAAGATCCTTTCCAAGCCTGTCTATTTGAAGAAAGGTCAATTATTGAACTAGCAGATTTTAATCTAATTACAGTTTGCAAGACTGTTCACTAGAAACCAGTTACAGACAGATAACTGAAATTCAAACCAGATTTCCCTATAAAACATTTTATCTCCTTAGTTGGGTGTTATTTTCTGTATCTGTCACTATAAAGAAACATAAGATTCACAGGGCCTGGAGAGAGAGAAAATTCAGATTTTTTATTTGACACTTGACTGATAGCAAGAAGATTTTATTTCTGATCCCCACTTCAGGGGTTTCTTAATGTTTATTTTGCAATAAACAACCATTGAATAAAATGCACAAACATTTCATGGAGCAGAAATAAAAGCCACAGGCAGTGTCTATTCTAAGAAATTAGATGTACCTGGAACTGTTCGCTGGCACAGAGGCCAAATGGCACACGAATGGCCCATATTCATACTTCTAAACACTCTTACCCTCCAAAACCAAACTGCCTTTGGGGAATTGTTCCTAGCAAACATTAACTCCCAAACCATGTCCAGGATCTGTTTGGAAATTGGCTGATGCCAAAGCCATCCCAGAGCATGCTCTGACAGTGCAATGGTGTGGACACTCCAGCACCGGTGCCCAGGAACGCTCCCTGGTACATGTTAGCTTACTGGCACAGGCAGAATTGAAACCTCCCTCACAGGTGGGTTTCAATGGGACAAGAATGCTATGGTCCTTTTTTTCTTTTTTTCAGCACACAAAGAGGAAATGGCTCCCCCTCCACACACACACCATGGCAGTGTCCAGCCAAATGTACTCTCTTGAATGAGACCTGTAGATCTGAACGCCTTTGAGCTGAGAAAGCCACTCTTCACTGGAGCCACTGTCTCCTCTTCTGACTGGTTTTACTTTTATGGGTTTTTTTATACACATCAATCTTGTCTTGATAATCATACAATGAAAACCCAGCTCTCTAAAACCCCGCTCTCTAGTCTTACCTGCACTTCCTTAGCAGCACAAACTGGTTTAACCTCGTGATGTTGTGGTCTCACCCTCCTACGTGTCCCACTCTGAGTCCCACTCGGAGATGCATGCTGCCCCTTCTTTCATGCCTGGACTGACCCTCATGTGAGTGACTATGTGAGTTGGTTCTGGGAATTGATCCAGCCAAAACTTAAAATCTCTAAGTTTTCAGCCAGATCATTTCCCAGAACTGGCTTGCTGCTAGTGTTTATGTGAAAGAAGAGGCAGGAGTAAATGCTTGTAGGCAGCTCTTAATTATACAGGTATAAGCTCAAATGGAACTTTTGCAATAGGTAGGCAGGAGGAACAACATCAAACCAGGATTTCATGGCAGAAAGAAACCCAGCTGCTCTGACCTCCATGACGAAAATTGCTGAAGCACACACTGAAGCAAAAGCTGAGGCATTTAAAAATCTTTATGTCAAAACCTCTCCTGCTTGTAACCTTTAAACACACCAAAGGTTATTGATGGATTTCAGTATGATACTTTAGGAACAGGTATAAAGCTGTTGCCTACCACCAACTTCAGGTGTCTGCCTTTTGTGAATTTGGGCCTAAGTTCTTCATAAGGAAGCCCAGTTCCCAAGCATTCTGAATCCCTGAATTTTTCTGAAGCTCTCTTCAAGAAAGTGAGGTCTTTCCAGACAAGCTATTGTAAATTATGTAGTATGTTTTATAATAAGTTATTTAAGCATGGCTTTTCAGTATAAACAAAACATTCAATATTTTAGTTGACATGAGGTCTTAATTTATTTTTCTTTCTTTTGTAGAAGTACCTAGTACCTGATGTTGTGCAGTTGGACTTAAGCTGTGTGTTTAGTCATCAGAAAACAGAAAAGGACATGATCTATTGTCTGATTTACTTAGCTGAGTAAGTGAGCAGCAAGTTTTTTATGTGAGGAGCTAAAAGAGAAATGAAGCATATAATATTTGCATATTTAAGGAATTGCAGCCTATATTTGGGGTGTCTTAGGTTTACCAGCCACATAGTTTATTTGTATAGCATGTTCAGGTCTAGTAATCTGAAGAGACATACTAAATCTTTCTACCTACAGAGTCTGAAAGACTTCTGTTTACTGACCAAAATGGAAGGAAAAATCCTCCAATTTTTTTGATCCTTATCAAAATAAGCTCTATCTATGTTAATTCACAATGTTAGTCCATAAATATTTTTTCAAGCAGTAAGGGAGGGAACAGACACACAAGTAATCAGCACAAAAATACTGTGGGTACACTTTTCTGTAAACATTAATCCCCTAATCACATGAAACTCTCCTTCATGTGAATCCAAAAGAACTATGTCTGGGCAGATACTACCATTTTCTTTTCCATGAATAGTTGATTTTTTTTAACAAATTCATTCTGGCTGTATTAATGGCTGTTCTGTATTTTCCTTGTGTCAAAATTCAGACAAATGCTGTTATTGTCCAGCAACTTGGCAGAAACACTGAATATTGGAGAAAAATGCCATGTGACCTATAATTCCAATCAAAACGAATACTACCACTCAAACAGGGCCAATCCAAAGCCTATTTTAAGTCAGTGGGAGATTTTCCATCAACTTCAATAGGCTTTGGACAAAGTCCATGCTGCATACTGGCAACAAACAGCTCATTCACAAACTACAGACCACTGCTTGTTTGCTGAAATTTTGGAATGAATAATTTTGAATAATGAAGAAAAAATCCTCAAAATTGTAAGCAGCTCATGGGCAATTTGTGCACATGAAGGGGAGGGGAATTCTCTGAAAACAGTTGCTGTGCATTAGTACGCTTACTTTGATACAACAAAAAAGCAGCAGTGAACTACTTGATGGTGGATGTCTAAACTCAGTGAGCATCTGGCAGATGACATGAAACATCATTGGGTTTTAGGTTTTGGTTCATTTATTTTCAGAGCTACCTTACATATATTTCAAATGGAGCTTTAGAACAAGCTTGCAAAATACTTGGTGGCTCCTGCAGCTGGCAACTATTTAGTGCTAGCCTTTCCCACACCAGCATCAGCAGCGCAGCTCAGTAAACCACTTCTGGTCTTTTGCAGCTTCCTTCTGTTCCTGTTTGATTAAACTATTCCCACCCCTCAATCTTGTGAGCATATAGTTTAGTCATTACATAATTACAGCAGGCAGACTGAAGCCAGTAGAATATCATAGATTCCTACCATATATAAGGCTGGAAGACACCTCTTAGGTCTTCTGACCAAACCCTCAGCTCAAAACAGGGCCAGCTTATTCCAGTTTGCTGACAGTTATGTCTGGTTCAGTCTTGAATATCTTCATGGCTGGAGATTCCACAATCTCTCTGGGCATCTTGGGAACCCTGTTCTAATGGTGGGGTACTCTCATCGTTTAAATTTTCTTTCTCTGATACGGAATCAGGATTTTCATTGCTGCATCTTGTGCCTGTGGCCTTTTGTCCTGTCACTGTGTACCTAGGAGGAGAGCCTGGCTCTGTTTTTTCTACAACTTCCCATTAGGTCACTGAAGACCTTCAAGACCTTAGCCTTCTCTTTTTAAGACTCTCCCTATATGGTGTATTCTGCAGGTGCCTAACTGTCTGGTGGCCTTCCACTAGACTCACTCCAGTCTTGTATCGGGAGCTCAGAACTGGACACAATACTCCAAATGTAATCTCTCAAGTGCTGAACAGAGGGTAAAAATCATCTGCTGGCAAATCTCATACTGTTCTTGAACCTCATGAGGTTCCTGTCAGGCTGTCAAGGTCCCTCATGTCTCTCCACCTAAAATAAGGCATCAAAATGCAGCCAAATAAAGCAAATGCCATATTTTCTGCTGATGAAGACCATATGAGATCCATTTATTGCTGGTTACGTGGTTAAAGTCTGACAGAAAACGATACCTGCTTTCTGTTTAGCTTTTTGTTGTTGATTGCCGAGTCACCAGGTCTTCACCAGTAAAAATATGGCAATAATATGGCAATGAAGTCCTATAACGTCTAAAGCATCTTAGCAGATCCTGACGTGGCTACTGATGCAATGTGCCAAGAGTAATTACGTCTCCGAATATCTTGTTTGTTACCTGTAAGACCAGCTCAGAAATCTCTGACTGGCTGGCCACTTAGGTATATTTTGTGCATTTCACATTTAAAGATTATCTAGCTCAGTTTGCCAAACCCCAGTCATTATAACAAGTATAACTTACCAACTCTGTCCATATATGCATGCAAAAATTACTGCAGTTTCAGCTTGGTTATGAGTAGGTACTGCGATAACACTGAAAAGATTTAGAACTCTGCACTACCTTGCCTCCTTAATACTCTGCACTGGGCTGATCTCTTTTCAGGATAGAGAGGAATGTATGTATTAAGTAACACAATAAATTCAAAATGTTCCCTTAAAAAAGCGGGAAAAAATTCATTAAGGATCTTGCAATTTGTCTGTTTTAAGAGTTAATCAGATTCTCAGATGTGACGACCACACCTTCATTTCAGGCTGGTTTAGGAAGCTGACTGAACTGTCTGTGATTACTTTTGCTGTCATCTAATTTGGAGAAAACTTGTGAAATTCTTTAAAATGCCTAGACATTCTGCAAACTGCTTATAATGCAAAGCTTTGTCAGTCAAAGCTGAAAGTACAATTGGTTGATAACGAAGCTAAAAGGTGACATTTTCTTCTGAGATGACTATTTCTCCACAATATCCAAAGTGCTGTGATTTGAAAGGTTTCAGCCTGCCATAAATCTGGACTTTCCCCTAAAACATACATTATATAGCAAGTAAGAAGATGGAGGTTCTCCTGTGCAGAAATGTATAATTTGAGGTACTCTTGAGGTGGAAAATCTGTGTCCACACTTGTATCAACATTGTTCATTTCAGAGCTGGTGAAAAAAAATTATTTTGCTTACTTTACGTAGACACAACTGTTACCTAGTGATGACCGTAGTTAATTTTGGTCACAGTCATGAAAACCATAAAGAAACCAGGGCCTGTGATTCACAGAGACAACGAAACTTTGTGTTAGGTCTAAACATCTGTATCAACTTAATTGCTTTCTACCTAAACTATTTTTGGGCACCTGGCTTTCTTAAAAATTTAGTGCCTGTCCTCTTCATTCAAAACCAGAGAAGATTAAATGACGTCGTTTTGGGAGATAGATTTCTTTCTTCCTTTAATTTTAAAGTAATATTTGACTTCTAAAGTTATGTGTTGGCTGGTAATTTCACTTTCTTTTCTGTGGAATGGCATTGCCAATATTTATGTGGTTTCTGCTTTATTTCAGTCTTTTCTCACTGTCCTGACCATTAAGTCCCATTTGTCTCTTACTGGTTTTCTTAAAAGCTCTTCACTTATGTCAATATCTCGCTTAACCAGGCTCTGAAGATACCTTTGCATATACATATCACTGTTATTTTCAGCTGGAGCTGTGTTATGAATTTTTATAAGATGTCCATATATATTTTGGTCAATTGCATGCATTTGATCAGAAACTTAGTAGATTAACTGTCTATGCCTTAAGAGTTTTAAAGAGAAACATTGTTCTATCTTCAGGCATGTGCATACTATAATTAGTATTTCTCCCTACACAGAGATATTTGTGTAAAAGCTGGTTATGTATCCCATAATTCTACCAAGGTCCCATAATATCTTCTGTACCACAGCCAACTAAATAGTGCACGAGAATTGTTACTGTGGACAGTTATATTGCCTGATCTCATAATAGACCTCAAACATATATTTCATACTTTCATTGGGATGGGCTAGGGAATCATGACTAAACAGAGGTGAGCACACTTAAGTCTGTCAGTGAAGGATGTCTCATTTGCTGGTTCGTTTGTGCACTATTCAATGCCCTCTGCTGGATGTGGCTTGGCATTTATTTGGGCAAGATCTGAACAAATTGTGTTGGTGTCTCAAACATAAGAATAGCAACACCAAAAGAAGTGCAACAGGTCCCAGTGAGAGAGTTTGTATTAGGTGCCCAAGCAGCATGCATCTTCTCGAGGCAAAATGAGTTACCTTCAAAGAACAATTCACAGCACTGGAGAGGATTTGATTCCTCATTGTGGAGCTACTTAGAGCTAGCTTGCATGAAGTGCCTCTATGTACATAAGAACATGGTTAAATTTCCATGTCATTAAATCTTGCACATCATATGATTCCATCCAGTTACTGTCTAGGACAGGGCCCCACTCTTGGAAGGGTGGCGTCTAGTTAAGTCTTCAAAACACCGTTGTGAGAGAAGGAGAAAAGAGCAGTCTTCCACACACAGGTTGTCTAATAAGCCTAGTGGTGAGAGCATTCAAAAGGGACACCTGAAAGTGACACTTGGCTAAATACCTGGAAGTTGGGGAATGTGGGTAAGAGTCCACCAGGAGCGAAGCTGCCTCTTTGGACTACAGGGGAGCTCAGCTGAGAAAGAGGCACATTCTTGTTCAACATGGGGAAAAAAAAACAACAAACCCATCACTGCTTTTGTGGGAGCCTGAATTCAAAGACTTAAAACAGGAGAATTTTCAGGACAAAAGCAAAGTGTTTAATGACATTTTTTCTTGTTGGGGTTACTTTTTCCAGATAATTTTTGTGAAACTGAAGCCTACATCCTACCTGAGTGACCACCTAACTTCTGAGGCTAGCACTTTGCCCTTGCATGCATCTGGAAGGTATAACTTCTATAATGGAAAGGTTACTGATTTTCTTTTCTGTTTTGTATATTTTTTATATCTTCAAGTGTTAGGAATATGATTCTAACTTCTCCACAGAATGATACTTGTGGTTTAGCTCCCCATATTGGTGTCTATCACCATATAATCAGGGATTATGTTCAAACAAAATGGCATTTGATCCTAGATCTTCAAAATAGAAGATCTTCATGACAAATCTCTCCTCCGTCCTTAACCCATCATTCAAAGAGCTTTGCTGCTCCATTGCCAACTTGTCTTTTAACGTAATGAGATGTGATTGAAGTGAGTTATTATTCCCTTCCTCTTTTTTTCTACCACACTGTCAAATTCTACCAATGAAGGAGTGAATGTCATGTGAAGCTGACTACCTAAGTTAAATTCAGACCTTTTAGCAATAATAAGGCTATTACATGAAATATTAGATCACTTCCTGTTACACTAGGCAGCAGTCTTTTCCAGAAAAGAAAACATTTATATTTCCAGCATAAAGAAGTGCTCACAGCATTTTCATTTAGTCTCATGGTATTGCAAATACAGCACTAGACTGACAGATGAGCCTACAAAATAGCACCTGGCCACCTACCTTAACTCATAAACCAGCAAACTGCAAGCATTAAAAATGCCATTGCCTTGCTCTCCTGGCTTGAGCTGTGAAAATTGTAATTATGAGCGAGCCAGACCAGTCAGGTTGGATGACGTCATTTTGTAGAAAAAGAGACTGTAGTAGGATAGTTCTGCCAGTTCTCTTTGCAGCCATTCTAGTGCAGGATTTGCATGTAAAATGAGTGCTCCATAATTAATAGAGTAGTATAGGTTGGGATATCTGGGACCATAAGGGAATGTGGTGCATTAGACATGTAGACATGCCAAAGCTGTTTTTCAATCTGCTTAAAGAAGAAACAACAAAAATCTTACGACATACGAGGCCAGCTGAATGAGGGATTGCAGTCATTTGTTTATGTTACAGTTATGTCTCTTCTAGAATAGAGGTCTGCTTTTACCGAGGCGCAGGAGTTGCTTCAGTGAAAGCAACAGGAATGAATGCACTTTGTTCAGTATAGCTGTGCTGCTGTTTTATCGCCTTTGCACTTTTGTGTGTTGTGACATCTGCCTTTTAGGTATCTGCTCCACAGTACATACTGCAATCTTCTACAGCAATGCCTTGTGAGAGATTTTGCTGAGGTAATTTTGAGGTAATTCAGGCATCTTTTGGAGAGTTATGGGAAATTCTGAGATAAATTAGTATTCATAGTTTTTTGAAAACTTGTTTAATTTCATCAAGAGGTTGTACTATTTTCCTTCCTGGAAAAAAAATTCCTTTTCTTTTTTCAAAATGAATGCCAGCTTGGAGACACTACTTTCGCTTCTTCCACTGCTACATGGGCTTTGCTAGAACTGTTAAAAAGCACTGTTGAAGATTTGGGTAGATATACAGTGAGAAAAATCACTGGAAAAATTCATCACAACCAACAACTCTCTTGTGCATATAGGATCTGAGCAAAGGTAGTGTTAACTGAAAGAGTATTTGTTTTGCTGGACCACTAATGGCCTTCATTTTGCCTGAGACAAGGGAACCATAGAGTGGTAAGACCTCCGATATGTTTTTTTTTTTTAATTATGTGTACATGCAGAGCCCTGGTAGGTTGCATCATTCTCTCACTCTTGTTCCCAGGTATGTCCTCGTAATACAGAAGGACTTCACATCTCATGTTAGCTAGAAACAGCTTCTTAAATCAGAGCTCATGGCAGTACCTGAAATGAGGAAGATCTGTCCATGGTCCTCACAGTTAGCTCTTTCCAAGGGTGGTTTAAGTTGTAAAACAACCAGCATGCTCCTGCAAAGCAGTATCTGGTTTTAGCTTTGAAATCAAATATTCTCCATCAGATGATAAGAGGTAATACCATCACTTACATTTCAGTGAGATGTACAAAGAGAATTTCTGCAATCCTTTCATGTCAATGCAGAGATGAACGTAATACAGTACAACATCCATTGGAAACGAGTGCAGTAGTTATGAGATGGTGTATGTATGACTTTCATCAGGAGAGTCCTACTAACATGGCTAAGCCCATGAAAGGTCCTTGAAGAGCTTCCATCCTCACCATAGCTCTACAGTTGACTAAGACCTGTTATTGAAAGAAAGAAAGGAATTCTTATTTTTGGGATGTCAAAATGTAAAAGGTATCAATATACAAAACATAGCTACTATGTAGTTACAGGAACAGAAATCCTGGTTCTGACATGATTCTAAGCAAGTGAAAATGTGTGAATTGGATAATGCCTACTGCTAATACTACAATGAAAATTATGTTTTCTTTAAAGTTATAAACGCAATTAAGTTTTGATTGCATCATACGGTCTGTAGTGGCTGTTAGAGACTAACCAAATTTTCCACAGACATGATTTTTATTAATTTACTTGGAACTAGAAATGAATAGAGAGCCAGACAAAGAGAGTAAAGTTACCCACCATGTACCGCTGGAAGATATACCAGGCTTACTACAGAATACAGAGTAAAGACCCAGTAACATGGGTTGACCTGAATATGTTGGAGCTCCTATACATCATGAAGTACTCCAAATGTTTTTGCAGCTGCTCATTTTGATAAACTTGTTGGCAATACTTAGTTGATGAAAATCCAGTGACACTTTGCTTATGGTGACTTTCAAAATAAACCCGAACTCAGCTATGGTATAATCTACATGCAACTATCGATCAACATTTTTTGCTTGAAATACTTTATATGAAATTAAGTCATATTTCTTTGTTCTACTGCCTATGATTGAAAAAGAAAGATGATTTTTCTTAGTGTGAATTAATTAGTTCAGGAAAAAATGCAGGGAGAATGCAGGCTTACTATATAAAATAATTCAGATTGTACTGACTTCAAGAAGCTAATACAATGCAATAAATGAAACCTATACTTCCTATTTCCTTTACTGAAACATCTCTGTAGAGAAACTAGGTTTCTTTCTCCCATAAGAGCTTCTGCTGTATGGTTCTTCTTGTTTTCTGAGAGTTTCCAGTTGCCTGAATTAGTTATAGCATACTCACTGTGAATATGAATTCATCATGTTACAGTTAAAGTTATTTTTCTCAATTTCATTCATGAGATACAGCAGAAAGCTAATGATGACTCCAGCCATTTAGACTGCTTTTCTTTGGAGTGAGTTCATGTTATTTTACATTGGAGAATAAGAAAAGAAAATTACATTTGTTTCATTGACAATCAGAAGCAAACAAAGACTTGTTGAAAAAGGGCATATCTGAATGACAAGATACTAAATAATGTGGAAAATATGTCTTCTAATGAGTAATAAATTATGTATTCATCCAAACTCAACTCATTTTACTTTTCCCTCTAAAAGAGGTGAATGGCACAGCAGCGGTAGATCAGTTTAGGTGCTGAGTAGAAGGTTTTGACAGTGATATTCTAGCCTCCAGATTTTTTGTTTAATGTTAAATGAGGACATCCTTAGCAGTGGGGTTTTAATGCTCATTATTCATTATAATGAAAAGCGGTATGTTTAGCACCTAACTCAGTTGGTATAATGAATCTTCTTTTGTTTTGTTTAATTTTAAAAGTAAGAAAGATGAAAGATTTTTATATTCTAAGACAATGTTTTTACACTATTAAATGTGTATCCTACCTTTGGACTCTGACTGGGGCTATTTAACTGAAAAATGAGGAAACCCAATAAGGTAATATAAAATAATTAATGGTTAAAAGGAGCTTCTGTGTACATTCTCAAAATAAAAAAGACCATGAATTTAGCAGGGTTAAAGAAATACAGAGAACTGCTTTTCATATAGTTAAATATATTACCCATAGTTAGAACATGGGATTTTTTTAATGCTAGGGGTTTTGCAAGGGTTATGAAACCTTATGTGTCAAGGTATAACTCAGCCTCTAGTTAGCAGCATTTAGGAAAAAAAATTCTTATAGGCAAATTACTTCATAACTATCACAGAAATTAAGTAGATATGCAGGTAGACCTACACTAATCTCCCTAGGCCTGTTCATGCAATCCAGGTTCTTTCCTCAATTTTTCTTCAGGAAATCCTCATATTAGAAGGACTATCATCATAATATAGTTCTTAAGTATTTGAAGATGGATATTTAAAATTTTTCCTGCTAGTGGAAAGATACATCAGGTTTGGGCTTTTTCTGCCATAGCTGCATATGTCTTTATTTGGTTTTATCTTCAATGACATCAATGTGGATGTTTCCTGAAATAAACAAATCTATTGTGCATTTCTATTTTGCACTTAGGATATGTGAAGAATATACAGGAAACATAAGTATGTATAGGACATACAAATATGTATATTGTAGAATAGTCCAGCACTGGCATAATTCTTTCCCCTATCTAATCCCTTGCTGCTCTCTGTCCCTGTTTCTGCTCAATCTTCCTAAAGTTGAGGTGAATTTCCTGTGTACATTGTCAATAACCTGAATTGTTCTGTTCCTTGGACTCCTGTCTGTGCTTCTCCACAAAGTTATGAAATGTCATAACTTTGCTTATAATTTATTGTTTTGCGTTCAATGGTCCTCTACTCATACAAATACCACTTTGAGCTACCTTATATTTTGACTGAGCATGCTTGGATGATGACTGGCTTAAACAAATGAAAAACAATTAACTAGACATTCTTTCAGACTCCCAAAGAGATAGGTAAGAAAAGTATCAGAAACTATGAAAAAAGGAAGAAGCAAGCCCTACTTACAAGCATCATTCTTTTTAGGTGTTTGCTGCCACTCCACACAAGCTACCAGTTCCAGTGCTGACAATCCATCTCATGACTGTTTATGTTCTTGTGAAGTGTTTTTGAAAAACTGCCTCTGAACTATGTCATTTACTAACTCTACTAATGTGCCTTTTATGGTACAGCTGCTTGCTGAGTTTACTCCTGCACTAATAAGCGAGAACAATGCTGCAGTTTGAGTCATTCTGTGCAAAAAGAAGAAATTATATTGAGATTCTTGTTGAATTGAATTTGAACAAAAAACTATTTATTGACATTCCTAAGTGTTCTGAAGGATTAATTAGTGAGAAAATGGTGCATAGAAATTATAAATAAGAGAAAGTCTTCATTTCAGCTTATAGGCTATAATACTTTTATTTCCCCTTCTAAAAGAAGCTTCTGTAAGGAATTAACCTTTGTATTGACATTTTCCAGTCCACAAATAGGTTTTAGGTTACACTTAAACGAGGCTTCCATTGCTGACTCTGGAAGTTAACTAGTGAACGAGCAATTCAGCAGAAATTTGTAAACATGAATGTTACAAGTTCCAGGTATCATATTCTTGTTAGAAAAACCTCAGTACTTGCAGTTTCTCCAGAACATTTTTTCCATAATTGACCTTTAAAATCATGACAGGGGAACAAAGCATTGGCTGACATTTAAGGTGAAATAGGAGGATTTCCTCATATTTTATTACTGAGATTGTTTTTCTTTTATTGCAGACTATGGGAAGAATAATTTGTGTCTGTTTTTAATCAACCAGTATCGGCATGGAAAATTACTAAGGGTGCCACTTCACTGAGGTGGAAAATGTTTGTTTCCTTTTAAAAAAAAAGCATAATAATTTATAATTTTCAGACAGGGACTCAGAGAATGATATGATATCAGTGATCTACACTTTTTTCATAGCCTCAGAATTGCTCCATCCACATGTGTGCCTATTTGAAGATGAAAGGAGAATTTGTGGCTCAGTTTTGTGCCTTCCAGTTGTATTTGCTCATTTTCTTTTGGGAAATGGTCTCTTCTAGAGTTATGTAAGGATTCCCAGATTCAGCACTCTTATCCAAAGACAGTGTAAGATAAAGCTGGAAGTAAAAATTGTTGTGACAAGTTAGGCAGACAGTATGAACATTTAGTCCTGGTCTCAGATCACAGGTAAAACTACTCCTTTGTGTAGCAGCATTAATTATATGTGCTATCAAAATCTCATTTATGGGACTCTCAGTCATAAGACTAACTCATGAGTTATTTCCTATTAATCCAGTTCTCAACGTCTGGGCTATTGGTGCACATAGGCAGGAAACAAATCACCTAAACAGTCTGTGTGGAATGAATTGAAGAATAAAAGAATGTAACAATAAAAATGGTAGTCTAAACATCTCAGCAAAAGAGCAAGATTTAAGAGTACAGTCAGTTGATGGTTGCTTAGACAAAAAGCAGTAAATTAGAGACTGTAAATAACAGAACAGTTACAGGCTTTGTAATAACGTCCTGTAACACAATTTCAGAGGCAGTGGTTTACTATTATTACCTCTAATGACCAGACTCTCTATAAAGAACAAAAACTGAAAAGCACACTATACCTATAAATTTAATGAAGCACATTTAGTCTACAAACACACACACACAAATGTAAATAGCCATTTTATGTATAGTAAAACAAGGAAAACGGCGAAGTCCTGAGCTGTCTCCAAAGTGAATCCAAAACTGAAGTCTGACAGACTTGAGTTTATTACAACCCCCCTTTGTGCTTGTCTCACAGATAACACGTGCTACCACCTGAACCTGGAGCTAACTCTAATTTGCACACAGAAGCTCATTTCTTTCTTTCTGGAGGTCACCAGTTCGATTTCATTCCTGAAGTTGGGCCCGTATGTGGGCGTGCATGTGTGTTTGGTAAGGTTTCCTCTTTTTCCTGGTCCTCTGAGGATTTTAGGTATTGCATAGCCTAGTTGCAGATTCTTCACCCTTTACCTCAAGCTGTGCCATCTAATATTCTTTTCTCCAGATGTTTCTGCTTTGTGGTGCCCAGAAACGACTACAGCTTTGACGGTAGTTTTGACACCACTTCCAAAGTCAAGATTGTCTCTTCCCAAAGAATTTAGTATCTCCCTAGATCTGCGGCCAGGAAAATGGGTCATACTACAATTTCAAGTTGCTTTCCAGTTCAGAGACTCACCTGATGACTTATGAGACACCTCAATTTCTTTTTTTACTGAATGTGTGAGGCTCCCTGAATTGGATTATGTGATAAAGTGATACTGCCTACTGATGACTCCATGACTGAAATGCTCCCATGTGTCAGCTGAGGTGGCTTACAGCATGGAGCCACGTGCTGCGGAGTAGCCGGGGCACGAGGGCTGGTGGGAAATGCTCACTGTCCCGTGGATGCTGAGCAGTGTTGTAGTCCCACTTCTGCTTTGGGACCTGATCACATCAGGTGTGTAGAATCAGTTGGTCTGTGCCTGGGAGATGGAAAGAGGCTGCAACGTATCCCAGGGAACAACCAGGTGGTGTTCGCAGCTGAGAGAGGTCTGAAAGAACTGTGTAAAATGACGGGCAAAAAAAGAGCTGCTCCTATGGGGAAAAGCTTGCTCTCCAAGAAAAGCTTACAGGAAGTTACAACTCAGAGCAAACATGGCGTTCTTTCCTCAGAGAAGCTACAGACCCAGCAGCACCCTGCAAGGTCTCACCTGACAGTCTGATGCCCTTACCAGGACTGATGTTCTGGGCAACGCTTCTCCCTTAGTACATTCTAGTCAGTGTTTCGAAACACAGCTACCATCCCCTAGGTACAATTAGTCATGGAGATGTCTTGCATTGCCGCTGTCTTGCTGAAACAAGTGGATGATCTCACTCGGTGACCATAGTTAATACAGCAGGACAGCTGCCCAAGTTGGGCTTCTTTAGCTTTAAAATGGAATCCTATGAAACAAGGAAATAGTTGATGTAAAATACAGCTTTGTGCCTTGCCCTCTGTATTTAAGAGATGCTTTAACAGATGCTTTAAATATGGATAATGCAGTAATTCTGGATATATTTACCAGTGTGCTTTATGGAGGGAGTGCATGTCTATGTTGTGTGCATGTGATCCCCAGAATGGCAAAGTTGTCTTCTCTTTATACAAATCATGGGATCTCTGACAACTTGTCAGAGACATCCTCTTGTCTAAAATCTCTCCTTTCTCTGTGCACACAACTTCCAAGATGTGGTGCAATTCAATGGTATAAACACTCCTGTTTGTTTTATAGAGCCAGATACATCACAGGATCTGAATTGTTTTCCTTTTGAAATGAAAAAAACCCCAACTTTCTTTCAGCTCTGTTACAGTAAATTGTTCCTTAAGTGCCAAGAAGGTTACAATAGATGCCTGAACATTTATGAGAAGATGCTGTGTTCTAAGTACGTACATTCCTGAGTGGGAGCAGATTAACATAAACACTAGCAGCTTATCACGAAGTTATTCTACTGTATAAGAATTTTTTTATTTTTTTTTTAACTGACAAACTATAGGGAGAATGAAAGCCAGATGGCAACATTTCAGTTTAGTCAAGAGAAGATTTCCCATAACCATTTAAATATTTCATTTGATGCAAGGAAATTATTAATTGTTCTCTAAGTGATGAGCTTCAACTTTAAACGCTTCTTAAAATCTGTCTTTGATTTTCCAAGAAACTATGTTAAAACTTTGGGTTAACATAAAACAATAAAATACATTTTTTTCTTATTTTCCATTATACAAAATCATTATTTAATCATTACTGATCTCTTTATTTTTAACTTGATTTTAAAGCTGTCAAACTATATAACTTGTACAAAGAAATAACTAACTTTACAGAATTTTACAGAAAAGTGATATAGTTGTTTACAATTTAATAACTTCAATAAGACAATTGTTCCATTCCAACTTTGAAGGCAGCTTGAAATGGTGACTGCATAGTACCTGCTCCTGAATGACAGGAGCTCAGTAGGTGAAGTACTCCATGACCAGAACGTCTCTTCTGTTTCTTTACCAGGCTGAAGGTAGTTTTTCTGCTTCCCTACCTTCAGCAACCTCCACCGTTCTCTGAGAAGGGGCTGTGTGAAGTGGGAGCAGAGAAGAAAGAGGGAGGAGAAGGGAAGGTTTTACCTGCTCTTCACCTTCCCTTCTGCCCTGACTGTATGACACCTTGGCATATGTAGGAGCCCTTTCCCAGACAAATATATTTTCATTTTAAAATGCAGATAGTTGGGAAACTGCATCACCAAGCCCAGGGGGCAACCTCAGCTTCTTGAGAGCTGCAAGAAGTCTATGTCTTGGAGCAGGACTAGCTAGTTTTCTAAGTGAGTCTCTCTTTCCTGGAGACCCAGGTTTTGACAGAACAAACCTATAAACATTTTAAGCAACAGAGAGAAATCTGTAGATTTAAATGTGAGTGTAACTTCATCACAATTTGTCACCAGTGTTTAAGCGAGGATGGGGAGCTCTGAGAGGTCAGTTTGCAAAAAGACCATGAGAAGAAAATGGGCCACCTTGCTGGCTTAATGCCGTCCCCACCCCCCTAATAAATTCTTGTAGACTGTGAGATCCTAATTATATATTCTTATCCCTGCTGGACAGCACATTCAGAAGCTGAGTGGAGAGGGTTAATTACTGGTTATTTGTTTTGGATATAGTATTTGCACTATACAGGACCAAAAAAAAAATTACATCTGCTGTTATTTTGTTGCCTTTTTTTGGTGGGATACGTGTCTGTCTGTGAAGTACCCCTTGTGCATTTCCACTTAAGCGCAGTGCTTCAAGAGCATTCGCCACCTTAAAATTCATCCTAGTGTTTGTGGCTTTTTAAAAGCTAAACCACTCTGTGACAATGTGGGTGGTTGGGTATGTCATAATCCTGTCATGCACTTGGGTGCCCAGACTGCAAAGAATCTCTTAATTTTCAAGCAGGCAGGAGAATTTCTTTACCTGAATGGGAAGCAGGCTGCCTCCTTGGCTCTGGAAGATGCCACCCAAGTAGGCTGAGAGGAAAAGGCCAGCAAGCCTCTCTTTTTAACTCAGAATTGCCTCTTGATGAGCTGTTTGATTTTGACTTGTATCGTATTGTTGTGGTATTTCTATTCCAGAATATGGAATACTGTGCGGTTATTAAAAACATGTTAGCAGAACCCAACAGTTGATGGTACAGGGGAAGCAGTAAGCAGAGCAGGCTATCGAAGAGCACTCTGAAAGTCAAAATGTGCTGTGGAAAGTAGGCATGTTTGAATATTTGATCCTAGGGAGTCTGCTGGGCTGCTAGACAGTTTGGGGAGCAAGAAATGCTGGGTAAGTTGATGGGAGACAGGCTTTGACTGCTACTAAGTGAGTTGATCCAGATGAGTAAAAATCCATTTCGCTGATAAGATTTAACATGTGTGACAACAGTATGGCAAACTCGCTGGAAAAAAGCCTGCAAGGATATCTTACAGTATCAGCCTACAAACTCTTTTTTTGTTCAAAGCCAAGAAAAAAGTTGCCTGTATATTCCAGCAGGACTGTATCTTGTCTGGGGCTTGACCGTGAGAAATCCAAGCTATTGAAGTTGAAAAAGTATCTTTTAGCATTTCTCCTTCAATAGTAAAGGAAGGTTAAAAGCTGTGTGATGGCCTGTGTAGGTGGCTAGATCTCTGCCAGGCAGATAGGGTAGTTGGTAGCTCTCTATGGTTTTGAAGGAAACATTGCTAAGTGTCAGTTATTGTTTAGATATACTTTTTTCAGCTCCATTAGTTCTGAGGAGCAAGAGTCACTCTCAAAAGCAATAGGCCAGGTAGTTTTTATAGGTTCTGGTCTTCTTTTTTGGTGGTCAGTTCAAGTTCCTCTAAATCGGATAAAGTGAGTGGCTTTCCTAGTTCTCTAGCTGATAAGTGCCTTAAAGATTTACTGTTTGTATTTCATTTACAAAGAAAGATGAGAGCTGTTTGAACTGACAGGTACTTCAGTGAGAAATGGATCCAGTGAATTAACTGACATGGTTACACAGATTTATCCAAATTGAAAGAGTTTTAACAATGTACTTGAATTCTGTAGCATGACAGTGAGTTATGCATTCATTGTATCTGAGCAGTTGCTTGCAGCTTCGGCACCATGCTTCTTTTTGTCTGTTTTGCATTGTTCTTTTTCTTGACTGCAAGCAGACAGACCCTGCAATAAAATATCTGCCTTGGCTGATTCTTTTCTATCCCTTGCTTTATTACGCCCCTGAAAAACTTTTGAAAAGACTGGTGCTGATTTCACAGAGCACTCTCTTTACTACAGGTGGGGAGTTTTTGGACACCTATATTTCGTGCGTGTCTACAAAGTAGGACCATGTCACTTAAATTTAACTAGCTCTATAATAGATATTCTCCATTAACAACTACTATTTCTCTAAACTTCTAAACAACAGTCAGATAACCTTTCTTGTATTTTGTTGTTTGTTTGCAGCTGAAATGGTATCCCATGTGTCATTTTAACATGCATCTGGAAGTTTCAATTATTCTCAAAGAAAGCCAAGTTGGAGCATGATGGAATGTCATTAAAAAGTGAATTTTCATTCCACTGCTGAGGCAAACCTATTCACTTCTGAATACTCCTCACGGACATGGAGCAACATGGAATGAGACAGGCAGACCTGAAGCAACAGCAAAGCACAACCTTCATGATAAATGTAGATTAGCAAACCACTGGAATATAGTGCCAAATTGTGGGTTATGTTGCATTGTGACAGAACACTGTGAGGCAGGATAATATGGCCAAGCATTAGCAACAGTCAATTCCTATGTGAGGAATTAAAAGTTACATTGAGAAATTGTTCGCATCTGTTCAACATTCTCTATATTAATATGGCATTTTGTTGTTCAGATATAGTATGGCAGTACTTTCACTTAAAAGTTCAGCTAATCTTTCAACATGAATTTTGTGTTGTCATCTGTGTTATTAGGCATGGACAGATAAAACCAAATTTAAAAATGGTCATTCACTTCAACCAATCTTACAAACTTTTTTTGACTGCTAATAACATAATTTAACTGCCAAGAAATTAGTAGATACTAAAGAATTTTTAAACAGTGGCACAAGTATTAGAACCAGAGATGATTCTTCACTTACATGATCATGAAAGGCAGAAGCAATAACCTTACAATTTTTCTGGTTGATCACAAGTGGGCCACCCAAGTTGAAATGAAGATATGTCTAATCAGTTCAGAGAATAAAAAGTATTAAAATATACTAACTGAATAACTGAAATAGATAGAGTTAAGGTAATTGTAAGGTGGGAAGAAAAATTCCTGAGAAAGTTAAGTTTGGAGTGGGTTAGGTACTGGTCAGAGCAGTGAGTTATACGGTGCAGTGGTAAAGGAAATTTGAGTGGACTCTGGGAGATAATGTTTGTAAATATTCCTTTCCATTTAGGAAAGCCTAATGAGTAAAGGGGAGGTGGAAGAAGACAGACAAGAAGACATGACTCAAAAGCTGCAAAGGATCAAGGGAGATCGGGAGAAAGAAGGAAAGCAGATAAATAATCTTTGACAACCATTTAAAACAAATGCATTAGGGGACAGATGAGTGGGGCACAGCGGTAAGCGTTTTGGAACAATGCTGCATCAAGAGCCCTGGAAAGCATTGAGAGTGTGAGGGAGAGAAGTGAGAAAGCATTAAACTGGTAATGAGGGAGTGGGTTTTGAAAATAAGATGGATAACAACATCAGTATTTGGTGCAGAAATGGGAAGTGGTAGACAGAAAACAGGAGCGAAACAAGAAGTTTTCTCAGGTGACAGAGGTTATCTTTGCAAGACAACCGAAAACATGGGATTAAACATAGTCCAGAGAGTGACCCGTAAAGTAGCGGCAAAAGTGGTAGCTTAAACTATCATAAAGTAACAAGACAGTATTGATGAAGAACTGACCAGAAAAGAGGGGATAATCTATGATTCTCATCTTGAAGGATTCTATTGCAGAAAGGCAAATAATGAGTCTAGAGGGGCATGAAAGGAGATAGGCTGAAAATCAGTCTTAAGTACCTATAGAGAGTGAGATAAACCCAAGTAAATTATAGAAGGCCATTTGTGATGTTCACTTTGCTTGTAAAAAAAAAATAATTTTTTTACTGTAGTGAATGTGTTGCCTACACTAAGCAGTAATGTTAGTCTCCTGACTCTTGGGGCTATTTTGACAAGCTAAAATGTTTCTTTTTAAATTGCTATTATTTACTTCAAATGGCAGTGTATTCTGGCTTTGCCTTTAGATGACTTGAACATTTTCAGTCTGAGGTAAGTAAAATCTTTATCATAACATTTATTTTTTACTGCTTTTGCGTATGAATACTTTTTGAGTTCTTTCATGAAACCCTGCAGCGGTGACTGTGATGAAAATCGTATCTCCAATACAATGACCTTTATTACAGGAAAAAAAAAAGTTTAACATTTCAGATTCTCCATTCCAAGAACATTATGAGATGGAATGTATTTCTAAGTGGTGAAATATTATTTTCAGTTGCAGATTATATATCCCAAATCACATTCACTTAATTTTTAATTCCTGTAATTAATGTTACTAAAGCAGTTTAAAAGACAAAGGTTGTGGTACTCCTATTTAGTATCATTAATATTGCTTTCACTGTAGAATAAACACATTAGAACAAATTAAACTTTGGTGCAAACGGGTCCTCTTCCACTGTTCTGTTGATCCTAAAATATCTTTGGGTTTGCTTAGACCAGAGCTTAATTTGGTCTATTGATACAATTTATGAAGTGAAAGGCACAGGAACCAGAAAAACTAAGCAAGGATTCCAGAAGTATGGCAACCTCCATGGTGTGCGTTGGTATCCAGGATGATAGCATGGTAGTGAATATATAACAAACACCTAGTAAACTGATATAAACTAACTGACACTGCATGAGAGCAGCTTTTTATATATTGCAAAGCAAATGGAATGATGTAATAAGGGATCAAGTTTAGATAAAAATATTGAGGTATTTGCAACATTGCCAAACTCGAATGCTCAAAGTGACTGGTTTTAATTTGACTTAATCATGATATCTTTTTTAAGAAATGCAGACTGTATTTCTAAAAATATTTTTATTTTTAGTATTGGGGGTAGTTTTTGAGGTTTTGTGTTTAGTAAGAACAGGCCACACTTTGAAGTTTTCTTGCAATCATTACAGACCGAAAAATTCATTAAAAAAAGGAGACAAGATTCTTCTAGAACACCAAGACTCTCAGAGCAAGGACTTCAGGTAAACAGTGAAATATTATGAAACTTGACATAAAATCTTGAAAGCTTGCAACACCACTTGTGAGAGATATTGTTTTCCATATATATATCAACATTTTAAAGTATGATAATGCCAACTTCAAGGCTGGTAGTTCAAGCCCTGCAAGCAGGGACATACCGTATCAAAAAATCGAATAACCTCTGAATACAGCTGAGGGTAAAATTAGTCTGGGCAATGGAAGTCAGTGGAATCTTGTTCATGCTCCATGGCTTGATTGGACAGTCAAGGCAATATGTAATATGATATACTGTTATGCCTGGGATTAGCTCTATTTTCCTTTTATTTCACTGTCTGTTTAAATTAAACCTCTGCAGCTTCACTTTTTCTTGTCACTTGTTCTAGTCAAGCCCAAACAGAAGAGACTTTATCTAATTGACACATATACTAAAAGCACATACTGAAAGAAAAACCAGACAGTCACCATTAATATTACTGATTTACAAGCTCTTCTGCTCTGACCCATACTAGATCCCACGGAAATCTCTGTAAATGACTCTGGGTAATGAAATATTTAGAAATCACGTTACAGAAGTTGCCAAGAGGGTGGGATGTACCTAACATTTAGTTGTCATTTTCAGTAAATTTCCATTTTATCATAGTGCCCACAATGCTACTAGGGTTCTGAGTGTAATGTAACCACAAGGAAATCCACAGAGTTATGCAGTGAGGTTTTGGGGGTTTTTTTGTGTTGAGCTTTTTTGTTATGTGAATATTTGAAAAGCACATTGAGTTCATTACATGCTTTAGTAAACAAGTTTCAGTCCAAGAAGGAAAACTTGAAAATACCTGGTCATTTTATTGTTGAATAATGTAACCGGAACGGGCAGAGGGGGGATGGACAGGAGCTTTTGACAATGGAGCAGAACAAGGAACGCCCAAGAATATAGCACATTTTTACCACCAGCTATATTACCCACCAGCACTAGCCACAAGATCCTAAAGGATCAGTGACTGCACACTTGACCACCTCTCACCTAGGTAGGTAGTTACTGCCAGGCAGATTCTACCTCATCCAGATAAAAGCCATAGAAATGCAAACCTGCACAATTTTTCCAGGATTCCTTCACTCTGAGATGTTGCAAGCAGCACTTCAGATTGCTAGTACTGAATCACAGGCTTTTACTACTGCGAGGAAGAGGATAATTTAATTCGCAATACAGTTGTAAGTTCTTCTGTGAGATGGCTTCTAGAGAGATGAAGGACAAAGGGATAATGAATCTACTACAGTTTTATATTATTCATTTGTAAATAAGGGAAAAAAAAGATGGAGTTCATTCAGAGATTTTTTTTTAGGGGGAACACAAAGAAAACTGTTCCTTCCTCTCTCTCCTCTAGAGGACAAGTGACGCAAGGGGAGGATCCCCGAAGGAACACTTCTGGAGGGTATGTGGTTTTTTTCAGTGAGGAAAACCACTAGTCACTGAAATTGTGATCAAGAGAAAGGACTCTGAGGTAGCTGCATTTTAATATTATGTCAGTGGTTTTAACCAAAGAAGTCTTCAGTGCAGGCCATTCACTTTAGAAGAAGTCAGAAAGTTCAGTCCTGTAACAGCTTAATAGACAGATAACTTCAGAAAATACCTTTTATTTCTTTCTCTGTTCTTGGTGGTCTTGAGGGTAGAAGCACACTGACTGTTGATGCCTCCAATGTTGTTGTAACTGTTTAATGGAGAAGAAACACACTTTCCAGGATAGCCAGTGCAAATCACAAAATTACATTTGTGCTTAAAGTCCCTGCCAGCTAGGGAATGCTGCTCACATTGGTAACAATGATGACAGTCGAAGTAAAAAACAGAATACAACCTATATTTGGATTTTTAATGTATTTTTTAAGGAAAAGAAAGAATTCTTTCTGTTTCATCATCTGTATAGTCAAAATCTGGGATTTATTAAGGCATTAAATGTGAACTGAGGGGTTTTGCTCACAATTTTTTTCCTACTATTTCCATTACCCTTCAGAAAAAAAGGCATCCAAAGGTTTTTCAAAATTGAAAAATTATAAATTATAACCTGTCTTTCCCTTATGGAGTAAGGAGATTAATATTTATCATGGGGGGAAAAAAGCATCTAATACAGTGCTTCTTAACTGCATGTGTATTTATAAAAAACAACAAAAGTACTCTAAATGAACTACAAAAACATTCCCTTGGCCTGTTTATTAAAGATAAAGTTCTATGTTTAAGAACCACACATTAAAAGCCAGACATTGCATTTTATTTCTACAAGAGCTAGTCCAGTTATTTCTGATTAGTTGCTGAGACATTTTAGAAACTATCGGATATATTTATCCACATTTGCTTGGCCGACTCTCAAGGAGAGGATCAAGAAAGGAAATGGAGAACACCAGTGATAAACTATTCCCAGGAACATTCTGAAGCTGGCAAACTCCCAAAATCATGTTTTACTGAGATTTAGATGAACTGCATATTATGTACAGTCTTTGGAAAATGAACTAGATTAATGCATTCCGTGCTGTGGTCCCTGAGTTTAAGATGAGATGTGTACTGAACCTGCCATGCTTTCTGTCATTTTATTTGCTTATAAGCAGTTACAGCATAAGATGGCTCCAAAGAAATTTGTGAAATTAAAGGCCATACCTCTGGAACCATGAAGAGCACACTGAATCACCTGAGCATGCTTGGCTTGTTGAAAAAGACTGGCTCAATGATGTCTACTTGCATAGTTCTGATTTTTCTATTTATTGGTAACTTACCTTGTACTGTTAACATAAGAGCTAACATAATTTTTATTGACAGTATATATGTAAATTTTCTTTCAAGAATGTCTTACTACAATTGTTTTAGTAAATTACTTGTAGCTAAGTATTCCAAAAGCCTGCATTTCTCCATATACCTAACTGCTAGTCCCCTGTTTCAGACAAATTACGTCTTCACCTTGCCTCCACAGGAATGTTCTTATGGCATGCATAATTCATATTTTGCCACCAGATGCCCACTAAGTGGGTAGAAATGTGATACTGGGGAGAAATTCCTGTTGCACTTATTGCATGACAGATAATATAGTTTCAACTAGAACTATGATTTGTGACAACAGAATTGCATCTGCAGAAAAAATATTAGGGAAAATTGTTGTTGAGTAGAAAAGCATCTATTTTATCTATATCACAGTGAAATTATTTTAATCACTAATAAAATGTGTAACTTTTAATCTCTAACATAGTCAAAGTGATATGAAAGAGAGACAAACCCACTATATTATGGGAATTATAGATACTGAAATACACATTCTGATGCTGAACTGGCCAAGACTTTCTTCAAGCGTGGCTCCACCACTGTCAAAATCAGAAGCAAAAGGGAGGCTCATGAAGCTTCATCCAAATGCTGTGTGTTATTTCAATATCAGACCCACTTAAAGGGGCTGGTATATTAGATTATATGTTGCAATTAATCTTCAATTAATTTTAGTTCATATATAAATGAGCTGCTTAGTTGCTACAGCAAGTTATTTATGCAACTAAAATTATAAAACAGAAATCCAGAAATTACAATGAACTAGTAAGTCAAACTTTCTGTACTGCTATTCAGCAAAGAGAAGACTTTAAGTAAAACACTTTATTAAGACAGGCACATTTCATCGGTAAGTTGTCAGTATGGAAATTATTATGTTTGACAAAATAATTACCCTCACCATTTTTAGTTTTCTGGAAATTTCATACTGCTCTTGAGAGGTACCTAGAAGCTAAAGCAGTGACATTTCAACAGGTCATTACTGTAATGCTATGTTGTTTAGGAGGTTACAGGTATGCACATATGGGAGAACAACTGCAGAATAGATGAGCATGATATAAACAAACAGATAGAAAACAGAGATATCTTTGGCAAAACGCAGTTCACGACATAAGGAAAGACCAGAAGATTGGTCACTCATGAGGGAGATACAGTGCATTCATTTTTGTGATATTCCTGTTGATTCCATTGGTTCTTTGTGTAAAAAAAGCAATACTTGAAATACTATCTGTGCAAACTGTTGAATTTTGGAGTGGATTAGAATCATAAAAAAGCATAAAATGCCTCTTTTTTGATGTGTGGAAATTGAGTTTCTATGTTTTTCTACTGTAGGATCCTCATGAAGAATCAAAAAATTCTCTGTATGTCTGGCTTCGGGTTTCATCAATATGCACTGCATCTCCAAACCCTTCTTAAACCTATCAGGAGCTTGAATTCGTATCTTGGCCTGGGCCCTCTGAAGTCAAACTATGTCTCTGTTTCCATATGGGGTTTCACCAGGAAGTGCTTGAAGTACCAAGCTGTAGGCTGATACCATGACATTTGCAGACCTGAGAAATTCAGATAAGCCCATACAAGCTTTGAACCGCCAAACCTTTTGAAGTTCGTCTGTCACAGAGTGTAACTCCACTGCTGTCTGCAGACAACACTGAAACATGAATGGAAACAGATCTCTGTTTTGAAAAGCTACTGTGGGTGGCTTAAGGACAAATGAATAAATACAACTATATATGGAAATAGAATGTCTTTCAGAGAAGCATTTTGTCTCTGCACACTTGAGTATTTCCCTGCATCCATGACAACAACAAAAGCTCATAAAATGAGTCAATTTCCCACTCACCCCTGCATTTTCATTGCAGGTGATCTGACGCATGGATGTGTTCTTTAAACATTAATTTCTCTATTTACACAGTCAAGCTGTTGTTGTTTACCTTTTTCCCATTAAGCTGGTCAAGAGTGTATATTTGAGGGAAAATCCAGCAGTTACCAGAACTTGCCATAGTAAAAGGAAGAGTGAGTAACCAACAAGCACTGACAGGCACTCAGTGTGGAGAAGAGCATGCACCCAGCTCATGAGTCTATGCTAATTTTTCTAAAGTCTGTCAGCTCTGACTGCTATGCGTAAAGGCATAGTATCATGAGACCTGCTGTCCAGAGTTAGACTACCACCCTGTTTTTAACAATGACAAATAGCAGATAATTTGGGAAAGTATACAAGGATTGGGAAGGTTTAGTGTGATATGTCTTCTTGCAAACCTTCCCAGCTTCCAATAGTCTTTGAAAAGGTATTTCCTAAACTAAATGTTGCATAGACATTGCATAGACATGTTTAATGCTCCTATAGACTTTCTTCACAAATTGTGGGTTCAAAAGCCTATTCCTAGGAGACAAAATCATATGGCAATTAATTTTGTGAAGTCTAAAATTTTCTACAATTATACATCATCTATAACTTCTTCTGGGAAAAAAAGGGTTTTTTTCTGGGAAAAAAAAAAGTGTTTAATCTTTTTCTTTAAGCTTTTTACTTAAAAATGTTGTTCACTGCCTTTTCTGTTATGAGAAACACTGAACAATCATTATCTGTCTTCTCCATGAATGTCACCACCATTTTACTGACCCAAGACTGAAGAAGAGCTTTCAGGTAGATCTAAATAGCAACCTTCCAATACCTAAAAGAAGGTTGTCAAGAAGACAAAGTCAGTGTCTTCACAAGGGGAGGACAAGAAATGACAGGCATATGTTGAAACAAGAGATTTTCAGATGGTATATAAGGAAAAGCTTTCATACCGTGAAGACAGTGGAGCAGTGGAAGAGGCTGCCCAGGGAGGCTGTGCCATTTGCATCTTTGGAGTTTTTTTAAAGATCCAACTGGATAAACCCCAGAGCTCACCCTGTTTAAAAAGGTGGTTGGACTAGAGACCTCCTGAGGTCTCTTCTGAACTTAGTTTCCTACGATCCTCTATCATACCCCCTGCTAGTTTTCTCTTTTCCAAACAGACAAGTCCTTCCTCATAGAGAAACCATTGTCTACCTTTGATCGGTTTTATTGCACTTCTGCATTTTACTGTGACCTTTTTGATACCGGGCAATCAGAACTGCACACGCTGTTCAGGAGAGTGTGCACTGAAGATTAATGAAATGCACAGAGATGTTTATTGCTATGTTCCTTAGTCCTTCAGTAGTATTTTTGTCCCAGTCTGTTTGCCTTTTTGGCTGGACCTCACTGTGGAGTTGATATTTTCAGAGGATTATATATAATAATCCAATAGCTGAGGGTCGATGAAGACCTGTCAAACGGTCACAGCAAATTTAGAACCCATCATTTTGTAGATACGATTAAATCTGGTTTTGCTCATGTGTATTTCTTTGCATGTATTGACCCATTTTTCATCTGTTATTTTATGTCTAATATTGTTAACTCTTCTTGCAGTACTTTCAGTCAGGATTGTTTTGAACTAATCTGAATTTTTTTGTATCATATGGAAGTTTCATTACAGAGTGAACAAGAATGCAAATTATTTATTTGTTTCGTATTATGCTTTTTTCTGTTTTCAAGACACCTTAAAATCTATTAGAAAATGAAAACTCACCATCTAGCATGTAGATCAAAGGAGAATGAAGACATAGTTTTGTTACTAGTGTCCACGCTTTTCTTCTTTTAAATACTTTTTTCATTGTGTTGGTTTTAGACCTAACTTGCCAGAGCTAAGGACAATTTATTTTTATTCTAATAGGACACGGCTTCCATTTCTGTGGGATGACTGTTGAAGTAGCCTCCTTTATTCTAATAGGACATGGCTTCCATTTCTGTGGGATGACTGTTGAAGTAGCCTCCTTTACTCTGATGTTTAACCTTGATATTGTTATATTGTCCCTTTCAAGGTTCTTTGGTTTGATGGAATGTTTTTTCAAAGCCTCTGTTGTCATATGTCTCCATAACTTTCGGCTATTCCTAACAATTTTCCATTAATAAAGTTTCTAGTGTAGTTTAATAATTACATATTAGACCAAGTCACATACATCTCAGGATGAACTCAGGAATTACTTCTCCTTTTGCGTACTTTCTAATTTGTTGTTCATAGGAGAAATAATTTATGGCATCTAAACGAACAGCCTTTATGTGAGGTTTTCATGACATCTACTTAGCCCACCCAACAGACTGAATTCTTCCTTCAACTTTCAGTCTTTCCACTGTGGTGGCTATGTGGCTAGTTTGTATATACTTATTATGGAACCTATGTTGGGTTGTGAATGGAAGGGTTGCAAGATTTAAGGTACTGGGGAAAACTGGGTGCTTTTCTAAAGGAAGATTTGACGGTGCTAGGAGTGCTAGCATCAATTTGATCCCTCAGTGGTTCCTGATGCCCTATTAATGTGGCATTTCTTCATTAAAGGCTTATGTTTAAGACTAGTAATGCAATACAGCAAACAATCTGTAAACACTTTATTTCTGCATTATCATTGCTTTTATTGTTTTAATAAGCATGGGGTTGACATTTGGGTCTGTTTTTTTTCCTGACTGAAGCTCTGAAACCATTCAGCTGTTTTTAGAGCCCAGAATGTTGACACCAGAATGTAAGCCCCAAAGCTAGAAGGCTTCAAGGGAAAAACACTAATCAGTAGGGAAAGGGAAAATCACTTCTTAAGTTTCATTTACATAAATTACAGCTTTGCTCAGAAAAGCTTTTTCCAGTGTGTTCAGTTATGGTTTTTGGAATGTGTTTGTATTCTGGCTGTGGAAACACAATGTCATTACTGAGTATGCAGGTACAGATGTTCATGGAAAGAGAAAAAAGTTGCAAGGGAGAGATCCTCAGGCGCTTGTGCATTCATAGTACTAAAATGTAAAAAGTAACTACCACATTGTCCTGGACTGTAAAACTATCCAGATGAGAAGATGAAAAGAATGACCATAGCCAGATGGAGCTGAATGTCTTTCATTCCAAACCACAACAACAACAAAAAAAAATCCACCTACCAAGAAAAGTTTCTTCAAGCTGAGGTCTTGAATGAGTCTTGCAAAATGATGTGAATTTTGTTAGATCAGAGCCTGCAAAGCCATGCAGTCCTGCAGTAGCTGTAGCCTGCATCTATGGACTAGGTATTACCTATGAGATGGCTTTTATGGATAGACTTTCCGGCCAGTTTTATGGAGACCATACTGAAAAGGAGTAACCCAATAAGAGACTAGTGAAAGGGAAAGGTCATCTGGTTCCTATTAGTGACCAAGGCCAACTTTGTGTTGAATTCTGAAGGAGTTAAGGCAAGAAAAGAAACTTAAAACCTTCAAGTTTTGGTAGACTATTACCAAAACCCGAGGAGAGAATTAAGTGAAACTTGCACTTAGATTCAGGCCTGTCCAACAGTTGGCTGCACTGAGAGGTCAGTCAGTACCTGAGAGGCATTTTCATACTGCTTGGAAAGAGAGTTAACAAACTTTGTTGTCTATGTGACAAAAGGGACTTTGCCTGAGTTATTTTTACTCCAACATTTGGCCTTGGGCTGGGATGGAAGTCGTTTAGGGTACTGACTGAAAGGGTTAGAAAGGGAAGAATATCACTGTAGATGGCAGTGGATGAAAAATAACAGGGAAGTAAGCAAGTAATAGAAAATGGGAAAATTAATTTATGTTTAAAGACCAGAAAACATTAGAAGATTCCTATGCTAGGAATGAATAAGATGTATTTTTTGTGAAAGAGAGAAGAACTTGGCAGAGACACCTCCATGTGGTTAGCTGATCCTGAAAGAAAAACCTGCCTGTTTCCTATGCTGTCAGCTACCTCTTCAAAATAAACTTATCATTAATAACAGTTAGAAAGGTAGAGATGGAAGGTTATAATGAGACAACTATTGCACATCTGGTAACCATAGGTCATGAGGGAACACCAGTCAGCCAAGTGTGCTGGCACTGATGCTATAAAGACTGTCAGCAGTATTCTATACATTACATCCATGCTATTGTGCTAGGGTCAATCTTCCCCACACCATACTCTTCTGAACTATTCACTTACTGATTGTGTTGTGTAAGGATGTGTGTGTCAGCAATCTAAAATAGGTTTAGCATTTGTTCTAATTATTGCAAACCACCCTAGAAGTTTGCTATTGATGTATTTTATTTCATTTGGCTATTGTGTACAACTGAACTGCCAGTTCAGGCTTTTTTAGTTTTGGTTTGTTGGTGGTGTTTTTTTTTTAGTTTTGACTTTTTGATTTCTCTAGAAAGATAATAATAACAGGGTACATTTTGTTGCTTTTCATTTTCATGTCTTCATGACACTTCTCCAAATTTAGTTAGGTTGCACAGGTGACTCTGTGGGCCTGTCAATGACCCTGTCAATGTAAACAATTAATTAAGACTAGTCTATTTTAACCAAGTCCATCTATCAGACACTTCTGTCTTTTGTAGTCTTTTGGGAAGTCAAACAATTGATCCAGTTCCTACACTAAACATCTGAGCCCAAACCTCACTTTGAAGTCAATGGCATGATGCCCATTGTTTGGTAGGAGAGGACTCAAGCAAGCTTACTTTATGCAGAAGAACACAGACAATTTAATATTTTCAGTTTTGCAGTGGCAGACGCCTTGATTGCTAACATTCCCACATTCTTCATACCAGATAATGTTCTAATTACAGGACAGTTAAAAAGTATCTGGGTGAATTTCAGTAATGTTGCAATATGGAGGACAGTGGGTTAGACAGCTAATTTGTCAGCTGTGATGTACTCAGCAGTTTATAATAGGTCTGCTTACAGACACTTGACTTCATATGCACAGTAAAACATCAGGCTAGATTTAGTGTAGGAAGTAGGCCTGGCACAAAGAAGAGGAATCCAGCTAGAAGCGTATAAACTAGCTGTCTAAAGCTAGCAATATTTGTCTGGGACCTTGCCCTTTTACGTGCCTCCGTATTTGTCTGGGACCTTGCCTCCACAGTGTAAAGAAGTGCTTGTAGGCACTTAGTATGTGCTGCTGAATCCCTGTCCTAAATGTAGGTATTTATAACTGCTTTCCAAAAGGATCAAGCTCTGCTAAAAGATATCTGGAATATCTTTCTCTTTTTGTCACATAAAACTCTAACCTGGCTCTAACCTGGCATACACAGTTCTCCCCACAAAGTGTGAGACCTGGGCTGTCCTCCAGGTAAGTTGCTTAGCTGACAGCAGCTGCTGATGATGCTGGGCACCCAGTCCTGCTCCCTGACACCCTCCCTCTGATGCTGGGCACCCAGTCCTGCTCCCTGAGACCCTCCCTCTCTAACATGATGAATGTAGACTGACACCTGCAGAATGCCTTATCTTCAAAGTGGGGACGTGTCCCCTCCCACACCACCCAGGTGCATTGTTTGTAGCCTGATTGTTTATAGTCTTGTGGTTAAAGCGTTTCCTGGGACATGTGGGTTTGCTTGCCTGCATGACAGGAGGATATTGCACTTTGACTTCCTAATTGCCACCCACCTATTGTGTGAAAAAGGGAGGGGGAGAAGAAAACCCCGTGGACCCTTTTAGAATGGCAGACACAACTACAGAGGTCCTGAGAACACCTCCTGAACAGCTTTCAGGTGACCGTGGCAGAGGTGCTGGGGAGAACACACTCTGGCCACTGAGTCCTTTTAGGATGCCATAGAGGTGTCTGTCACTTTGAGCTTCTCAGGTACTTTAAGGTCACAGTGTGGTGTTCATGAAGTTAAGGTAGATGAGGTAGCACTTGATTAAATAGTTTCAAGATGCAGTTTTGACTCTTGGTACTCAATTCCTAGTATTTCACGTGCTTGTGATTTTTTTGCATCTAGCTCCCAGTACTAATTGCCATCTGAAGCAGGGAATGTTTGAAAGGGAAATGGATGCATTTTAATACCTGGAGGTGTGTGGGTCAGTCTTGTGCTGAAATGAGGACTCTTGGATGTCTCATCTCCTTCATGTTTTGCTTGTGTACTCCTGAGATTCTATTAGTGTGGTTCTTCCAAAGAGGTTTGGCAACACTAAGACGGAAAGGTTTTGGGTGTCTTGCTGACGTGATGTTGCAATAAACCATTTTCTTCCCTCCTGCGGACCACTGTACAATGTCAGGTTGAGGACCCTCATAGAGCTGGACAGCTTTACATTCCACGCACTTGTGCTGAAGCTGGGAACTGCTGGTCTAGAGCTTTGTTCATCATCTAATTTGGGGAACTGCAAAAAGGCAAACTTCACACAGACACAGGCTTTCCAGACCTCCCTTAAAATATGGGATTTCCTCTAATGTGCCTTCAAACTCTATGTCCTGTATAAAAAGCACACAGGAGATAATTTTTTCCGTATTTTCCTTGTTTGGCTCCTATCTGTTCTTCCCAGGCTGCAGCTCTGAGAACATAAGCATTCACAGTGCCACATCAGGAGAGAGGGCTCCAGCATTCCTATTTTCATATTTAAAATCTAGCACCCCTATGCATCCACCTTACATGTTTTACCCCCTTGGTATATTCCAGTTCAACTGTGCTAGGAGACATAAAATAGAGGGCTTCTGTAATCAGTAAAACTTTCCATAGGCCTTTCAAGCCTCCTACAACTTCAGTGAATAGTTTCTTATTAATGATTCACTGTTGTTCTTGTTTTTTAACTCTCCTTTAATATAAAAAGTTTTCTGAGGGACAGAAAGTCCCAAGTGTATTCTTTCTTTGAGATGTTGCATTCAAGTAGGACCTCAGTAGTTCCTTTGCTCTTCTGGCATCAGGATTTTTGTTCCAAGAGAGAAGTTCATGTCATGAACTAGTGGTCCATGGCATTTTAATGCTTATCATTTCTTGCTTCCTTAAGAAGCTAAGATAATTCAGTGTATTAAGTAAACTGGGACTGGGTGGAGTAAGCAGGAACATCTGCAGGTCTTACGTTATGACTCCCCTAGCAGTCATCTATAGCGCTGTATAGTTCCAGAAAGTCTCTCAAGCATACAGATGGTGGTGTTCCAACAAGCTGCAACCGCTGGCTACAGCTGATGTTTCAGCAAGTCATTTTATCTGCAGCTGCCTTCATCTGTTGTTGGCTTTAGCGAAGAATATCAAGTGTCCTTAGATTTCGTATGCTGAAGGAGGGACAGAATCCCAAATGTTAAAAAACTAAAGCCAAAAAAAAAAAAAAGAAGAAAAATACAGAAAGCAAAAAAGAAAAGAGGAGGAATACCAAGAGAAGTCTGAGACTGCAGATGTGAAGAAGTTTTAGAAACGGTTATGTCAGTGATGCCTTTTAAGTACATGTTGTGATTTATTGCATGGAATTGGATTTACATTAGTAGGGTGATCTCCTTGAATTTAGTCATTATGACACAATCCACTATTGTTAAGGATGGATCTTAACGATTATGCTATCCCAGTAAATATTCCTAATTCTTACAGATAAATCTATAGTGATATTGTTGATGAACAAAACACAAATAAGTATTCAAAGCAAAATCATGTTGTCACCTTTCTTCAGAACTATGAACATTTATTTTAATAGCCAACTTCAGTTTGATTGCTTTTTTGTGTGTGTAATTTCACTTTATGTGCTATGAAAATACATTACCTCACAAGGGGAAATAGCTTGCAAGTACCAGCAACCACAACAGCAGCTGTCAATTTGCTGAGTTTATGGTTATTTTGTCTGTAGGTGTATCTGATCAGATAGGAAGTATCTATCTGCCCAATCCTATTTTATTTGTAAAACTGAACACAATAATAAAAGATGTTAGAGGGAGGGTTTTCAAGTTAAATCATACATCAGTATCATTTAGCTGCCATTTCTGCTACTGCAGTTCTCACCCTACTCCTTTTGCCACCCTGGCTGAGTTCAGTGAGTGGTATTTCCCTTACCCATTGTCCCTCTGCTTCTTCATTCTCTCTGATCCACTTTAAGTGAATAATATTAAATTCTGAACTGAACTCTTTAAAAACTTTATGTGATAATTTATAAATGAAGACTGAATTACCTGTTCTTAAATTAAGACCTTTGGGGTTTCATCAATAAAAAAAAAGCATGGCTTTAATTGATTTGTGGGACAACGTGATGTGTATATTCCACTGCATCTTTACTGGCAATGAGCTCTATTCCTCCATTCAGCATTTTGAGCATAAAGGAGAGAAAAGAGATAACATTCTATATTTCTACTTACTGCCAGGTTGACAAGCAGCTGTAAAGCCACATGGGCCATTCAAGAGAAATGCCTTTTACTCAGTAATGTTGAATGCTGATAAGGATCAGAAATTCTGCTAAGAAAAAAGAATCCCTACAGGAACAAGCCCTAAAGCCAGACTTGAGAATTACAAAGAGATTTAGATTTAGGAGCTGATATAATTGTGTGTCTTGGGGATGGGGATGGTCATGAGGTAAATCTTTCTCTTTTTCCCTATTCCCAGTAGTATCCCTAACCATATTAAGTAGAGTGGACTGAAATTTCTCCTCTCCGTTAAAAGCACCATCACAATTAGAAATCATGCTGTATTAGTAAAGTCACTACAACTGCGAAGATCTGAGGAAATAAGCCTGCTTGATCCACTCTTTTAGTTGTGAGACAAGTTTTTGTAAGAAGTAATATTGCATGTTAGACCAGCTGAAATTTAAAAAAAAAAGGAGAGAAAAAAAGGTATTCCCACTCCACATAAATTTTGCTTCATAATTAAACACATTTTCTGCAAGTGGATTTTCCTTGCTAGAGAGAGTGAGAGTTGATAACTTGCTAGAGAAAGGTGAATTTATAATGACCAAGATACACTCAAGGTGTTGGTGTTACTGCTTATAAATATGTCTGCATTCAGAACATGAATTTGTAGTTCATACTCCATAAGGGAAAAGTACTAACTTATGCACAGCTCAGAGCTTCTCTCCTGGTTTCTCCCTGATGTACTGGGGTTTGGCACCCATGTTTCTTTGTGGTTTTAACTGTATTAAAGTGCATATCTATACATTAGCTCCAGAAGCTGTTTCTTACTTTCTGCTTATGTTACTGTCCAGCAAAACTGATGTGGGAATAAGATGCTTGAGTTGTTCTAAAAATCTGAACCCAAGCTGAATGCAATAGCTGCAGCCTTCCTACTAAGCTCAGAAGATCACTTCGTCTCGAAGGGTGACAGCTGTATCCATTAACTTTATGAAAGGTTTCCTAGAGACAACATGAAGCTATAACATAAGTCACGCATTTGCTCTGTAATGCTCTGGTTCAAAGTGCAAACAAATACTTTGGGGTGTGGTATTCTTGCTGTTCATAGCAACCTTTTTAATCACTACCTCTTGCTTTGGACTAGGCAAGCTGCCTGAAAAGGCTCAGTTATTGGTTTTTTTCATTTCACAGTTAATTTCACACTGATATCACCCCATAGCCACAAAGAGCTATTCTGACAGCTGGGTAAAGCTGGAACACAGTGGTAGTCCAGCCAGACTTTAGAGAGGTGAAATTCCCAGAAAGCCAATTTAGCTAAATCTGCCCCATGAATTTGCCTACAACACCTCCAAAACTTTTCTGGTCCAATTGAGCACACATCAATTCCCCCAAATTAGGCACTTAGTTCATAGTGGTAATTGAAAAAGATCTTGCACCATCATTTTGATACCAATGGATTTTATTCTTAGCCAGACTAACTCCAACCCTTAAGCAAGTTCAGTTTTCAATTCCTCCATGATACCCACTTCCTTAGGAAGCAGTGCTCTGCTCAGTATTATCTCCCTTTCCTTCACCAGGTTCTCCTCTATGGCATGAGTCCTATCTGACAACTGCGAGGAAAAGCTGGAGAAATTACTACATGGAGTGCTATTTTAAGCATGTAATATTGAACCAGGGAGAGCATGGAACAATGTTATCCTTTTCCTCATTCAAACAATAGACAAAGACTGCAGCAGTGGGTCCATATTTGTAGCACATGATGCTTCAGCCTGGGGAATCCATGTATGTACAGCTTTTGAATCACAGTTGAGACTAAGGCATCTTCAACAACTCCTACAGTGGCTGCTGTGCTTTCTCCCCAAACTCCTTTTGTTACAACAATAGGTGAAGAGTGTGCTCCATGTCTATATTCATCACGAAGAGATATTGGTAGGTATGTGTACACTGGGCCCATGTCAAACAGGAGTACACCCAAGAGACTATATTCTTTCTGTAAGTTGTCTTCAGGAGGGTAGGGTTTGTCCCAATCACTTTCTTCTCAGCGGGAAAGTAAAGTACTTTAAAAACATATTGACCAAGTTAGTCACACATAAAAGGACTTTGGAGTCAGCAAGAAGAAGAAAGGCACTTAGAATTGTAAATCAAAGGGACTCCACCAACTTCAGAGCAAAACAAAACTGGAGAAAAAAGCCAAGATGAGAGAGGCTCCGTGTTGTGGAGACATTGAGCCCAGCAAAAGGATACTGAGAAGATCCTAACCCATGTATTGCTCAAAAGTGGTCAGAAGAGGATATTGAGGTAAGGATGCAAGTATTTTTTGTTTTGTCCATGCCTGTGAGTATCTTATTTTGCTTGAAGAATATTCTACTGGTTTGAAGAAAAGTCTGCTGGTTTCTAGTACTTGAAAGTGTACAAAATCTCTGTCTGTAGGCCTTGACTACATGCCTCTTGAAAAGTGAATTTTAAATTAAAGCACCAACAACATAGGACCTATGAAAAGGATAAGCTTAAACAGGTGGGCAGCTTCAACACAGAATTCTAGTATGAAAATCTTCACTCCAAAAAATCCATGTTCAGTAGCAGTGTCAGGATTATCGGGAAAAAAGTGCAATAATCCAGTTTGTGATATTCAAGAAAAAGAGCCTATGAAATGACTAGCCAAAGGATCTTAACTAATCTGTGCTACACAGGAATCACAGGAATTGGTTGGTTGGTTGTGTGTGCATGGTGGCTGATTTTCACTATCCTGTGAAAATCCTTAAATGCATAGAGAGGTGGACTTCCAGAAAGATATATGTGAAATAATACGAAGTTTGAAGTGTCAGAGGACAAAAGGAGCTATTTTACTGTTCTTTATTTTATTTTGATGTCTATTACTTTCCCCTTGCCCTTCTCCCTCATTGACAAGCTTTTAATCCATGAATTAATCTTCCTTAGCTATTTGCCTGAGAAACTTTCCGGTAGATGACATCCTGCAAGATTTGGAAAAAACTCTGAAGGTCCCTGAACTAGGTTTAGTTCTGTACTAGTTATTTTCGCTCATATGCATCTTTCTTTGTGTGGCTCTCACTTAACACTGTAACTGTTCCAAGCCAGTTTAGCAAAGCAAAGCTCCATTTAGCACATACACAATGAAGGCACATTTGTATCCTTTCAGTTTTTTCCAGAAAGTTGATGCCACTTGATGGTGGTTTAGTATAATAATATCTGTCTCTGTGTGGATTTAACATCAAAATGTGTAAAGTAGTGTGAACATCTGATTAACATATGGAAATATTTTTTAAATAAGGCTTTCTTTTCAAGTGCTGAAAGTTTGACAGTCTTTTATACTGTTTTATGATGCTGCGGTAGCAATTCCATGGTTATAGCTATAATCTGCTTTCACATTTGATTTTGAAAACCCAAACCCTCCTATATCTCAGTTTTGAGAAACAAAAGTATTGAGTACAACATTTTTCATGTGTGGTCTTCAAAAAGAGACAGAATGTACTTACGGGAAACAATCAGATGAGATACAGAAAAATGTGAAAGTTTACATAACCAACCACTTCTTCTTTTGAAAAAGCTTCCAAACCTATCATAATGAACACAGACCACTGTATATGTATGTATAGAACATGGGATCACATAGCAAGGTAATACGGCACTGTAAAAAAAGAAATGGGAAAGGGTCATACTCTAATATAAAGAGTGAAGTTTTATGATTTTAGTTACCAAAACTTTAACAGAAAATCCAGCTTTAGTTTTTAGAACTTTTAACAAAAATGCTCTTGTATTCAGCCACTCGTCGTTTCGAGTGAGCAGAAGGGGTTATAAAACTTCGTTTGCTTTTCTTCAGCTGAGTTCAAAGTTGAGGCAGGACTAAGCTATATAAGGCTATTCTCATTGAGATGGTCAATTTGATCTGAACTTGGATGGATCTGAAATATTTTCAGCAGCTTGCTCACTGAATTGTGATATCTAGTTGCAAAAATGAACAGATAGAAAAAATGCTTCAAAGGTGTGACAGAAAAATGTATGAAAAGGAATCAAGTATGGAAAGGAAAACTGTCATACAATAAAATGCTATATAGGAAGGAATTGAAATATGTCTCTAGTAAGTCCTCTTTTGTGACAGCTAGATATCCTGTTTCTTATCTGGCGCTTAAGTAACCTTTCAGTTTTCATGAGTTTCTTTTCCACAGCAGAACTTCTGGAACCAGAAGTCAGCTACAAATTAAGTGCAGTATAACAGTATTTCTTTTATCAGCTGCCTGACTGGTGGAATTGAGAAAGTAATGCAAATTCAACAATTTTACATATTGCTTACTGTCTGGAACATCTCTGGCACTGGCTCCACAGCAATCCTGTCTGTGGAGGAGGAGCTCGAGTGTGTCCTGTGTGCAGCCAGTGGTGCGTTCATCCGTTGTGTGAACAGACCCTGACTCTTTGTGCCTGACCTCTTTCCTGTAAGCTGCAGGAGTGCTGTAACTGCCCTTGAGAATAGGTATGCCCAGCGGTCAATGTTAATGTCATCCCCCACTAGGACATCTGAGATTTCTGTGAAAGGTGAGTTTGTGGAACTGGGTCTCATACCCAAGAAAATTTTCCTTAAGTCCTCTCCTCCATTGGACATAACACCAGATAAAAGTAAGTATGTTGTCTTTTTATGTTAATGTTAAGAACAATGTTAAGAACATGTGCTTTATTTTCATTTACACTACAAATCATTCTTTCTCCCAGTACACCTTTAAGAAACTTTTAAGTTAATTTTGTACTGCATTTGTGGTAAAAAATAACTAAGGATGAAGATGAAGATGGTATTAAGGACTGTTCTTTTAACTTTTTGAAGGGTACCTGAAAAGAAAGGCCTTTCAGATGACTTGAAAAATAATTTTTAATAGGATTCCATATTTAAGAAGTGTCCTAAATAAATGTATTAAATTGTAATTTGCAAAATGGAAGAGCACATAAGGCAGTCCCACAGGCCGTGAGGACACCTCCCTCATTCCAGATAGAGAACCCATGAATATAGTTTACACAAGCCTATGCTAAGTGCCTCTAATAAGCTACAGCTTCTGGTGGGATTTGGAAATTCCAGAGAGACAATACAAATAAATTAGCCATAATGATGCTCATGGAATGTTCGTTTCACGCACAGCTGCTGGGTGCACATGCATTCACAGAAATTAAGTACTTTTTTTTTTTTTCCAAAAAAGTCACAAAAACAGCAATTACGCATCTCTTGCACTTTGTACAAAAATAAACAAGCTCACAACTCCAGTGCAGCTATCCTATTTGAATTGGCCTGGGTGACACAACAGCTTTTGGGGGCAGAACGACACATGTACCAGGGGAATGTGGCACAGAGGAGTTCTTCTATTTGATTTTTTTCGGTCCAAAATCTCAGACTTGACAAAGTAGACAGAGAGTGGCACAAAGATGCAATGGTACTTCTTATGGATTTATCTATGAGGGGTTTTTCTGAAACACATTTCATTCTCAAAACTGTTGACCAAACCCTGAACTTCAGTTGTTGGAGATTTCAAGGCCCAGTGGGTAAGATTATTCCTACCAGGTATATTCCAAATAAAATCACGCTTTTATGGTTACTATAATGTCTTTGCAATCTCTGCAAATCAGTAATAGGTGATGGACATTTGTGTTCAGCATCCATTGATCCCATGCTCCTCTCCTTACCTTGCAGTACAGGAATGCCCTGGGTCACAGCAAGCGGAGGGCTGGAGAGGAGGCAGCGGGACGGCTCCTGTGCAGTCCTGCACAACCCACTGCAGCGGGTGTCTGCTGCTCAGCCCTTCTCTGGCCATTGACTGTCCAATAACAATTCCTATGTCCACCCTGTCCCTCTGGTTCTCCCTCTCTTTCTCCTTGAGTTCCTACAACCTTCTCAGCCTTGTTACGTACCTGAGTGTATAGTTGGTTGAGATGATAAGAAAGACGAGAAGATCGGGTGGGAGGGGAACAGGAAGGTTAGGGAGAGGAAAATCATTACCTCTCTGTGTGATAATATCTATTAGTATACGTAACTTTTGCCTTCAGCACAAAGAGGGCTCAGAGTTAACTCATTATCTCTCATACATGAGCCCAGTTTTGGGTAGGAGGGTAGAGAAGCTTTAGGACATAGATGTAGGAAAACGAATGAAAGGTGGCCAGGGTAAGGGAAAGCTTGGGAGTGTTTGAGGCAGAGAAGAGAGAGAAGTCAATTGTCCTGAAACACCACAGCTCTCAAGGTCTTCCCAGTTTTCCAAGTGCACATGGGTCCTGCATTTGGGTGGTTTGTGGCAAATTTGCTCTTCCTATGAGAAAATGTCCTTTTCCTTTTAAAACCAAATGAAAACAAGCAATTGAGTTTACATTAGATTGGGATTTTTTTGTTTCTTTTTTTTTTTTCTGAATTCTGAGTTACAAGGCTCTGAGTGCATGCCATCTAGGACTGTTACAGGCAAAAAGTACCTTCAGGGGGTTCCACATCAAAACCACAGCGATTCACACTATAGCAGTGAATGTTTTAAATAAGCATTTTGGGTTAGTCACCTACCACACCACAAAAACCTTCCATTTGAGATATAAAAAACAGAAGCAAAAGCAACAAGGAAAGCATGTTAATGGAGACACAGGCTGAGAGAAATGTTTTTGTTATTACACAACTGGAGGTAGATTTGGATAACAGCTTCCTGTCTGGCAGCTTGTGCTGTCAGCTAGCTATCTGATTATTAGAGTAGAATAGGGGAGTAGGTATACTGTGGTTGAGCTTCATGCCAAAATACCTAGGAGGATATGGGGTCAGGCTGTTAATTGGAATGGAGCATAACTCACCAAGATTAAAAGCACTACAGTAGTAAATGAAATATCGTGATGAAAACAGACATTCTATGCTTCAAATCTCTATTTCAGGTAAAGTGAAATGTGCATTTGCAGAACAAAACATTACTGTGTTGTTTATACACAATTACTCTAGTACCAAAGCTATAAGCATTTCATAACAACTCTATAGATATTGGTCCTGGTAATTAATGTCAGTTTTCTTGGTTTTATTTTCTTTCTTTCTATTTTTGTAAAGAAGGATTAAGCTGTTAAATATCAGGGTTGGCTCTACAAGATTTTTTAAAACATTAAGGATTATTTAGCATTTAGACTCCCTCTGTACACAACAATATCCTGCTTATTTTAGAGATCTTTCTTAGGATGGAATGAATTGCCCTCTGGAAGTACCTACGTCTCTTCAGATTGACTGAGGAGCCCAGATTACTTTTTAGGACTATACAAATAAATTTTAGATAGCTAAAATGGGTTTCATCCTGGATAAGTCAATACTTGTTCTGTTCCAAGGCAACAGATGTAATCTCCCAGTCTATAATGAACTCCACAGAGGTGGAACACATGGCAGACTACCACCACTCAGGATATTGTTGTGAGTCTAATGGCATATTGGGCTTTTTTTAGTTAAACTTCAAGGAATCTATTCTAGCTTTTCTCTTTTTCCCTATATTGTTTGTTAATGAACTATTATAGTAATAGGTAGAATTTTCTAATATGTATTTTATAGTCCAGCAAGGATGGGAAGGGGCGGCACCAGACTCTTTTGCTCATGGTTGAGAGAACAAGGTAACTGCTCTTTCAGATCATATATGAAAGGATAAAAGATGAAATTATGTTGCTTCCTCCTGTCAGCAAACAGCCAAAGTATTAGAAGTTATAAGGGCTCATTTATATTATTGTAGGCAGTCAATGAACTGTTTCTGTACTATATGGGGTAATCTCTAAAACAGTGTTTTTTCATATCTTTGTGATATTTTCAAGATGGTTGGTGACAGATTCATGTGGCACAAAAACTAATGATGGGCCTAAATTCTGCTTCAGAAACAGAAGAAAACTTAACTTTGTGCTATTTGAAAATTGCTAGGAAGACAACATTCTTAAAGGTGGATTTGGAAGGGCTTTTTTGTCTATTTGTTTATTTTTATTTGTGTTTGTTTTATTTGCTGTGGAAACTGTATTTACCTAACAGGTCCCGTGGCAATTCTCCTTTAACCAAGATATAAACCCTACTTTTTCAAAGAGACGAAGAACCTCTCCCCTGGTAAACCTGTCCCATCATTCTTATTGTGTCTTCTGCTTTGTCTTGCTTCTTCTGGAATGGCCAACTGCAGCTGGTAGCACTGTTGGCTCGCTGCTTCCTTCTGTGCAATTGTTCTTTTTATGCCAATATACTTCCTGCCTCATTGCCTCTTATAAAATGACCAAAACATCCCCAAATGATTGTCCCTTGCAGGTGGATTTCAGGGCCTGTCAATTTTGGCACACAGAGTTATGTTCTAGTTGTAATACAGACCAGGAGGGACTAGTATCAAGTCACACTTCAGCCTTTGTGATTTTTCTCCATACGCTGTTCTTCTTTTGGTCTAGCCCAGAATTGTTGTGTCACCTCTTCTTCAACCTCACCTGCTTCTCTTACCTCTCAAAGACTAGAATGGCCTTTTTTGTGTGTGTGCTCCCACTTGTTTGAAGAATCCCAGGCACTGTGTTGCAAAAACCCAAAAAGTTTTATAGATTCTGTGTTTCACTCCCTCTCAAACAGTCACCAACGGGTTAAATATCAAAAGGATCAGGTAGGGTTTCACACAGCCTGTGGGTAAGTGATAAGAAAGGCATGTTGTGGCTACATAGAGCCATAAATACTCAGAGGTGTGCTGCAAAATGATGGAAACCTCCCTTCTGTTTGGCAAGCACAACTTCCATTCAGTTGTGTTCATACACTAAACATTGAGAAATAGTTAAAAATGAAGAATGATTTCAACATTGGTTGCAACTTGTTTTGCTAAAACTTATTCAGATTTAAACTGTCACCTAAAAATTGCACATATATTAATGAGTGTAGTCCATTCATTGGCTTACACACCCAAAATTCTCCAGGCCATGTCTCAAATCCACACCAAGTTTTCATGAATGTTATATTTGCATTAGGTGAAAACTATGTAAAATCACACATTGCCAGACAATTTCCTATTAACTAAAGAAGTCTTATTTATTCAGTCCTCTATAGAGATTAACATACAATTGGTGAATTCATTTCTGATGCTCATGTTTGTGAGAGTAGGATGGAAAAAGCTGCAACGCAATAGGAGAACATCCTATTTTTAGTTGAATCAAATCTCAGCATTCTTTCAGTAGCACCCAAATCTGCTAATATGTATTGGTATTCAACATATAAATTCAGAAGAAAAAAAAAAGTAATGCCAACAAACAGTTATAATTCCAGAAGTGTGTGTGTATGTATATACACTTATGTGTGTGTACATATACATACACATGCACATACATGTACATATATAAACATACACATACCTATACACACAGACAGACAGACACACATATAATGTCCTGTAGCCAGCTTATTAATATAAAAGCTGAACAAATACTAGTTATCATACAGTGTAATTCACAGTGATATTGTTCTGTCTTGAAGTTATTCATAAGTTCTCAGTCAGTTTTTCAAGAATACATCTAAGAAAAATGCATAACCCTCTGTGAAGTCCATAGATAACATTATTACAGTAACTAGTAAAATTATCTAATTTGATTTTCAAGCTTAGGTGTAGATTTTTAAAGCTAAAATCAAATTACACAGTAAAATTTCTGACATTTATTAATTATTTTGATTTTTAAAAGCTACTAATTAGGAGAAAAAATGCCATGTTCTTTATAACATGGAATAAAATTTTAAAACTTTTGCCTTTTGTAGGTTTTGTAAAGTTCCCAAATAATTTTGCTCAAAAAATAGGGATTTAATCAGTTTGAGGGCTCTAGAGTAATTTGAAATATCATTAGAATACCATTGAAACACTTTTTTAATATGTACTCCTTTTACACACATAAAAGGAAAAGCAAACTCAATGTATTAACCTATTAAACTCAGATATGTTACTTGAATAAGCGATACCCCTTACATGCCTACTTGCTTGTTCACACACTTAAAAATTGATAAGCATTTACCTTAATTTTGCCATAAAATGGAATGGAAATTTTTTAAGTGAAAACTTCAGTAAATGAAAATTTTAGTTATTGGTATGTATTGAGAAACTAATATGCATTTACTGTCAAGGATAATTAAAATTTTTTTTAAATTCCAGAACAAATTGTCTGCATTGCAAAACTGTTGTACTACAAAAGCAACTGTATATCAAATACTTTGTGTCTTTATAGCAAGCTAAAACTAACTAATTGATTTAAACTAAACAGGTAATTTCTAGGAAGACTTTTATGATTAATAAAAGAATCATCAATCATCCAGAACTCCAATTGTTGCACTTACTGGAGTCGAAAGAAACCATTAACAGTGATACTTGTTTTTTCATGCTGCAACCCTGTGCTGAATATAACTTCAACAGCTTTGCAGGCAGTTTCTGGACAGTCTCATTTGTTATGGAGTTATGTTGTATAGTTAAAAGATGCCTGTTTATTTTGGGGGTGCAACAGTTAATTGATTCACAGGAGAAAAACTTTTTAGAATTATTTCAATATCATCCTGCTCAATTATGTAGTCCTGAGTGAATGGAAGATCTTACATTTCTGACAAAAAAAAGCATTAGTTTGGACACTGAGGAATTTAGGTCACAGTCTGCAACCTGAGGGTCCTGAAGACACGCTTTTATTCACTATCATTACTGTTACAGGTATCTGCATAGCATAACATTCCTTATACTTTAAAATGAAAATTAGCTTACTTCCCTCAAAAATACTTTTCTTCTGATAACATACGTAAGTCTCCTGTCTCCAGGAAGGAGTAATAATATTGGACATAACCAGACAGAAAAGTGTCAAATTAAGAGAGAATATGCATGCACACTTCTCAAATTTAGCAAATTATGCCCTTAAGTTTGAAGTCTTAGAGGCCTGATGAGAGCAGTCCGGTAACCAAATTTGTCAAGTCATCTCCAGCTCCTCCAGTGATGCTGCATCCTGATTAAATCTTTAACAGAGAGATGTTCAGTACTCACTGACAAGTCTGTTAGTGGCAGATCTAGGTCTGTACAGGTTTGGATCCCCTTTTCAGGGGATTACCCCAGATAGCTTAAGAACCACTGTTAAGAAACTGAATTGGAAATAGGTGGAGTGCACTACATGTGATCAACAAACAGCTTTGATTTCTTAGTGTGATTTTCTAGGGCTGTAAATATTAGGAAAGCCAATGGCCAAGATTTCGCTCATTTATAAAACCCAACATTTCAGGGCAGAGGTATCTCATCTGGATCTACCTGCACTACCCCAGGAATTGGGAAATGTGGTGCATGGACATTTAAAGTGGCTGCTCAGAAGCCAAGTTTCCAGAGGGAGCAGCTAAACTAAATGGAGTTTCTCTTCAGAGTGGCTGGGAGACTAAGATGTGAAGCTGATCAGTGGGTCACACAAAAATTTACCAAATGCTTATTATTTGCTCTCAGTTTGCTGCACTTTCTCATGGCACAAACATGCCAGGCAATCAGAAAGATGATGGAAAATGGTGAATCAGCAATGCTTGAAAGGTAGATTGGACCTAGTTACTCACAAGAGAAAGGATGATCATAGCTTGAATGAGAGTCTGTTGAAAGATCTGTGACTCTTCTATACCTGGGCACTAAAAATGGCTATGATTCTAAAGTAATTTCCCCAATAAATTCTAAAAATTCATTGTCAGATTGTCCCCTATGAAGCATATCTCATGGTCTCAAAGGTCTAGACAGGAATTCAGGTTGCTCCTAGAGATGAAATTCTGGCCTCATGGGAAACAAAGAAGAGTTGGCTAGTTAGAGTGCAGGAGTTGAGGCAATTTAAATACAGAGTCTGAAAGCCTAAGACAAGGGACCAGAAACAATCTGTACAAAGCCTAAAGTTTGAAACGCATTGGATGCTTTCCAGATCTGGCTGGCATGGAAGCATGAAGCATTCATTCAGCTATTTATTCAAGAGCAGGAAACTAAGGAGACTGTCAAATCTGTAACATTTCTCATGGTCATACTTGTATTTCCAGTGCTAGGCCTATATGCAGTGTTTTGCAGCCACCAGTCAGACATTCTTTGAATGTATGGGAAGGATTAGCAGGCTCACAGGAGATGTCCTTGGTCATTTAGATCAAAGATCAGTTTTGCTGGGTTCTATTTATGCCTCCAAAGGTTCATCTACCAAATAATCCTCTTTTCTTCTCTGTTCAACGTTTATTTGAAATTATAGTAGAAAAGTCATTGTGGACTAAAATGTCCACACTATCCTAAAATCGTTTGCCCGTTCAGCACATTCAGGTTCAATGCAAACAGAACGGACTCCCAGCTGTCCTAATGTTTGATTGGGATCAACACTTGCATAACGAACATATGGGTGAAAATAACTTCGGAATGATTCAGGTGACGTTGGTAGAAAGAATGAAATACATTTAGAAAGTTGGCCCCTGCAGCATCCTCTGCCTGTAAGAGCACATCCTCCTTAGGAAGATTCATTTGGACACCTTTCTGCTTCTTGAATGTTCAAATTACCATAGCTGGCAAAAATGCTGCTTTCCACACACTGTGTGTAAGAATTCCTTTCCTCTAGACTCAGTCTTAGACTTGCTGACCAACCATCATCCCAGGATGAAATTGCAGCAATTATCTCTTTTTAGATATGAAATCTCTAAAAATACCCCAGCCAAACATTCCTTCTCAGACTCCACAGCTGGCAAAAAGCACAACAGCCAAGTTGCTTCCAAATGTTATCAGTGTTTCCATGAAAAAAATACAACTGAAGTCCCACTCTCTCAGTTTTTATTTTCAAAGACTTCCATGGGAATGGCTGAAGGAATCAATGCCACCCCCCTGAAATTCCATCAAACACAAAAATGTTGAGGATATACAGTGTGCTGAGGACCTCCTGGCAAATTGCTTGCAGGAAGGTTTACACTAGTCTCCTCACAGGAATGTCAGAGAACAAAATCCAAAGAAACAGCTCTTCTTTGGTCCAGTATTTTCACAAAACACATTACACCCCATAATAAAGTTGATATCCATAACGAGGATGCAAAGTTTCACCTCTAAAGATTAGAAGGAAGAAAAAAGAAAGATGTCTTGTGTTATCTTGTATCATTCAGAGAGATACAATAATTATTATTATCACATAAAGACTGGGATAGGCTGAAGGATTAAAATATAATTAATTAGTCAGAGAATAAGTCCACTTCTTAGGTAAAGTAAATGAACATTTTAGAGGCAAGTGCTTCGTTGTATATTTCAAACCACAATTATTAAGTGACCTGTACCTAGAAGCAGAACAGATCCCTTGGAGTTATAATCTTTGAATGTGTTTGCATGTGTATAGATAAATAAATATAAATTTTATAAACAATAATTTTAATTATATGGTTTTCAAGGCAAGGAAAAAATACAGTAGCCAGGGGTACTATAACTGTAATTTTCAAATCATGTTTGAACAGATCACTTCTACCAGTCTGGATTACTTCAGGTTTACAATACAGGTTTACAATGCTAGATACTTTCAGTTCTGCACTAGCAAGGCATCTGATCATAGCTGATTTCCAGCAGTGAAAAGGGGTGCTGCAATTCCCAACTGCTTCAGAATCTACATTTCCCCCCTCTCATTTATTAAATATTAATAATGTATTTTTTGAGCAATTTTTTAATTCATTGTGCATCAAAATAAACATAGTTGTTTGGTTTTCATGTTTTTCTTCTATGCATTCTGCAATGCCTAAATCATATATTTAAAATCATAATTCCTATCTGTTGATTGGGAATGATTTAGCACCATAATGAAATAATTATAAAGGGCTCCATAAGGACCACATATGGGAATTTACATCAAAAGGCATAATATGGAATTCATAATAGCATATAAAAATATATATATTAGATCAAATAGACTCTTTTCCATGAAGCTTTTACTCTACCACTTACAGTGAATAGATAATATTGAAAGGCTCATTAAATGCTTGATCCTTGAGTATCAGAAAGAATAGTCTAAGCAGAAGATAAAGGCATTGCACGTTCCCACAACACAGCGGTAGGAAAACATTCTTCATAAAAAATGTGTAATGGCCATCAAACACAGGAATGCACTAAAATAAAGGTCTATTTGTAAGGGTCTATCTGTTGTGGGCTTTTATACAACAGCCTCTGCTTCAATTTCAGCAAAGGAAGATTACATGTAGTGTTACCTTGTTGCATCTACTCCAGCAGCAATGCAGTTTATGTGCCTGATTGTTTCCAGTGGCTTAAAACTGTTTTGATCACACCAGATTTCTCCAACATCTCGAGGAAATGGTATATTATCTTAAGTGTTTCTTTTTTTCTTGCCAGTTTCACTTATTTCATGACATTGAAATTTTGGAGAGAGGTGACAAGCGTCTATGTTGCAGTTTTGACAACACTATGATTGTGTGGTTGGAATAATTTTCATGACTGAAAGGGAGTGTTACCCACTTTGGAATACTGCAAAATAACCTGCAAGTAAAACGTGATAAACGTAGTGCTCATGAACACGGACCCCAAAGGCAAATTTGAGATGGAACAGGTCATACCAATGTTTTCTTGACAGAGATGAATACTACCTAGGTTGGATATGCCATGCCATAATTTCTAATTACACAGTCAGCATACTCAGTGCAATTTCCAGGACCAACAATATTCATTAAAAGCATTCTTTAATTTTGAGATGGTGACTGACATATGTAATTTTTCTAGGTTTAGTATATAGGATCTTAAGCTAGGGCTTAAAATACCGTCATGCAATTCTTTGTTCTGCCATTGACTTTCAGCGCAATCTTGGGTGGGTGACTGAACCTGCATCTGTAATTATCTGCTGGTTTCCCAGTAGTGCAGGCTGGTGCCCTGACAGAACATGCTGCAGCTCCTGTCTGTGCCAACCCTCTGACTCCTTCCCGGGGAACCCAAGGTGTTCAGAGGATGCGCACACTGGTCTTCCCCAAGGTAAAGTTTGGATAAAGCTGGAACATACCTCAGACTGGAGAGTTCAGAAACACTCCCAAATTCTTATGTCTGGCCATAGCCTGAGAGTATTATTTTGTGTTACAGCCCAGTGACAGCATGTGCTAGCACTCATGCTAACTCCCAAACTCTAGCGTTTAGCCCAGGCTACCATGCTTTTTCTCTGCACACTTAATAAGGCTGAATGGAGGTTTTCATTCTGCTACTTCTACTGGCCAAGCTACAGTACTCAAAGCTAGGAGCTCTAGTAATTTGACAGTAATGCAGTGTTTTCTTCTGCTTGAATTGCTTGAAAAGTCAAGAGAATGATGGATTCCCCACGTCTCACTTCCTCCTGTTCTTTAGCAAAGGTACACCTCCATATTCAGCTTGCTACCACTTACCAATCTTCTGTCTAATTCCAAACTTGCTTTCCAAATTTGCAACAAGGCAGAGATCCTGAGGAAAGAATATTCTTTTGCAGCATAACTCTGAGGTAGTCATAGCAGAACTGCATACTGTTCACTGAATAAAGTAGAAGTGTGTAAAACTAAATACAAAAAATGTACATTATTATATAGGTAGTATCTGTACTATAAGATAAGCCTGATTAAGGATACAGGGGATACTAATTCTGGTATTTCTTAACTCTTAAGTGCTTAGTTTTGCCATTCAGCAGTGTTTTTGCTGAAACTGCTATTTCTTTGAACTGTGACAACAACCTGAGTTGTCAGGAATTGCATTTACTATGCCTTATACAAACCTAAACATAGACTAAGGGGCCAGAGCCCCAGAAGGCTGACAATCAACATACCTAAGGAGAAACAACAGACTAAGATAACATTTGTAGTAAGATCATTATAAAAAAAAGAAGGGAGAGACACATTATATTATTTGTCAAAAGAGTTTGTAGGACTCGTGGCAGTGGTAAACATTAAAGAGAGATTTAATATTGGGAGTTCATCCTACTCAGAAGATGTGGCATGGATCAAAGGGCAAATGGTGGAAGGATCTTTTAGCTGGTAAGTCGTGAAAGCTAGATCATAAGCAGAGAAGAATTTAAAATAAACAGCTAAAATGACAAATAAATAAAAAAAAAAGTTGCTGTGGCAGAGCTAAACTATGCATTAAAGGCAAAGACAGATGGTTTGTTATAGACATATTACAGCATGAGAGGTCCTGAGTCACCAAAGCAGTCTCCTTGTTACATGACTATCACATAATACAGGGAAAATACTTATAAATAAGTCTAGATGACAGGTACTGGGATCTAATTTTCTGTTGTTCACTCCTTTCCCTATTTCATAACCTAATTTCTCTCTGTGCAGTGTATATTTGGTGCTGCCAACAGTTATATGATCAGTTCCTAACATAGCAAAGGTAGTTTCAGCCAATAATTACTAATTAAACTAGTAGTGCCCTAGGGGTGTTCGAGATGCTCCTGACTACGCCTAATGTTCTGAGACCCCTTTCAAAATTTTGTGTAATCAGAGGTTGAGGAATACTGAGCCAGGCTCCTCCTGCCTTTGCTCAAGAATTTCTGTGTTCAGTGTTTCCCAGCTCTTTTCAGAAATTCTGAGAATTAATTTGCTTGGGTGCAGATGATCAGGATTACTGCCTTCTGCCTTGTATAGTGGCATTACTACTGCTTTACCCATTAACACTGCTATGAATATCCATCAATGAATAGCTGTCAATATGGCATTAGTGTTACCAGGAATATATCTTCTACTGAATCCTGGATTGCATTTGTTGGACCAGAAAAGTGGCTCATGTGTCTGTAATGAAATAGAATGTTTAGGTGGGATTTTTTCCCTCTCTGGATCTTGCCCACCAGTAGTTTTCTAGAGGGCATTCCTTGTTAGTCCTGGTGACATGGCTCTGCAGGGTTTCTGTAAATCTAACAAAGTATGTGCTGTGGCTGGGGGAAGGGAAAGGTTGCATCCTTTCTCAGGTTGGTCTTATGCTGTGCCATGTATAGCTTCTCTGCAAAGCACATAGCAAGCTAAATATAAATCAAAAGGAGCTTGTACAATTGATGCTTCCCATGGTATTGCAATTATAAAAACATGCCACTACAGTGAAGAAACTTGTAAGCAAAGCAACAGTTGAGAACAAGTAACCAAGAGGTACTGTAAACTGAAACTCAATGTTGGAGAGAATAAAACGGCATTGTCTCTTGTGTTTTTTTACTACCCAAATACAAGGACTTGCTGGGGGTGACAAGTGGACACACATGGTCCTGCGAAGATGGGGCTAGAAAAGGAGCGGACGATCAAAGGAACCAGATATGGACCGTTCTAGTCATCCTCTGTCAAAATAGAAGCAAGATGCAGTTTTAAAACTTTTTAAAGCATGCCCTGGAGCAGATTGCACAGTCTTGATAGCAGGCCTCAGAGACTACTGGAGAAAGTGTATCTGCTACTGAGAACTCTTACAGTCAAACATAACCTTAAGAATGTATTTTCCTTTTATGATGTTATTCTAACATCCATCTACAGTTTTAATAAATGTATCATTTTACCTTTAAGTCTTTACAGAATTCATGGATCTGACATGCTAGACATCCCATTCACTCAGGCTTGGAGGATCCATGACTCAAGGATGGACAAGCCAAACTACACTCCACCACTGAGCTGTGAGTCCCTGAGAATTCCTTGGTCAACACATCACTGAACACTGAAGACTTACCCAGAGGACTGCGAACAGATGATTCTTTCAGCATTAACCTGAGTCTTTTTTTGCCAAGAAACGAAACAAGAGGAGACAACCCAGGACTTTGGGGTCTCCATGAACTCCCTTCTGAGATTCCTGTATGCATGATCCTGGTTTTTTGCACTACTCTGTTACATCTTCAAGCACATTCAGTGTTTCTCTGTGATCTCCAGATCTTTTAAACTCCAGTCTTTTCTGGAAAATCCACCTCTTTCTGTAGTACCTGTTGTCCTCTCTCATTAGCATATGATACATGTCATTCTTTTGTCTTTTTTGTTGAGTCCAGTCTCAGGTGGACTATAAAGGTTTTGGAGCAGGAAATTACCGGTCAGTATATCACTTTTATATATCCACAAATCTTTTTGACATTTTTGATTGAAACAGATCTGTGGGGATATAATCTTCCTTAACTGCCTGCATCCTTAAAAGTAGCATTTAATTTTGAATTAAAATTTTAAAGGAATGGAATTTGTGCCATGGCAGTTCAGCCATTTTACTTTCATTGTTATCTGCTCATTCAGGTGGGTATGCTGATAAGGATGTATTTGGTTTTGTTTTTTTTCTTTGCTATTTTACAAGCATCAATAATCCACTAGTCTTGCTAAAATATCAAATTATGGTTTTTATAGCATTCATCACTACAAGTCTGAAAACACAATATCCTCGATGATGAAAGACAAAATATATTACAGAGAAGCAGCATTCACTGGGCTCCTGACTGTAAATATATCTGAAGTTCTTTTAAATATGGAAACATATTTACAGCAGCATATTACTAGTCTCCATCTCCCTAGACAGAATACTACTTTGTGAATGGCACATGGCTTTTGTTGCCGAGTTTTAAGTTCATTACTCTGGTAACAAGTAGCATTATTCTGAATAAAGCTCCTTTCTCAGCTTTTAAAGTCTCTAAACATAGGAACCCCTTTGTAGAAAAAAAAAAAGCCTAGCTTTTGTATAAACTATCAGTGAAATCATGTCGACCTTTTGTATGTTACACTAGTCCATATTAACCAAGATATTCTCTGTTATTACAGATTTGTTCTCCCAATTCAAGTGATAATACCTTAAGATTGGAAGGGTTAATTCTTATACCCTGTCCTTCTGAGGCCACTTCATTAGAATGAGCCAGACGAAGCATAAAGCACATTCTTCAGTTCAACAGCTAATCTATATTAGGGAATTAAATGCTGCCAGGGTCCTTTTTCTCAGCCTGGGCCACTGGCATATTCTGGTCATGATCATACTGCATAATAATACTCTGGTACCTGAAGGAGTGGACACTTGCCAGTTGACAATACTTCTAGGACTGGGCCTATCCCCAGACTCCATTTGGGAAATATTTGGGTCAGTAAAAGCTGATCCAGGCAAAAAGAATAGCAGTGACCGCTCTACAAATTTAATCATTTAGACTAACAGCACCCTGACACTGTTTAATTTTCTTTTACGTATCGTCAACATGGCTGAAGTTTATGGATACTTTGGAACCAACTGCTTAAACTCAAGGGAATTCAGCAGGGCTGGGGTGGCAACTCCTAAGTGTGAATCCACCTCTACCACAAAGTGCTTAAACTGCTGTTTGCTTGTTAGAATGAGTAACAGGGTTTGGTTCAAACCTAATTAAACCAATAGGGAGCTTTTCTACTGATTTCATCCGTATCTGGAGAAAGTAGACCCTCAGAGTTTAAGTATGTTACTCTTCCTCTGCGACATGTCCATCCTCCATTGTCCTCAAGGACATCCCTGGTCATATTTAGGATAGTCTATTCGTAGGAGTCCTTTCATTCTCCCTGTGGAATCATACTACTCTCCTTGGAGCTTGTCATAACATCGCTCATTCACCTGCCTTTCATCTGTACACACGCCTCATTAGATGAAGTTTTCAAGATCCCAAGTGGGGTTTTCCTTCCTTTTTGCACTGGTTAAATGGTTCACCTACAGCCATTTCAGAATTTTCCTATAATACTGTCATCCAAAGAACAGCACTTTCTTTACGTAACACTTACCATGAATGCTTATTCAAAACCAGAAAGTGGTACTGGAATGAAGGGCAACTCCATCCCCAGCATTTGTTGTGTGACATAGTTCAGCGTTACACTGGCAGGCAGGGAGGCCCAGAAGAGTGGGTTAATGGAATGAAATGAGGCTGAGGACCTAAAGGCACCACTGTATAAGATTTGGAGATTTCATTTTGGGCTACTGCTAGTCTGGTCATGTGGATTGAGTGGCCATTTGTGGCTGGAGCAAATTAAATGTACTCTTGATCTTCCAGCTTAGTTTCATCCAAAGGAATTCAATTTGTGCCCTCCAAGATGACTCAGCGATGGTAAGTGGGGACAATTGGGACATCAATTTCAAAGTGCACTCTGGTTCAAACTAAAATGCACCCATAACTTTATTATCTGGGTCAGGAAAAGGTCTGAGGATATCAGAAAAAAATTTATATGAATGTTTGGCAAATATTGTCAAGAGATGAATGTAGACAACACTAAAAACAAACAAAAGGTGGTAATATTTACCTGAATGGCACAAGTGAACAACTACTCCTGCATTGAAACACCATTACAAAGTAGAAGATAGGACACTGAAAACAAAACAGTAAGAAAGGAAGAGTCTAGGAAAAAAGCAAAACATTAGATATTAATTAGAAAAAAGCAAAACATTAGAGAAAGAACATAGAACTGAAAACCAGGAGCTGGCTCTCAAAAGCACACATCTAGTCTATGTTAAATTATGGTTCTGAAACACAGAGTTTCAAGCAATTTTTTTATAAAGAAATTGTTTCTTAGGGGAGTTGAATTTAGGTTTGTACTTTACTGTCTTAGTATATATATAGCACAGCAGATTACAAATAGCACACATACAAAACAAAAATAAAGAGTCATTAGCAACTGTGTCTTCCCTTATCCACTTAATTAGGAAACATCTGTGTTGTAGTCAGTATTCTTTTCCATAATTGCTTAGTATGGGACAGGATGATATGAAGCCAAAATGTCTTTGAGAGATTTTAGCTCGCCAATTTATCATGCATATGTTTTAACTGTTTTTAAAAGGTGCATTTTCATCATAGAAAGAAATAATACAACACAGAAAGCCACCAAGATGTAAGATGTCAACTGCTTTTAGCTTCAAAAAGCAGACTTTTTTCTTGATCAATGGGGGGTTTTTTTAATAATTTTGTTAAGTGAAAGTAAAGTTATGGGATGGTTTACATAGGGATGGTTTACATAGACAAAATTGGGAATTTATTAAAGTTAGTAAGAGTGGAATTTCTTTCTTAGGAAGGTTTTGTACCTAGGTCTTGTAACACATGAGATTTTTAGATCTCCTAAATTGGCAAAGGCCTATGAGGTATTGAAGTAAAAGAGTGTAGATCAGGGAAGTTCAAAATTAAATCTGAATGTCATGATTTTTTTTTCTGTTGAAACATGAACACTATTAATTTCCAAATATACTTTTCTAGCATGTATATGTTACAGTTACTAAAAGAAAAGAAAATCTACATAGTGCTACTTAATAATGCCCAGTGGCAGAAAAAAATAAAATGTACTGCATTTTTCTCCTGCTTATAAGAAAGCGAAAGAGAATAAAAGCAAACTGAAGGGAAAGCTTGCTTATGAAGACAGAAATGTAGGGAATTAATTTATCTGTGAGTGTCTGGGCCTGGCTGAAAAAAGACCATGTCAGAAACAAATCTTTTAAAACAGCGGTTTTATTTCTTCCCTAACAACAATTGTTGCATGACATGCCTAGCAAAAGCTGTTGTTTCATTTGCACTTTTATGTCCTTTAAAAATCTTTGCAGAAATGAAGTATGCACCTATGACCTAAGATCCCTGTAAAGCGTGGCAGGTCAACTTTGTGACTTAACAATCTGTTAGTATTTGAATTAATAATTTTGTTTGCCAGATAATTTCGTTGGTTTTGTACTTGTTTTCAGTAGACAAAATATGTAGGTTAAGGGAGAGTGTTAACCTTTTAGAAGGGAGGGACTGTGAGATTGAGCTTTTATTGCTCTTATCTTCCTCTTGTTTTCTTATGGGCTGGGCTCAAATATTACTTCCCAGCCTCAGTTCTTGATCTGTGGGCAAAATAGTCCTAAAAAAAAAAAGAAAAAAGGAGGGTTGTTTGACCTCTCATTTATCTGTATTCACACAATTCTGTCACTGGACTGTTGAAAAGCCACCAGAGAAGGGTAGGATGGTGGCGATGGGGGGAGAAAGGGGAGGCGGTGGGAAGAGTGGAGTCAGGGAAGAGAGGTAAGGAGTCAGTCAACAGAGACTTTTAATTTTGAGATAGCTGTCTGACTGGTTTTGTTTTGGGAGTATAGACTTTCTCACTGTTAAGTGACCAAATTATTTTTCTTTTTGTCCACCTTGGACTGTGGAATGATGAGGGCCCCAGAAGAGTAAATTAGAATTTGATGGCTGTGGTAACAGAGAGGCTGAAAAGTCAACGAGGTTGTTAAAATAAGCCTTTCCTCCCATGCATTGCCATACGTACCAGCACCAAGTGTTCCTGACAGGAGTGAGAAAATAAATGAGATAAAATTCCAATTAGAATAGCTTAATTCAGTGATGAAGGTGATGTTCTAAACACCAAGAAAAAGGAGTGAGAGCAAATACCAAAGCTGCTGTAAGACAAACTCTTAGTATAATTTAAGGATAATGACATTAAAAAAATCTTGTGGTTTTTTACTTTCGTCCTAGTTCACAAGGAGTCATTTTTCTGACATGTTTTCCATTCACAGTCCCCTCAGATTTTAACAATGCATTCAGATTGTGTCAGAATTAATTCTAAGAGAGTGATGGCTTCTGGTACATACAATCAAATGTCACTACACGACCAGTAAAATGTTGTGAAGGTATCTAATATACAGTCAGAGAAGTATGAAAAATCGTATGTGTAAGTAACAACAAAAAAACCCACCATTGACTATTTAAACTAAAATTGTCTTAAATCATCCCTTAATTAAGAAGTGTTTCAACATAAAAAAATAGAGGGTAACAAAGTTGGCCATATGAAATTTCACAAGCATTATTGGACAGATCTTTTAGCAGTATCTTAGGGCTAGTTCCCTTCCTCCGGCTACACCCAGTTTACATTATTAAGAACTAAAAGGGACATGAATAGTTTCCTAATGTAGGTTTTATTCTGTCTCTGCAGAAGACACCACCTCTCCCATAGTTCGGGTCCTAAATCTTTTCACAGACTAAGGGTTTATCTGAGGTAAATTTGAACAGTGAAATATTTTATGATGGTATTCTGCTAGTAGAAAAGTCCATTAGAATGCAGTAAGGACAGCTTTCAGGCTTCTCGTAATTAGGCCTGGGTCTTCAGCACATAAATAAAGAAAAAACAGGACAAGAATGCATGGGCTTTGTTGTACATTTTGCCTAGGACAGAGATTTTAAAAGTCTCCTAAAAAGAAAAGGAAAGGTGATTTCTCTCTATTGAATATGTTTACTGCCTATTATTTATATTTTTTATTAATCCAAGACTTCAGAGTTTTTCTTGGTCTGCAGCAGGAACCAAGATGATGTTATCCTCTTGCTTTATAAGGGAGAACAAATGGAAGAAGCAGCGGCTAATGACCTTCTTTTACAGAGCCAGAAACTTGCCGTACTTCGGGCATGTTGATTGGGGCAAGATCATTCCTTCATAATATTAAAAATCTCCTGGTATTCAGTGGCACAACCAAAACTACATTCTTTCTCACTGCAAGGGCCTTTGACCTTGTCAACGGTTTTGTTTTCTCCTACTGTTTCCCCATGGCATACTACAGTTTTGGAATTTTTTTCTCTTCCATACTATAAACCTTAAGTTATCAGATACTGGGAAGCAGTATTTGTCACAGATACCCTACAAACTTTTCTGGATTAGGCTTTTGCTTGTGATTATAAAAGTCTGTATTTGATGATCGCAGTGGGCCAAGTGTGGGTCACTAGCTGTCTTTCTAAAAGCTTTTGATCAATTTTCAATAAGAGTGGTGATACTGAAGATGGAACAGAGGCACAATAGCTGTGGGAATGTGGAAAAGGAAATTACAACAGCTCAAGTGGAAACCAAAAGTGAAACAACTTAATGTACTCAAGTTGGGGGAACTAGATAATCTCCTTGCAATACTGCATGAACTCATACATGAAGTTGCAGATCCAGCAGCAGAACTTTTTAATAAATATGTTAGATTGGGGAAGGTATAACTGGAAAACAGTCAACGCATGACATACATTTACAAAATAGAAAATAAAGAATGGTCTACATAACTCCATGGTATGTTAGTTATGTGCAATGCTTTAGAACACTTCAAGAATGATTAAAAATGTAAAGGTAAATGAAAACAGAATGCAGCATGGATTTACCCATCTTGCATTTTACCAAAACAACACAATGTCTTTTTTAGATGACTGATTTTCTAAGACAAGGAGATAAAATCAGTCTAATTTCTTAAAACTCCAGTAAAGAATTTTATGTGACTTCATGTAAAGAATTTAATTAGTCAAGATAGAAACAATTAAATACATTTAAGAATTGTCAAACTTTACTGACACTCTTTACTCAAACTGTCTTTATTCAAAAATTCATTGAGTGGTTCGACTAGTGATTTTGACACAAAAAGTAAAAGTGTGCAATGATTTTTACTAACAAAGTCAGAAAATGTTGTTAATACAGAGAAGGACAGGGATATCTTATGAAAGACTGAATAATCCTGAGTACACAAAAATACCTATGTAATGAATGTAATAGTACAATAGTGAAAAATTGCATACTGGTGAACTAAAAGGAACTTCTGCTATAAGAGAAACTGACTGAAACAAATGAGAAGGTGAGTAATCTTGGAGAACTAATTGATCTTAAGACGGAAAATGTGCCTGTATCATGAAGTATCATGAAGCTGTAATCTTAGGTGGTATCTTGTGAAATATTTCCAGTAGATCTGACATAGTAATGCCATTATCAGAGAACTTTTTGAGTAAGGGAAATTTCAGAAGAGCCTCCCAGTCTGGCATAGCTCTGCACTATTCTGCTTATCTATCTTTAGATTAATTCAAGCTGTAATGGGAGCAGAGGAAAGCTACCAGCAGATCAAAGTAATGAAGAGACAAGCATGTAAGAAAAGGCAAAAAGCTTGGCTTCTTTTTCAGTGCGGGGAAATGACTGATGAGAAACCATATTTTTCTCTAACAATAAAGACAGAAAAGCTATGTAAACTGAAGGATGCACTATCAAAATACTCAGGTGTAAAATGGCTAGTAATTCATGTAAGATGGAAGGATCTTAACCATCAGAAGATTTCTAGCTCAGTTTTCTTACATTATTAACAGGTGTTAAAACCACCTCTGTGGTGGTCATGTGATTGTGTACGTATTATTGTGTACATGTGATTATGTACATAATATGTCTGTATGTACTACCTGAGAAATGGAATCCGCTATTTACCCATCAGTCCAGTATTTTCTCAAAAACTGGCTAAATCACAGGCCCTTTAACGTAAAAAAAAAATGTAATGACTTTTCTTTTTGCTTTCCAGATCTATTTTGTTCTCATACATGTCTCCCAAAGTTTTAGGGCTGCAATCCTACTTTATTTTCTGATAAAATTCTCATTTCTCACATAATAAGAGTAGTCCAGCAACAGGGTCTGAGAACTAGAAATCTGGCTTATAATAACGCCCCAAAATCCAGCCAATTCTACATGGTCAGAAGAGCCAAGAGGCTTCAGTCAGGCAATTCTCCCCTGAGACCTTCTGATGACAAGGAACAGACAACTAACAGAGAGCTTTTTTATGCCCCTCCACAAATCCTTGATGTGCACACATTTTGAACACTTGTGTGCCATCTTGTTTCCCCCTCCCCCATGTCAAGAAGGATAATGTAGCAACAAGTAAATGTTTGGGGAGGGGTGCTCAGAGACTTGGAAAGGCAACCATCCATGCAAGGTGCCGTGAATTAGCCCGGCAAGAGATGATGACTAAGGAAGGAAATCATAGATACGTATGAAATATGGGGAAGGTGACTATGGATTAATTGCTTACTCCTCCTTCCAGTAAAAAGAAAAGAAAAAGGATGTTAAATGAAGCTAGAACGTGACAGGTTCTACACAGAAACAAGGCTGGCTGATTTACCAGTAGCATGCAGTCAAGCTGTGTAACTCCTTGTCTCAGGATGCTGCCAGGCCTGGCCCAGAAAACCTCTGAGCTGCCTGCTGCTGGAGATGAGCCAAGAATCCTGGAGAAGCATCGTTAAGGCTTGACCTGATCTTACACTTTTGCAGTCTTTGTTACTGCCAGCATCAGCTGGGCGAGGTGGAGTTTTGTTTTGACCTGATACTTCTCTCTTCTTATATTAACTCTGGTAAAAGCTGGAAAGGGTAGTTCAGCTTTGGAGCTTGCAGAGGAAACATACTCTTGTCTGATCCACAGCAATTTTGTGTACTGATAGGTCTTCTGCCAGCTATGCATCAAGAAAAACAAGGGTTATTTCCTTTCTGACTGCCCCACAGGCAGCCAGCTGAAGCTGCCTGAAGATGCAGCACAAAACCAGCAACACAATCTCTTTTCAAAATCCTTTTGATAAATTCAGGAACTGGTCTAGAGAATATTGCAGGGCATTTCAACAGGGTCTGGAGCAATGACCAACCAAGGTTTCTTCTTATCTCCAATATGCTGACATTCTTTGTAAAAATTGCATCCTTTACAAATGTGCTCACTGGTGTACTGTCTCAGCTGCTTCCTTCCCCAGCAGAATCAGTTCTAATTCTTGTTTTTCCTGCCCCTCAAGCCCCACAAAACCAAGTTAGGGAGGGAGCTGCACTGCAGCTAATTGGAAGGAAATGAAGGAGATTTAATTCGTCCTCCTATTTCATTGCAAATAGAATTGTTCCAGTCAGCTTCTCACATGCAATGCTGGTGGATATGTGTGACAGAGCAGGTTGAGCCTTTAACTGGTGATTATTCACAAGAAACAGAAGACTTGGCTTGCATTTCGGAGGGCAGGCTGTGCTTCCAGGGCTTTGTAAGAAGAGGAAAAAATGAACTGTTTACTTGCAAGCTGAACATACTTTATGTGAAAATTATGGGGAGATAATCAGTGTGAAATCCCATGCCATGGTTTTCAGGATAAAACCACAATTTAAACTAATTAGGAGAAAGCTGACTGTACCTTTGCCTTATCCTCTTCAGCAGCAACACTTTTACTGTTTTCTCAGTATTTTTAAGTTATATGATTTATGATGCAGACAGGTTTTCTTTTGGGGTATTTTTTGAATTACATGAGTAGGAAGACTTTTGATCTTCTTTATTGCCTTTTTCTTTTCATCTTTTCTGTATGTCAAGCAATATAAAATAGTGACTGATTGGAAAGATGTTTATTTATGACATGTCTTCCCATAGGTCCAATAAATGTAGTTGCAATAGTATTTGACAGTTTTGACTTTGAAGATGGCCATTATCTCCAAGAACTGGAGAGAGGACACTTTGTTAAGTGCCTCTGAGAAATTTCAAAAGAAGATGCAAGCCTTACATCCTTATTATAGCATTCAAATACCAGACACAGATTGCCACCCATTTACTTAAAGCCATAGCTGGCAATTTATGCAGAAAGGTTCCCCTTTTTTGTCATACCATTTGCAGTTTCCAAGATGTACACCTGTTAGTTTGCTTGATCCTTGGAGCATAGAAGTTGATTTCCCATGCATGTTTAAAAAATTATCAGCTTGAAGACCAAAACTAATCAGGCAACTCTTTTGGTTCCAGTGCACCAAGCCTTCATGGCTGTCTGTTATACAACTGTTTTTAGCCAGGACATTTATCCAGCATAGAAATTGGGAGCTACTGTAAAACTGCTCTATCAATAGCAATGTTTGAAATATGTGCCTTGGCCTCCTGCTGTTCAAGCATTGCAAATTGTCAAATTATATGTGACAGACTGATCGTGATTTGTCTTTTTCATGACAGGGAAAAGTGTTTTTCCTCACCCTGGGGAAAAAAAAAAAAGGCATTCAACTACATTGAGAGATTGTTCTAATCCCATTTACCTGTTATTTTGCAAAATGTTAGTTTGTTTTAACAGGCAGCTATAAATTTCTCCCAAGATAATATTCTATAATTGATGTAGGTCTTTTCCATATTAATACAGTGTTGTATAAATTTTATTAAAATTCTGTGATTGCAGAGCCTACCTGATGACTTGTATTAATGAATGTTTTTATCTATTAGGCTACAGGAAAATTAAAATATATTTTATGGTTATTGCCTGTGCTGGTGTACTACAAAGAGAAAGTCATTCACTGAGAGCTACACAATACTTCACTTCACCTATGAAGGAACAGCTGTTGTTGTTCGTGGTGGAAAATACTTATGGTGTGAACGGTGGATGACGTATGGCAGTGCATTCCAGTGTGAATGTATTGAACACTGGGGATAACTATGCCGGAGGCATATTTGGGTACCACAGTTGCATGTACGCAGCATAGGCATTGCTCCTTAGGCATGATTATTCATTACAAAATGACTGCATTATAGCTGTTAGAAAATATTCTCCTCTTTTCATCACAGTGTAGGATAGACAACATCTGTTAAAAAGATCCTAAAATAGAGCTGGTGCGAGATGTAAAGAGCTTCTAGAAAAACAAAACAGGAACAAAGAAACGGCACTCACAATTTTTCAGACAAATACAAGGATCATAATTTTCTGTACTGGTTAGCTAGTGGAGCCAATAGCTAGTGGTCCAATAAAAAAAAATAGCCAGCTCAAAACCTCATTACCCGCTGTTTCTGGCATGTAGCACAAAAAGTAGTAGGTAGGATGGAACAATATTAAAAATAGGCCCTTCAAATTTTTGTTAAAAAACACCTGCTCAGGGTCACATTTTTAAATAACTCATTGAATTAGCTAAGCATACTATTTGCTGGTATCTTAATTAGATAATTATATCTTAATTATTCATTGTCCATAATCCACATCTGCCTGTAGCTGAAACTCAGCAATTTTGGCTCTTCGCGTATTCTGAAGTAAATCTTGAGTAAGAATCAACAGCACTCTGCTTCAAATGGACCAGTGTAAGAGTGATTTGCAAGATAACTGGTGTCAAATATTCCTGATTCTAAAAAGTCTTCCACGTGCTTGTCATTTCTGAGAACACTTGGATGGACTTGGATCTGTTTTACAGGTAGCCCTTCATTTAGATTCATATATCATTTTCTTCTATATCTATACAAATGGATGTACCTGTATGTGACATATAGTGCAAAAAAAAGGCAAAAACGAGAATGAAAATCTCATGGACATTTGAGAACAGTATTGATAATACTGAAAACATGCTGTTTAGCTTGAAACTGATGTAGTTTAGACTGATGTGTTTGTTAATAATATTGCTCTTTTTACACACCCTTAATGAGTATTTATAATGATCATACTATAAACATAGTATACTGCGATTAGTATACATAATATTTTGAGAATTCAAAGCTAGTATTTGCTCTACTTAGAACACTCTAGGCATAGAATTTTAGGTTCATTACCTGATCATTTGTAAGCTACTTTCATAAATTTTCCTTTTCTGTGGCTTTTTTGCAACTCTCATTGTGTCACCAAGCTTCCTTTTACAATTTTGGGAGTCTAAAATCTGACATTTGACCTACCTCCCTATGCCATCGTCCTTGATGTGCTAGTTATTGCACTGTAGCATGCAGTGTTCCTAGCTGTCCTTTGCCAGAGCCAAACATGCCGTCACTTGGGTTTGTGTAACTGAAAGAGGACTCCCCCAGAGCGATTCTCAAACTGCCATGCAGCATTACATCCATGCAACAGAGAAGCACTTATAAACCTTGCTGTCATTTTCTAGCCTTGCTATTTGGTCTATCACTTGAGGAGGGGATTTGATGAGACAATGTGGAGACAGTTGCAGGAAACTCAACCAGCCCACAGGGGAAGTACTCGGAGATGCTGATGCAATTCTGACACCTGCATGCTCTAGTCTTCAGCGGAGGAACGCTTCACATGACTGGGCTCAGCCTGACCACATGTAACCAGAAGTCAGCGCAGCTTTTGGCTGCTGTCATTTGGAGCACCGCTTGTTAAGCTCTTATCAAAGCACAGTGTTGAAAAATAATAGAACTGTCACTAGAGACATAGCATGTTCTGCACGGAAAATTCATTTAACCAAATATGAAAGGAAAGCACTTTTAAATTATAATGCATATGACCTTTTAATAGTTTCTGTACAACAGCAGTTACAACTGACCTATTGTGTAAAAGTAACTAACTGCACTTATTCATATCCTCTTACCAGTGCTTGCTCTTCTTGTCAAGAGTGCAAAATGCAGCTCTAATCAGGCGGTTCAGGTCCTCACCTGCTGTGAAAGACATCTCAGGTGGAGACTGAGCTTTACATTCATCAGACTGGTCTCTTTTGGAAAAAATCCCAGCTACCTGTTTGGGATTATTTTAAGTGTCCATCAGGCCCACAGATTGCCACTATGGTCAGAGTGTAGTTTGATTTAGAGAAAGAGTAATGCCAAAAGCCTGTACATTTATAAACATACTTCATGTAAACTCTCCGATGTGAGAACTTCTCAGGTGATAGGGAAAAAAGTCCCCTTCAAATGGAAAATGTTGTTTGTTCTTTTTCAGGGCAGGTGGTAGGGGATGCTCTTGAGGAGATAAAAATGGCTTTTATTTCCTTTCCCTATGCAGAAGATCAAAAGAAAAGTAGGCAACTGCCAGATTTAATGAGCCGTGCTGAAGGGCTGCATCCTGATGGAATTAATGCATCATTTATAAAGTACTTCGTAGGAAAATGATTTAGCGAATCACATATCACTTTGATGTCTTGTAACACTCCTGCTTATTAATATTTATGCAATTAATTTAGCAGTTACAAATGACTAAATGACACATGCCAATGGCTGGAAGAACACTTTGTGGGATCACTGGTGTGGAATGGTTACAAACAGAAGAGTTGGGAAGAATCAGTACACACCACAGGTTTTGGGACCTGAGTATGAGTCCTTGACTTGGACCCAAATAAATGTCACTCAGTGTGGTGGAAAGACAGAGATGTCAAGGTCCCTGGCAGGCCGTATGCTGCTTTTGAATGACGTTGCTGTGCTCATTCCAGCTGGGGCTAAAAAGCTCTGAGCAGAGACCTATCAAGCCCGCTCTTGCCAGAATCACAGGGCCCTGCAATGCAGATCTGCCGTAGAAGGAAACAAAAGACTAAATTATGTTTTTCCACTAGACCTCTGTAAAGCGGAATGAGTATTCCCCAATCACCTATGAAGATGTAGCTGCACAGGTCCTGTTTCCAAAGACAGTGTTGTCTTCGATTCCTGCTTCTTGGACCTCCTACTTCATTGTAGGAAGATGGAAAATGGCTGAAACAGGATGTAGGATGAGGGAATAAACACAGAGCTACCACACTTCCTTTATTGTAATGGTCAGAGGAGCCTGATGTGCTGATGGTAAGTATTTCCTCAGCAAAGACAGAGAATATCTCTTTCTCTCAGTAAAAAAGAAACCTACCTTTTTTCAGTAGGGATGTCCGTCTTCTGTAAGGGTATCCAGTGGCTTAGTCCCATACGCCAATGGAGGTGGGCCCGTTCTAGTGCAAGGTCTGTAGGGCACTAAACAGAGAAGTAGTTTTGAATCTTTTCCTTGAGACACAGGATTCCAGAGTGCTCAGACCTGGGCCGCAGGTTTCTCAGGTCTTGCAGTGGCTCAGACATTTTCCCCTGATTTCCATCCGACTCTAGGAACTCTGGCCTCTGGCTTAACATCTTCAAGCATAATTTGGCAAGTCAGCAATGAACATAACTTTAGCCAAATAATTTCTTAACTATAGTCACTATGCTCTTAAAAAGGCACAAATGAGACAGAGGGCTCTGGAAAAACATATAAGCCCTGAGGCAGAGCCTTGCTTGACCTATTCTCCATCTTTCCATAACTAGCATCTCAGGCTTGACAAAGTTCCTCTTCCTTTGTCTCCCTCGTCAAATTCTTATTAAGCAATGGCATGCTTAAAGTAGCACCTTCTAAATGAGGTCTCACTTCTCCATCTCCTCTTTCCATATATTCAGACTGAGGACCTGTAGGTATACAAGCTGTACTGTTTGGATCAGCAATTAAATGCAAATGGTTGATTCCCAATTCCTCTGTATGTCTTCATCATTCACTGTAGCTCTAAAGCATTCTTCCTGGGCAGAAAAGCTGTCTGAAGTATTTCACAGCACCCTGCTTTGTCTTCAAATGGACAGGAGTCCAGCACATAACAGAAAGAAGTAAAGGTTCTACTTGGAGCCAGAAATATCCTAGCCTATCATGGAAGAAATTGGGCACTGCTTTGCATCTGGATTCACAGGTCATCCCTGACATTAGTTCTTGAACCCATGGCTCTTCACCAAGGTACTCAGTTTTGTGTAAAATTTAGCTAGAATTAAATGTACTGACAATCCTGGTGTGACAAGTTCACAAACTCAGTTTTGGTAGCACTGCATCGCTTCACTGCATCAGGAATAGCTTAAGAGGGACTGTTCTCTTATTGTTTTTGTACTTTGCCCGAGGATAGAAAAGTATTACCTTTCTCCTCCTCCCTCAGTGAATATGGGGATTTATATCTTCTGTGGAAGCATCTAGTTGCTGTTGGAGACATTTTTTCATTTCCTGTGGTCTCCACTACATTCCCTAGGAAAAAGGGGAAAGAAAGCTCTCATACGAAAAACTCCAGATTGTTTGGTTCAAAAACACAGGGAGATGATTCTTTTGACCCCCTCTGGCAGCCTGCTCTTTACTGATTCTGCCATTTTCTGTACTTCTGAAAAACTTGTTCTTTCAACAAGTTAAAATCTCACTTGGTTTGCCTGCATGCTCTAATGGAACGGTAAATATGCCTTCTTTTTTTCCTTAGTATGTAGCATGAAAATAGACAAGGTCATTGGGATTTATATGGACAAATGTGGCTGGCTTCTAGTATTGGATTGTAAAACGCAATTTGGGATCACTAAGAACAAATATATATTTTTAAAATCTGATTAAGTACTTATTTTTGAAGGTCAAACATAAGAAGTAACTATTAAAACCATTTTTTACATTTTTTTACTTACAGCATTTGCCATTTCCGAGGGAGCAGTTACTGTGCAGATGTAAATTTGTCTCGTCATGAAATTACATTACAGAAACAGGGAAATACTAAGATCTAAAAACACTATGATCTGATAAATTTTCTTTTAAAATACTTCCGTAGATTCTGAACAACTAAGAGTATCTGAACAGAATCCTACTGATTTGGGGTATAATATTAGACTTCCACAAGTAAACCCATTCCAGGGAGAAAGTGGTTAACTTAAGCATATTTTTATTCTGTTTGGTATAACTAGAATTTCTGATGAGCTTATTTGCTTTTGCACATGCTTTTAGTGGCTTACACAGGACCTGAATTTCATGTAAAGCATAGATAGGAAGAACAAGGCTCTGAAATGCCCCAACAGGCAACCAAAATGTGCATCTAAAGATCTAGAAATTTAGGAAATGCTGTGAATTTCTCACCTAGGGATCAAAACCAGTCCAGACCTAAGGAACAATGGGAAAGCTCCTCCAGCCATTCTTTACTGTTACATGGGATACTGCCTGGAAACTTTTCTCTGACTATTTTCTTATTAGGAATTCAGTTCAGAAGTGGCAAGTGCAGAGGCTTCAGCAGAGGTAAATAATGCTGAATGAATGAAGCACTGCTTGGTAGGCCTTTATTATTCCTACACAGAGCCTCTGAATACCAGACAGTACAATATCAATGTATTTTAGTATTCCTGACAAAACGAAACAAGGCATGGATTGCCATTACCGGAGTCATATTACAGATATTTTACAGATACATTAGACACAACATCCTCCACAGAGATTAATGATTAAATGTACAAAGGGCTCTTTTCCTTAGTGCACATGAATATGACTGGGGTGCGTGAATTAGGTCTGCTATTTGAATCTCAGTATCCCAGCTAAAGATTGTTTTTTTCAGGGAGTATGACAAGAATACTGATCTAATATTCAGTGGGCTATAGATACTACTGGAGAACACAGAGACTGCTTTGACAGGTATAGCTGCAATTCTGTGATCAATAATGGAAGATGTATCTCAATTTATGACAATTTTTTTTATTTCCCTGATACTCCTCTTATTCCACTGCAGCCAGGGAAATCACATTCCACTCTATTTTGGCAGATGGCAGGGCAGGAAAAGTATTTCTAGCATGCATAACTGATTGAGGAATACCATTATTTAATGGGGTTTAGGGGAAAATAACTGTATCTATTTAGATGTGGGCTTTTTTATAACTTAATTTTAGCAAAATCGGAATGAACATAGTTCATTCAGAATGTCTTCATCATGTAATATTTCCCAGAAGAATCAGTAAAGAAATAAACGTCTTACAATGCAATACAAAAGTTTAACCTGCTATGATATGACTAAGTGGAGAAGGATTTTGAGAACTTAATTTCAAGCATTGGTTGTTTAACAGATTTATTAAAAGCTCTTCACACTTCAGTAAACTTTACACGTTGTGGCTTTCATTCATTTCCTCCTTCACAGTTTGAATGGGAATATGCAATGCAGCTATTGGATATTTACCTTTACTCTTTTGTTTTTTCTTTAAAGAGAACAAGCATTAGGCTTTTATTAAGACTTATAAGTGAAAAATAATCTGATAGTACAATTCAGGCAGCACAGGAGTATGACATGTATCTCATTTGGAGATAAAGTACTTAAAACTGACAGCTATCTAAAAATCTGTTTTATGTTAACAATTATATTTCCAGACCACAGTAATTTAATTCTTACATCCAGCGTGTTACCTCTAAGTAGTACAATTGTTCTTCATTCACAGAAATGCATTATAGCACAACATTTCTCAAAACTAAATTGTTCTTTTGCTAAAATTGTTCTGGCTAAAAAAAAAGCTCTGTTAAAAAAAAAATTTGAAGAGCACATAGGTTCACACTGGAAAAAAAGGGTAATTAAAAAAAATACATAGCTAAGAAGCACATAACTTTTGCATTCTTCATGAAATTAAATTATGTTTTTCCATTTCCCTATAATTGTATATGTATTTTGTTTCCTGAGCAGAGTGGTATTTTTCATACAAAAATTTTACTGACTATTTTTAGAGAGCTTGTTTCATTTCACTGAATAATGGTAGTAGTTACAAACCTACTTAGTAAATAAAGCATGGAATTGAATCCTATGCTGGGGTGTTTAGAAGAGCTCATGAAGATAACAAATCTTTCTGTGGGAAACACAGGATGTGAAACCTAGTTTGTTTATGTTTCACCTAACCGAGCATGGGACACATCTATTTTGCTGTCACTTTTGCTGAGATTTATGCAGAACAGACATGATCACATAAAGAGGTACCCAGTCATTCATGAGAAATAAGAAATTGAATCTTACTCACACCTTTTCCCCAGCTCCTGCTTCTCACATACTTTCCTGCACTGGTCAGCAGCAACAAGAAGCTGTTGTTTTTTAAAAGGTCAATGGAAGGCATCAAAAGGGAGAATCCTAGACAACTATCTATCTTCACAAGTTTATTTTGGTTTTTAATATCATTTTGTTAAGGGAAAAATGAAATTTTTCCAATATTTATTTAGGTGGTTTTATTTAATTAACCAAGCATGTTACCGTGTTACCTGATGCCAAGAAGTGGAGCTGTTCCTGTGGCAAACTGTTTCCCAGAATGCAGTAAATAGTGTGGAGATTAAGTGTAAAACACGCATCACATCTGAGGCCAAATTCAGAGACAGTGTCAGCTAGTGTAAACAACACTTTGTTAAATTCACCTCTGGTGTCTCATATTGATGAAATCTCAAGCCCAAAAAGAAGAATTAAGAACGTATGAGGAAGCATAAATTAAAGTGTGTGGGTCTCATCCTCTCTTACTCTTAAACCTTCTTAAACGACTCTGGCAAGAGACAGAGGCCTGAAGGCATGTGGCAGTAGCCCCCACAATTTTCCCTTATGCAGTGGGCTTTCTCATCCAGGGCAACTGCAAGAGGCGGCACCAGACTGACACCCGACATGTGGCATAGCTGCAGATAATGGCCACATTGGTATATGGCCAGACTGGCCTTGGCTTGTAAAGAACCCACGAGGAACAGAGCATGAAACCAAGCAACTCTGAGGGTGCCACAGCTTTTACTAGGGGCAGGATAGCCCCACAAGACCGATCAAACTGAGGCAGTTTTAATTTCTCTAACATGCCTTTACATCTGATAACATATGCGTAATTTCCACCTTCCATCTCACAGGCTGCTTTACAGTCTCTTGGGATTCAGCTCCCTTCATCTGAAGGTGCTTCAGCCCATCTTGTTATCATTCCTCTTGGCTGGGCCCTAAGGTCACAGCAGCTCTAAGCTATGCTCTTATTCCACACAGGAGGCAAATTAGCTTCCCTGAGCAGATGACTAAGCTTCAGGCATTTTATAGCTCCTGTCAGATTCCTCTGACCACTTAGAAACATGAAGGAATCTGAGCTTACAGCTTTTCCTTTGTATTACAGTTGCTGGTAGGTAGGGAAGTAAAAAGGTGGGAATGACGTGTCATTTTCTATCCAACCACCTTGCTTGCATTTTGGGTGAGACCTTCAGTCTCACTGCAGTGCAGAGAACTGTCACCCTTTTATTGTAAAGAAAGAGGGAAGGACTTGACTTACAATCCTATTCGATGTCATTTCCAAGTAAAGTATCAAAAATTTATCTTTCCATCACCAGCTAAGGATATCTGTGATCATTTCTGCACCTTGGTGGCAGAGTGCAATGAAGTCTGTGACTCTGGCTCTGATGCGTGGTGCTCATGACTGCTTCTGCAAGAAGACCATGTGAGCCTATATCCTTGGGAGGTTACTTCCTTGGGAGCTGTAATGCCAATAGATGTTCACAATCACACAGGGCTGCCTTTTCAAGACAGCGCTTGATTTTAAACAGGAAAGCTTCATATTTCTAGTCCTTAAAGTAGAGTAAACAACAAATCCAATGTGCATATTTGTCACCTGACACTTGCTGTCTTCTGCTTTTTCACAAGGCAGTCATCCCACATCTTCCTTTTGGGATACTGACTTAGTACTTGTCTCAAAAAGCTCCTTGCTTTGCTCTGTTGTCCTCAGTCCCGCCTACTGCTGCATCAAGGTCTATTCAGAACTTTGTTCCTTGTTTTCACTTTCAGCCACATTAAATTAACATGAGGTGTTCCTTCTGATGTAGAGAGGAAAATGCTGTTGGTCCATCAATGCTCAAATCTATGAGGTTCACTTGGTGGCTCTCTAGTCACACAGGGACAGCCATGACAGTGACCTGCTTGTGTGATTACTGCTCATTCTTTGTATTGCTTTATCCCTCTACTCCGAAAAATAAAAAAGAATCCCTTTAATCCGGTTAGGTAACCATATAGAAGTGAGTAGGGGAAAGTAGAGCACACCCTTTACATAAAGGTAATGCAAATAGCTATCATATTCTTCATAAGCCTGTTTCAGTCACACAAACTACGTCCTTGCCATAGTATGTTCCCTGCATACTCTCGTTATTTTCCAGTTGCGGTTAGAATTAATTAGACTCCGATGTCTCCTCTGTCACTTCTTGTCACAATCCTCTTGGGTTAGTCTTTAGTATAGCTCTATCTACCACTAATTCTAACTATGTCAGTGCTAAACAGATGTAATTTTGTGCTTCGTCACAAGTGAAGAGCTCTCTTACACAAAGTGGCAGCATTTCCAATGGACATATCATTCTAGTTGGCAGTTTAGCGATACAGCATCTCTATTGGTAAGTTACTAAAGAGGATCCTAAGGAGTTTTTTGCTCACTGGGGTTCCAAAACCACAGATTATTTGATTATAAGTGAAAGGGCAGAAAATTAAGAACAAAATTCATTCTTACTCTGCATTGAATTTTCCTCAGAGTATTTTTCACAGTTTGGGAGCTGGTCCTGACTATCTGGAACTTCTTGACCACTTTAAATGTAAGTATTTGCAGACCTACATTGTGTTCTGTCATTCTAGATATCACTCTAATTAACATTAAGGTGCAGCATAAACCATGGACAATGTCAAAAGCAAATGATTTATCCTAGAAATGTCAAATTTCTAAGGCTAATGGAAATTCCATGTTACCGGTGGGCGCACAATTCAGGCTTAAGAATATATATGATTATGGTATAAATAACCTGAGAAAAGAAGCATATGTAAATTCTGTACTGTTGATGTTTTTTAAGTGGTCGCATTTTATCCTAAGTAACAGAAACATTTCATTCATTCAAGCCTGAGGTGTAATAATAACTTTAGACCCCAGAAGCATGAACACAGCCACTACAAGGACAGTCCTTTTAGACATATGTTGCAATCCTAAAGGAACAGTGTCTTCTACCAATGTCTCCCTTAGCTCCACTTTTATTCAGTGTCATATTTGTACACAGATATTTCCTGCACAAGCTGCTGAGTACAGGGTTTATGTTAAGTGAATGTCTGTGCAGCTTATAGACCACCGATGTTGTAAAAGGGTTTTGTTATTTTGCTGTAGAGTCTTTTAGGATTACAGTAGCATTAACAGAGGTAGCTGCATCCCTTCTCTCTTTGGGCAGTTGTGCACATGTATTCCAGCCAGACAAAAGTTATTCTCCAAGTATTGTGTTCAATAAAAAAGGAGTGGATTAACTTTACTTCATTAAGTTCTACACAACCCAGTTTTGCATGTATTTTATCTTGGAAGACTTGTTTTGTAATAAAATTGAGACAATTAAATCAACTATCAAATCATTTTACCAAGCTTTAACTCTTACTTTTTCTCTCACTAGGCCAAAATGAACAGATTTACACAGTGTCACTTGGATACTCTAATTAAAATAAATCTAAAATACTGCAGTATTTTACTTACACAGAAATCCATAATCATTTTGCAAAGATAAAATAAAGAAACACGTTTCAGTTCCTAGAAATTAACTACTAAAGGCATGTACTATAGATAAATAGTACATATATCATAGTATAACAGTAATTATATTCTTAACTAGCCAGTGTGTTGGCTCCTTCTTTGTCATGAAATTCCATCTGCAATGGAGCATGGCTTTGGCTTCCCTTCCCAGACTCTAGCTTCTCCAGACAATTCTTCACACTCTTCAAATGGAGATCAGGTAACTTTGCTTAGTTGATGCACTATGGCAAGAGGGAACATCACTACTGAAAGTTTTTTTGTTGTACACTGGGACCTGGTGCCATCTCTAAACCAAAATTCATTTACCTCTTTGAAATTGAAGAGTTTTCTTTTATTTTGTTTAGATTAATATATTAATTCTCCTTCCTGACTTCTATGTCATAAATGTATTGACAATCTCTCTACCCTTACGAAAGGTATGAAACACAGGACAGCTTTATTATCTTTTTCCCAATACAGCAAACTTTCTAGATGACAATTCTGACCATTATCATAGCAGCATTTTTCATCCAGATGGCTAAAAAGAGATAGTCATATGGATTTTGTTTTCATTTTAACTACATTAGAATGAATCCTAACACTTGGGATATTATAATGCTACCAAATAGGACCTTCAAGGAGAACACCATGCTTTTTCTAGAGCCATCTTTCTTGGTGTATTACACCTCCCGATGATGTGAAAAGTGTACCCTCCCATTCCCATTGAGAACATATTCCTAACAAAAGATAACTAAGAAAAGCAAACACTTTCTTTTTAAAATATCAGTCTTTTATAACTACATTAAAAGTTGAAAGACTTCCAAAAACTGTAGAAAAAAAAAAAATTGTTTTCTTAAAGCTGAAATATTACCATTTCTTCTCAATAACTCAGATCTTCAGAAAAAAAATTTCAGGGAACTTTAACAAGTACCAACTTTCTGAAACTTCAGCAAGTTATTTTAAACAGGTCTCTTAGTTTCCTCCAGTTTGCTGAGTATTGGGATATTTGAATCATTTAGCTTCTTTAACGGAATTATTTTGCACACCGCAATCCAGATTTTGCAGTATCAACAGCTCATCATGAAACAGAGCCAATGCAGCACCAGGAAATAGCTAAAGCAAGAGAAGAAACAGATTTGTTTCATTTTACACACATATTCCTTAGAAATCAGTGATGAGAGTAAAGAAAATCCAAAACACTTATAAAGCTTTCCTAAAAAATGTTTGGATAAAATAAATTTCATATTTATGAAGTTTTCCACAGACTGTTGAAGGATTAGTAGTAACTGTTGCCAAAAACTTAAATTTCAGTCACTTTTACTGTACTTGACTTATTCCTAAAAGTATTTTTCAAAGAATAGATTTAGAAGATAGTCAACAGTCAGGCTTTGAAAGTAGCAGGAATTATTAAGAAATCAGCATCTTTTAACAGCGCTATTTGAGATGGTGTTTCCTTCTCTTTAGAAATACAATTAACTTCCATATTTAAACGTATTAATGATAAATACCGGGAGCACGTGTATATGTTGTGTACTTGTGTATGTAAGTCTGTAAGAACAAATAATTTTGCATGCAAAATGCCTTCTGCCAGGCTTACAGGAACAAAATACAATTCAGATAGTCTTCACATTGCAAAGGATCTCATAATTTCATAACACTATAGAGTCATACAGTCTTGTAGGATTGGTTATATGGATAAGAGAGGATTTGTCCATTTGATAGCTCCCAAGGATAAGAAAAAATCACTACAAGAGACACACGAAAATGATAACATACATAACTTACATGTGAAACTCTCTTCACTCTTTTTAGCTGCCAGTAGTGAGGATTGTAATACTTAGAATATCTAATTGCTTAATCTGGGAAAAAATGTGATTTTATGGAAGGTTTGAGATGATCAGATTCTTATCTTTCTGTTTGGAAAATGCAAAATGCACAATTTTCTGACAGCTAGAGGGTCCTTCTCACAGCTGTGGAATGGAAATGTCATCTTTGCATGATTTCTCTCAACTGCCTGGAATTTATTTTATGTGTGTATATCATAAATGCAGTACATGTCCCTTTTCTGTCCCTGAATCTTCCCTAGAATACCACATGGCTAGCACTAAATTAAAAGAAGCTTTCTTCAGTTTAAAGTGAAGTAAAACTGGAGAGAGATGTGCTCTGGAGTAATAACAAAAACATGGAGATTGAAAAGTATTTAACATTACTTACTGCCATGTTTGCAAATGTCAAAGACCACTCACAGATGGAGGTTTTTTCTGTTTAAAGACTTCATTGTCCACAAGAAAGACATGAAATATTTCCATGAAGATGTCAAGGGACAGCAGGATGTTCATTAATACCAGTGTACAAAATGGGAAGGAAAAAAGGCAGAGTCAGGAATGCTTGTAATGCCGCAATGCAAACATGACCTGGAGCCAGAGCACTCCGGCCCAACAGCAACAGGGACTACTGCAGAAACTGGGCACATGAGTTAACTCCTTTTCTGCCACCTTGGTCTCTTCCATTTTAAGCACCTTTTACCTCTCCCCAACTGGAAGAAACCAGAGTGTCAACAGTGAAGAGACAGACTGAGATATCACAACTCTAGGAAAGAAAAAAAGGCTTAACAGCTGGCCTGCTAGACAGCAAGGTGAAGGTACACTTGCTCCCACAACTTTTATAGCACTCCCCTAAATACTAAAGATTTTAAAGAAACAGGGAGGTTTATCAACACTCTTACACGGTATCAAAGCACCAAAGGCAGGCGCAGTCAAGTAGAGTCTAGTTTTTACTTCTAAACATTGGGAACGTTTCAGATACGTGATCTCCAGGGAAGCTGTGCAGCCCAAGAACCAGCTCCAAAACATCTTTAAGGTGTTCTGGCCTGGCCGACAGCTTCTGTGTGGGAAACAGAAGTTCACATAATCAAGACAAGTCTTTAGACTAAATAACAGCAGCTACTTCATCCAAGAGATCTGTTTGACAGATACACTAAAATACAGAACAGCATTAGCCAAAGACTAAGAATCTGGCAGTTCTATCAGAAAGGACAAGAAGGGGCAGGTGAGCAGGTTTTACTCACATCATGCTGGTTTTCACCTTCTTTTAAAGACCAGAAAACAGCGAGACATGATCATTTCAAGCTCTAATGAGAGAACTCTCTTTTTAGGGCATTGGCAATCAGCCGCTTTGGTGTCTAGTATCTTTTCTTATCAGACAGGTATTTCTTGTCTAGACCTTTGTATATGGGTTACAATTGCGCTTTCATTAGCATGGTTTCTCAGTGCCTGCCAGTAGTACTCCAGGAGACATGAGTAGCATCTGCCACGTCTTTTTTTTTTCTTCTTATCATCTCCCCAAAGCAGAAATTGTGAAGTAAAATTGTTTTGTCTGGTAGATTTTACTTCATCATATGTACATGCTGCAATGTGCTTGTGTTAAATAGAGCAAGGTCAAAGAAATGATGGCTCCTAGTCCCTGTGGGAGTTCGTTTCACTGTCTGGCACCAGAGCTGAAAATCTCTCGTCTCCTGCGAAGACTCTTACCCTTGGGGTAAGAGGTTGTATTACAATTGAGGCTATGCCAACAACTTAAATGGGAATATACCTGTTTAGTAAGACCCAGCAATTTTTAATTTAGTGATTTAATTCATTCTTGTTCTTCAATTAATGATCAAGCATTTCTTTATCCTTTTTTTTTAAACAGAAGAGATTCTATCAGGATTTTCTCCTTTTGATCAAAGCATCTGAATGACTGGATACACAGTGATGTGGTGAGATTTTACAATTATTCAGGGCTACCCGGCAGAGCTGCTGGTCTGCCAGCTCACAGTACTTTTTTGTTGTTATACAACTTGATACTCATTTTGGTTTCCTCTCCACTCTTTTCCAGGAGAAAAGTATACCTCCTAAACTGAAAAGGCTGAAAGGACTAGGGAAGGAAAGAGTTTCAAGGTTCTAAAAATATAAACTGAACATAGGACAAAAAAGATAACTGAATAAATACAATCATATTGGTCCTGCTTTTGCACTGTTTTTTTATCCTGTGCATTAGCTTGCAAACAGCCTGTTTCTACTAGTTTACTTATGATTCTACATGAATAAAGTAGAAGATTCACGTTCAGCATGAAGTGTTTACTGCAGTCACTAAAGACTGATATCATATGCTATTAAGACAATTGTATAGTTACGTTGAAGAATTAATGAATCACTAAATTCAGAGTGAAACAACAGCGCAGGTATTGTTATTGGATCCAAAGTATTGCAACTGTGGAGAACTATTGGGATAGACAGACATTAGAATAATCTTTCAGCTAATGAAAACTGAGCAATTTCCTAAAAAAAAGGAAAGAAAAAGTGTTAATGAGAAAATGTAAGTTAATCTAAGGGAGTTGCAGTTCACGCAAAATAGCAAAATATAAGCAGACAGTGCACATCTAATTGTCTCCTAGTTGTTCTAAGTTTACCAGAAATAAAATTCCAGCCCCCTGAATGTAGGCAGCAAACTGGGGTGGGGAGCATTTATCTAACTGAAGACATGCTCCTGTATCCTGTATCACCTCTGCTTCCTTCCTTACTTCTTATCTTGCAATCAGGTTGAGTAAGGAGGTTAAACACTGCACTGTCTTCAGTGCAAGCCCTGTTTAAAAAGAACAAAGAACCTCCACAGTCAAAACACAGGTGGATCACATCTAATATACTATACATACCCCTCACTCTGTATAGGAAAAATAAGGCAGAAGCATCAGATTTAGCATGAGCAGAGAACACTGTGAGACTGTGTGATATACCTTATTATGCACATCACACTCCACTCCAGCATCGTAACAGGTGTCTAATCAAAACTGTGAATCACCTAGATCCACTCTAGAAGTTTTTGCTCCTATACTGAAGAAAGGAATTATGCATTTCCTCTTTCTACACCTTTGAAAATAAAACTTCGAACAGTGAAACAGAAATAGATCACAGCCACATGTAAAATTGTTTAAGAAGTCTTCTTTTTTTCCAAATATTTCAGTGATTTATGGATTTATACTAATCACACCCAGTTTAGACTTTGGGATATGTAATTTTGGATAAATACCGATACTTTACTACCACTGTCTGTTAACAGTTTTGATACAGGTCACTTTAATGTAAGATTTAGGGAAAATGAAGTAACAAAGACTTCATTTTTCTAGGACTTTAGACTAGAGACATGTTATTCATACGCATAAATAAAACAGTAGTCATAGTATTGCTATAGTTGAAGTCGGACCAAGATCAGACAGCTACCCTCATTTCAGTTGTATGTAAGAAGTGATACTCCCAAGAAGAAGTGATACTCTCAAGAAGTGATACTCTCAAGCCATGTTATAGGCAAGAAATACAGGCATATTGTGAGTCTGCTCAGGAGGGAGAAGTAGTTGGGCAGAAGCCTTTTCTAGCTGATGTTGTAGGTGTGTAAGAGAGGAGGAAGACAAGAGTAAGAGACATGAAAGAAACAAGACAGAAAAAAAAAATCCCCAAACCACAGTAGGTATTTTTACATTGTATTTTGAGAGATGCCCAGATAGTGAACACGGCAACATGGCTCCAGGTATTGCTTCTGTAGCAAAATGAGACACCATCTCTTAAGCATAGTTAGTGGTTCAGTATACTGTTGACATGCTATTAGCATTAGGCAGTTTGGATGCTCTCAGGCACACCTGCACACCGTATCTATAGGCTGCCTGCAAGCGTTTCTGCAATCATACCTGCTGCCTAGGAGTTGTCTATGTAGACTTAAACAAAGCAGAGCTGGAAATATGCCATGCTTCTGGCTTCTTGGAGACTCCTTTTTAAGACTGATATTGATAAAGCCAAAGACTCTGGTAACATAATCCTGAAAAAAAACTCCTCCAACTCCACCTAGAGAATGTATTTGTGTTGGGTGCTGATTGCCAGAGATTTGGTTTAAATTATAAGGGATTTTTTAAAGTAAAAATAGATGGACAAAATAACCTGAAATTAAAACACATCTTCTTTTAAGACAAATTAATCTGACACCAGGAAAAAAATAAGAGGTGTGTAAATACCAGTAAGAGTGGCGGATGTATGGAGAAACAAGAAACACTTCTTCCTGCAATCTCTCAAAAGCATTGAGCAGTAATAGTGGTTAGCTGTCATAAATAAACTCTGTACTTTTATAATATTCATATTGTGCAAATCTGTCCACAGCTGTGCAAAAAAAGAGAGCTACATCCTCAGCAGACCTATGCAGCTTTAGAGCTGCACAGGGCCTACAACCAAGCATGCAAGACTTCTCCAGCTCTGCTCCTGTTTGTGGGTTAGCAGAAGACAAAGGGACAGCGTTTTCTGTCTTGTGATTTTAAGGCATGTAATTAACCTGCTTCTATTTACTGGATACACAAGTGCTCCCGTAAGAGTGAACTGTGCTCCTTTAAGGAGTGTAACAAATAAACAAAATGGACTGGCTGTTTAATCAAGTAATTGCCCTAACGATGCCCTCCTAGGCACAAACATTGGTGGGTTTGAGAAAGAGCTCGAATGTTGTTGACTTTTGGTCATGTTACAAAGGCCATTTATTTGCTCAGAGTTCTTCTCAGAGAAGAGCTGAATGGACAGAGTTATTTCCTCTGATCATGGAGGAGAATTTTTGACATTCTGGATAATTTGATTACATTTTACTACTCTGTAGCTTTTCTTTTCTTAGTTTATTTTAAAAAGTAGTATCTTTTAAGATGTATTCCAACTCACTAATCAAATAAAATAATTTTAAGACAAGTGTACATTTTTTCTGGGTTTAAGGATTTAGTCTATAAGTAAAATTCCAAAGAAAAATGAAATATTAATCCAATGAGTTGCCTAATTTCAGATCAGTATGGTGTAGGGAGGGCCATATTTAGAGGGAATTCACTGAGCCAGCATAAACCTGTGGCCAATTGTATTCGAACGGAGAACTGAAATACTCCCAGGAGAAAAAAAAGATTACTTACTAAAAAAATACATATTTAATTATGAAATTATTATCATACTTTCTTAAATAAAAGAAGTTTCTTTCCAAACTTTGGTCATCCTTGACAATTGTTTGAACAGCTATAATCATAAAGTAAGCAGTCCTCAGCAATTACCCATAGACAACACTGCCCCAGCAGAAATGTAAATCCAGAGAAATTAATTCTTCACTCTAGCAGAATAAACACAACACTCCTACATCACCCTTCCTTCAAGTCTGAAGATTGAAACCAGTTTATGGCATAAAACTAGCAGGCGGGTTCATAACAGACAAATCAACATTGCTAATGAGCGAAGAGACAGCTTAACTAGATGGCCACCAAATTTTGCCCCCACAGAAGCTGCTACTCCGTATACTGCTCACTACCTGTGTCCTGCAATAGGTTGCTGTTGCAGTGTTTACATCTGGAAGAAAAGAGGTACAATGTCCTGTCGTGCAAAGCTTATTAAACCCCTCACACTGCTAATATCTTTCTAGCACAACTTTGACTGCACTTGCTTTCTGTAGCTACAATAAATGGCTCATAATCATCTAGCAATAAGATCATACACACTGATCCTTCCCCAGCTCATGAAAAAAACTACTCACAGAATCACAGAATCACTAAGGCTGGAAAAGACCTGTAAGATCATCAAGTCCAACCATCAACACCACCATGCCCATTAAACCATGTCCCACAATGCCTTGTCCACACGTTCCTTGAACACCTCCAGTGAGGGTGACTCCACCACCTCCCTGGGCAGCTTATTCCAGTGTTTCACTACTCTCTCAGTGAAGAAATTTTTCCTAATATCCAGTCTAAACCTCCCCTGGCGCAACTTGAGGCCATTTCCTCTTGTCCTGTCACTAGTCACTTGGGAGAAGAGACCAACACCCACCTCTCTGCAACCTCCTTTCAGGTAATTGTAGAGAGCGATGAGGTCTCCCCTCAGCCTCGTCTTCTCCAGACTGAACAACCCCAGTTCCCTCAGCCGTTCCTCATAAGACTTGTGCTCCAGACCCCTCACCAGCTTTGTCACCCTTCTCTGGACACGCTCCAGCACCTCAATGTCCTTCTTGTAGTGAGGGGCCCAAAACGGAACACAGTATTCGAGGTGCGGCCTCACATGTGCCAAGTACTGGGACACGATCACCTCCCTGCTCCTGCTGGCCACACTGTTTCTGATACAGGCCAGGATGCCGTTGGCCTTCTTGGCCACCTGGGCACACTGCTGGCTCATATTCAGCCGGCTGTCAACCAGCACCCCCAGGTCCTTTTCTGCCGGGCAGCTTTCCAGCCACTCGTCCCCAAGCCTGTAGCGTTGCATGGGGTTGTTGTGACCAAAGTGCAGGACTCGGCACTTGGCCTTCTTGAACCTCATACAATTGTCCTGGGCCCATCGATCCAGCCTGTCCAGATCCCTCTGCAGAGCCTTCCTACTCTCAAGCAGATCAACACACCTGCCCAACTTGGTGTCATCTGCAAAGTTGCTGAGGGACCACTCAATCCCCTCATCCAGATCATCGATAAAGATATTAAACAAGACTGGCCCCAAAATTGAGCCCTGGGGGACTCCACGTGTGACCAGCTGCCAACTGGATTTCACTCCATTCACGACGACTCTCTGGGCTCGGCCTCCAGCCAGTATTTTACCCAGCGAAGAGTGCACCTGTCTAACCCACGAGTCGCCAGCTTCTCCAGGAGAATACTGTGGGAGACAGTGTCAAAGGCTTTACTAAAGTCCAGGTAGACAACATCCACAGCCTTTCCCTCATCTACTAGGTGAGTCACCTGGTCATAGAAGGAGATCAGGTTGGTCAAGCAGGACCTGCCTTTCATGAACCCGTGCTGGCTGGGCCTGATCCCTTGGTTATCCTTCACGCGCCCCGTGAGCGCCCTCAAGATGAACCTCTCCATAATCTTCCCTGGCACCGAGGTCAGGCTGACAGGCCTGTAGTTCCCCGGATCCTCCTTCCGACCCTTCTTGTAGATGGGCGTCACGTCTCCTTTAGAGAAGAGCAATGAGATGAACAACAATGTTATCCCCAAAGCTGCTTCTCCTCATACAGTGATAGTCATTTTCCTCTTACTTGGCTGGAGTACGTCATGTCTGCTCTTCCTCTATCACGCTTTAAAGCAGCTGATCTTAGAGGAACTGTTTGCATGCTTGAAGTGGGCAGCTGCTGACTGTCTGGGGGAATTGGGCTCTGTATGTCAGTAAGACCCAGACTTAGAGCTCTACCAGCTCCTTGTTACATTTTAATCATTTGATTTCTAAGTGCTGGAATGCAGTACCAAGGTGTCTGTGTTACCCTGTCATCAGTCCTACTCCACTAGAATTGGGTCCATGTTCGCTTTTAATTGCCACCATAGTGTTTTCCAATGTGTAGCTGATTGTCCCCTCAAACAGACTACTGCATATGATTTAGGGCTGCATGATAAATCCGCCTTCCTGGTAAATAGCTTAGCTAATTGTTCATCCAACCAGCCAAACACAGATGCAGCTAGCACGGCAGAGCCAGGAAAATGCGGTGGTTTTTGTTTTTTTTTTTAATGATACGGTAATTTATGAATGATCACTGCTCACATTCAGGACTTATATAACTCATCATGGAATCCTAAAGTATTATTCACAAGTGCATATGAAAGGGGGATATAAATATATATTGTCCTTAAATCCAGACTGAGCATAACTCACAGCAGTGTCCCAAAACTTGATCTCATCAACATTTTTGTCAGATAATGTGATACAAATAAAACAATGCAAACCAGCTGCTTGCCATTGTTTGCAGACAGTTTAAAGCAAATAAAAAAATTGAATGAAAACTTCCTGTAGCTTTTGTAAGTGGAGATTTTTCCTGTGCATACTCACACAGAGTAGCAGTCTGTATTAGAGGGTCTGTCATTGGCATAAGGATTGAAGTTATGGTCTCTTCTGCTTATCCTTGATGGCTGTCCAGCAGAGAATAAGCTGGGAATTTGTACTGCATATTTGCTAAAAGTTTATGGATGAAGTCCAATGGCTCTCCCGATATTCCCTCTTTTACTAAAACAAGTTATAATGGCCAAGGTTATGCATAAGCTCTTCATGAGGTCATATAATAGCTGCTCTGTTACTCTCAGATGTTACAGGAACCACAGTTCATTCTGTCCTCTTTGTAATGCATTTTGTGATAGTTTAATGGTGAAGGCACTATGTCTGACTAAATTTCACGCAGGCATGGGAGAGTTATAAAAAAATATAAACATCATTTGTAGTAGAAAACCACAGTACACTGTCTTTTGTGTATAGTTTCTGTTCCTTCTTTCACGGAGACCTCATGTCTAAATGATATATATTTCATCATCCCTGTTTTTCTTAATTTGTTTATATTTATCTTTATTTTAGTACCTGCTGACTGTTCTGTTCTAGCAGCAACTCTTAAATGAAAATATTGCATCTAAATATCATGTGAAAGTCTTCACATGAGATGACACCTATGTTTGTATTGCTTGGGGAGGTGCTAAAAGAAGTGGATGATTATTGTTGCTTATAATGGGCTCTACTCCAGAGGATCAGAGGAGGTAAAAGGTTTTATTTTATTTTTTTCCAGAGGGGAGATTGCTAACCACTTCAACAAACCTACTGCCTTGTTCAACAACTTGGCACAAACTTCAAGGGGCTATTCCAGCTGCATCTGATCAATCCTTACCATGAAGAGCAGAGATGAAATAGACTTCCTGGGATTATGGGTGTCTGTCTTCTTTCATAACTACCGGACTACACAAACTGCCCTTCACACTGGTTAGTTTTCAAGCATGGAAAGACAAGGTGTGCATTAATCTATGGGTGAAATGCATTTTATTGGACCTAAGTGTTTTTGTTACATAAGCAGACCAAAAAGATCTAGGAAGGAAAATAAGCAAATACTGTATTTTCTTAAATTATCTTGACATGAAAATTTAGTGTATACAAAAGAAGCTTTGTTTGCTTCCTTTTACAAACACATTCCTTTGAAGTCAGCAAAACTGAAGGTATTTGATTTGTGTCCGATATTCCCCGGATAATATGCCCAGGTGCAGCAATTTTCCCATTGATTTCAATTACCTCAGACTCATAGTTTAAAGAGCAGTGAGAATAGATATGGGGACTTAATTTGCAATAAAGAGCATAGAGAAAAGAAAGCAAGCACTAGACAAGATTACGATTTTGTTAGTACTGTTTATTACTGGATTTGAGAGTCCAACCTAAACTTAGCTTAAGAAATAGGGAGTTCCTTCATTAAGTTCACTGGCTTAGGATCAGACTCTAAAAACATAATCTTATTTTTCAGTCTACTAGCCTATTGAATTGAAATAGTTCAAAAACCAAATTGACAGTGAGTGTAAATGAGGCATTGGTTCAGAGACACATGAAAATGTAAGAAAGTCTAAACATTTTGTGTTAGCAAAAGTTTCATGTTTACCTTTAGAGCATGGCCAACTTTCTTAAATGTTGTGATTTATGATATGACAAAGTGTTATGCAGGTCCAATAATATTTGAGGTGCCACGGATATCAATAAAAGATCTAACATGTTCTTTCTGTTAGCTTACTGACATTTAAAACTACTGTAGACTACTTACAACAAAATCTGAAAGTACAGTTACTGTACTAGTACTATACTATTTACTGTAGAAGGGGAGATAATTAACTACAATTAATTCGCTACGTCCTAGGTTACTTCATGACAGCAAAATCCTACTACTAAAGATAGCACTAAAAATTTCCTTTTCATCAAGTTCCCAAACAAATATGATTTATCCAATGGACTGTTCCTGCTGAGACACTGATTTGTCTCAGATGTTTTCTGTGACTCTGGGGTAAGAACCAGTTTCCAGAGGGTGTCCTTCATTCTTCAAGAAAACAGCCTGGACAATGAAGTTGTGTCTTAAGAGCTGCGAGACTGGCTTTTATATACTGCTAGTGTGAGGAAACCCCAGTGTTTACGGTCCAATACTGAGAATTAGAAGTTTCTGAATCACTGAGTTATGGCTGCTCACATCAGAGTCACTGACAATTAAAGGAAATAATTACATCTAGCTTAACTGGAAAAGATGATCATTCTTGTTTTGATATTACTAGTTTTGGTTGTTGTTGTGTAGTTGCTATTTATATCATGTAATTTTTGTGTTTCCGTTCCGGTTAAGCATACCTTCTCCCTGAAAAAACATAATATTTTGTTTCTGAGTCAAGTATTAATCTCAAGTCTGATATGAAAATTTCAAACTGCAGGAGAGTTCTAAAAGAAAATTAATTTATACTTGAAAAACTGAAAAAAAATTCAAGAAATGACAACAGAAACCAGTGAGATCAGACTCAGTGATTAAATTATTATTCCTTCACTGCAGAAAATCCAATATACTGGAACAATTTCATAAAACTTTTGATGGTTGAGCTAATTTTTGTTTCTTGAAATTAATATAATAACAAAATAATTTTGGCACAAATTTTGGTCCTTTTCTACCAGGAATCTTCTTCTGAATTAGGACAAATTAAGTCTTCAAGACCAGAAACTCATCCTGAATTATCATAGTTTGAGGGAAAATGTTAATCATTGGAAGTGGGTCCTAGATAACTTAAACTCATAAATAGGAACTCCAGTTGTGCTTATTCATAAGCTGGAAGACAATATGGATCAGCTGATGTGAGTTTTTTTACTCTATTTTACTTAACAGTAGAAGGTAGGCAGATCTCAAAAAGGAACATCACAGCTTGCTGTAAGATGCCAAAGTGCAATTTGTGATAATAAGAAACATAACTCGAATCAAGGGTGACTGAATCCAAGGAAGCAGCGACACTGTGAAACTTCTTCATAACTGCAAATAAGTATCTTTGCCAAAGGACTGGGTATATAGCCCTTTGCCAAACTCCTAAAATGTTTGAGTGTTTTTTAGGGCAAACTTGCTTAAAAGAGAAATGCTCAGTTCTAAAAGCACATGGAGGCAGACTGGATTAACAACCTTTGGGTCAGATTTAAAACACATTGATGAAGCCACATGTGGAGTCTTGTACTGTACTGTCCCCATTCCTTGGATAACGCAAACTTTCAGTCTCTAAGCCTCTTAATTTGGCACTTTTCATGAGATATATATTGACTTTAAAAAGAAAAAAGTAAGAGTAATAGAAACTTTTAGGCAATAAAAATAATTGCCGTTCAAGCAAGAATTTTAGTCAGTTATTCCTTGAAAACATGTCACTGACCATTTATTTTTTGGCTTTAAACCATGTAGGTATTTTGCAAATTGTTAGAGTTTTTATGCACCGGGGCAATTTCAAATGAACCTATTTCCTCTGCTAAAACTAAAGAAAAATGTCTTCGCACAAAAATAAAAGTTATTGAAACTTACAGAAAAAAAAAAAGTAGTAGTTACTTGAAGTAACAAGCAATTTCTTATATGTAAAAGGCTTAAGCTGCCACTGCAATCTTTTTCTATGTTTTAGTCCCCAATAGAGCCATTTATAACTGGGATGTTTCAGACATTCAGTGCAGATTGTATTACTATGTTCACCAGTTACTCTGGAGAAATGAGCTTTTTGCGTCTTCTCCAAAGTCATCCATCACTAACCTTAAACACTTAAACATTTCCTAGAGAGCTTAGCATTGTATCAGTTCTAATGCCCCACTTAAAAAGACAGGAACATTTAAGATGTGATAAGCATAGGAGAAATACAGGAAGCATGAGTGATCTGAGATTTCCAGATGCTACTAGATTATAAATTACAAAAAGCACAATTGGGAGAAAACCACAGGTAGATTGTCTTTAACTGTCCCTTCTTTGTTGAAATCCATGACTTTCCTTCCTCCTAGTATTTCTCTTTCAGCAGTGTGCTTGACACATCATCTAAATTAAGTTCTTTGAGAACGGGCATTTTCTATGCATTTACAAAGCAGCTGTTAAAAATTATTTTAATTCCTTGTATTACTTTCACAATCCAACTTAAGTATGACTGATACTGCAGCAGCACATTGTAATCAACTAGTCATTTTTATCATCTTGAAGTTATGTATTGATACAAGCTAAAAACCTCACAAAACTCATTTCTACTTGCATTCCTGTAGTGTCGAATTCTAACACCCTCCAACCTGCCAAGGAAGCACTCATCTGCAGCCTGAAACAGAGGCCTTCCCAGTCCTCTTTTTGTTTTTTTATTTATTTGTATTTTGGTTAGCTAATGATATCTGGTTCTTCTTCAACCTTCACATCTTCCAGCCATAATTCCTAAAGGAATAAATGAGTCCTAGTACTCTCTTGGTATTTTATATCTCAAAGAAGAGAGGAGTGAATCTGGTGTTACAACACTGCAGAATTCCCCCGTGAGATGTCAGATACCCAAATCTAATAAGCTATATAGTTCTGTTGATAACAGGATTTCTCTCCTTTCTGCTTCTCCAAGTCTTCTCCAAAACATATAGTGTATATTGTCCAAAATGACACTTGGATTCTGGTCCCTTAGCTTCCAAGAATCCTATCTTAAGTGATTGGTTTTTTCTGTATACTTGGCCATTTTCACATTTTTCAATTTATATACAAAGGTATTTGAGAACACCATCCTGCTAGATGGCAGTCACTTTCATGAACATAAAATTGGTATTTAAAAAGACTGGGTGATTTTTATGAATAACTTTTACTGGATACATTTTAGAAGTTTCTTTGCAAAGATGGGTCTTGAGAAACACTACTTTCTTTTTCTTGTGTGCTTTTCTTTGTGGGTGTTTTATTTTTTTTATTGCTTTACAACACTTAACAACCTTTTGTGCTTTAACCTTGGGTTTATACCTCCACATAATGTTTTAAATTTTCCTTTTCTTCCCAATGATAACTAATAGCTGAAGCTAGCAAAAAAAAAAGAAAATGGTAATTCATTTCTATATAAACAGTAGATATGTTAATTATCACTTCCCCCTGAGGGAAAGACGTGTTTTCACAACCATCCAAACATTGTTCTGTGGCCAGCTCACAAATCCAGAGTTCAGTAGATCCACGTTTCATGGGATAATGCAGAAGGTATTTCAGGAAAGCTTAAATGTGCTTTTATAAATCCTTCACTATTTGTATTTTGCTGATTATGTATGTTTACTACTACATAGCATGAACAGAAAAAGGAATAAATCTCTAGGAGAATAACTTATTCTCTGAATGGTAAATTGTTGAACTTTCTGTACTTTTTATAAGTCAATCAAAAAATCTTTCTCTTGCAGGGGGTGGATTGCTGATATGCTTTTATTGCCGTCTCACTGATATCAAACAGAATGGAGCCATACAAAGTGATGTTATGCAGTGAGAGACAAGGATTTATTAAGTGACTATGTATGAGAAACAGGAAATTATATAGCCTCATAAATATCTAAGATTTTGTTCCCTGACTGGAACACTTTCTGAACCTCGCTTTCTTTGGTTCTACCCACTGTTGCATCTAGTGATCAGCTAAAAGAAACCTTGATAAATACTACTGCAAAACACTATTACCTCAATATTTTCCATTCTGTTTGAAAATATTTTTTCATCTTTTATGTTCTAACTTTACAAAAAATTTCAGACACTAATTTTCAGACAACAAACATAGTTCTTAGTGCTCAGGAAGCTAAACAGAGGTCATTATTATTGTGCAATTAGTCACAGAGTACAAATAATAAATAAGAATTCAAAGTCTGCATTTTGTTTGAAGTTGTGAGCAGTTTTTTTATGGGAATTTTTTGGGGGTAATTTTATTTATCTTCAATTAGCTTGTGCTTGTGTGACTCTCTGCAATTCATAGACTTGTACACACACACAAAACTCCCCATACATAGTAGGAACCTGCTCCTCTTTTTTATCTCCCTCCATCTGTTATTTCTCACCTGAATAGGAAAGCTTAGGAATAGCACTTTCTTTCCATCCTGGTGGTTTGTAGATATCCCAGGATAGTTTTAACATATTCTTTGGACTTTAACGAAAAACAATAGCTAAAAGCATCCCCCCCCCCCCCCCCCAACTTATTAGTGAGATATCTAATTTGTTTTATTTGGCGACCAGTTGACATTCCGAGGTTGCACGAAAAGTTGCTTGCTGCAGCTGGGTGGATGAGTGAGTAAAAGACCAGGAAACTTTTTGTTTTTAAAATATGGGATGAAATACAGATCAAACGATGTTTAGTACAATATTAATCCTTTAGACTGAGGCATGCCAGAAGTGGTTCTTTTGAGCTGTGGTTAGGGAGGAGGAGGAATCCAGAAGCAATCTGCTAGGAGCAAAGAAGTTACCTGTGAGCAACAGAAAGACTGTAAAGAAGACAGGCACATTTAAAAGACAGCAGACTTGTTGGGATGAAATAACAGCTGGCCAGAACAGCCACCAGGAAAACTGTTCCCATATCACACAACTGTCCATCCCTTTCCCAGCACAGGGCAAAGATGGGATGACTAGTTTCAAGAAAAAATCAGAAGTCTTTTCTGAATTACAAAACCTAATTCATCTTCCTGGGAGGCACAACACAACCAAGGTTATGTGGTGGTCCATTGAGCAAGACCCTTGTTTCTGACTGTAGCTAACGTCAAATGCTGTCTGTAACAAAAGACCTTGTGGTAGATAGATAGCTATCAAATAACATAGCTTTAGGAAAAGTTTTTTCCTGTAGACATCAGGCTAAAGTTTATTGTCTGTTCTCAAGCAGAAGTTTTATTTCCTAGTGGGTAGGCTTGTTTTTTCCCATTGTTTTTCATTTAACTCAGGAAGTCTTTCATCCATACTTCTCTTTTCAATTTTCCCAAGTGTTTTACCTTAATGGTACCTTGTAGTGATAAGCTTTAGTGGTTAACGATTTGACTTGTAGAAATGTAATTGTTTTTACCGGTTTTGAGCTTTCTTTTCTTTACTTTCAAAGGAGGCCCTCTTCTTCCATGGAAATCTTGGCTCCATCTGCCTCCTTTTAATCATTCATTATTTTGAATCTCTCCAGCTGAATTTCTCCTGTTTCTCTCCTTTCTAAATAAAGAAGTCCCAGGCTGTTTCAATCACTCTTCATATGCAAGTTTTTCTGCACCTCTGACATCTCTTATCAGGCACTTCTATTAATAGAGAATTAAGGAATTAGAAATCTAAACTAGGACTAAACTTTGTGCCTGGGTTCTTGCTTGTAAAATGAGGCAAAAAGAATCCCAACTTGCTCAAATATTTACTTACAAATCTGTGTGCAGATTTTGTTGTTTGGTCACACTTTTATTTCCTATTTTGCCTTTTTTCTTCTGTAACCGACAGACTCTGCTGTCTCCATTCCCATGCACAGTCCACCTTTGGGCAGAAGCTACCCGAATAAAACTAATCTCAAGGGATGAATTTTCTTTTCCCTTTTCTATTTCATAACTGCCACAGCATCATCAGTGTTCGATAGGTGACATCAGTGTTTTGTTGTTCTCCAACCCGAAGATTAACTGGGAGGTCTGTAAAGTCATTGCTGCTTCTCCTCTCCTACCTCTACCAGCTTTGTGCTCAGCAGGGGATGTAGTCAGTAGATAACTGCTGGAGCATGACATTTCCAAATGGGAGGTGTATGGTCTGCTGTCACTGTGAGGTTTCTGTATCCTATCCTATTTCAGTTTTCTTTCACCCTATTACTGGCATTAGTGTTGCTCATGAACACATTAAAAGAAATGCTGTTATGATCAGGCTTTAATGTGTCACTGCTTATTTTATCAAGATCATACAAGATCAACAGAAGAAATTCCATCACAGAAGTTAGACATAATCTCAGTAGACAATCCAAAATGGAAGTCCTAAACCGCAGGGGAATTTACAAGACAAAATGGATGTTACAATTTAATACGGATATAATCCACACTGTTGCAATGAGCAATGTACTTCCTTGGTTCCTTGAGGACTAAGTTTTTCTAAAATACTAGGGAGATTTTCCTTTGACCTGGTGCCTCATGGATCCAGTCAGCAATGCTGACTGAATACCCCCCAGAAAATCTCAGCACAGCAAGTTTACAAGAAGTACAGTGCTAGCAATTTTTTTCAACACGAGTGACAGGGACAGCACTCTCGCAGCAAAGAAGAGTTGGACGTGTTTCGTGGCATAGCCAAGACTGTATTTTTTCCCTAATGTCTGCCAAATCATTCAAAACAAAAGGAGGCAGCTGGCAGGACTTCAAAAGGAGTTTTGTGGATGAAGTAACTCAAGCTGCACAACTTTACCTGGCTAAGCTCTTGGAGACCAACAAAGATAAAACATACAGCTTTTGCGTCAGCCAGGAACCTCTTTGCAAAACTACAGGTGGAAAGTTGCCTGGCCATTGTAATGTAACAAGGTATTCGAAGATGATAACACGGTACATTGTCCTTTAATTTTGGATGTGCATTTCTTTAAGAGATAAATCAAAAGTGTGCTTTAGATATGAGAAGAAATATCTTAGGACAAAGCGAAAGAACACATACTCTACATGGATATTTCCTTGGTATAAGGGCTTGTTACGAATTTCTTGTGCATTTTATTCAGCCTACAGTTATTCTTAAGTATTAAAACTGCTAGCTTAAAAAAAGCAAGTATCTACATAATCAAGAGCAGAACTGGCTAGTTTCTTTTCCTCAGTGCAAAATTTGGCATTTGATTGTATTCTAAGTTGAACGAAAAAGGCATCTCTGACTGTTTTGAGGCAAAGCTTAGGTAGTCACTAGTGGACTAAATATGTTCCCAGGGAGGTATGATGGTAAAATACCAATTGGATCTGGTGGCATTTAACTGTATTCTATAGCCACATAAAAGAAGAAAAATCATTAAGACTAAAAAAAATGGGTGAACTCTAAATGCTTATGGCAATTTGTCAACATGGCCTGTTGTTTGTAGCAGTGTCTCACGACAAGTAGGGATTTAAAGGAAGGAGCCTAAAGGGGATAGTATTCCAGCTTCAGCAAAGGCATAGGATAGGGCATGGAACAGTTATTGACAGAAGGAACAGGTTCGGATGCCGGAGCACAGAAATGTTCTGACCCTCATAAGGGCCACATCAGGAAGACTGCTGAAATCAAGGAGAAACTTACATTTGAATCACAGGTAGACAGAACTAGTAGAAGAAATCAAAGGAAAATGTTTTGGAGCAGCCAGGAACAGGCAAAGTAATAGTTACTGTTAACTTCCGGCTATCTTACAAAAGCTAAAGGAAAGCTCCAAGGCCAGAGAAGTTACAGTAGCAATGTACCAATGCCTATATATGCACACATGCATAATGCAAGCATACACACACACACATATATGTGCACACACATCGGTCTTTTTCCTTATTGTCACCTGTGGTCCTTTTCATAATGTTGTAGGCCTGATAATGAAAAGCCTCCTGTTACAAAGTCTGGAAACTCGGCCATCTGTAGTTGATTTCCACTAGATGACATTTCTGTGGAAAAATGACAAGGTGAAGCTATAAAATCAGTTAATCTTATTTATAAATTCTGCTGTGTCATATCTGTAATCTGCAAAATTGACCCAGAAGAGCATTACAATGAAGGAACAGATCATTTCCCCATCATAAATTAGTGCAAACTCACTCAGCACCAAACATATTTCAAATTTTCTTACAAGATATTTGTCTTTCATTATGTTATAGCTACATAACCTAAACTCACTTGGAAAAGAACAGATTCAGTATTTACACCAGCCTTTTTTTTCAGTCAAATACTCCATAATTACAGCTAAAAGTTAGAAATAATTAAATGTCTTTTTAATCCCCTGAACCCATTTTATGGCAGGTAGGTAGGGAAAGCAAGCTGAAGAGCAGCCTCTCGACCAGCAGGCTGGGGAGGCTTTCATAGATGGCCCATCTCTCTTGGGAAAGGAATAAGCAGGGATCATAAAATGCTGTCTCAAACTTGTGTCTATACATAATGTGCCCTGTCACATTCAGCAGATTGCCTGCAGCATATTAGTAAATTCTTCAGATCTAGTAATAAATAGTTACGTTTTTGACTAGTTCCTCTGAAAAAAAATGGCATGCTGAAAAATAACCGAGCAGTGCTTTTTATTTGATAACCTTGCTTATAGGCTCTTTTAGCACCACATAAATCCAGCAATTGCATAGGATTATTTGGTGGCATGAGTGTTAGAAGATGACCGGGCTGGTACTGAAAAATAAAAGTATTAAGAAAGGCTTTATAAGATTTATGGAAGGAAAGGCTGCCACCAGCAGAGAACTCTACATGTCCTTCAACTAGTAGGAAAGGACAAAGTGTGTCAAGATATTTGATGTCTTTCCTACCAGCCTTGGAAGAGGACCGGCGGGTCTGTTTCATTCAGTCATTCCTCAGCTCTTTCTTGTGCCCAGCCTTACAGTCTCCAATGGCATAACTGAAATCCAAGAAGAGTCAACTGTCAGGGACATTGACTTGGGGGTATTTTACACTCCCTTAAATAGAGATTGAGCACATGGACTCAGAGTTGATTGAAATGAAAATGGAAAACTCTGCAGCTCTTAACATTTTTTTCAAGCACATTTTTTCCAGGGTTGGGAGAAGCAAGAGGGTTTTAAAAGCAACATGGCCTTCTGCCAACGCCAGAGATGTGTTTCAGAGTCACGGGATGACCTGGTATGATACTGGGAAGTATTTGGTGAAGCTCACAGGAGTGTACTACAGCAGGTGCTGTGGTTTGGAGGCAGGTGTGACAGACAAGAAGCTTTGCACATGTAAGCCAAATCGGAATTGGAGATTTACTGTTATTCATCAGCAGCCTGTTAATGTTAAGGTGGAAAAAAAAAAAAATTGTATGAGCTATTTTCACCCAACAGTGTGGGATGTCCTCTGGAGTGTTTTTGGAACAGGTCAAAATTCATATAAAACTGTCACAGTTATCCGATAAATTTCTAGCCAAAACCTTCCACATAAAAAATTAAAGATGAAAGTGAATACATCTTCAGAAGGGAAGACTTTCACAGACCGAGGGCAGAATCACAGAATCACAGAATCACTACGGTTGGAAAAGACCTGTAAGATCATCAAGTCCAACCTGGGGGAAAAAAAAAAAAAAAAAAGAAACCACCACAAAAAAACAACAAAAAAACAAAAAAAAAAAACCCACAAACAACCCACGCAAGCCAACCACCACACAACAACAACAAGGCACAACACACCAAAAACCAACCCACCCAACACCACACAGCACCATGTCCATCAAGCTACATCCCACAATGCCACATCCACACGCTCCTTGAATACCTCCAGGGAGGGTGACTCTACCACCTCCCTGGGCAGCCTATTCCAATGTTTCACTACTCTCTCGGTAAAGAACTTTTTCCTAATATCTAGCCTGAACCTCCCCTGGCGCAACTTGAGGCCATTTCCTCTAGTCCTGTCACTAGTCACTTGGGAGAAGAGACCAACACCCACCTCTCTGCAACCCCCCTTCAGGTAATTGTAGAGAGCGATAAGGTCTCCCCTCAGCCGCCTCTTCTCCAGGCTAAACAACCCCAGCTCCCTCAGCCGCTCCTCATAAGACTTGTGTTCCAGACCCCTCACCAGCTTTGTCGCCCTTCTCTGGACACGCTCCAGCACCTCAATGTCTTTCTTGTAGTGAGGGGCCCAAAACTGAACACAGTATTCGAGGTGCGGCCTCACCAGCGCCGAGTACAGGGGCACGATCACCTCCCTGCTCCTGCTGGCCACACTGTTTCTGATACAAGCCAGGATGCCGTTGGCCTTCTTGGCCACCTGGGCACACTGCTGGCTCATATTCAGCCGGCTGTCAATCAACACCCCCAGGTCCTTTTCTGCGGGGGAGCTTTCCAGCCACTCATCCCCAAGACTGTAGCGTTGCCTGGGGTTGTTGTGGCCAAAGTGTAGAACCCGGCACTTGGCCTTATTGAACTTCATCCGGTTGGTCTCAGCCCATCGATCCAGCCTGTCCAGATCCCTCTGCAGAGCCTTCCGACCCTCAAGCAGATCAACACTCCCTCCCAACTTGGTGTCGTCTGCAAACTTGCTGAGGGTGCACTCTATCCCCTCATCCAGATCATCAATGAAGACATTAAACAAGACCAGTCCCAAAACTGAGCCCTGGGGGACTCCGCTTGTGACCGGCCGCCAGCTGGATTTCACCCCATTCACCACAACCCTCTGGGCTCGGCCATCCAGCCAGTTTTTTACCCAGCGAAGAGTGTACCTGTCTAAACCACGGGCCGCCAGCTTCTCTAGGAGAATACTGTGGGGAACAGTGTCAAAGGCTTTGCTGAAGTCCAGGTAGACAACATCAACAGCCTTCAGATGCTTTGCACACATGGATGATACTTTATTATGCTTTAATCAGCATTATCTTATGTTTATTAGAAAAATCATATTAATATGTCTGAAAGGCTTTCAAAAGACGTTTGTCCTTTAGCTTTAGAAAGTGAGGAAGGTTTAGAACTATTTTGATGAAGCAGGAAAGATTAGAAATTAGAAGGGTGACTTGGATCTTTTCAAATGGGTGCCTTCTTATCCATTCTGAACTTTTTACAAAGCACTGTTGTGATCACACTTTCACAATGGGGATGACAGTCTAAACATCTCTAGCCTTTTTCTCTATGATCTCCCCAAAATTACGGGGTCCATTGAAGTACAGCAGTGTTTGTTAGAATGATGTAGGTGGAAAACCAAGTTCCTAGCCGTGTGACACTGATAGTCAAGGCAATGTCATGCATAAATAATGTCCTAATGACTATGTGTGAGTTGTACATGTGAATAAGTGTTCTTCAGAAAGGCTTAGCTTACTGAGGGACAATGATCCCTCCAAAGTCCTATAAGTCAGGAAATAGCTTTAGCTCAGCTTCCCTCCCAAGGTATCAGAGGAAAACCATGTCTGTGGGAGCTGGGGAAAGAGAATATTTTTTTGTTTTACAGCCAGTGTTTGCTGAAGTATATTGGTCCCCAGTATGGGGAAATTTTTCTGTCTTATTTTTGGACAGCATTAATTTATTTTGCTGTTATAAAAGTCCAACCTTCATGAAAAAGATATAGCAACAACTCTACCAATAAGCCTGATACAGGCAAAAGTTTTCAGTGAGAGAGTGACTACTGTAACGTTGATCTCCACGGGACACTCTAAAAACAAACTCCTCAGGTTTCAAATTTACTGCCAGTCTGGCACATCATTGCCATAAGCACTAGGACAAAGAGAAAAGATTTTTTAGATGTCTACATATAGAAGGATATTAATTATAAGTAATGAGTTGAGACTGCCTGCGGAGCAGCTGTGGTTCTTTTAATGAATATTGTCTTCCAATGGCTGAAATAAAATGTCAAGACTAGTGGAGATTTGCAATTGGAAAAGCTATATAAGCTATAAGCTTTTTATAAAAGCAAATCAACTGTAAAAACATATTTGCTAACTGTTTCTCACTTCTATAGTGCAGCCGTACACTGAATTTCTAAGTAAAACATCTGTCCTCATCACTGGTATAACCTCCCAGAAGTAATGTATGTGCAGTTTACTTGGTGAAGATTAGAGTTCTCTCTCCTGAAGCTGGAGAACATCTTTGCATTTTCTATGAAGTTAAACCCAGCAATATCAACCACACTGATGTTTTTGAAGAGATGCATTAGGGACTGGTAGGCCTTGTACTTGACCAAAGGTTTTTTTCCAAAGGTGATATGAAGGTGATCAGGACAAAACAGCTTTATAAAATAAACCTGTTTTAATCATTCAAACTCACCTGAATCACAGAATCACAGAATCACTAAGGTTGGAAAAGACCTGTAAGATCATCAAGTCCAACCATCAACCAACAGCACCATCCCCATTAAACCATGTCCCACAGTGCCTCGTCCACATGTTCCTTGAATACCTCCAGTGAGGGTGACTCCACCACTTCCCTGGGCAGTTTATTCCAGTGTTTCACCACTCTCTCAGTAAAGAAATTTTTCCTTATATCCAGTCTGAATCTCCCCTGGAGCAACTTGAGGCCATTTCCTCTTGTCCTGTCACTCGTCACTTGGGAGAAGAGACCAACACCCACCTCTGCAACCCCCTTTCAGGTAATTGTAGAGAGCGAAATTATGAAATTATGTAATTTTAGGCAAGCTACCATATTTCTGCAAAATTTCATCAAGATCCACCATGGCGCCTTAGAAATAAAAGAGCAAACGATATTAGAGCATGACTGTCCAAAGCTGCGGGTGAGCAGGTGGCGGGCAGGACAGGGGTGGCGAAGGCCACTTTGGGTGGGGCGGAAGCCAGGGGGGAGCACGGCCCCGTGAAGCCTTTCCGTAAGCTGCCGGGGACGGCCAGAGCCCTGCCCGGCCTGGCTTTGCTGCTTTGGGCAAAGCTTCTCCTCGTTTTGGGCTTCCTTAGCAGACCCGGCCGCCCGCGGCACCTGCCTCCCTGCCCACCGGCGGGGCGGCGGCGGCACGCTGGGGGTGCCCGATGCACCCTCCGCCCTGCTCTGCCTTCCCCGGCGGCCGGGGGGAGCCCCGGGGGGTCACGGCTCGCAGCGAGGGCCGCGGGCGGAGGGGCAGAAAGTCCCGTGGAGAGCGGCAGACGCCCCAGCAGAAGTTTGTCCGCTCGGAGCTTCGCGGTCGGGGCTGCGCCTCCGGCTCCGCTGCCGCCGCTGGTCCCGCCGCCATCGTCCCCTGCTCCCCGCCGCCCTCCCCGGCCCGGCGCCCGCCTCCACCTCCCGCCTCCCCGCCCCGCACGGCCGCCGCGAGGTGAGTCCGCCTGCTCCTTCCTCAGCGTCCCCCGCGGTTTTGGAGGCAGCCTGCGAGGTGCGTCCCGCTGCAGCAGCGGCAGCGGCAGCGGCAGCGGTCCCTCCTGGGGACGTCGTGCGTTTTGTGAACCGAGTTGGGCCTGTTCCAGCATGCAGTTGTTGTATGCTTCTTAAGGAAATTCCCAGGCAAAACACGTAAACCAAAAAAAAGCAATGATGTCTGCTTGTCATTATTAATTGCCCAACTGAAAATAAGCTTAAAATAACACATTATGGGGACAAGAGAGGGGCTGGGAAGGAGAAGGAGCACTGAGGGAGTTTTAAAGAATTGGAGGAATTCATCTTCATTGTGGAGGAAATTAAATGTTCCTGCCTTTTTTTTTTTCTTTTAGTTTGTTTATTTGTTCTTTTCCCAGTAAGTCACCAACACATTTTATAAAGTTAGCCACAGCTCAACACTCTGTTCGCTGGAAAATATTTTTGTTTTAGAGCAGATAAAACATTAGGAGTGCAGTAAACATTTGAAACTTAGAACTGCAACAGATACAGTAAATCACATGTTGTTTGCGTGTCGGAGCAGGAACCCCTGGAGCTGCACTCCCCACAGTAAGTTTACCTTGGGACAGTTCCCCAGACCGTCTTCGGCTTTTGCAAGGCGACTTTCATGGTTCCTTCTATTTTCTCTCTGACGCATAGATTGCAGTACTGGCTGATAGGTAAAGCTGGCCAGATTTTAGGCGCCTGAGTTGTGCCAAACGCAGGAGGTGAGTAAAACTGAGGTGCCTGGGTTCTTCCATGGTCAATGGAAACAACAGGCAAACCCAAGTGTACTTTCCCTCCACATCTAGTTCTGGAGGTGGCTCGCTCTCTGATTGTTATACAAGGAACCTGTGCCCTAATGCAGGCACTGCAGTTTGATGTCTCGCGCAGGTGACATCTAACCTGGCTTTCGTGACTCTGTCCTTGTCTTCTGCGGACAGTGGTTATTGCTGGTGCATTGAGTAACTCCCAGTCTGACCACTGTCAGCCAGAGGACACCAGTCAGCCGGAGAGAGCTGTAGCTGTCTCATTTCTAGATGGTAAATAGAATTAAAAGAAGTTGAAAACTCCCATTCCTGCCTGTTTATGTTTGGGGTTTTTTTATTACTTCTTAGCTGAGTTCATAAACTCAGTTACTGTAGCTATTACAGAAATACTAGCTGGTTACTGGTGGGATGGGAGGTGGCCCACAGTCAGGATGGGAGGGATGTGGTCTCCTTTAAGATGTGGTTCACAAAATGGAAAAGTTTGTGTAAAGGGAGTTGTCTCTGTTCTGCTCTTTCTTGAACAGGTGCCCACATTACAAACACCACCACAATTGGCAGTATTAGCAGAGAGGTTAACAAATTGGCTGATCCCAGCTATTCTTTCCAAATATCCTTGTACTCTGAAATGTAACAGTCCTGCTCAGTGAGAATAGCTCAGATGGTGGCCTGCCTGCACAGGCCTCTTCTCTGCCTCTTCTGTGTGTAAAAGAGTTTTACTATTTGCTTCATTTTCTGTATGAGAAGCCTTTATGCAGGTTAAAAGATTTCTTCTTCCTTAAACTCTTTCCATACCTTTTTGCATTTTGGCTCATAATAATTAAGACATAGAGGGGCATCTCATTACTAAGGTTTAAATGACCTTTCCAGGTTTGCCCGTAAACTAAGATTGTGTCACGCCACAGGGACAGGGGGAAGAGGGAACAGTTCTGTGACAAAGCCAATTTAATACAGCCATATCTGTGTAAAGTAGAGACTGGCAGGAGTAAGCGCCTCAGTGTCTAAGCTTGTTAATTAATTAAGTTATTAGCAAACTTTTTAGAGTAAGCTGTACTCTCAGGAAATGAAATACTGTAAAAGAATAGCAGGAAAGTGATCTTGTTTCTTTCCACAACTGAAAGAAATTCCAGGCTCCTTTCACTGATGTTCACACACAGTGAAACTGGAAGTTTCATCCCAGTTTGCTCTCACTGTGGAAGGCATTAATTCTAACCTAGAATTGCTGTCTTCATTAATTTGAACATAATATTTGTACAGTTTGTTTTGAAATTAGCTACTATTTAAATGCATATAAACATACCGGTTTAAGGGTGCTACTCAGTAGATCCCTGAGTGGTTTACAGACTGGAAAAAAAGTCCTATCTTACTTTACCGGATAGCTGATCACAAATATGATAGTATTTTCTGTTCATTCTGAGTGCATCCACTGCTAGTGGAACATCTTTATATGTGCTAATAGCTAGTGCTAATGCCATATATATCTAATGTAGTATTGCTTTTCTTGCTTGCTTGCCAGAGGCAGACATGTCAGAACCGTGAAGGCCATTTATCTTCACATTTTCCTTACCCTGACTAAATTCTGCTCCACTTGTGCTAATTCCACACCTGCTTGCACACATGTTGCTGAGACACATGGGATTCAGTGGTGCTTTGGGGTTGATGATGTCCTCCTTTATATTTTTTTCAACAAACACAGCCAGTGGTGTCACACAGATGACACTGCGGCTAGGAAGAGATAAGCATGGGGAATGGAAAAGCTGCTGGCTCAAAACCACTGGTATGATATTATCTAAAGACAAACGAACTGTCAGGAATTTGCCAGGTGCTGGGTCTAGCTCCCATTGTAGGTATCAGCTTTCCTGCTCTTAAGGTGTTGTCCAGATTCGTGTCGGACTTTCTGTAATAATAGTAACAATGATAGATGTCTCTCCTGTTCCCCTAAAGGCCAGACACCACTGCCATTTTCTAGACAGAGATGTATTTCTCTTCAGGTTGAATTACTGCAACTCATTCTGTCACAGTTATGGAAGGTAGAGCCAAAACAACTAATTGTGGAAGATAGAGCTTGTACAAATGAGCTTAGGGTGAACACTCCCATGGCAGTACTTTGACGGTTTTCCTTTCTATTGCTTCCTTAAGCAATACTTCCGTTACTTGTATTGCATGGGAAATATCTCACTGGCTTTACTGAATTTTAGTCTGCAATTTTTAGGACAATTCAAATAAAATATGTATCCACTCATTTAATAAAACCACCACATTTAAGACTATTTAATATTTGATTTTCTTAGTATAGAGCACAACATACACATTTCATAAATGTTACCAAGTGTACGTGATATTACAGCTCTGTGGTAAATGGAGACATAAACACGGAGGTCACACAGCACCGGAAAGACCTGCCAGACACGGCTCTAGCCAGGGGAAGGAACTATCTGATACTGGAAACAACTGCTGAAATCACTATCTATCTATATACATTTCAAGCATGATTAGCATTCAGAGTCATGTGAAATCAGTTGATGTGATATTTTGGAGAAAAGGGCGTCAAGGACAAATTAAGGACGCTTCACAGAATTTACTAAAACAATGTTTTTTCTTTTTTTATAAAAAGATTTGTCAGTTAAACTTAGATCACACTAAATCCAGAAATATCTTTGACGGAGTCAGAAGAGATTGAATGAGCTATACTTCCAAAATACAAATCTGGAGGCTAGTAGATGCCAAGCAGAAAAACAAGAAAACATAAAATTATATGACTGCAGCAAAGGTGCCAACGCACCTAGGGAGGTCATAATTTAGCTGTCTCGTTTCCAAAAATACACATTTGAGTAGCACATGGTTTCTTGTTTGAAGACAGGCATCAAAGTAGGAGTTCTGGTGCATTAGCAGACATGCCAGCTGAGGATGTCAGTAAATGCAGCAGTCTTTCATGAGATGCATTTCTCAAATGTGGCACATTGATTAATATGCTAATTAAAAGTGAATGTATGGAGCAACAATGATTGCGGTCTTGTCTACCCCACAGCTCCACCATCGCTGTGGCTGGCAAAGCACCCTGCAGTACATACTGTTCAAACTGACAGAAGGAGTTTTTCTGGCATAGTTACACCACCTCTAAGTGGTGTAAGTTGAGCCAATATAAGCTCTCCCCTTCTGGCAAAGCTGCGTCCGCACCAGGAGTTCTGCAAGCATAGCAATATCTGCTGGGGACATGAATTTTTCTCACCGGGAACTGACATAGCTATGTTGGCAAAACATTATAATTTAGAACAGGCCTAGAAAAAAACGCATTTATCACCCCATCCTCAGCCATTTGTAAAGCATTAAAGAGTCCTAAATCCTTAACTTTCTGATAATGGTTATACTTCACAGACAGAAATGCTGATTTCAGTGAGAGGGGTAGTGTGTTACGTTGCTTAAAAATGCACTGCTTCCTAATTCTTAGTGATTTCTGTCACTAAGGTGTCTAGTGTCTCTGCTAGTAAATACAATTTAACTGCTCTACAGAAGCATAACACTTTAAGTGACTGCCTGCCTCTTCTGTTGGGCTGGAATCCGGTCTTCCCATCCTCAGTCGGGCTAGGCTGGAAGGACGGCATGTACAACCACGGTTCCTGGGACAGCGCATCCTAACTGGGCATGAGTCCTCCTTTTCAGAGTTACAGTCAGCACGTGGCTCTGGTGAACCAAAAATGGGATTTGTTTCAAAAGAAAGTATTGTTACTTTAAGTAATCTTATCAAAGTAAGCGTAGTAGCAGATCGTTTTTGTGGCACAACCACAGTGACGTTTGTGCAAAGCTCAGGTAGGCCTGGCTTAATCGGGCACCTTCAGTCTGGAAGAAAGTTCAGCCTGTCTCCTTGCAGTCTCTAGGTGTTTCTTACTGCCAGTCGTTCCCAGTTTCCACAGAACATTAGCAGCAGGGAGGCAAATGTGAACGTTTGCATTCGCATTTCCCCTTCTGCTGCATCAAAGGTTACCACCAGCTTGCTGGGGGTTACCCTGTCTCCCATCAGCTAGATGAGATGTGGCTGGGAGAGTTGTCTAGCCCATGTCAGCCAAAAAGAGATGGGTTAGCAATAATTCACTGTTTAAACAGGCTTTAACTAAGCTGGCTCATTTTAAGCATCAATTCTAGCAATAGCTCAGCCAGAAAATCAGGAGTGGGAGGGTGTGCATAACCTCTAGGAAGAGGGTGGTGACAAGCAGCTGGCTGAGGGCTGCATATGGAAACCAATTCTAGTGGCACAGCAGCAGCCAGAGAAGAAAGTATGACTATACTGATGGTTAATACTGCTGGCGGCTTGCTACTGGCTTTATCTGGATGGAAATCCTCTAGATCCCTCACTTGAAAACTGCCTACAACTGTAACAACAGGGCAGGGGGTGGAATTTCTAATATTCATGGGGTGTCACATATCTTTCACACAAAAAAGAGAAGGCAAGAAACTTCCTTAATCAAAAGGAATAAAGTAAGGGCAAATGTAGGCAGGATATCTAAAAGCCTCTCTGCCAGCGAAATCCATTAGCCTTGAAGTAATCTCCTAAGGGAACTGAAGACATTCCCATCGCTTGGGATATTTAAAATGAGGTTAGACAAAACACTAGGAAGTGTACAATGGGGGACAATCCAGAATCAGCAGGGAGAGGGATTAAATAGTCTTAATAAGCCTTTAACATAGATTCTGTGATTTCAGTGCCAAAAATTCACATGTCCCCCTGCTCTCTCTCCTCCTCCCTGCAGCTGTCTTAATGGGAGATTATGAAATCACTGTAAATGTGGGCAATTAACTATTCTAATAGAATTTGATAATGTAATGCTGGTACGTTATTCTTCCTCTTAGTCTCAGCTAGGATTCTTCTACAGTGGGTATAAGTAGACTTTCAGTAGAACTATTACAGTCTTGCAGTACAGAGCCTTAGTAAGATTACTTTGTGTTTCTAATAATTGGCCCTGGGTTTCTGGCAGTGTTTTTGTTTTTAGCTTAACCTATCTTTTTCCACCCCCTAAATTTCAAAATTCCTAGGTTGTTTATCTAAAACTTCTGGCTTTTAATTCTGTGTTTAATCACTCATTATTATTATCCCATATCCTTCTCAATCCGTAGTCTTTTGAGAGCATAGAAGAGCCAAGGGGTTCACTTCAGTAAGATCAATAGGTAAAAGATATACTTTGTGGCATAGAGATGAGTTAGTATTTCTATCTCTGTTCTGTAAATGTTAGATCACTGCTGAAGCATTCAGATCAACAGCATATTGTTTATAAACATTGTCTAAGAAGAATTTAGTGTTTCACAAATACCACTGTTTGCTGTGATCTCTGATAATTTTTCACATTTTCCTGGTGTGTCGATTTGATAGTGTGTCCTTAGGTCCAGACGACTGCTTGAATCATGTTCACGCTGGAACAGGGGGTACTTTGTTTAGTTTCACTGGGGGAAAAGCCAGTACACTGGTTTAGAGAGGCTCTACCCATGGAGATAGCTCAGTGAAACGATGCTTCATGGTGCAAGTAAAATAGCTTACAATGACTTGCAATTGACAGAACCTTTGCAATCCTTCCAGTTTATGCTCTGATGGAATTCCTATGAAGAATTGCTTTCTATGTGCACCTCCGAAAAGCTGAAGTCACACTGCAAAAGAATGAGGTTTCAGTAACATGTTTCATTCTGTGGTTTGTTTGCGTAATTTTGCATGATAAATATTGTGCCTATAAATCACGGCTAGTCACTTTTGGTCTTTTGAATATTTAACAAATTCTTTAAGCAATATATGACATTCAACTTGGGTGTAAAACTCTATTCAGATAGCTGGAAATTCATAGCTAGAGCAAGAATCTTATGCAGAAAACCATCGCTGAATTCAGAAAAATGATCGTTTATAAATGGCTTTCTAACAGAGAGGTGGAGTTACAGCTGCTAACGTGAATGATAGAGGTAGCAGTGGGGAAGGAATATAATGATTAAGTAAAGTGGGCTCCATTTTCTTTTTCACTCCCAAGTGGTGCTTACAGAGACAGATTCTGTTTTGTACCATCGTTTTCAGTGGGAATGAGCAGACTGTTACCTGCAAAACCTTTAAATGGTACACCCATAAATCTAGAAGAAGCCCTCACTATAATTCCATGATCCAGATTGAATTTTCAGTATGTAACATTGTTAGAAAGAAAGCTCTATGCTTGGTAATTGATTTTTTTAATGTCTTGAGAATTAATTTTCACCGGGAAAGTTTATGGTAGCATTTTTACAAATGAAGTAAACAACTATATTATACTGTGGGACCTGGATCCTGACATACCTATCCATCTTAAGAGGACTCATTCTTCTCAAACCTCCTCAATTTTAACCTAACTTTTTGGATGACAAAGCATTGCTCAAAGGTTGTGAGAAACTTATGTTATATTACTTGCCAATATTTTATTATTATTGATCTGACGTACAAATAAAGGTCAGTGAATTTAGAACAAGGATGAATTTAGCCTTTAAACTGCGTCTATAACAATGTGATTACCAGCCTATTTTTCCCTTGCACCTTAAAACTCAGTATAAGTTGGTATATTGGCATGCATAGTTACTTTTGTTTTTAACTTTCTGCATCCTATTATCTTGACAAAGAGAAAAGAGAACACATGGCTTATAGTTACGCTAGTAAATTTAAAAGTGCCAGCGAATGCTTGCTGGCATTGAAGAGGCTGGCACGGAGCATCCCGCATCTACCCAATTACAGTATTTTCTGAGCAGTGACCACCTGCAAACTGCCTGTCTTTGCACTGTGCCAGTTCCCAGACTCTGACCAGTAACTGCTGGGAGAATTCAAGCTGGACCAGGCTGAAAGCACTGCAAGGACTGTTCTTACAATTTAATGATACACATTTGTGTGTACCACTGTATGCCATTTTTTCCCTGTTCAAAATGATTGATGAGCTAGCACCATGTCTTTTGGATTTGCTTTGATGCATTGGATTGGAGATCATAGATACATCTAAAGGTCTTTTTCTTTCCTTTTTGCCTTTTTTTGTTCTCTTGGTATTTAAAAAAAACTCCTAAAGATAAAAAATTAATGCAAAACACACAAGTGTTCCTTGGCAACACGCTTGATGTATAAAAACTATTACAAAGAGGCATACAGTCTCTCTGTTCCTCTGCCCTATTCCTGTTCAGGTAAGTGACAGCATTGCAAATGAGTTGATAGATAATATTTTTTTAATGTAGATAGGCTGTTCAGTTTCTGTTTAGGTTCTCAGGCATGGAGGCAGAGGATTTTCTACTTGTCTTAGTAAAATGGAAGCTGTCTTTACCGAGATAAAGTAATTGCTAGAGAATGTACATCAACGCTAAACACCAATTGGAGTTATCCAAATTCTCTCCTCTGAATTCAGTGAATTTCATAAATATTGACACTGGAGAAAATGTTTTATGTCTCAGTGGTATTTGTTTGCCCTAAGACTCACTGTCACCCTTGGCACCATTGCAGTGATTCAAGGACTACATGAAGATTTTGCGGTATCTAGGAATCCCTCCTCACCAGGAGAGGCACTCCTGCCCATAGCCCTTTCCTGCACCTACAGCACACAGCTCTGGAAACAGCCCTCACTAATATTACTGTTGTGCCATTGCAATGGTGTAGTAATTTGCTTAGAAGACAGATGCTTTTGTGGTGCAAGTCAGGATGAGGCCTTTAGAAAACATCTCTTCGTGTTTAAAAAATGTAGTGACGTGAACTTTAATGAGTTTCCAAATGGCTTGTTGATTCTTATTTTAAATGAAATGTAGTTTAGCATCTAACTATTTGTTGTTATTGTTGTAGATGTAATAATCAAGTATTTCTAACTTAAAATTGTGCTGTCTAGGCTACAATTTTCCCTGAGATTTAATATAAAAAATAAGACAAGAGCAGACACAACTTGTGTGTCTTCTGGAGAAGAGCCCTAGCATTGGCATAGCTGTATGAGTCCTTGGGAATTGCCATGAGTTCAGGTGGCTCCAGGGTGCGATGAAGAACCTGTCCAGGCACACTTTTATTTCAGTTGGATGGTTTTGCTTACAAAGCTGGGATCCCAAAACATCCATCTGGAAAGCATACTGAAAGCTTAAGGAAGCATAAACAGTGTTCCTGATGATTCTGGGAGAAACTGTCTAAGGAAATTTGGTAAGACTCCAACTCATGTTTGTATTTCTTTAACCCCTTTTGTTTAAAATGCTGGCTGGTTGACTAAGCCAGAAAAAAAGAAGCTGGGGTATCCTAAGACATTTCTTAGATATTTAATCTGGGTCATTTAACCACATAGCAAACTCAGTCAAAGAAATAATAATAAAAGTGGGTTAAATAACAAAATTAAGAAATTGGGTTTTAATCAGAAAAAGTTCAGTGTAAACTCACAAAGCATGTGGAGAGTAACTGGATGGATCATAGCTATATTTGCACATGAAAGATCTTCTAACTGTATGTGCAGTTAGAATTGACGTGATATTACAACAAGGTGATCAAAAATCACCCTCCATTGCAGGGAATCTTCATCTTGAAAAAGTCATCTGCAGTGCCCAAGTGAGTAAGGCAGCTTTGGGCATCATGTCTTTCCTGTTAATATGACATAGCCAGCTGCTTGTGTATGGGGATTTTAGTATGATGGGACAGATTAGGTCTGCCTTGATGGGACTATGCAAAGAACAGACCCAATCTGTGGGACTGGAAGGGT